>NC_091984.1:13205387-13805387 GCF_044704955.1 Pristiophorus japonicus | reverse complement strand
CTGTCCTTATAGCATCCTTTATTATCAGGGCTACCCCTCACCTCCTTTACCATTCAGCCTGTCTTTTTGAAACGTAAAGTATCCTGGAACATTTCTGGGGGAATTTGGCCGCCGCCCATTTCTCAGCGGTCCCTTTAGTTTAAAGCCCAATAGGGATGTGGCGCGGAGAGTGTTGCACGGAACAGCACCAACTAACAAATGTTTAAGTCATTTCACGCCTATATTTTGCGGCCTAGATGAACATAGGAAGTAGGAGCAGGAGAAGGCCACACAGCCCTGCGAACCTGTTCCATCATTCAATAAGATCATGGATAAGGGGTAGGCCATTTAGGAACAAGATGAGGAGAAACTTCTTCACTCAGAGAGTTGTTAACCTGTGGAATTCTCTACCGCAGAGAGTTGTTGATGCCAGTTCGTTGGATATATTCAAGAGGGAGTTAGATATGGCCCTTATGGCTAAAGGGATCAAGGGGTATGGAGAGAAAGCAGGAATGGGGTACTGAAGTGCATGATCAGCCATGATCTTATTGAATGGTGGTGCAGGCTCGAAGGGCCAAATGGCCTATTTCTGCACCTATTTTCTATGTATCTTTGTTTCTATGGCTAAATTTTAACATCAACTCCACTTTCCCGCCCTATCTCCATATTCCTTGATTCTTTTTGCACTCAAAAATCTATCGATCTCAGACTTGAATATACTCAACGACTGAGCATCCACAGATTCCAAAGAATCACAACCATTTACATAACATAAGAATATAAGAAATAGGGGCAGGAGTAGGCCATATGGCCCCTCGAGCCTGCTCCGCCATTCAATAAGATCATGGCTGATCTGGACTCAGCTCCACTTCCCCGCCTGCCCCCCAGAACCCCTTATTCCTTTATCAATTAAGAAACTTTCTATTTCTGTCTTAAATTTATTCAATATCCCAGATTCCACTGCTCTCTGAGGCAGTGAATTCTACAGATTCACAATCCACTGAGAGAAGACATTTCTCCTCATCGCTGTTTTAAATGGGCAGCCCCTTATTCTAAGATCGTGCCCTCTAGTTCAAGTCTCCCCCATCAGTGGAAACATCCTCTCTGCATCCACCCTGTCAAGCCCCCTCATAATCTTATACGTTTCGATAAGATCACCTCCCATTCTTCTGAATTCCAGTGAGTAGAGGCCCAATCTACTCAACCTTTCCTCATAAGATAATCACCTCATCCCCAGAATCAACCTCGTGAACTTTCTCTGAACTGCCTCCAAAGCAATTATATCCTTTCGTAAATATGGAAACCATATGAAACCAGTGAAGAAATTTCTCCTCATTCAGTCCTAAATGGCCAAGCCCTTATCATGAGACTATGACCCTTGGTTCTAGACTCTTCAGTCAGGGGAAACAGACTCTCAGCATCTACATGGCCAAGCCCTCTAAGAGTGTTATACATTTCAATGAGATCACCTCTCATTATTCTAAACTCCAGAGAAAATAGGCCCATTCTACACAATCTGTGCATTACCTTTACACAGAGAGCAGCCCTTTTAACATTATTTGAAGGGAAGCTCCTCAATTTCTGTGTGCACTTTGGCCACAAGGCGGTGGGGGGAGTGTAGGCGGGCAGATCGGAGGACCACCTGATGGGTCTGCTCCTGGGTCTGGCCTGTGTGACCATCCACAGGGCCCAGCTTGGACGCAGCCAGTGGGGTGTGATCGCTCTGGCTGCCCATCTCTCTTCCGCGCCTATGTCCGCCCCTGGGTGGCCCCTGGAGACGGAGCACGCAATGTCCGCCGGAACGCTTGAGGACTTCTACGACCGGTGGGCACCGGAGGAACTGGAGTGTGTCACAGGCACAGGAAATAATATTTGTATTTAATTCGATAAGTCTCCTTTGTATTTTATGACTTTGTTTTCTATTAGTTGTGCCCCTTTAAAAGAGGGCGCTTTTGGTGGATCTCTTTTGTTCAATTGGCTCGAGTGGAGCATGGACTGGTTGGGCCGAATGGCCTGTTTCTGTGCCTTATATCCTATGTGATCCTATGTAGTAGAAGGATGCTCTGAAATAAACAATCTCAGGACAGAGACAGAGGGGAAAGGATTAATTGTCATCAGCAAGAAAGATATTTAAAAATATTGATTGCCCCTGCACACACACACCCCCGATCCACCCCCACCCCCCCCACCCACCGCCGCCACAAATAATGAGCTCTTGACAAATAATTTGCCTGAGTTGTTCAATGAAATTGGGCGGGGGAGAGTAGAGAGGTCAGAGTTTTGAAAGCCATTCCACTTCTCTTTGTTGCACTGAGCATGGAATGGAGAAATGTAGTATTCCTGTACAATTCAACATTGATACAAGCTGTCCTTGAGAATGGACGTGAATGTGAAACCCGACTGTAGAGCCAGCTTCACGGATATTGCTGCCCTCACTCACACTTTACAGCTAGTCTCATGCCTTGTAATGCATTTTCTTTAAACAATCAGAACTGAGAACTGTCAGGGAAAGGTCTGCTGAGGATTGTGGTTTGCGTGAGCTTTGAAAGAGCAGAGATGCTGCCTTGCCAATCATCTGTGCGATATGTCCGTGTGAGCTTGCAACAAAAAAAAAGCTAATCCCAACTTCGGGTCTCTGGATTATCACACAACACAGCTTCTGCGGGATCACAAGTAAAAATGCAGAACTGTAATGATATAGTAGGAGCATTTATAAATGTTGCCTTACTTGACTTGATGCAATTATATAGGACTTTGGTGAGACCACACCTGCAGTACTGTGGTCTCCTAATTTAAGGAAGGAGAAACTTGCCATAGAAGCGGTGCACCAAAGGCTCACTAGAGTGATTCCTAGGATAAGGGGGTTATGCTATGAGGAGAGATTGAGCCTAAACTCTCTGGAGTATAGAAGAATGATGCTGATAGGCTGTTTCCCTGGTTGGAGAGTCAAGGGAATAGAAATTGACCCCGCTCGAAACGGGGCACTCTGACCCCATTTCGATGGTTTTTACTGCAGCTGTGGTTTTTCTTCCTTGGATCTGGAAGTCGTTTTTAATAGGGGCAGTGACTGCACTAGAGGGGCGGAAGTTGGGGCGGTGAGGAGTGACCGCGCGATGATGTCATCACAGCGTTGCGTCACCACGGCTCCCCCCCCCCCCACCCTTCACTTAAAGGGGAGAGCCGCCGCAATTTTTAAACTTTGGCCCACTGGGCCATCAAGGAGAGTTTCGGATGGGCCAGAGGTCTGGCACTCAAGAGGGTCCCAGACTGCCTGTTGGCGGCCTGGCCGAACCCGGGGGGCATAGTTGTCAGGCTGACATGGCAGTCGGCCAACAAAAAAAAAACATGGCGGCAGCGGCAGAGCATCCTCCCCTTTAAGTGAAGCCGCACTGCCGTTGCAGAAGCCCACAGCCTCACCGGACTACTGAGAAAATCAGGTTTTGGCAACGCCGGGCAGGCCAAAGATTTTCCAAGGGTAATTTCACCGTCCGGGAGGCTCGATTGGCAGTGCGCACGGTGATGACTCACTTAACACGGATCGGCAGCAGCGGAATGGTGGGGGGGGGGGGGGTGGAGATTCAGACACCGCCTGGAAACCTTGGGAGGGCAATTGGGCTATCAGCGGCCATTCCACGAAAAGTCAACGGCCACTCCACTCCTCAGCATGGCAGCCGATTTGTGGGGTAACAGGCCTTAAGGAGAGGGGCAATTTCGGCCCCTAAATCTCTGCGTCATGGTCTCAGAATAAGGGGTCGGCCACTTAGGACTGAGATGAGGAGGAATTTCATCACTCAGAGGGTTGTGAATCTTTGGAATTCTCTACGCCAGAGGGTTGTGGATGTTCAGTCATTGAGTATATTCAAGACTGAGATCGCTAGATTGTGGGCGCTAGAGGAATCGCGTGATATGGAGATAGGGCGGGAAAGTGGAGGTGATGTAAATCTTCAGCCATGATCCTATTGAATGGCGGAGCAGGCTGGAGGGGCCCTGTGGCCTACTCCTGCTCCTATTTCTTATGTTTTTACTTCTGTAAATATTGGTGCTTTCTACCAGTTTGAGTATGCAATATTTGAGTAATTCCCTCAACAACCAGTATCTGACTATATCGCAATTAGGCAGCTGGTTATTCTCGGCTGCACAAACGGGTGGTCTGCAGGGTGGAGTCTGGAAGCAGAGGTTTAGCTGCTGAACATAAAATTGTTTTAAATCTTAATAAAGTTATTTGTTTTTCATTCAACCTTTCGGTTACAGTGAACCCAAAAAAGCATATTCAAAAAAGAACTTAAAAATCCATCACACCGGGTTATATCGTCAACAAAGAAATCTCATGAACTTCATGCTTTTTTTTTCAATAACTTCCAGCAACAACTTATTTCTCGACCTTTTCAGCGAAACAGAAAAAAAAAATTCAAAGTGGATTGATTTCCACATGCTGATCCCACTGCTCTGCAGAGTTCATTAGCAGCATTGCCGCGTGTCACCAGACTGGATATCGTATGTCTTTGCTATCGCTGGTTAACATAACGTCAAGAAACTAGAAACGGCAGCAAAGGAAAGCTTTTTTTAATCAAGAGATTGCTTACAAATGCCGCTTTTGGCAGTGATTTGAGCAGAAAATGAGTTTTTCCTTTGTATCCAGGGTCACCCTGCCCTGATAAAGAAAAGAAAGGCTTGCAGTTATATATCGCCTTTCACAACCACCGGACGTCTCAAAGTGCCTTACAGCCAATGAAGTACTTTTGGAGTGTGGTCACTGTTGCAATGTAGGAAACGTGGCAGCCAATTTGCACACAGCAAGCTCCCACAAACAGCAATGTGATAATGACCAGATAATCTGTTCTTGTTATGTTGATTGAGGAATAAATATTGGTCAGGACAGCGGGAAGAACACTCCTGCTCTTCTTCGTCCACCTGAGAGAGCAGACGGGGCCTCAGTTTAATGTCTCATCTGAAAGACAGCACCTCCGACAGGGCACTGCTCTCTCAGCACTGCACAGGAGTGTCAGCCTACATTTATGTGCTCAAATCCCTGGAATGACACTTGAACCCACAACCTTCTAACTCAGAGGCAAGTGTGCTACCCACTGAGTCACAGCTGATACTTTAAGAACATAAGAACATAAGAATTAGGAACAGGAGCAGGCCATCTAGCCCCTCGAGCCTGCTCCGCCATTCAACAAGATCATGGCTGATCTGGCCGTGGACTCAGCTCCACTTACCCGCCCGCTCCCCGTAACCCTTAATTCCCTTATTGGTTAAAAACCTATCTCTCTGTGACTTGAATACATTCAATGAGCTAGCCTCAACTGCTTCCTTGGGCAGAGAATTCCACAGATTCACAACCCTCTGGGAGAAGAAATTCCTTCTCAACTCGGTTTTAAATTGGCTCTCCCGTATTTTGAGGCTGTGCCCCCTAGTTCTAGTCTCCCCAACCAGTGGAAACAACCTCTCTGCCTCCATCTTGTCTATCCCTTTCATTATTTTAAATGTTTCTATAAGATCACCCCTCATCCTTCTGAACTCCAACGAGTAAAGACCCAGTCTACTCAATCTATCATCATAAGGTAACCCCCTCATCTCCGGAATCAGCCTCGTGAATCGTCTCTGTACCCCCTCCAAAGCTAGTATATCCTTCCTGAAGTAAGGTGACCAAAACTGCACGCAGTACTCCAGGTGCGGCCTCACCAATACCCTATACAGTTGCAGAAGGACCTCTTTGATGCCGCGTTTATATTGCTGAACTGTTTCTCCTTGGCGGAGTTCCGCCACGTGTTTTGGCATCATCATCATTATAGGCAGTCCCTCGGAATCGAGGATGACTTGCTTCCACTCTTAAAGTGAGTTCTCAGGTGACTGAGGAGTCTAATGCAGGAATTACAGTCACTGTCACTAGTGGGACAGACAGTGGTTGAAGGAAAGGGTGGATGGGGAGCCTGGGTTGACGCACGCTCCTTCCCCTGTCTACACTTGATTTCTGCATGCTCTCGGCGATGGGCCGTGAGGTGCTCAGCGCCCTCCCAGATGCTCTTCCTCCATTTTGGACGGTCGTGGGCCAGGGATTCCCAGGAGTTGGTGGGGATGTTGCACTTCACCAAGGCGGCTTTGAGGGTGTCCTTGAAACATTTCCTCTGCCCACCTGGCGTAGTGGCTGAGAAGTCATGTTGTCGACTAACTTTCTGGCCACAGATGTCAGGGGAAGGACAGCACAGTCCACTCAAAGGAAACCCAAGTTTCTGAGCTGCACAGGCAGAGTGTGAGGGGCAGAAGAAATTGTTGCCACCGGCCGGTATGCCATTGGCAGCACAAGGCAAATGCACCTCCTGAGGTTGGCACTTTGCTGCCAGATACTCCATAATGGTCTCTTTTATATTACAGTGCTGTCTCTTGCGCACCATGCCACGAGAGGGCTGTGTCAACACTGGAGAGGTGGCAGAGGAGAAGATTAGCAATGACAACCGCTTGCATTTATATAGTGCCTTTAATGTAGAGAGATGTTCCAAGGTGAATCACAGAAGCGTAATCGACAAACATGGATGCCAAGCCAAAGGAAAAGATATTCGGAGAGGCGACTAAAAGTTTGCTCAGAGAGTTGGGTCTAGGTTATGCCACTGATATGTGGTCGGAAGCTCATTTCAGGGTCAAATATGACACCAAGGTTGCGATGAGTGTGGTTCAGCCTCAGACAGATGCTAGGGAGAGGGATGGAGTCAGTGGCCGAACATGGACCAAAAACAATGGCTTCGGTCTTCATAATGTTTAATTGGAGAAAATTTCTTCTCATCCAGAACAGGATGTCTGACAAGCAGTCTGACAATTTTGAGACCGTGGAAGGGTTGAGAGAGCTGGTGGTGAGGTAGAGCTGGATGTTGTCAGTGTACAGGTGGAAACTGACGCTGTGTTTTTGGATGATGTCACCGAGGGGGCAGCATGCCAATGAGAAATAGGAGGGGGCCAAGGATAGAGACAGAAGTTTCAGCAGCAGATGGGCGATGTTATGAAGCTCGAAGAGGGCAGTCTTTGAGATGGAGAGGATATAGGTCCATAAGCTCAAGGTAAAAAATAAACAATAAGAATGTTTTCTAATGTAAGGGAGATGATTACAAGACGTATTAAGGCTCAGTCCGTGTAGCTCATAGAGAGCATGGTTACGGGGGAGCCACGTCAAAGTGTATAAAGTATTAAATGGTTTAGATAAGCTAAACCTGGAACATTACCTTAAAATTACATAGGATAGTAAGACCTGAGATAAATACAAACTCGTTAAAAGTAAATTTAGTTCAGGCACCAGAAGGAATGACTTCATGTGGAGTGAATAATATCTGGGACAATGTGTTGGCAGGGTAGCAGAGATGCAGATTTTAGGGCTATATTTGGATGCTAGGCTAATGTATTGGAGGGAGGAGCTTTGGTGGACCAAATGGTCTCTTTTCATGTTGATATGCAGTGCTGTAGTATCAGTGGAGCATGACATTCCCATTGATATCAGTCAGCATTCACGAGAAAACCGAGAATGATTCTATGTCTATGTCTCTCAAATATTTCTCCCTCTTCCACCCTCTTCTCCACCCCACTTACGTGCCAGCTTTTGATTGATGCCTATTCCACCCCCGCTCCCCAATTCAGAAAAGACTAGGAACTGTACAAATTAAAGCGAATCATACCAAGCCCACCATTCTGCGAGGTAGTGCCTCATTAAAGCTAACCGTTGTACTACCACACAGCACTACCGTCACATGAATTCTCTTACTATATGATCCAAAATGGCTTCAATCCATTAGGAGGTAGGGCCAATTTAGGCCATTATTTCAAGTTGGAATACCCACGCCACTCAAAATGGCAACACATGTTGAACGAGTGTGGCTGATGAGACCTGTGATGCACTGCTGCCTCAGCTATTGTGTTGGGCAATGTCCCCTGGGAGGACAGACGCACCAATGTTAGCTTCCTCGACCAGGCCAACATCCCCAGCATTGAAGCAGTGACCACACTCGATCAGCTCCGCTGGGCAGGCTACATTGTTCGCATGCCTGACACGAGACTCCCAAAGCGAGCGCTCGACTCGGAACTCCTTCATGACAAACGAGCCAAAGGTGGGCAGAGGAAATGTTTCAATGACACCCTCAAAGCCTCCCTGATAAAGTGCAACATCCCCACCGATACCTGCGAGTCCCTGGCCAAAGACTGCGCTAAATGGAGGAAGTGCATCCGAGAGGGCACTGAGCACCTCGAGCCTCGTCGCCAAGAGCACGCAGAAATCAAGCGCAGGCAGCGAAAAGAGTATGCGGCAAACCAGTCCCACCCATCCTTTCCTTCAACGACGGTCTGTCCCACCTGTGACAGGGACTGCGGTTCTCACATTGGACTGTTCAGCCACCTAAGGACTCATTTTTAGAGTGGAAGCAAGTCTTCCTCGATTCCGAGGGACTGCCTATGATGATGATGATGTTGGGTAATGGCTAGCATAATAGCACCAAACATCTGATTATAAGGAAACGTATCTCTGGTGGCTGAGCGTGTGTGTTCATGGGGGAGGGAGGAGAATCTTTGACTGGTAGTATAAAGTGGAACCAATTCACAGCAAAGTAACAGTGGGAGAAAGGACATCCAATGAGTGTACTGATGGAATATACATTGGAGTCATTGTGGGTCTGTGATGCACCCTTGCTTTCTCTTTCCGCTCAGCTCTCATAGTACAACAGCCAAGCATATGCTCTTTTACTCGCACAGCAAGTGTTCACACAGTGGCTGGCACTCGGCGAGGCACGAAGAGAACTGGCGGCGGCACTTTACAGAGTCAGTCCCGTTCTGAGAGAACCTGCAAATCCAGTCCACACTTTCCACCCACACCGCCTCTTCCTTGCAACTGTGCCAGATTAATTTAAATGTATCTGCTGAAGTGGAGATAATCAATGCAAATCACGGTGGCTGTGCTGCACAAATGGGGTATGTTTGATTCACAAAGCGGCCTTAGCTTTAGGAGGTCAGCCGTTCGTTGGTCCTTCCATTCCCGGTTCCTTCTGTTGGAGAACTGCAAGTCACATAAGGAGTGACTGAATGTCCTACCTCCACTGGCTTGTCTTTTCAGCCCGTTCCTTAGGATCTAGATTCCTGCTCGCACTATCTATATAAAGGTAGGTCCAGTGACTCTGACGTCTATCATCTATTCATTAGAGATTCAACTTCATTACAGTGTGTGTGTGTCTCTCTCTCTCTCAGTTCCAAGTCATTCTAATAAGATGGAGCAAGAAAAAAAATCTGTATAGTTTCCAAGTACGTTCTTTCAAACAGTGCGATTTTCCATCTCGGGAGCTTGTGTGTAATTATGAAGTTACCTTCAATGGAGGGATGTGCTGTTGAGCAGTGAGATGAAGCTGTGGTAAAAAGCGTTCTTTCATATCTATGGTAATTATGCGACTATCCAGCTGCTACCTGCTAATCATTGCTTGCGCTGAGCGTTAAGGAATGATTAGCTCTTGTATACTTTACAACTTTTTAAGATTGTAATTAAGGATATAGGATACTGGATATTACTGCCTCGCGGAAGGGGCTTTTTTTGCGAAATGGAAGTAAATGTGACCGGATTGTGTCTGCACTCGGCTGAGCAGCGCTCGGAGCAGTTAAAGTGCTACTATCCGATGCGTTGTAATGACTTCAACAGTCAAGTTATACCGCTTCAAGTGCAGTGTGTAAATATGAGCCAATATGTTTTTTTTTATATTAAGAATTACCTGAATGCCCGCCAAGGTTTCATCTCCTGTCACACATGGGACTGGAACACATGAATTACCCCTGGGTTTTTTTTTTAATGAATTACAAAAGGCACAAGATTTCTGTATCCCCCTCAAACCTCCTTGTGTTGTATTCAGTGCAAGTTTCCTCGTGTTTTTTTTTGGCGTGAATGCGGCGGTCTTCACTTGCCTTCTGAATGTTGTGTGCACATCTGCAGTTCTGTAGCTGTGGGCGGGTGGGGGAGAGACACATTCCAAGCGCTGAACATGGCAATAAACCAGTCCCATCGTCTGTGGTGCTGCACGGAGCAATGTACCAGCAGCTCCAACTGTGTCTGGCCCAGTGATCGCATTGGTGTACAGGCAGCAAAAACTGGCCCTGCACCGCCAGCTGAAAGTACAGTTTGTCTTGCAGCCTGGCGTGTGTGTTTTTTTAGATAGAAAAGGCCAGCCTTGGCATCGGAATAATTGCAACCCAATCTTTACTGTACGAGAGTTATTTTTAATTATTTATTAGGATGTTTACAATTCTGATGCTTCAATTAATATCCATGGTTTCCCCCCTGAAATCTCTTAAAATATCAACGTTGGACTTTGATTCGGCTTCTGATTACTCTGGCTGTCTGCATCACGTCCAGCCAGCATCTTTCTCAGTCGACTTGTCTTGCAAGGGCTTGCTATTATTCTCAAAGGTCCTGTATTGTGATCTAACCACTTGATATCTGAACCCTGTTTTAAATGTCACTCACTTTGCCCCTCTTCCTTGCCCGCCAACTTGCCCGCCAAGGGCCGAGTGGGTAAAGGCACCGTCCATACAGCCCACAGCCCATAGACCACAAGGTCCCAGCTTCACGTCCTGGGCGGTTGTCATGTTAGCTTATCTGGGTGGGCTAGCACATCCCAAACCCATGACCTCTACCACCTAGAAGGACAAGGGCAGCAGGTGCATGGGAGCACCATCACCTCCCAAGTTCCCCTCCAAGTCTCACACCATCCTGACTTGGGAATAGATCGCCATTCCTTCATCGTCGTTGGGTCAAAATCCTGGAACTCCCTCCTTAACCACACTATGGAAGTACTTTCTCCGCACGGACGGCAGCAGTTCAAGAAGGCGGCTCACCACCACCTTCTCAAGGACAATTGGGGATGGGCAATAAATGCTGGTCTTGCCAGCAATGGCTACATCCCGTGAATGAATATATATATTTTTTAAAAGATAGTTGTTGAGGGACTCACTGCAATGAGTCTTGGCATCTCCTGATCTCAATTTCTTACTCCTGATCTGTATCCAATGCACAGGACAAGTTTGTGGAGGTGGGTGGGTGAGGACCAGTTTGGGTTTGCCAACCAATTCATGCCCTCCAACTTTGAACTGGCAAGACTTGCACATTTAGAGTTACTTTTATGTTACAGCCAATGGGAAATGTGTAGGCCTCTACCCATACTGCATACTATCCATGCATATGCATACCATGCATATAAACTATTTCATGTAGGTCTATGCTCCAGAGAAATAAGTCAATTTCAGTGGTCAAATGGGGAGATCCAGTCCCTCGCATTTACACTGATATAGTAGACTCCCGATTTCACAGCATGGCCCACCTCAATAGCCAAGTAAAAGGAGGAAGATACCAAATGTCTCTCACAGGAAGGAAATAACTGAGTAATATAAATTGATGTGTTTAAGATGATTGAAAGAGTTGATAGTTCACACTATCTACCCTATTCCCTCCGGTGGGGGAGTCCAGAACAAGGGGACATAACCTTTAAAAATAGATCTAGGCCATTCAGGGATGATGTCAGGAAGCACTTCTTCATACAAAGGGTGGTGAAAATCTGGAACTCTCCCAAAAAGCAGTTGAGGCTGGGGATCAATTAAAAATTTCAAACCTGAGATTGATAGGGTTTTGTTCGGCAAGTGTATTAAGGGCTGTGGACCCAAAGTGGGTGGATAGAGTTAAGATACAGATCAGCCAAGATCTAATTGAATGGTGCAATAGGCTTGAGGGGGTGAGCAGCCTACTCATGTTCCTATATAGAAACACCTTAAATGGCCAGGTAAGCAAGGTACCAGAAAGAACTGCCAATGCCCATGTTCCAGCAGGAGTCCGTGACTTCAGGAGAAATGGGGAAAGGAAGAAATAAATGAAACATCGGTTTCTGATCTGTGAGCCACAAACTCTTGACCACTTTAAACCATTGTTGCTCTTTTGGGGAGTGTATTTATCCATCTGTTTTATCCGTTATCAATACATCAACATTTCACTCCTGCTAATTCTGTGAAACTGACTTGAAATGTTCTTGTCCAGCACAGATAGGTGGTTCTGATTTCCAAAATAGGAATACTAATGGCCCAGTCAGCCCAACAAATGTTTCACTATTTTTTATAAGCTCTTTTAACTGTGAATTCCTTGCCTTTTTGCCCACTTTCCCTTAATACCCTTACGATTGGCAGAGCTTTCTACATAGTTGTTAATGTTTGATCTTGACAGGATTTTACAAATGATTCTGGGGTCCAATCCCTTGCCTTTCAGTTCTTTTTAACAGTTGATCCAACCGTTCAAAAAAGCAGATTGAATCCTTGGTTTTATAGATAGAGGCATTGATTACAAAAGCAAGGAAGTTATGCAAAATCTTTAAAAAAACAAGGCCGCAGCTAGGGTATTGTGTCCAATTCTGGGCACCGCAATTTAGGAAGGATGTCAAGGCCTTGGAGAGGGTGCAGAGGAGATTTACTAGAATGGTACCAGGGATGAGGAAATTCAATTATATGGAGAGACTAGAGAAGCTGGGATTATTCTTGGAACAAAGTAGGTTAAGGGAGATTTAATACAGGTGTTGAAAATAATTAGGGATTTTGATAGAGTAGATAGTGAGAAACTCATCCTATGGCAGGTGGATCAGTAAGCAGAGATTTTTTTGCACAACAAATTGTTACAATCTGGAATGCGTTGGCTGAAAGGGCGGTGGAACCAAATTGAACAGTAACTTGCAAAAGGGAAGTCGATATATTGTGTACTTAAAAAAAAAAGAACATTTACAGGGCTATGGGGAAAGGGCAGGTGAGTGGTTCTAATTGGATAGCTCAAAGAGCCGGTTCAGGCATGATGGGCTGAATGGCCTCCTTCTGCGCTGTATGATTCTATGATAGCCGTCCTCCTGAAAGTGGCAACTCAGGCTGAGAACATGGGCATTGGGAGTTCTCCATTGACTCAACTATGTTGACCAATCTTCGTGTGTATGCCTGAACAGTGTATGTTGGCCTATTCAGAGGACCATCAAAGCCAAACCTAAAATTATCCTCACACACACACATGTATTCACACTGGCTCTGGATTATAATCAGGAGCAAGAAGCCTGCGTGACTTTCCCTTTGCTTGCCTGAGGATGCAGAGGTCAGTTGTGTTCCATAAAAGACCAGGAACCCAACCTGGGACCTTTCTGATCTGTGTGGTTGGAGAAGCATTTTGCGCGATAAATGCCTATTTTATCCGGTTTTTTTTCCGGTTTTCAACCAGCATAGTGTCCTGCTACAGTACAGTATTATATTGTGTGTTTCAACCAATAAGGTAAACTATCATGGTGATGTTTTTAAGGAAGGACAGCTTGAATTTGAACTCAACCGTTCGGTTAAAGTGCAAAATAGAGGCAAGATTGCTTGGTTTAATAGTCTGATTATTGTAAGCGCAGATGGATTTACTAGTCAGTAAGTTCAACATCATTATCTGTGGATTTGTGCTGTGGCTTCTAGCGACTATGGACATACCCTGCCTGGTATCGGTCTCATGATATTAAGGAGGTAACACAGTGCTGTTAGCAAGGCAATTAAATGTCAAGAGTTCATTGTTTGTACCAGATGCCCTCACATTTTCCCGAGACCATGGTGTTGACTGACAGGAACTCAGCTGCCAGTGATTGCAGTTAGGATCTAACTAGAATTGTTTAGCTGTACGACCCAGATAAACAACAACAACGTCAAAACTATTTCTGTTGAAATATGATGATGAACTCATCATTTTCAGTCTGCCATTTTTTTCCCACCCTCGCCCAAGTAGTCATTATTAATTCAAAAGCAAAAATACTGTGGAGGCTGGCCATCTGAAATAAAAACCAAAAAATGGTTGGAAGCACTCAGTAGATCAGGCAGCATCTGTGGAGAGAAGCACAGTTAATGTTTCAGGTTGATGACCTTTTGCCATTATTAATTTTTGTGCCAGCCTCGAAAGTGAGTGGCAGGCTATTCCATTTTGTCCTTGCACCCGATGGCCACACATGAGTACTCCCAGCAGGAGTCCTTCGATAGAGATCAGAAAATGGGAATGCTGACTGAATTTGCCCTACCTAACCCAGAGGGTAGGAGGCCGACGATAACACTCCCTACTGCCACCTGAGCTGAAATCAGCTAACTTAACACTGACCAGGGGATCAAACCTGGGACATTCCTGGTCCGTATAGATCAGCTACACAAGCTATGCTCATCGAGCCATCGGAAAGGCATCAGATAGCGGAGTGATAGTATTCCTATACGTTTCCTTCCCACAGTCAGCCATGAGCAATATTTTGATTTCCAACTCCCAACACCTGTGAAGTGTAGAACTGTCGCCCTCTGCTTTCAAACATTCTAATCTTCTAAATACTTGCGATTTCTTTGCAAGCTGTGTGAGCCTCCAGAGGTGTGATAGCTAATACTGTTATGAGGAGCTTGTTGGCATGGTGACGAGCTGAGGCTACATCTGTCCAATGCCAAAGTGGCTTTGGCACTACTTACCTAGCTTCTGCCTGCCACCACGCCCCAAGGTTTTTAAGACGCCACAAAAGGAATTGCACATCAAAAAAATGTTGCGATGAATATTAAATATGGACAGCTCCCAAAATGGTGGAGCCAGTTATCTTGTACATCGTGAGTGAGACAACATGAGAAAGGACAGGAGTGAATAGAAAGTGTCTGAAACCCACCTGTATAAACAGGTTCAATCATTTTCCGTCTTTATTTATTCTGCTCAGTATTGAAAGGCCAACAGTGAGAACAGCACAGCGTCTAAGAAAATCTGCCTCTTCACCTTTGCCTTTGAACCCTTTCCATTATTTTCTTCCCAAACTCGTAATTGACCTGTGTATCTCTATCTGGTAAAATATCCCTGAGATATTTTGCTACATTACAGGTGCTTTACAAATTATAGTTCCAAATACCTAAACTGGTCTGAATGACCTTGAAGTAAAATTGTGATGTAGGAAGTGTAGGTTGTGTGATTTTTATAAGAGTCTATGGGGAATGGCAGGGGATTGGTTTTAAGTGGATCGCTCTTTCCAGCGAGCTAGCACAGCACGATGGGCTGAATGACCTCCTGTTGTGCTGTAAAGGATTCTTTTAAAGGAGCAGGGTGCATTGCAGCTGATGCAGAAGAAAGAACTCACTTCAAGTATCTCGCAAGTGCTGAGGAAAAGTTTGATTTGAGCTGCATTAATGTCGAATCTTGCAAAAGGCAGAGATTGAATCAAAGCCCCCCCCATTGAAAATGTCAAAAGCGTAGTTTGAGAGCTCCTGTTGATTTGTCGTGGCCCTGATTTTTCATTTGTTAAATTGATTCAATTTTGTAATGCCTTAATCTGATCTTTGGAATTAGTGACTGATAAAATGAATGAAAAGAGTGCGTCTCAAATGCCACAATGACCCACATTGACTAATATTGTTGCCTCCCCCTCCTCATCACACCACCCCCCCAACCCCTCCCTTCCCTCCCCTTTTTTTCCAGTTGTGTAGGATATTGGTAGGGTGAGGGGAAGCAATTAAATATCTCCAGAGTGGTTAGACAGGGAGAGTGGTTAGAATGTGGAATTCTCTGCTTAAAACTCAGTGTGGAGACTCATTAAACAGGAGGACGGGTAAGAGATGGGGCTTTAACACTGCAGAGCTGATTCAGAGATCCTTACTTCAAACCTAGTGAGGCTCCATGTCGGGAATGGAGACGCCCCAGAATTATCCCCTTAGAGTTCCTGAAAAGTGTTGTCAACCTTCAGAGTCGTACAGGCTCCGGCAAAGAAAACCGACTGGTTTCGGAAAGATTTCACAAACGATAGAAAATGCACTCTGCAATTGACCCCAAGATCTGCCCAAGCAATTAGCCTCTAACTGACCTCCGCATCTAGCTGTACAGGAATTGGGTCTTGTGGCCTTAAAGTAGCAGATCACTTACTAATAGCGCTGTCTTCGCAGCAGAATAATACATCACATGGTATATCACTGAATTTGTAGGTGCTGTGAGTTATCTGTGCTTGTTAGTCACTCCCTTGCTACCACCTGATGTTATGCCACCCATTGCCCTGTGGCTCACCACACTTCCTCTGGCATTTTACACCTTCAAATTATACTTGCTCTTGAGAGAGATGTGAAAACCTTTGCCTGTCATGGCATTTAATACAAAACGTAGAAACAAGCAGGATCTCCTTGTATAAAATTACAGGCCAGCTATAAGCAATGGGCAGTTCAGAATGATTTGACTTCAGTTCAAGCAAATGCCCGGCTAACGTATAAATATGGCAAGAATCTTGTTTTAGAAGCAATGTATTATTTTTTTTAATTCTTGTTTTCTTCAAGAACATTTGGGAAACTTATACTCTCAGATGAATCTAATTGAGATTGCTGAAATATTAAATGTCAAATTTGATGTACATTTCTTCCCAGATTTAGTCCTAATCTAATTTTGCAGTCGGAATTTTAATATGTTCTGTGAAAAGTAGAACGTGCTGTGATGTGACCAGGCAATAATTACCATTTTTTATAAAACCCCATTAATGATGAATGTTCAGAAGTCGCTCGCAGTGAGCAATGGATCTAGGGGGGGGAAAAGATTGGCCTTTTAAGAACAAAGGTAATTTATTGATGAGATACCGGCCCGGATGACCCCCTGTAGTTCACATTTAAAGCAAGGAACCTTAACAGCAGTGATTCGTTTGCAAAGGTTCTGTCAGACGACACGCATTCATTGAACTCTCGCTGCGAAATAATTATCCGTTTTCCACTCAATTCTCTCACCTTTTTTTTCTGCAACAGACCAAATGTGCCTTCAGAAAGAATTTGTGTGTGTATGTGTGTGTGTGCAGAAACCCAACCACTTCTGATCAGGATTTTTTATTCTGTTTTGTGTTATTTTCCTTTTTGAGTTTGACGGATCTTGCTTTTGTGTGTGTGTTCCTTTTTTAAAAAAAAATGTCGAACCATTAAGCTGCTTATAACTTTTATATTCCAGAGACATATATATATAATACAGGTATATACATTTTTTTTAAAGCCTTTGCAAGCATTGCACGCAGCTCCAGGGAAAACAAATCATGTAGTTATAATTTCAACCACTGTCTGCTTGTCTTTTGTTGAGCACAAGACGAGTGTTTGACAAAAGCATTTTTCGAATCGTGTGATGTTTGAGGTATTTGTGGAACACAAGCGAGTTTCTGCGGCTGTATATCATTATTTTTTTTTAAATGAAACTTTTGCAAGCACAAAGCAATCATTTTCTCTGCTCATGTGGATAGCTGTGGTTCCATTCTCGCACTCCCACCTCACAGCCTCTCTGCTTCCCTGCATCCTGACTTTTAGCATCGAATCACACAGGAGGAGGCCATTCAGCCCACCGTGCCTGTGCCGGCTCTTTGAAAGAACTATCCCGTTAGTCCCACTCCCCCTGCTCTTTATACATTAATGATTTGGACGAAGGAATTGAATGTAATAGCTCCAAGTTTGCAGATAACACAAAGCTGGGTGGCAGTGTGAGCTGTGAGGAGGATACTAAGAGGCTGCAGGGTGACTTGGACAGGTTAGGTGAGTGGGCAAATGCATGGTATATGCAGTATAATGTAGATAACTGTGAGGTTATCCACTTTGGTGGCAAAAACAGGGAGGCAGAATATTATTTGAATGGTGACAGATTAGGAAAAGGGGAGGTGCAACGAAACCTGGGTATCATGGTACATCAGTCATTGAAAGTTGGCATGCAGGTACAGCAGGCAGTGAAGAAGGAAAATGGCATGTTGGCCTTCATAGCGAGAGGATTTGAGTATAGGAGCAGGGAGGTCTTACTGCTTTTGTACAGGGCCTTGGTGAGGCCACACTTTGAAAATTGTGTGCAGTTTTGATCTCTTAATCTGAGGAAGGACATTCTTGCTATTGAAGGAGTGCAGCGAAGGTTCACCAGACTGATTCCCGGGCTGGCAGGACTGACATATGAAGAAAGACTGGATCGACTAGGCTTATATTCACTGGAATTTAGAAGAATGAGAGGGGATCTCATCGAAACATATAAAATTCTGACGGGATTGGACAGGTTAGATGCAGGAAGAATGTTCCTGATGTTGGGGAAATCCAGAACCAGGGGTCACAGTCTAAGAATAAGGGGTAAGACATTTAGGACCGAGATGAGGAGAAACTTCTTCACTCAGAGAATTGTGAACCTGTGGAATTCTCTACCACAGAAAGTTGTTGAGGCCAGTTCATTAGATATATTCAAAAGGGATTTAGATGTGGCCCTTACGGCTAAAGGGATCAAGGGGTATGGAGAGAAAGCAGGAATGTGGTTCTGAAGTTGCATGATCAGCCATGATCACATTGAATGGTGGTGCAGGCTCATAGGGCCGAATGGCCTACTCCTGCACATATTTTCTATGTTTCTTTCCCCACGACCCTGCAAATATTTTTCCCTTCTAGTATATATCCAATTCCCCTTTGAAAGTTGCTATTGAATCTACTTCTGCCATCCTTTCAGGCACTTAAAAAAAAACCCTCCTTTCCCCAGCTTTCTCTCCCCTTCCATTCTCTTTCATTGGATAGCCATCCTGTTTTCCCCCCCTCCTCACCCTGCCCTAGTCTTCACTTTCTACCCCTCTTCCTCTCATTACCTCAGCCCCTCAGTTTCCCCCTGCCCTTTCTTTACTTTTACTTTCCCCTTTTTGAGCTGCATATTTTTGCAGGAAAATGGGCTGTTTATAATTGGAGTTGTGCACTAAATCCTATTTACACTAGATTGAAGCACCCACCTTGTATTTCTGGAGTTGGCCTGGTCAAGTGACTGCATCTATAAATATTTTTTGTACAAATTTCCAAACAATTTTTTTTGTTGTGCCAGGTGTGAAATCTCCCTGCGTCTGTTGGGCTGATAATTTAATATTGTTCAGTGAATCCACTGACTCTGGGAAGCTCTTCATATAATCCCTGGAAGATTGTGATGAAATTGGGGCATCCTAATTCAGACTGGATGTGATCTCTGCAGGGGCTTATCATGAACAGATCTTTACACATACTATCCTTCTATCTCTGAGCTTCCTCAACACTTGTTTCTTTTCTCCTTCACTTGCCCATCACAATGTTATTCTGGAGTCCATGTCATCCTGCACACTTTGATTTTCTCTCTCGTTCTCTCTGCCTCAAATTCTCTTTCTCATTCTGCCTCACTTACTGCTTTTCCTTTCCTGTCTCTTTTTTCCCCTCATTCTTTGTCTCCATTCTCCCATTTTTTTCTCTGTTTTCTCCTTTTGCCGTCTCTCATTTCTATTGGTGCTCTCTCCCTTGTTTTTCTCACTCTTCCTCATTCTGTCTCTCCGGAGCATCTTTGGTGTCAGCTGTAGTTCAGTTGGGAGCACACTCGCTCTGAGTTTAACCAGCTCCATAACATCGCCTGTCTCCGCCCCTACCTTAGCTCAACTGCTGCTGAAACCCTCATCCATGCCTTTGTTACCTCTAGACTTGACTACTCCAACGCACTCCTGGCCGGCCTCCCACATTCTACCCTCCGTAAACTTGAGGTCATCCAAACTCTGTTGCCCGGGTCCTAATGTACACCACGTCTCGCTCACCTGTGCTCACTGATCTACATTGGCTCCTGGTTAAGCAATGCCCTTTAGCAAAGCCTCAATTTTTTAATTCTCACCCTTGTTTTCTGATACCTCCACAGCCTCACCCGCTCTCTATCTCTAATCTCCTCCATCCCACAACCTCCGCCCCCCCCCCCCCACCCCGAGATTTCTGTGCTCCTCTAATTCTGGCCTCTTGATCATGTCTATTTTTAATCACTCCACCGTTGGCTGCCAAGGCCCTAACCTTGGGAATTCTCACCCTAAACCTCGCCACTTCTCTACCTCTCTCTTCTTTTCAGATGATCCTTAAAACCTACCTGTTTGATCAAGCTATTCTGCCCTAATATTTACTTATATGGCTCGGTGTCAAATTTTGTTTGATAATGCTCCTGTGAAGCGACAATGGACATTTTACTACATTGAAGGTGCTATTTAAATACAAGCTGTTGTTGCTGCTAGGTTGTGGGTTGAAGTCTCACTCCAGAGACTTGAGCACGAAATCTAGGCTTACACACCAGTGCAGTACTGAGGGAATGCTGCACTGCTGGAGGTGCCTTCTTTCAGATGAGCTGTTACATCCACAGAGAGGGTCTTGGGTTTAAAAGATCCCATGTCACTGTGTCAAAGAAGAGCAGGGGAGATCTCCCCGTTGTCCTGGGCTCTTTTATCCCTCAGCCAACTTCACTAAAATAAATTATCTGGTCACTATCACATTGCTGTTTGTGGGGTCCTTGCTATTTATGCTCAAATTGGCTGCCACATTTCTAGACATTACATTGGTGACCACTCGTCAAAAGTACTTAATTGGAATGTCCCGAGTTCATTAAAGGCGCTGTATAAATGCAAGTCTTTCTTTTTTGAACATGGTGTCTCCACAAAAAAATCTTAACACATGGTCACCGTCAAATTTCCTGACTGGCACCAGATTGTTGCAGGAAGATTTCAGCATTTTGTTACCAGAATGATTCTTGCATCATTGCAATAATTGGCAGAGAAACAGGGGGAGAACTTGGACCAGTTTCCGTTTGTAGAATACTAGCTAACTAAAGAAATAAAGGACAGTATCCGATTTAAAAACAAGGGCATACAAAGTGGCCAAAACTAGGGAGAGGACAGAAGATTGGGAAGCTTTTGAAAGCCAGCAAAGAATGACTAAAAAACTGATGAAGGAAGGGAAGATAGACTATGAAAGTAAACTAGCACAAAATATAAAAACACATAGTAAGAGTTTCTAGAAGTATATAAAAAAAGAGTGGCGAAAGTAAATGTTGGTCCCTTACAGGATGAGACCGGGGATTTAGTAATGGGGAACATGGAGATGGAGGAAACTCTGAACAAATATTTTGTATCAGTTTTTACGGTAGAGGGCACTAACAATATTCCAACAGTGGATAGTCAAGGGGCTATAGGGGGGGAGGAACTTAACACAACCACAATCACTAAGGTGGTACTCAGTAAGATAATGGGACTAAAGGCAGATAAATCCCCTGGATCTGATGGCTTGCATCCTCGGGTCTTAAGAGAAGTAGCGGCAGAGATTGTGGATGCATTGGTTGTAATTTACCAAAATTCCCTGGATTCTGGGGAGGTCCCAGCAGATTGGAAAACTGAAAATGTAAACCCCTGATTCAAAAAAGAGGCAGACAAAAAGCAGGAAACTATAGACCAGTTAGCCTAACATCTGTGGTTGGGAAAATGTTGGAGTCCATTATTAAAGAAGCAGTAACAGGACATTTGGAAAAGCAAAATTTGGTCAGGCAAATTCAGCATGGATTTATGAAGGGAAAGTCATGTTTGACAAATTTGCTGGAATTCTTTGAGGATGTAACGAACAGGGGGAATAAAGGGGAACCAGTGGATGTGGTGTATTTGGACTTCCAGAAGGCATTTGACAAGGTGCCACACAAAAGGTTACTGCACAAGATAAAAGTTCATGGGGTAATATATTAGCATAGATAGAAGATTGATTGACAAACAGAAAACAGAGTGTCGGGATAAATGCTTCATTCTCTGGTTGGCAATCAGTAACAAGTGGGGTGCCGCAGGGATCAGTGTTGGGACCCCAACTATTTACAATCTATATTAACGACTTGGAAGAGGGGACTGAGTATAACGTAGCCAAGTTTGCTGACAATACAAAGATGGGAAGAAGGGAAATGTGTGAGGAGAACATAAAGAGACTGCAGGCTGAGTGAGAGGGCAAGAATTTGGCAGATGGAGTATAATGTTGGAAAGTGTGAGGTCATGCATTTTGGCAGAAAAAATCAACGGGCAAGTTATTTAAATGGAGAAAGATTGCAAATTGCTGCAGTACAGCAGGACCTGGAGTACTTGTGCATGAAGCACAAAAGGATAGTATGCAGGTACAGCAAGTGATCAGGAAGGCCAATGGAATCTTGGCCTTGATTGCAAAGGGAACGGGGTATAAAAACAGGAAAGTCTTGTTACAGCTGTACAGGGTATTGGTGAGGCCACACCTGGAATACTGCATGCAGTTTTGATTTCCATATTTACGAAAGAATATACTTACTGTGGAGGCAGTTCAGAGAAGGCTCACTAGGTTGATCCCGGGGATGAGGGGGTTGACTTATGAGGAAAGGTTGAGTAGGTTGGGCCTCTACTCATTGGAATTCAGAAGAATGAGCGGTGATCTTATAGAAACGTATAAGATTATGAGAGGGCTTGACAAGGTGGATGCAGAGAGGATGTTTCCACTGGTGGGGGAGACTAGAACTAGAGGGTATGATCTTAGAATAAGGGGCTGCCCATTTAGAACTGAGATGAGGAGAAATTTCTTCTCTCAGAGGGTTGTAACTGTGGAATTCACTGCCTCAGAGACCTGTGGAAGCTGGGACATTAAATAAATTTAAGACAGAAATAGACAGTTTCTTAACCGATAAGGGGTTACGGGGAGCAGGCGGGGAAGTGGAGCTGAGTCCATGATCAGATCAGCCATGATCTTATTGAATGGCGGAGAAGGCTCGAGGGGCTTTATGGCCTACTCCTGTTCCTATTTCTTATGTTCTTATGTTCAAACACTCTGTGCATTCGCAGGTAGAATATTGCATTTGAATTAAGCTAACTCCCCAGCGATTTTTAATCCCAAATTAACAAATTACACATCCAATGTGGGATCAAGCTAATGATCGCCCCAATAACTGATCCTTCAAACATGTTTGGCAATATGCAATCGCTGTAGCAATGAACTCGCGTCTACGATGTTTTCTTCACAACATCATCTCACTGCAAAAACGTGGACCTCCCTGAATATTTGACCAGTGTCGTTCTTCATGATTTGGCACCAGACTGTCAGCTTGTGCACAGCAGGTAGAATTTTAGAGCAAGTACTTTTAGCAGGTAGAATTGTTTAGCTGGTTTCCTTCCTATTTTGTACCTTCTCCTCTCCCGAGGCCATTGGCTGCTTGCGCATCAGAACTGATCGCAATGCTCCGCTCGCCCAACGTCGCTGTTACTTCACCCCATCGTCCTGTTCCGTTCTCCAACATCTCCGTAAAGCATGTTGGGTCATAAAGAAAGACACAAGGTGCATTTACATAATGCCTTTCACATGGCTAATGAATTACTTTAGTAATACAGTCCCTTGTTATTATGTAGACAAACACAGCAGCCAATTTGTGCACAGCAAGGTCCTACAAACAGAAAATGAGAGAAGTGAACAAATTGTCTGTTTTGGTGATGGTAGTTGAGGACTGAATGTCAAATCGAACATTGAGCGAACTCTCTGCTCTTCATTGAATTTTTGTACATGCATCTGAACAGCTAAACCTTGGTTTAACATCTCAACCAAAAAGGCGCCACCTCCTACAATGCAGCACTCCCTCAGCACTGCATTGAACTGTCAGCTTAGATTGTGTGCACAATTTTTGGACATTCTTGGACTGGGGCTTGAACTCTTGACCTTATGACTCAGAACCTTCTCTCTCACAGGCATCTCATTCTTGGCTGCTGTACGTAGCCAAGCCAGAAGAATCAACTGATTCAACAGTGACATTCAAAAAAGGAATTGGGTATATACTTGCAGGGCTATGGGGAAAAAATAGGGGAGCGGGACTAATTGGACAACGCTTAAGAGCCGGCACAGATATGATGGGCCAAATGGCCTCTTTCTGTGCTGTACCATTCTATAAAGAAATTACTTATGGGTTTGGCGCGGAGGGGGTGCGGGGTTGGAACCATTGTAGGAGGAGGGGCTGGCAGGAGGGGGGAGGTTTTTTGGAACAGGAGGAGCATTCATGCTCCTTTTATCCCCACAAAATATCTTTAAAGCAAACTTAACTTTGCCGATTTCTGAGCATTTTCTAGTGGTCCTTTTTAAGGACAACTAGTTAGGCCGAATCTGTACCTAGTGCCAATGGGCAGAATGTGTGTGGTGCACGCTGCACCCATTGGTTCCTCAAAATTGTGTCGGGGTCCCATGTATGTCATAGGACCCCCAATTTACATAAGCGAGGCTTCCAGCTGATACAAGTGGGTAGATCAAGATTGGGAACAGGGCATTTTTCAAGCACTAACCACCCCCATTTGGCAGACTTAAAAAATATATATTTTTTAAATCAGCCCTACTAGTGAGCCTCACGGGCTTGAATGAGGTAATGCAGGGAGATCGACTCTGATGAAATTTGCAACCGAGCGCACCAGTTAACACCTTCAGGAGAGGAATAACTTGCTTTTAACTTGGCAACAATGACCCAAGGTGCATTATCAGACACACGTTGACACCAAGCCACGTAAATTAGGACAGGTGACCAAAAGCTTGGTCAGAGAGGTGGATTTTAAGGAACATCTTAAAGGAAGAAAGTGAGGTTTCGGGAGGGATTCCAGCCTGTATGGCCTGGGCAGCTGAAGGCACAGCCGCCAATGGTGGAGCGAATTGGAGGAAGGCAGAAGAAATGATAAAGTATCTGCGAAATGCAGGATGCAAGGGAAGCCCTGCCCTTTGGGACCTTGGCCAGAATAAAAAGGTGGTAAAATTGGTAAATAGAACTGCAGACCAGCAATGGGAAATATTGCGGACGGAAAGGCGACAGATCAAGTATATTCCAGTAAGGGGGGGAAACGGAGTGCATCATAGGCTGGGCTTCCATGGATGAACAGGGAAATTTGATCAAATCTGACATGTAGCACTCACAGGGCAGATAATAAAAGGAGAAGCCAGGACAAACGACCGAATATAGGAAGGCTACACAAAGAGCAATTAGGAAAGCTAAGAGGTAGTACAGGTATGAGAGAAAAATAGTACCAAAACAAAAAGGCTTTTTATAGGGACATTAGTAGTAAGAGGATAGTCACAATAGGGGTCAGGTTACTGAAAGATAGCGATAAGCTTGCAGTGGAAACTAAAGGAATGGCAAAGATACTAAATATACACTTTGCCTCCATTTTCACAGAGGATGGTGGTGATTGGGATTGTAGGACCAGAGTGGGTATAGAATAGTTAGCGCAGGTAATTATTGTTCAAAGGCAATGGTGCTTTAGTTACTCAAACTTGGGTTAGAAAAATCAGGACATAATGATCGACATCCGAGGACACTAGGGAAGAAATCATCTGCCGATAATTGTCCAGAATTTGTTTGGAATTAAACTGTGCCAGGAGGCTGGGCAAACCAATCGTTGGTCTCTATAATGAAGGATGAAATTGGAGAAACATGATCTAATCAGAGCTGGTCAAAACAGAGATTTCGAATAGCAGGTTGTGCTCGACTATTCCTGTAGAACTTTTGAAGAAACAACAAAGGGTAGACAAAGGGAATGTAATGGATATGGTTTACTTTTAGTTCTGAAAGGCATTTGATAAGATACCACACGAGATTTATGGCAAAAGCTAATGGCACATGGAATTATGGTGAATGCAGTCACATGGCAAGGGAGATGGTTTGGAGGGCAGAAAGTAAAGGGTAGGCATAAAAAGGAACTTCTCTAACAGGAACAATGTGGTAATTGGTGTTCTACAGGGGTCAATGTTTGCACTGTCCTTATTTACCTCGCACAGAAACGATCTGGATTTAGGCATTGAGGGAACAGGAAAATTTGCTGCTGACCTCAAACTGGGGGCATGGGCATGGCAGATTGTAGCGGGGTCTGTAAAAGACGGCACAAGGACATGGAGTGGCAAGCCAGGTAGGCAGACAGGTGGCAGATGTAGTTTGATGAAGAAAAATGTGAAGTACCCTGTAATGCATTTTGGAAGTGAGACCACAGAGAGGAAATGCGCCTTAAATGGGGAAATTTTAAATGGAGTAGAGATACAAGGAGATCTTGGAGTGCAGATACTCAGGCCATTATAAAGATAGTGAGTAAATAAGGCCATAAATAGGTAAATGGAATACTCTGCTGTCCAGAGGTTTAGAATACAATAATGTAAGCAAATTGCTTTTCGGGAGGCAGCATCTAGTGGTCTCTCTAAGGATTGTGAGTTTGGCTGCCAAGTGCCTGAGAATGCTGCCTGTAGCATGTTAAGGCATGGGCCATGGATGGCAATACGGGAGCCTTTATCAATATGGCGGGCGAGTCGGAATGTGTGCTTGCATGTTGGCCGCCATATTGGATGCTGAGGTACTCGTTTTGCACCTGTACGGGTCCAGCATCGACAAATATCTGGGCCTAAATGTCTCATTCTGGATTACAGAGATTCCATTCTATGGACCTTTAATACAAAACCATGAATCAGTTCAAAGAGGAAACTGCATAGCTAATACGCTATAACCTCCACCAGCAGTACAACCCTCCGAGAATTCCGCGTTCTGCCAATTCCGGCCTCTTGCGCAACTCCGGTTTTCATTCTGTGCTCTGTTTGCGGTCGTGCCTTCAGCTACCTAGGAAGCTAAGCTTTGGAATTCCTTCCCTAAACTTCTCCCTAAACTCTCAACCTCTTCCGACGCTCCCTAAAGCATATTGGGACATACTTTAAAGGTGATATATAAATGCACATTGTCGTTGGTAAACAGCACCCATTCAAAATATAATAGAAGATTTAAATCTCCACCGTCATAATTTTGTTCATTCCAATAAATAGACAACTTGTTTGCCAGAAAATCTTTATTGTTCGATGAGATATTTTGTAGACCAATTTTATATTTGTATCTCTACCCGTTTCATCATTCCCATTCAGAATGAAATCAAATTTGGCAGACCGCTTTATAGAAAATAATGATTTTTTGTTATGGAGTGAGAGCTTTTGATACAAGTTGTAATCCGTACAATGAAAACTTCAACACATAGAATGTTTCGGCTCTGAATTGTACATCTAATGAGTTTGTTTTATATATTGAAAGTGCACACCAGCTGTCAAAGGTGCATGATCGATACAAAGCTAGTCAACTCTGCACATCCAGTATTTTTCAAGCATATACTTTTCATGGGTGTCTTGGCTAATGGAGGCATCGGCTCTCCAATCGAATGCTGGCAGAGATAAAAGGAGCACAGAGCTTGAAAGTATTCGTTTCTGCTCCCTGTGCCCCAAGTCTCTTCAACTTAGCCCCGAATCCTAACTCATACCAAGTCCCGTTCATCCATCATTCCTGCACTCACTGACGTACATTGCTCCCAATCTAGCAAGCCTCATTCTTTTTTTTAAGTCTTATCCTTCTGTTCAAATCATTCCTCCTTATCTCTGTAACCTCCTTTGGCCCTATAGTTCTCTGAGATCTCTGCGTTTCTCCAATTCTAGTCTCTTGTGTATCCCCACACTTCTGTCACTCCATAATTGGCGGCCATGCCTTCAGCTGTCTCAAGCCCCCAAGCTCTGGAATTCCCTCCCAAAACATCACTGCTTTCCCACCCCACCTCCTTTAAGACACACTTAAAAAAAAAAATCTACCTCTTTGACCAATCTTTTAGTCACCCTTCCTTAATTGTCTTCTCCTTTGGCTCTGTGAAAATTCTTGGCTGATTACTGGTGAAGCGCCTTGGGACGTTTTACTACGTTAAAGGTGCTATATAAATGCATGTTGTTCTGGTTGTTGCAAACATGAAGTCAGCTTGAACATTATTTGTGCAGCTTATTGAAGTGAGCTGGATGTGATTTTAAACAGTTGAAACTTGATCTGTGGCATACTGTTTGCAATTGGATGCAAATTTTAAACAGTTGAAATTTAATCCTCACAATACTTTTTTAATCGGATGCATATTTATCTGGAATCAATCATACATTTTTCCACTTCCTTTTTTAAAAAATATTTGGCTTTGCTTCATTGCCTTTATCCCGAAGGCCCTAGCTGATACTGGGGTACGATCCTAATGATGCTGGGTGCTCCCAAACAACTCTTCCAAATGGCCATTTTCCATGGGTCAGTGAGTATTGACTGAGACTATTTGGATGTGGAAAGAGTCACAGGCAAGCCTCAACTTGTCATTCACCACACATGCACATATGCACTCGCACAGGCACACATGAGAACAGTTAACTCTGGTTAGATCAGGGATTGAGCGTGGGACTTTCCTGGGTTCTATGACTCAGTATTATCCTCAACAGCCCACTTGCCAGCAGGGCGATTCTTTCACACACAGCAGTTTGGTGTGTTAAAGTCTTCTCTTTATATTAGCTGTTACGTATGTAATAACTCGATAGACTGAATACTGTAAACTAACACAGGTATAAACCTGGCTCTGCTTTATTACGGCCCAAAGTGATTACATTACAAGATGGCTTGCTTTTTATACCTGGGCTGCACATACGTGTATACAGCCCAATGACCTCCGACAGTCATGCCACCTGGTGGCTAGTAAACCCAAGCATACATAGATGACAATATCCCCCTTTAAGATATCAGTAACAGTCTTTTTTACAAATTGAGACGCTCCGGGGCTTTCCGCTCCCGAGTTGATCGTCTCAGTTCAACTCCAGCCTTGGTCTAGCATTCTGAGTCTGTTATGACTGGGGGCTGGGTAACCGATGTGATGGGAGTGACAATGACCATGTCAGGGGTTGAAAGTCCAGACTCATTGATGACAGCGGAGTCCTCTGATGACTGAGTGTAGGTTGGTTGGTCACTGATTGCGTCTTCCTCAGACTGTTCTGGTTCATCCGTGTGCCGCAGCTTTATCTGATCAACATGTTTCCTGCATATTTGCCCATTCTTGAGCTTAACAATAAACACTCTGTTACCCTCCTTGGCTGTAACAGTACCAGCGATCCACTTGGGACCTTGACCATAATTTAGTACATACACAGGATCGTTAACAGAAATGTCGCGTGACACAGCAGCGTGATCATGATACCACTGCTGACTTTGACATCTGTATTCAATATGATCATTCAAGTCAGGGTGGACAAGAGAGAGCCTGGTATTGAGACCTCTCTTCATCAACAGTTCAGCAGGGGGGACCCCGGTAAGCATGTGGGGTCTTGTGCTGTACCTCAGCAATATGGGTGACAAGCGAGTCTGCAGTGAATCTTGAGTTACACGTTTCATACTCTGCTTGATGGTTTGGACAGCACGCTCTGCTTGACCATTAGATGCGGGTTTGAATGCTGCTGACCTCACATGTTTGATACCATTGAGTTTCAAGAAGTCTTGAAACTCCAGACTAGTTTCTATAAGATTACCCCTCATCCTTCTGAACTCCGAGTAAAGTCCCAGTCTGCTCAATCTATCATCATAAGGTAATCCTCTCATCTCCGGAATCAGCGTAGTGAATCGTCTCTGTACCCCGTCCAAAGCTAGTATATCCTTCCTTAAGTAAGGTGACCAAAACTGCACGCAGTACTCCAGGTGCGGCCTCACTAATACCCTGTACAGTTGCAGCAGGACCTCCCTGCTTTTGTACTCCATCCCTCTCGCAATGAAGGCCAACATTCCATTCGCCTTCCTGATTACCTGCTGCACCTGCAAACTAACTTTTTGGGATTCATGCACAAGGACCCCCAGGTCCCTCTGCACCACAGCATGTTGTAATTTCTCCCCATTCAAATAAAATTCCCTTTTACTGTTTTTTTTTTCCAAGGTGGATGACCTCACATTTTCCTACATTGTATTCCATCTGCCAAACCTTAGCCCATTCGCTTAACCTATCTAAATCTCTTTGCAGCCTCTCTGTGTCCTCTACACAACCCGCTTTTCCACTAATCTTTGTGTCATCTACAAATTTTGTTACACTACACTCTGTCCCCTCTTCCAGGTCATCTATGTATATTGTAAACAGTTGTGGTCCCAGCACCGATCCCTGTGGCACACCACTAACCACCGATTTCCAACCCGAAAAGGACCCATTTATCCCGACTCTCTTGCTTTCTGTTAGCCAGCCAATTTTTGATCCATGCTAATACATTTCCTCTGACTCCGCGTACCTTTATCTTCTGCAGTAACCTTTTGTGTGGCACCTTATCGAATGCCTTTTGGAAATCTAAATACACCACATCCATCGGTACACCTCTATCCACCATGCTCGTTATATCC
Source organism: Pristiophorus japonicus (assembly GCF_044704955.1). Classification (NCBI taxonomy): domain Eukaryota; kingdom Metazoa; phylum Chordata; class Chondrichthyes; family Pristiophoridae; genus Pristiophorus; species Pristiophorus japonicus. The sequence continues at coordinate 13,775,422 of NC_091984.1, read as the reverse complement.
TCAAAGAATTCCAGTAAATTAGTTAAACATGATTTCCCCTTCATGAATCCATGTTGCGTCTGCCTGATTACACTATTCCTATCTAGATGTCCCGCTATTTCTTCCTTAATGATAGCTTCAAGCATTTTCCCCACTACAGATGTTAAACTAACCGGCCTATAGTTATAGAAGCATCACTGGCCAATACTTGGTGCTTACACGGATCATAATGTACCAGCAGTTTGTTAGAGCAAAGCAGATTAGTAGCTTCCTCAAAAGCTCTGTCTTGAGATGCACCCCAAAGCCAGTTGTTGCCTTTTCTGAGCAGCATGTGCAGTGGCTCTAATAAAGTGTTCAATTTAGGTAGGAAATGAGAGAAGTAGTTGAGCAGACCAAGGAATACAGCTCCATCACATTCTGAGGCTTGGGTGCATTTTTGATGGTCTTGCTTTTCGAGTCCATGGGCCTGATGCCATCAGCAGCAATTTTCCTCCCAGGAATTTGACTTCCGGTGCCATGAAGACGCACTTCGAACATTTCAGTCTGAGTCCCACTTTGTCCAGACGATGTAGAACCTCTTCCATTGTTCAAATGATCGGCGGTATCACGATCTGTGACCAGGATGTCATCTTGGAACACGACGGTTCTAAGGACGGACTTCACCAGTCTCTCCATGTTCCTCTGAAATATGACTGCAGCCGAGCGAATTCCAAAAGGACAGCTGTTGTAAATAAATAGTTCTTTATGAGTGTTGATGCACGTAAGTTTCTTCGACATCTCGACCAGCTCCTGTGTCATGTAGGCCGACATCAGATTCAGTTTAGTGAACGATTTCCTCCTCGGCTAGCGTTGCAAACAGGTCATCAGCCTTCGGTAACGGGTATTGATCCTGTTTCGAAACTCGGTTGATCGTAACCTTGTAGTCTCCACAAATCCTGACAGTGCCATCACTTTTCAACACAGGAACAATGGGGCTGGCCCATTCGTTAAATTGGACTGGTGATATGATCCCTTCACGCTGGAGTCTGTCCAGTTCAATTTCGACCTTCTCCCTCATCATGTACGGACCACCCGAGCTTTATGATGGATGGATCTTGCTTCCGAGTCCACGTGGATCTGCACCTTGACTCCCGTGAAATTGCCGATGCCTGGTTCAAACAGCGAGGTGAACTTGGTCAGCACTTGAGCACGTGGAGTATCATCCTCCGACGACAACGCTTTGATATCGTTGCAATTCCATTTGATTTTTTCGAGCCAATTCCTGCCAAACAGCATTGGACCATCGGCTGGAACAATCCAAAAAGGTAAATCATGAACCGCACCATCATACGACACCTTGACTACTGCACTGCCAATCACCGTTATGATTTATTTAGTGTACATACGCAACTAGGCATTGACTGGACTCATCTTAGGCCTCACAGCCTTAGTATTCCACAGCTTGTCAAATGTTCTCTGGCTCATTAATGATTGACTCGCACCCGTGCCCAATTACATCGGTACCGGCACACCGTTAAGTTTCACATTAATCATTATCGGTTGGCTCTTTGTTAGAAATGAATACAGTCCATACATTTCCTCCTCTGGTATCTCGGATTGCATATCCAGATCCACGTTTTACTGGTCACCATCCTCTACATGGTGTGGCGCAGCACGCTTGCTCAGTTGCAGACCTATGTGCTGGAGCTGCCCCCGTCTCAAACCGCCTTTACAAATGTACTGTTTAAACCGATACTGATGAGGCCAATGATTGCCCCCACAAGGCCAACATGGTGAAATCGGATTCATTGCCGTTGGCGGACTTTGAGCAACCACAGGTTTCACAAATGCAGTCGAATAGGCCATATGCAGCTCTGCCAAACGTCGATACAGTCTTGTTTACAGTACTTGCCAAGTTCCGATTTTCCGATGATATCTGCTTTAAGTGCTTGTCCGTCGTCATGCATGCCTAGGCAATCGTGATGACCTTGCTCAAGTCCAGCATTTCCGCTGCCAGTAGCTTACACAGGATCACCTCGTGGTTGATGCCGATTACAAAGAAGTTGCACAGCATGTCTCCCAACGCGTTTTCGAACTTACACGCTCCAGCTAGACGTCTTAGGTCGGCAACGAATTCCAACACATCCTGGCCCTCAGAACGAACGTGCTTGTAGAATCGATACCGTGAGATGAAGATGCCTTCTTCTGGTTTAAGATGGTCACGTACCAGAACACACAATTCCTCATAGTCCTTGTCCGTTGGACTTGCAGGCGAGAGAAGATTCTTTGAGTCCATAGCTTTTCGGACCACAAACTGTGAGGAAGACCGCCTGCGCCTAACTCCGTCAGTGTGTTTCTCCACTTTTTGGCTATGATGTACTGGTCCAGGCGAGCTGCAAAATCTGGCCAGCCCTCTCCCTCCACGAATCTCTTCAGAATTCCAATTGTGCTCATTTTTGCATGCGAAGGTTCTTAAGTTACCTCGTCGTCAAATGTTATGTAGGTAATAACTCGATAGACTGAATACTGTAAACTAACACAGGTACAAACCTGGCTCTGCTTTATTAGGGCCCAAAGTGATTACATTACATGGTGGATTGCTTTTTATACCTGGGCTGCACACACGTGCGTACAGCCCAATGACCTGCGACAGTCGCGCCACATGGTGGTTAGTGACCCCAAGCATACATGGATGACATTAACGACACCAACTCAAACTGAGGCTTGTGCAGGAAGTTTGAAAGCATCTGTTATATTGTGGGAAGAGTTCTGAGAGGGCCGCTTAGCACCCTCACCTCTGAGTCAGAAGGTTGTGGTTTGAAGTGTCACTCCAGAGACTTGAGCACAAAATCTCAGCTGACACTGCAGTGCAATGCCGAAGGAGTGCTGCACTGTTGGAGGCACTGTCGTTTGGATGAGACGCCTGCTCTCTCGGGTAAAGGATCCCTTGGTACTATTTCGAATAAGAGCAGAGGAATTCTCGCTGAACTCCTGGTGAATATTTATCCCTCAAGCGGTACCACCTTAGAAACAAATAATTTGGTCATAATCTTATGCGACCCTGCTGTGTGCAAATTGGCTGCCGCATTTCCTACATTATAACACTAACTACACTTGTAAAGCACTTCTGGGGCATCCTGAGATTGTGAAAGCTGCATTCGAAATGCAATTTCTCTTATTATTAGCCAGATTTTGCTGGAAAAAATAACGGCATGTGAACAATGCTCACCGTTCATGCACAAATCGTCCAGCAACTTGTGGCGAGGAAGAGATACCCCGCCAATCGTGATAATACCCCACGAATCTCGATAATTTGCAGGACAATTTGTGCCGCTCCACCCTTATCCTCACAAGAACTGACTCTCACCCTTAACCTCCCCGTGATTTTCATGAAGTTGCACATTAATTGCCCATTAAACTCGCCAGAGAATGTCAAGACTATTAATTAAGAGTAAGTGCCCTTTTAACGCTGTGGTAATTGTTAATGACTGCCAATCAATCTCTGTTGCCCAGAAACGGAATAATTATAAATGTGGAGTCTCATTCCTTCAGGTTGTGAATTGTTTTTATGAGTTTTTAAAAAATATATCAATTTTAAATGTTTTTTTTTCTCTGCTTTTTTCTCTTTCTGTACATGATTTGACATTTAATTCACCGTCCTTCTCCGCCCTTCCTCTGTTTATTTCTCAAGCCTTTAATCTCATTGGTTAAGGAGATACACTGTTGGTCCCATTGTTCACCGAGGCCCCAGACGCCCTGCTGCCCTCGCTGCAGTGTTATCAGCTCACGCTTCCAGAAACTCTTTGGACAAAATATTTTGAACCTAAACGTGCACGAACAGGTCGAACTAACTGGGCAGTAAAACCTGCTCTCAGAAAATCTGACCCTGGACTTGGGAATCTTAAAGGGATAGGCCAGGAAATGCAGATCTGGTTTTTAATAAACGTCTTGCATTACATCAGTGACTACACTCCAAAAGTACTTCATTGGCTGGCAAGCGCTTTGAGATGTTTGGTGGTCTTGAAAAGCGCTATATAAATCCAAAGAATGTTCGAAGGCCAGGCCCTCAAACCTACCACCAAGCTCATAGTCTACAGGGCCTCCTGAATGAAAAAAAAGATTTGGATTTATATCATCATCAGAGGCAGTCCCTCGGAATCGAGGAAGACTTGCTTCCACTATTAAAGTGAGTTCTTTGGTGACTGAACGGTCCAACACGAGAGCCACAGGCCCTGTCACAGGTGGGACAAACATTCGTCAGGGGAAAGGGGTGTGGGACTGATTTGCCGCATGATCCTTCTGCTGCCTGTGCCTGACCTCTTCACGCTCGCAGCGCTAAGATTCGAAGATGTATAGAAGGCACCTCAAGTCGCTGGAGGTAAATCACCAACGATGTCTCTGCAAAATCCTGCAAATCCCCTGGGAGGACAGGTACACCAATATCAGTGTCCTCGCCCAGGCTAACATCCCCAGCATCAAAGCACTGACCGCACTCGACCATCTTCGCTGGGCAAGCCACTTAGTTCGCATGCCAGACACGAGACTCGCTAAGCAATTGCTCTACGTCGAGCTCCTTCATGGCAACCGAGCCAATGGTGGGCAGCGGAAGCGTTACAAGGACACCCTTAAAGCCTCTCTGGTGAAGTGTGACATCACCACTGACATCTGGGAGTCCCTGTCTAAAGACCGCCCCAAGTGGAGAAAGTGCATCAGGGAGGGCGTTAAACTCTTCGAATCTTAGCGCTGCAAGCGTGAAGAGGTCAGGCACAGGCAGCGGAAGGATCATGCGGCAAATCAGTCCCACCCCCCTTTCCCCTGACGAATGTCTGTCCCACCTGTGACAGGGCCTGTGGCTCTCGTGTTGGACCGTTCAGTCACCAAAGAACTCACTTTAATAGTGGAAGCAAGTCTTCCTCGATTCCGAGGGACTGCCTCTGATGAAGTTATAAATCCAAGTCTTTTTTTCTTTCTTTTTTTTATATAGCAACTTCTACGACCTCAGGACATCCCTAAGTGCTTTACAGCCAATGACATAGTTTTGAAGTGTAGTCACTGTGGGAAATGCAGCAGCATACTTGCGCACAGCACACAGCAAGGTGATAATGCACAGATAATCTGTGTTTGGTGATATTGGTTGAGGGATGAATATTGTCCAGGGCACTGGAAATAACTCTCTTGCTCTTTTTCAAAATAGTGCCATCGGATCTTTATGCACAATTACGAGAGCAGACGGGGCTTCGGTTTAACGCCTCATCTGAAAGACGGCACCTCCGACTGTGCTGCATTTTCTCAGCACTGCACTGGAGTGTCAGCCTCGAGTTTTTGTCCTCAACTCCCTGGAGCGGGACTTGAACCCACAACTTTCTGACTCGGAGGTGAGAGGCGCTACCCACTGAGCCACAGCTGACACTTATCGACAGAAAAATACAGTGCTCAATAAATAATTATAAAACTGGGAGCAATGCCATGGGAGCATTGTTGGTCTGGACGTAAGTTGAAAAAGTGATAAACCCTTGGGCTATTACGTCTCCTTGCTGTCTGTGCGTATCTTCCATCTTTCGAACGATAAGCGATGGATATTTTATGCATTTTTCTCCACTCACTAGCGTGCAGTGAACCGCGGAGTTTTTTTCATTAGCTCTACACTCTGAATGAAACAAGAAAGGTAACCTTGCTATACTTTTGAGCGCTGACGTGCTGACGAGTGAAAGATTTATGTTGCTGTCTGTTTGGGAGCACTAACTTGTCACCTCAGTAACGTAGAAAAAAGCTTGCGTAGGTTTCCCAAAGTTAATAAGTGACTGCGGGTGCTTGTTGCAAAAGGGGTCATGCTGAGAAGTGTTGTCAATATCCCCATGCTTCTGAAAGCCCAGCTCGGGCAGCTTCAAAGTGCATCGATGTTTTCTTTATCAAACATCAAGCAGATTCCTCTTATAAAATTCTGTGTCCCTTTTTAATAATACATGTGAAAACTGCTCCGCTTTGTCGTAACCCTTTTATCAACTAATAAAATGTCATCTTTGCCTCAACGGATAGCACTCTCGCCTCTTGAGTCAGAAAGTCATGGGTTCAAGAGTCACTCCAGAAACTTGAGCATGTAATCCAGGCCCACACACTCCGTGCAGTACTGAGGGAACGCTCATCATCATCATAGGCAGTCCCATCGGAATCGAGGAAGACTTGCTTCCACTCTAAAAATGAGTCCTTAGGTGGCTGAACAGTCCAATACAAGAACCACAGTCCCTGTCACAGGTGGGACAGATAGTCGTTGAGGGAAAGAGTGGGTGGGACAGGTTTTGCCGCACGCTCTTTCTGCTGCCTGCGCTTGATTTTTCTGCATGTTCTCAGCGACGGGACTCGAGGAGCTCAGCGCCCCTCCCGGATGCGCTTCCTCCACTTAGGGCGGTCTTTGGCCAGGGACTCCCAGGTGTCGGTGGGGATGTTGCTCTTTATCAGGGAGGCTTTGAGGGTGTCCTTGTAAGGTTTCCTCTGCCCACCTTTGGGTCGTTTGCCGTGAAGGAGTTCCGAGTAGAGCGCTTGCTTTGGGAGTCTCGTGTTTGGCATGTGAACTAGGTGGCCTGCCCAGCTGAGCTGATGAAGTGTTGTCAGTGCTTCAATGCTGGGGATGTTGGCTTACTCGAGGACGCTAATGTTGGTGCATCTATCCTCCCAGGGAATTTGTAGGATCTTACGGAGACATCATTGGTGGTATTTCTCCAGCGACTTAAGATGTCTACTGTACATGGTCCATGTCTCTATACCATAATGGAGGGCGGATATTAGTACAACCCTGTAGACCATGAGCTTGGTGGCAGATTTGAGGGCCTGGTCTTTGAACACACTTTTCCTCAGGCGGCTGCACTGGCGCACTGGAGGCAGTGTTGAATCTCGTCGTCAATGTCTGCTCTTGATAAGAGGCTCCCAAGGTATGGGAAATGGTCCACGTTTCCAGGGCTGCGCCGCAGATCTTGATGACTGGGGTGTCTGAGGTGCCTTCTTTTGGATGAGACATTAAACCGAGGCCCCATCTTGGATGGACATCATAAAAATCCCTTCTTTGAAGATGGGAATGGTGGGGGGAGTTCTACCTTGTGTCCTGGCCAATATTTATCCCTGAACCAACACCATGAAAACAGATTAATGGGTTGTGCTGTGCGTAAATTGCTTGCCGCATTTACTTGTGTTACAACAGTGAGTGCAGTTTAAAAAAGTAGGTAATTGGCTGCGAAGCATTTGGGATGGCCCGAGGATGAGGAAGATGCTATATAAATGCAATCTTTTCTTTACTTGGGCGCCCCCCGATGGCTCATTTGGTGAAGTAATTGAGCCATACAGGCCAGGTTTGATTTCTAGTCTGAGCTGAGTTAGCTGGCTTCAGGATTTCAATTGCCTTCAGTGCCTCTAGAATACAGAAGAGGAGCGCATGGGATCAACCGAGGGTCCTGATTGCTAACCAGTGACCCTCGCTAGAAAACACGCCAATGGTCATTGGGCCAGGACGTGACTGAGCTTGATTATGTTGCATTCGTGATTTTTTTTTTCTTCAAATCTCCCACCTGTTGGTCACCCTTCAGGCTCCGAGATGACCCATTAGTTGAGTGAGTAAAAGGAAAGGAAAGACATCCATTTCTATCGTGCTTTTTATTGTGTTCCGAACACACATGAAACGACACACAGGGAGGTGAAAGTAACAGTGACCTCAGTCTTAATTAAGACACTCCAGAGTGAGGAACAGGCCGTAGGGGCCGGCTTATATACAGTGCTCCCAAGGGATGCTGGGAGCCCTTGGGACTTCAGGGGATGCGCTCCCTGGTGGCGGAACACGGGAGTGCATGCTTTACAGACACACAACATCACTCCCCCCGCCAAAGTCAAAGTGAAAACTATTTACAAGGTGAGGCAGTCGGGTGTCTTTCTTTCCCTGGTGGACCGCCTCAGTACAACGGTCTGTTCTGGTGTGTTGGCTGTGCTCTCACTGGGCTGGCATGTTGTTGGCCCTGCAGGGCTGCTGGGTGAGTCTGGTCTTGCTGGGCTGTTGGGCGTGATGCGTTCAATTTCCTGGTCCTTGGTGGTGTCGTTGATCCTTTGTTGTGGGCTCGAAAAAGGTGGTGTCTGCTGTGGGTTGTTCAGGGCAGTCTGTGAACCGCAGCCTCGTTTGGTCCAGGTGCTTTCTGCAAATTTGTCCATTGTCTAGTTTGACTACAAACACCCGACTCCCTTCTTTAGCTATCACCGTGCCCGCGATCCACTTGGGACCATGTCCATAGTTTAGCACATAAACATGGTCATTCAGATCAATTTCCCGTGACACAATGGCGCGACCATCATTTACATTTTATTGCTGCCGCCTGCTCTCGAGTTGACCATGCAGGTTGGGGTGAACCAGCGAGAGTCTGGTTTTAAGTGTCCTTTTCATGAGTAGCTCAGCCGGGAGCACCCCTGTGAGCGAGTGGGTTCTTGTGTGGTAGCTGAGCAGTACTCGGGACAGGCGGGTTTGGAGTGAGCCTTCTGTGACTCGTTTAAGGCTTTGTTTGATGGTTTGTACTGCCTGCTCTGCCTGCTCTGCCTGCCCATTGGAGGCTGGTTTAAACGGGGCCGAGGTGACATGTTTGATCCCATTGCGGGTCATGAATTCTTTAAATTCGGCACTGGTCAAACATGGCCCTCAGGCTTTCAATGGCGGCAGTGGCGGTGCTTCCCGACATTATTTCACATTCAATCCATTTTGAAAAAGCATCCACCACCACCAGGAACATTTTACCAAGAAATGGGCCTGCATAGACGACATGGATCCTTCACCATGGTCTGGAGGGCCAGGACCACAAACTTAGTGGCGCCTCTCTGGGCGCGTTGCTCAACTGAGCACACATGCTGCATTGCCGTACACAGGACTCTAAGTCAGAGTTGATACCGGGCTACCACATGTGGGATCTGGCTATCGCTTTCATCATTATTATACCTGGTGTGTGCTGTGGAGATCCGAGATGAACGTCTCCCTGCCCTTTTTTGGTAGCACTATGCGGTTACCCCACAACAGGCAGTCTGCCTGAAAGGACAGCTCGTCCTTTCGCCGCTGGAAAAGCTTGATGAGCTCTTGCATTTCAGGGGGATGCTGGCCCAGCTCCCATGCAGTGCACAGTTTTTTACTAGGGACAGCAGAGGATCTTGGCTGGTCCAAGTCCTAATTTGGCGGGCCGTGACAGGTGATTTATCATTTTCAAATGCTTCCATGACCATCAACAAGTCTGCGGGCTGCGATCATTTCCACCCCCGCAGATGAAAGCATCCGCACAGTTCTCGGTGCCTGGCCTGAGGCCGATGGTATAGTTATGCGCTGATAGCGCGTGTGCCCACCTTTGTATGCAGGCTGAGGCATTAGTATTTATCCCTTTGTTTTCAGCGAATAGGGATATGAGGGGCTTGTGATCGGTTTCCAGCTCAAATTTGAGGCCAAGCAGGTACTGATGCATTTGCTCTACCCCGAACACACATGCTAATGCCTCTTTCTCAATCATGCTGTAGGCCCTCTCGGCCTTAGACAAGCTCCTGGAGGCATAGTCGACAGGTTGCAACTTCCCCGCAACGTTAGCTTGTAATAAACACCCGACTCCGTACGACGATGCATCACATGCTAGCACAAGTCTTTTACATGGGTTATATAATACAAGCAGCTTGTTGGAGCATAAAATGTTTCTGGTTTTCTCAAAAGCAATTATTTGTTTTTTTTCCCCATACCCAGTGCTCATCTTTACGCAATAACACATGTAGGGGCTCTAAGAGGGTGCTTAACCCCGGTAGGAAGTTATCAAAATAGTTGAGGAGTCCCAGGAACGACCGTAGCTCCATGAAATTCTGTGGCCTGGGTGCATTCCTGATAGCCTCTGTCTTGGCGTCTGTGGGCTGAATGCCGTCCATCGCGATCTTTCTCCCCAAAAACTCCACTTCTGTTGCCATGAAGGCGCTTTCCGACCTTCAGCTGCAGCCCTACGCGATCCAGCCCTACGTGACCATAATATGGTGGAATTCTGCATTAGGATAGAGAATGAAACAGTTAATTCAGAGACCAGAACTTAAAGAAGGGTACCTTTGAAGGTATAAGGCGTGAATTGGCTAGGATAGATTGGCGAATGATACTTAAGGGGTTGACTGTGGATGGGCAATGGCAGACATTTAGAGACCGCATGGATGAACTACAACAATTGTACATTCCTGTCACGCGTAAAAATAAAAAAGGGAAGGTGGCTCAACCGTGGCTTTCAAGGGAAATCAGGGATAGTATTAAAGTCAAGGAAGTGGCATACAAATTGGCCAGAAATAGCAGCGAACCCGGGGACTGGGAGAAATTTAGAACTCAGCAGAAGAGGACAAAGGCTTAGATTAGGGCAGGGAAAATAGAGTACGAGTGGAAGCTTGCAGGGAACATTAAAACAGACTGCCAAAATATGTAAAGAGAAAAAGGTTAGTAAAGACAAACGTAGGTCCCCTGCAGTCAGAATCAGGGGAAGTCATAATGGGGAACAAAGAAATGGCAGACCAATTGAACAAGTACTTTGGTTCGGTATTCACTAAGGAACACACAAACAACCTTCCGGATATAAAAGGGGTCAGAGGGTCTAGTAAGAAGGAGGAACTGAGGGAAATCCTTATTAGTTGAGAAATTGTGTTGGGGAAATTGATGGGATTGAAGGCTGATTATTCCCCAGGGCCTGATGGTCTGCATCCCAGAGTATTTAAGGAGGTAGCCTTGGAAATAGCGGATGCATTGACAGTCATTTTTCAACATTCCATAGACTCTGGATCAGTTCCTATGGAGTGGAGGGTAGCCAATGTAAGCCCACTTTTTAAACAAGGAGGGAGAGAGAAAACAGGGAATTATAGACTGGTTAGCCTGACATCAGTAGTGGGTAAAATGATGGAATCAATTATTAAGGATGTCATAGCAGCGCATTTGGAAAGAGGTGACATGATAGGTCCAAGTCAGCATGGATTTGTGAAAGGGAAATCATGCTTGACAAATCTTCTGGAATTTTCTGAGGATGTTTCCAGTAGTGTGGACAAGGGAGAACCAGTTGATGTGGTGTATTTGGACTTTCAGAAGGCTTTTGACAAGGTCCCACACAAGAGATTAATGTGCAAAGTTAAAGCACATGGGATTGGGGGTAGTGTGCTGACGTGGATTGAGAACTGGTTGTCAGACAGGAAGCAAAGAGTAGGAGTAAATGGTTACTTTTCAGAATGGCAGGCGGTGACTAGTGGGTTCTGTGCTGGGGTCCCAGCTGTTTATATTGTACATTAATGATTTAGATGAGGGGATTAAATGTAGTATCTCCAAATTTGCAGATGACACTAAGTTGGGTGGCAGTGTGAGCTGTGAGGAGGATGCTATGAGGCTGCAGAGTGACTTGGATAGGTTAGGTGAGTGGGAAAATGCATGGCAGATGAAGTATAATGTGGATAAATGTGAGGTTATCCACTTAGGTGGTAAAAACAGAGAGACAGAGTATTATCTGAATGGTGACAGATTAGGAAAAGGGGAGGTGCAACGAGACCTGGATGTCATGGTACATCAGTCATTGAAGGTTGGCATGCAGGTATAGCAGGCGGTTAAGAAAGCAAATGGCATGTTGGCCTTCATTGAGGGGATTTGAGTACAGGGGCAGGGAGGTGTTACTACAGTTGTACAGGGTCTTGGTGAGGCCACACCTGGAGTATTGTGTACAGTTTTGGTCTCCTAACTTGAGGAAGGACATTTTTGCTATTGAGGAAGTGCAGCGAAGGTTCACCAGACTGATTCCCGGGATAGCGGGACTGACATATCAAGAAAGACTGGATCAACTGGGCTTGTATTCACTAGAGTTCAGAAGAATGAGAGGGGATCTCACAGAAACGTTTAAAATTCTGACGGGTTTAGACAGGTTAGATGCAGGAAGAATGTTCCCAATGTTGGGGAAGCCCAGAACCAGGGGTCACAGTCGAAGGATAAGGGGTAAGCCATTTAGGACCGAGATGAGGAGAAACTTCTTCACCCAGAGAGTGGTGAACCTGTGGAATTCTCTACCACAGAAAGTTGTTGAGGCCAATTCACTAAATATATTCAAAAAGGAGTTAGATATAGTCCTTACTACTAGGGGGATCAAGGGGTATGGCGAGAAAGCAGGAATGGGGTACTGAAGTTGCATGTTCAGCCATGAACTCATTGAATGGCGGTGCAGGCTCGAAGGGCCGAATGGCCTTCTCCTGCACCTATTTTCTATGTTTCTATGTTTCCTGACCTTCAGATCGCTTGCACGTGTGGAACCGATACCTCGCCATCAGCACGCTCTCCCTCGGGTTAAGATGCTGCCAAACCAGTGTACACAGCTCCTCATACAACTTACCTGTGGGTTTCACCGGAGCCAGAAGATTCTTCATGAGGCTGTAGGTCGGTGCCTCGCAGACTGTGAGGAGGACCGCTCTTCTTTTTGCAGCGCTTCCTTCTCCGTCCAGCTCGTTGGCTACAAAGTACTGGTCTAGCCGTTCGACATCGGCTTCCCAGTCCTCACCCTCCGAGAACTTCTCCAGGATGCCCACAGTGTGCTGCATCTTTGCGTTTGATTCGTATTCTCGTCGCCAGTTATTGTGTTCCTAACACAGATGAGACTGCACACAGGGAGATTAAAGTAACAGTGACCTCCGTCTTTATTAAGACATTTCAGAGTGGGTAACAGGCCTTAGGGGCCGGCTTATATACAGTGCTCCCGAGGGATTCTGGGACCCTTTGGGACTTCAGGGGATGCGCTCCCTGGTGGCGGAACATGGGAGTGCATGCTTAACAGATACACAACACTTTTTACGACCACCGGACGTCCCAAAGCGCATTACAGCCAATGAAGTATTTTTTGAAGTATAGTCACTGTTGGAATGTAGAAAATGCAGCAGCCAATTTACGCACAGCAAGCTCCCACAAACAGCAATGTGATAATGACCAGATAATCTGTTGTTGATTGAGAGATAAATATTGGCCAAGACACTGGGGATAACTCCCCTTCTCTTCTTTGAAATAGTACCATGGGATCTTTTATGTCCACCTTAACGTCTCATCTGAAAGACAGCAAATCCGACAGTGTAGCATTCCCTCAGCACTGCGCTGGAGAGACGGCCTGAATTTTTGTGCTCAAATCTGTAGAGTGGAAATTGAACCCACAACCTTCTGATTCAGCGGAGAGAGTGCTACTCACTGAGTCACAGCTGACACTAAGCACAGCGATACCTGCAGGACAGAAGGACAAGGCGAGCGCAAGGTCCAACTTAAATGTTGGCACCAAATCCCGGGGCTACATGAGGGCCGATTCTGTGCCACTCCCGAGGGAAAGTGGCACTAGCAGACAGCGCACCAGGGCAGAGTGAAAGTAGGTCACCTGTGACTTTCTGTGCAATCTGTGTGCCCCCTCTCACTATAACATGCTGCTCCCTGTCGGAACCACAGAATTGGATCTACAATTTAAACGTTCTCCTTTGTGCCATCGATGACGTGGACGGGAAACGTCTGTAAATAAAACACACATGATATATTATTGCCACTTAATCATCTTTTTGGGGTTTTTGTTTTGCATTTTTTATTTCAGAAAGAACTTGCATTTTAATAGCTTCTTTCACAATCTTGGGACATCTCAAAATGCTTTGCAGCCAATATTTTTGAACTGCAGGGAAACGTGGCAGCTTAGTTGTGCACAGCAAGCTCCCACCAGCGGCAATGAGATTTATTGCCAGATTATCTGTTATTAATGATATTGCTTGAGGGATAAATATTGCCCAGGACATCAGGAGAACCCCCCTGCTCTTCTTCCAATACTGCCTGGAATCATTCACGTTGAACCGAGAGGGTAAACCAGGCCTCGGTCTAACCTATCAAACTGAAAGATGATACTGCCAACATTGCAACATCACCTTAGTACTGCATTGAAGTCTCGGGCTAAATTATATGTGCTCAAGTCTCTGAATTGGGGCTTGAAAATCGATGGCCAGCTGACTCCGAGGCTGGCCTGCTACCACTGAGCTAAAGTTGACACATTTAGTACAAGCTCTTCATCATTTTTATAGCACCTTATCCTATCTCTCCGACACAATCTCAAGATAGTTTGATAGACTAGGAACAGTTTGTGTATGTGTACTTGCATGCATACAGCTGAGATATTGTTCACTCCACTGAGTGAATGTATCTTTAAACAGCACGCAAACAGAAAGACTTGCATTTTAAACAGCCCCTTGTCACATCTCTCAGAATATCTCAAAGTGCTTCGTTCTCATTGACTCCTGAAGGGTTACAAATGTGATGGTCATCTTGTCCGCAGCAAGTTCCCACAAGAAGCCAGCACTGTGTGTGTATTTTTTAATGGTGCTCTTGGTTGAGTTGGGGAAATGTTGGCCAGGACACCATGAGAGTGGTCTGCTCTGCTCTTCAAATGGTGCCATGTAATCTTTAACACTTCCCTGAACCATTGGAGCAGGCACGTGGAACCTCGGTGTGAAAGTTCAACAGACGGGCAGCAGCTCTGATCATGCAGTCCTGCGCCCTCAATCATCATCGCCACCCAAACCCGCGTACATGGGAACACCACCCCCTCCCCAGTCGCGCACCATCCCGACTTGGAAGCATATCGCCGTTCCTTCATCGTCGCTGAGCCAGAATCCTGGAACTCCTTTCCTAACAGCAATGTGGGAGGACCTTCATCTCACGGGCTCTCCACACCTTCTCGAGGGGAAATTGGGGATGGGCAATAAATGCTGGTCTTGCCAGTGACACACACATCCCTGGAATGATTACTTTTATATTTATTTAAAAAAATAATAATTCTGGAGTGGGGATTGAACCCACAACCTTCTGATTTTGAGGCAAGAGTGCTATCAACTGAGCCAAGTTGAGATGATATCTTTTCTGCTGGCTCACATGCCACTGTAGTCTTTAGACAGTTGATAAAATCACTCTAACCATGCACATTTCAGGCCAGCAATTTAGTTGATTTAAAAGCATTGCAATAGATTCTAATCCTGATGCACAATTCTCAATCTGTGAACATAGTTTGGGTTGGTGTCTCTTTCTGAATTGAAACGATCGCTGAATTGTAATGGGGCAATACATTATTTTCACTTGTCTGACCCATGTTAATACTGTTGCTGCTGCAGGGCTCTGGGTATTTTCTGCACTTTCCCATTGAGCTCCAGATAATCACTCAGTCTAGTGTGTTAAACTGCAGGGCACGGCCTGATTAATCAGCTTGTACAAGTAGGCAACAAGATGATGATAATATTGCATCTCTGTCTCTTTGATATATTCTGTAACTCAACACAAATGTTGTATGTCAAAGGGCAAGGATGTTAATGGACTGTTCTTCATGAATTTTAACAGACGGGAATTGATCCCCAGGCTTTGCGCATCACAGCATAGGTAAAAAATGTATAAATTATTACAAGATATGGCCCTGGTTTTTGTATATAGCATTAAACATTCGAAACCGATACTGTTGTGTTTTGTTTTAAGTAAAGGAATGCTTTACTATCACTTGCGAATGTTAGAATGGAAACACTTGTATTTCCCTGGGGGGAGACAGAGACAACAAGACTGTTCACCAACTCGTGCTCTGAGTTCCTCGAGTTTGTTTTCATTATCTTCCTTATGAAGCACCAAAAGGAACATTTGAACTAATTGTCCCAAGTAATAAATTCCCGTGTGGTGGCTGGTGTGCAACGGCCACCACACGTTAAAAGAAATCCACGCACAGGCATCTTCCACCCTTCAAGATGTAGTTCAGTATCTGGAATATTAGGTCCTTCATTGAAACACCTGTGAACTCATTCTTTTTTGGCGTGGAAGCAATCCTTGTTTTGAGGGACTGCCTATGATGATGATGAGTAATAAATTGTACTCAGAATTTTTGACTTATGCAGCCCACTGCCATTGCGAAATGATTTTATGTGCAGAACGTCATTGTTACAACCAGTAGTTGGCGCTCACTGCATAATTATGGCGGCTTGCTTTAGTCCTCCTCTCCTCCTAAAGGTGAAGGCCCTGACTGGGTTATGGTCTTCCTTGGACCACTGTCCCTGGAGGGTGGTGGACACCCCCTCAGTTCCTCATTCAAACTGCCATTCTACATGTGTAGGCCGGGACTGTGAGTGTTGGTTGGCAATTCAACCGCAGGAGCATCGCAAGCCAGCCTGATCCACCGCGCCCCTACGCCTCACACACTCCTTGGAGTTACAAGATAGTGACTAGCAATAGGGAAACCTGGCTGATTGTCTTTTAAATCGACTGACCGGGTGCAGAGCGGAGAATTGCAGCTGGCATGATGTGGCTCAGCTGCCTTTAGCGGCACACCTTGGGACTGTCTCAAGGAGAGTTTCTTCACTTGCTTATTCTTTTCCATGTGAGTGTGTTTTTATATATAATGTGTGTGTGTTTGTTTTTATAAATAGTGTATGTGTGTTTGTATTTATATATAATGTGTGTGTATTTTTTTATTATAAAAAAATTAATATATTTTTTATATATTTATATTATATATATTAATGTCATTTTAATATGTTGAGGAAGATGATCTACCTGAATGCGTTTTTTTAATGTAATGTGTTGAAGAGTACTGTGGTGTATTGCTGAAGTGAACAGACACTGACAAAGTTAGTGTCTCAAGTGGTGTCGTTAATATATTGCTGTGCTATATTGCTACATGTAACACAAGGGCCAGTCTGCAAACTGCTGAGGCTGTAGTTCAGGAGGTGGTTCTGGGCAGGGAAAGTGACACCCGCCATGGAGGAAAAACTCTTGCATCCTAATCCCCACCCCTGCCCCTCCCATCCCAGTCTGTGAAGGTTGGAAGTTGGTCTTTAAAGATCAATTGGGATAACCTGGTGCTCCAGATTTGGCAGGTTGCTCTAAAATGCCAGCTCAGACGAACGTGAAGAACTAAATGCTGTTGCTGCGTACAATTAAATTCCAGTCATCGATCCAAAGCATCACTCCCAGCTGGTGGTGAAGCGCTCTGTGTAATTGATGTAAATACAATTTTTCGCAAATTCACACATCCACCTTTCAATTTCTTGGAGTTTTTTTCTCTCTTTTTCTACCAATATTCCTGCTTCCTCTCCTGAAGTCACTGGCTTCTTCCTAGAGGATGACAGCAGGCACGCCCCGATGTCTCGAAATCCATTCTGCCCGGTGAGTGTTGGCAGGCTATTCAACCTGCCATCCATGCAGTCGACCCCGGTAAAAAGACTTGCATTTATATAGCGCCTTTCACTACCTCAGGACAGCCAATGAAGTGCTTTTTGAAGTGTGGTCACTGTTAATGTTGGAAATGCGGCAGCCAAATTACACACAGCAAGCTCCCACAGTCAGAAATGTGATAATGACTAGATAATCTATTTTTGTTGACTGCAGGAAGGTATTGGGTAGTGATGAGGAGCAGGAACCCTGGATAATTTTGCTCCCCTGAGCCCATGGGCACTAAACAGTTGTCGTGTTAACTCAGAAATTGTCTTTCTCCAAATCGCCCTTCTTTATTCAAAAACAATGGATAATATCAACGATTGGATTGTAAATCAAATCCAAAGGGAAAGACTTTGATACATCGGACGATTCTAATTCATTTCTGTACATCAACCCCTTGTCAATGCCAACCTCCACCACTTCTCTGTCCCTCTAGCCCAGGGGACTCTAAATGGCCACCCATGTAGTCCCCGAGCCCACGCAATCTGGCCTTCAAAGCCCGGATATCTGCCGCATTCTCAATTGTTTCTTAATGGCTGACTTGTCCTGCAGCCCTGGAGTTTGCAATGGTCTGTTCTTCACATTGTTGCCTGGTTGCTGGATAAATCCTGAATTGGAAGATGACAATCAGTCAGGATCTACAGCTAGAGATCCAAGGGGATTATTGGGAGTGTGGATTTACTCATTGTACCTGGCATCAACGAGCTCCAGGCATCCCAGATATTTCGAGATGAAAACCTTCCCCATCACTGCCCTATCATATCCACTTCAAGCTCCTTTATCCTTCCCTTCAAGTCCTTTCATGACCTTGGCTCCACCCTACTGCTGCAAATTTCTCCATCTCTCCATCCCAGCATGTATTCTCCACCCTTTGAAGGTCTGCACTTCTGTGCATTTCTCTTCCACCACCCACACCCCACACCCCGCTGGATTTCTACTCCACCATCAGTGATCGAGCCTTCAGCCACCACCTGTCGCCTATAATTCTGTCCCTAAACCTCTCTGCTCATCTTCAAAAGCCTCCTCCGAGCTTGCCTCTAGGCACGATTTCAGTCATTTCCCCCAACTTCCTTCTCCAGGCTAGGAGCAGGAGTCGGCCAAACATCCCCTCGAGCTTGGTCCGCCATTCAATAAGCTCCTGGCCGATCTTCGACCTCAACTCCCCTGTTCTGCCACCTTGGGATGCTTCACGACATACAATCTAAGTTGTTGTGTCACAACATTTCTGTTTAAACTGCCCCCATCCCCAAATTTCTATCTTGGTTTCTCCTTTGTCCCTCCTTCTCTGAAGGTGATGACTTTTTCTACAGTTGGCTTCTCTGAGTGCCCTTGGCCCTCTGGTACCTCACCGATGCATCCATTCCCATGCACGGTTTGGTGGACTATATGAGCAGCAGGTCTATCGTGTGTCTTCACCTGACTTTGACGCATGAGTGAGAGGGTTCATTGGCAATGTTCCCTCTCTTTTTTCGGTGCGTGGTCCCTTTAAATTTGCTGCACACGTGGGGTATATTTTCTGGCGGCAGCAGCTGGTGAGCACACTCGCACAACTTGGGGGGGAGCATTGGTCACTGGATTATCATCAGGAACAAGGCTCTCTGGACAATTTCGATAGGTACCTGATCACTAAGCAATGGAAAAGTTGCAACTACACACCAAAAGTCCAATAGTAACACTTGCTGCTTGAGTTCAGATTTGAAGTGTTTTTTTTTTAAATGTATTCATTCATGGGATGTGGGCATCGCTGGCAAGACCAGCATTTATTGCCCATCCCGAACTGCCCTCAAAGCTGAGAGTGAGCTGCCGCCTTGAACCATTGCATTCTGTGCAGTGAAGTCATGATTTCATTTCCCCCAACTTGCAGGATTTGGACCCAGCGACGATGAAGGAACGGCAGTATATTTCCAAGTCAGAATGGTGTGTAACTTGGAGGCTGTAATGTATGCACCTGTGAGTATGCTCACAGGTTTATAGAGTTGATGCACTGTGAGTGGCTTAGCCAGTCACGTGATGTTCACAAGACCCAATAAAACCCCAGCCAGTTGGGGCTAGGGCATCCACAATGAGGTATGCAGCGGATGACACTAAGTTGGGTGGCAGTGTGAGCTGCGAGGAGGATGCTGTGAGGCTGCAGAGCGACTTGGATAGGTTAGGTGAGTGGGCAAATGCATGGCAGATGAAGTATAATGTGGATAAATGTGAGGTTATCCACTTTGGTGGTAAAAACAGAGAGACAGACTATTATCTGAATGGTGACAGATTAGGAAAAGGGGAGGTGCAAAGAGACCTGGGTGTCATGGTACATCAGTCATTGAAGGTTGGCATGCAGGTGCAGCAGGCGGTTAAGAAAGCAAATGGCATGTTGGCCTTCATAGCAAGGGGATTTGAGTACAGGGGCAGGGAGGTGTTGCTACAGTTGTACAGGGCATTGGTGAGGCCACACCTGGAGTATTGTGTACAGTTTTGGTCTCCTAACCTGAGGAAGGACATTCTTGCTATTGAGGGAGTGCAGCGAAGGTTCACCAGACTGATTCCCGGGATGGCGGGACTGACCTATCAAGAAAGACTGGATCAACTGGGCTTGTATTCACTGGAGTTCAGAAGAATGAGAGGGGACCTCATAGAAACATATAAAATTCTGACGGGGTTAGACAGGTTAGATGCAGGAAGAATGTTCCCAATGTTGGGGAAGTCCAGAACCAGGGGTCACAGTCTAAGGATAAGGGGTAAGCCATTTAGGACCGAGATGCGGAGGAACTTCTTCACCCAGAGAGTGGTGAACCTGTGGAATTCTCTACCACAGAAAGTTGTTGAGGCCAATTCACTAAATATATTCAAAAAGGAGTTGGATGAGGTCCTTACTGCTAGGGGGATCAAGGGGTATGGCGAGAAAGCAGGAATGGGGTACTGAAGTTGAATGTTCAGCCATGAACTCATTGAATGGCGGTGCAGGCTAGAAGGGCCGAATGGCCTACTCCTGCACCTATTTTCTATGTTTCTATGTTTCTATGTGAGCCGAGCGTGATTGTTAAACCTTTGTTAATAACTAGTTCTTAATAGCGATGTGTTGCTATGAATTCTTCAGCAAAGAACTCATTAAGCAAATACATTAGAGAGGGGAACTTGGAAGTGGTGGTGTTCCCATGCGCCTGCTGTCCTTGTCCTTCTAGGTGGTCATGGGTTTGGGAGGTTCTGTCGAAGAAGCCTTGGCGAGTTGCTGCAGTGCATCTTGTAGATGGTACACACTGCAGCCACGGTGCGCCGGAGGAACGTTTACAATATCAGCCTGGATGAAGTAATTGAATATTGTCATGTCAGTGGAATTGGATTGCAGGATGAGTTGGACCGTTCAGAAGAAGAGGGGGGAAAGTTGGGGAGGAAATACATGAAACAAGAGAATAAGAAAGGCAGGAAGAAATAATACAAGATTAGAAGAGGAAAGAGCTGTTTCTGGTAAGTTAGTAAGTTGCTAGTCAGTCCCCCAAAACTGCCACCAAGCTCAAGGTCTACAGGGCCGTAGTAATACCCGCCCTCCTGTATGGCTCAGAGACGTGGACCATGTACAGTAGACAACTTCAGTCGCTGGAGAAATACCACCAGCGGTGTCTCCGCAAATCCTGCAAATCCCCTGGGACGACAGATGCACGAACATTAGCGTCCTCGTCCAGACCAACATCCCCAGCATTGAAGCACTGACCACACTTGATCAGCTCCGCTGGGCAGGCCACATGGTCCGCATGCCAGACACGAGACTCCCAAAGCAAGCGCTCTACTTGGAACTCGTGCACGGCAAACGAGCCAAAGGCGGGCAGAGGAAACGTTACAAGGACACCCTCAAAGCCTCCCTGATAAAGTGTGACATCCCCACTGACACCTGGGAGTCCTTGGCTATAGACCGCTCTAAGAGGAGGAAGTGCATCCGGGAGGGCACTGAGCTCCTCGAGTGTCGTCGCCGAGAGCATGCAGAAATCAAGCGCAGGCAGCGGAAGGAGCGTGCGGCAAACCAGGCTCCCTGCCCACCCTTTCCCTCAACGACTAACTGTCCCACCTGTGACAGTGACTGTGCTTCTCGTATTGGACTGTACAGCCACTTAAGAACTCATGCTAAGTGTGGAAGCAAGTCTTCCTCGATCCCGAGGGACTACCTATGATGATGATAATGATGGTTGTCAGCACAGAAGAGAGGAAAAGTTATGTCCTTCTAATTTGGTGTGTGGTAATTTCCAGCACCAAACGTACAGAGCTTTCTGGTTCACCCCAAGCCATCTGTTACTTCAATATTCACAGCTCAGGTTTTCACCTGTCCTCTTGTATATTAAAAAAAATCCTCTTGTTGCATCAGTGCTGGGTGCGCAGGTGAGCAGGTGGTTGGTGAACAGTTTCTGCACAGTGCCAGAGGTCGAGGTATGTAGGAAATCTAATCTACACCTTCAGCATATAATATAAGAACATGGGCCAGATGGTATTACGGGTGAACAATAGAGAATTCAAATTAGTTTAGCACCACTCCTGCCAGACCAGTTTAGGACCACTCCTGCCACACGACAGCAAAACCAACCAGGGCCACCGACCTTTCTGTACCCTGCCTCGATAATTTAACCCCAAGCATTGTTGATTTGTGAGTAATGCTGTCTGTTTTAATGTACCTTTTCTTTTGTTTGTAACAGTCATTTCCATTGGTGTAATGAAACAGGCCGCACCTGCCCGAGTGTCGGCATTTGTAGGTGATGGGAATGGGTAGGCATCTGAGACTCCCGAGCATTATTAGGCCTTCCACATGTGGTAATAGCCAGGAATAGGAATAAGGACAGGTACTCGGTCACTGAGCATTGCTGAGTTGCTCCAGGAATAGAGACAAGTTTATCACATATAAAGAAAAAGAAAGACTTGCATTTATATAGCGCCGTTCATGACCACCAGACACCTCCAGATGTTTTACATCCAATGATGTACTTTTTGAAGTGTAGTCACTGTTGTAATGTAGGAAATGCGCCAGCTGGGCCCGGTATTCGGCTCTCAGCAACCCCCCTGCTGGGCCAATCCTCAGTCCCCCCCTGCTGGGCCCGATCCTCAGTCCCTCGCTGGGCCCGATCCTCAGTCCCTCGCTGGGCCCGATCCTCAGCCGCTCGCTGGGCCCGATCCTCAGCCGCTCGCTGGGCCCGATCCTCAGCCGCTCGCTGGGCCCGATTTTCAGCCCCCAGCTGGGCCCGATCCTCAGCCCCCAGCTGGGCCCGATCCTCGGCCCCTCGCTGGGCCCGATCCTGAGCCCCTCGCTGGGCCCGATCCTCATTCCCCCCCTGCTGGGCCCGATCCTCATTCCCCCCCTGCTGGGCCCGATCCTCAGCCCCTCGCTGGGTCCGATCCTCAGCCCCTCGCTGGGTCCGATCCTCAGCCCCTCGCTGGGCCCGATCCTCAACCCCTCGCTGGGCCCGATTCTCAGCTCCTCGCTGGGCCCGATCCTCATCCTCCCCACCCCCCGCACTGGGCCCGGCCCTCAGCTGCACCCGCCCCCCCCCCCCCGGGCCTGGCTCTCAGCCCCTCGTTGGGCTTGGGCATGGCTCCAATGGGCTGCCTGGACTCCAGTGACGTCAGTCCGGTCGCCCCTGTGGAGGTGATGGCACTCCTGGATCAGCTCACCCCGCTCCCTGCAGTGGCTAGCTCTGCTACTTATACCCCCGCCTGCTGATGCTGTCTTCTCGCAGGTCGGAGGGGGCGCCGCACTGGGTCTTCTCGCAGGTGGGGTGCGGGGTGCACTTGGTCAAGCCCAGCGGGGGGCTGAGAGCCGAGTTCAGCGAGGGGCGGAGGTCAGATGCCCAGCAGGGGGCTGAGAGCGGGGGGGGGGGGGGGGGGGCGCGGACATCGGATGCCCAGTAGGGTGGGGGTGGGGGGGGCGGCGGAGGTCGGTTGCCCAGCGGGAGGGGGTTGCGGCAGTCGGACACCCAGTGGAGGTGTGTCGGTCAAATGCCTAGCGGGAGACGGCGTTAGATGCCCAGCGAGGGACGGCGCAGCATTTAACAGCAGCGGGGTCAGGGCCCAGGGGAGGCGCAATAGAGCTTGGGGTCTCCAGTCGTCTTGGTCAATCCTTGGTCACCGCACGTTAAAAAAATCCAGCCACAGGCATCTTCCACCCTTTAAGATGTAACTCATTGTATCACCTGTGAGCCCATCTTTTTTTGGTGTGAAGAGTGTCATCCTCACGAGGGACTGCCTATTAGTACTAGGAAATGCCGCAACCAATTTGCGCACAGCAAGCTCCCACAAACAGCAATGTGATAATGACCAGATAATCTGTTATAGTGATGATGATTGAGGGATAAATATTGGCCAGGACACCGGGGATAACTCCCCTGCTCTTAGAAATAGTGCCATGGGATCTCTTACATCCACTTGAGAGAGCAGACGGGGCCTCGGTTTAACATCTCAGCCGAAAGACAATGCAGCACTCCCTCAGCACTCCAGAGAGAAGCCAATTTTTCTTTCCTAAATTTATTACTCGGTAATAATCTATTTTATCAATATACATGAGTAAATGATATGGTGTTAATTGTATTAATCAGAGATAATTAGCTGTGGTGTTTGGCTGACATTGTGGGCCCCATGGGACTGGGAGCCGTTGTGTGAAGAGTATGTTCTGCAGTCTCTCTGCTCATCCGTTATCATCTTGCTTATTTTCCATGATTATTCTAGAACCTAGTTTTAGTATTACAGTTGGGAAAGCAGATTATTAACATACAGAACTTCAGAGTGCCACAGAGCGAATGTGCTTGTTGTTTTACACCCTCGCCTCTGAGTCAGAAAGTTGTGGGTTCAAGCCCCACTCCAGAGACTTGAGCACAAAATCTAGGCTGACCCACCCGGTGCAGTGCTGAGGGAGTGCTGCAGTGTCGGCTGTGCTGTCTTTGGGATGTGACGAACAGCAGGGGAGTTCCTGGACAATGTTTAGCCCACAACCAACATCACTTAAAACAGATTTTCTCATCATTATCAATTTGCTGCTTGTGGGAGCTTGCTGTGCGCAAATTGGCTGCCACGTTTCCCACATTACATCAGTGACTACACTTCAAAAAGCAATTGACTGTAAAGCACTTTGGGATGTCCTAAGGTTGTGGAAGGAACTATACAAATGCCTGTTCTTACAAGTATGTTCTGACGTGTCTGCAGTCTAGGAGATGGATATCATTTTATATTGTGGTGCTGCTATACATGAATAACTTATTATTTGCTGCTTTGTTGGAATGGAACTGTTAAAATCTCATGCCAATGATTAACCATTCTCTTCTCCGAGGATATGATTCCACATGATTTTGGACTGCATGCTGGTAGCTCAACCCACTAGTCATTCTCCAGGAGAATCTGGACAGTGAGCGTCAGCAGGCTGTTCAACTATGGGGGCACGTTTTCGGCAGGCCAAATCCTGCCCTTGCCCAACATCCACATGCTTCAGCTTTCCGGGAGGGATCAAGAGCAGGAACCCTGGCTGATTTATATATTGCCCCTCCAGCTATCATTGGGCTGGGTCATTGAATATATTTAAGGTGGAGATGAATAGATTTTTGAATGATGAGGGAGTCAAGGGTCATGGGAGCGGGCAGGGAAGTGGAGTTGAGGCTAGGATCCGATCAGCCATGATTTTATTGAATGGCGCGAGCAGGCTCGAGGGGCCAAATGGCCTACTCCGACTCCTATTTCTTATGCTCTTATGTTCTATCCATAGCCAGTGAATGTCAGCAGGCTATTCGACCACGGAGGCCATCACAACCAGGCCCACTCCTGCACTCGGCCATCTCGAATCTAACTTTCGGGGGTTCGCCAGAAGCTAATCAGAAACAGACGCCCAGCCCTTCTCCCGAATTCTTGAGGCACTGCGGCCAGTGAGTATATGCTGATTGTTGCTTCGGCCGAGATCAGCTAACCCGACCCGGACCAGGGAGTGCACCCTGGGAGGGGGGAATATCTGGTCTGTGCGATTCCGTGACCCGCTGCCTTGACCATCCCAGCCACTGGGGAAAGCTTAGTGCAGAGGAGAACAGATGTACAGTCCGACAGACGTGAAATTGTCAATATTATTTTTACAGCATCAAGGGTTTTACATTTCTGCCGTGTGTCAAAATGCTGCAAATAGACCTTCGCTAATTGCAATAACAGCGCTGAAACAAAGTCTTGAGCTCTGTTCCCATGATACAACTGAGCGATCGATTTCCCCCCCTCGTTTAATTTTATGTACATTGTGTGCACACGTTGCTTAGCATCCATTTGAGGGAAACCATTTTTTTAAATGAGGCAAGTGTTATGAAAATATAATTGGGAAGTTGAGGCAGAGGAGAAGTGGAGTGTTTCCTGCGCCAGTGTGTTACTCATCCAGAATAAACACAGCCCAGTCACCCGAGCAGCAAATTATGGCATTTAATGCTTGGTTGAGTTATGAATTTATATAATGAAAGATGCTTATTTTACCCAGAAACTGTCACGCGTGTCAGCTGTTTTGCGGGACCATATGTGACCTTTTTTTAAAAAAAACACATTGTGGGAAAGTAAGAAATTGTGTGTAAGCCGTACAATTCTGTAGGGTTGGTGAAAAGCTCAAGTTTCCTCTGTCTAAACCACCTAGCATTTAAACCCTAGATTAAAGTTGCCTTCACATTTGGGTTGCATAGTCTGCGCGAACAGGTTTCACTTCATTTCTGTTGGGTACGGGTATCGGGGGATACGGAACTGAGGCTGGTAAATGGAGTGGAGATACAGATCAACCATGATCTGATTGAAAGGCAGAACAGGCTCGACGGGCTGAATGGCCTCCTCCTGTTCCGAATGTGCACACTGACTTGCATTTATATAGCGCCTTTCATGACCTCCAGATGTCCCAAAATGGTTTACAGTCAAATTAAATACTCTTGAAGTGTAGTCACTGTTGAAAAGAAGGCAACGCTATGGCCAATTTGTGCACAGCAAGGTCCCACAAATAGCAATGTGATCTTCTTTTAATGATGTTGGTTGAGGGATAAATATTGGCCAGGACACCGGGGAGAACTCTGTGCTCATTCGAAATAGTGCCATGGGATCTTCTTCACCCAACAGAGAGACAGATGGGGCCTCGATTTGGCATCTCATCCAAATAACAGCACTCCCTCAGTACTGGAGTGTCAGCCTAAATTTTGTGCTCCAGTTTCGAGAGTGGGACTTGAACCCACAACCTTCTGACTCCAAGGCAAGCTGAACTATTGTGTCTAATTCTCGTTCAACTGCTGGTGGCAATGGAGATGAGAGCCATGAGGCCCGATTCCCAGTGTCAGGTGTCTGAGTAATTAGCAATGGCAACAGAACCGTGTGCTTTTCAGCCTGGGTAAAAGATACATGAGAGGTGATCTTGAGGTTATATGATTTTTAAAGGTATAGAGAAAGTCAACCTGGAATAGTCCTTTAAATTTAGGTGTCGAGTTTAACCAGAACATGGTTTCAAGCTAGTACAGATGCAGCACCTAAAATCTGGAACCCTCGGGACCGAGGCCGCTCTAGATTATGGGCTTTTCCGGACTTTCGATTTGTTTTCTGACGTCACGAATCCGGAAACACCCAAGACCAGGTTTGGGTATTTCTGGATTTCGGAACGTCAGAAAGGGGATGGAGGGGAGGAGAGATTCCCGATGAAGAGCTGTTCCGGCCGTCTGGCCATGCCGAGCAAGATGTCGTCGGGCCGGCTCCCGCTGAGGAGGGGGGCCCCCTCGCCGAGGTGGTCGGATGGGGCCCCCTCCTGCTGAGGTGGTCGTCAGGCCGGCCGGCGAGGAGGCCCCGAGGTAAGGGCAGCGGCGGTGAGGCTGGGCCCCGAGGTCAGCAGGGTCGTCGGGTCTGGATTCCGGAACTTTTTACGGATTGTGGACGACCCTGCCACCGATCAGTCCGGATTCTGGAACGTTACGGATTCCGGAACTCCGGATTCTCGACGCTGCGCCTGCACTAGGCAACATTAAGACTGGAACCAACAGTTTTTTTTTCTTCATACAACAACAACATAACTTGTATTTATATAGCGCCTTTAACGTTGTGAAACCTCACAAGACGCTTCACAGGAATATTATGAAATTAAAAGTTGACACCGAGCCACAGAAGTAGAAATTAGCGCAGGTGACCAAAAGCTTGGTCAAAGAGGGCTGTTTTAAGGAGCGTCTTGAAGGAGGTTAGAGAGGTGGAGAGGTTTCGGCAGGGTCTTCCACAGCTTGGGGCCTAGGCAACAGAAGGTACTGCCACCAATGGTTGAGCGATTATAATCTGAAGAAGATTAAAGATACGGAGGGGCGAGGCCATGGAGGGATTTGAAAATAAGGATGAGAATTTTGAATCCAAGGCCTTGCTTAACAGGAAGCCAATGTAGGTCAGCGAGCATAGGGGTGAGGGGTGAGCGGGACTTGGTGCGAGTTAGGACAGGGGCAGCTGAGTTTCGGATCACCTAGTTTACGTAGGGTAGAATGTGGGAGGCCAGCCTGGAATGAGTTGGAATAGTCAAGTCGAGAGGTAACGAAGGCATGTGATCAACATGTGGGATAAGCTTCCAGATAAGACTATTGGAGGTGAAAACCCTGTAATGGTTTGAGAAACAATTGGATGTTACAATGGCGGGTGGGGGGGTTGGAACTGTCAGCTGAGTCGAATGGCCTTTATTCATCCATAATTAAATCTTGTGCAGTTGCTGCCCTGGCTAAGTATTGGTGTAGCTTATTTGTTTACAACTTCTCAGCTTCAACCTACAAATAACATCACCTATCACCTTTGGTGAATCATTTTGCCTCAGATGACTTGCCTTTTTTATTTCAAACTGCAAAAGGGGAATGGGTTATATACCGTACTTACATAAGAACATAAGAAATAGGAACAGAAGTAGGCCATTTAGCCCCTCGAGCCTGATCCACCATTCAATAAGATCATGGCTGATCTGATCATGGACTCAGCTCCCCTTCCCTGCCCGCACTCCCATAACCCCTTATCCCCTTATCATTTAAAAAACTGCCTATTTCTGTCTTAAATTTATTCAATGTCCCAGCTTCCACAGCTCTCTGAGGCAGCGAATTCCAGATTTACAACCCTCTGAGAGAAGAAATTTCTCCTCATCTCAGTTTTAATTCTAAGATCATGGCCTCTGGTTCTAGTCTCCCCCATCAGTGGAAACATCCTCTCTGCATCCACCTTGTCAAGCCCCCTCATAATCTTATACGTTTCAATAAGATCACCTCTCATTCTTCTTAAATCCATTGAGTAGAGGCTCAACCTACTCAACCTTTCCTCATAAGTCAACCCCCTCATCTCTGGAATCAACCAAGTGCACCTTCTCTGAACTGCCTCCAAAGCAAGTATATCTTGAGAGAGAAATTCTTAGGGTTATTTGAAAAGAGCAGGTGGAGTGAGGTTAAGTTGGACAGATCTTTTACAGGGCCGGCACAGGTGCGATGGGCCAACTGGCCTCCTGGGCTGGATGACTCTACGAACATGAGCTTTTCTTTCTTATTCAAACATAATACATTGACGCAAAAGCAAAATACTGGACACTTGAAATTTTAAAAACAGGAAATGCTGGAAATACTCAGCGGGTCAGCTGGCACCTGTGGAGAGACAACCAGAGTTAACGTTTCAGGTCGATGATCCTTCGTCAGAACTGTAAAAAGTTTCAAATATAGTAGATTTTAAGCAAGGGCAGGGAATGGGGGAGAAGAGCGAAGAACAAAAGGGAAGGTCGGTGATCGGGTGGAAGGCAGGAGAGATGAAATGAGGGATGATGTTGCAAGATGAAAGGAGATATTAATGGGACAAGTAGAGAAACAAAAGATAAGTCTAGAGGAGGTGTAAGTGGGAGGATCAGAATCATCGACAGCTGCTGTCTGGAAAAAATGGGGGCGGAGGTTACGATCTGAAATTGTTGAACTCAATGTAGAGTCCGGAAGGCTGCACTAAACTACAGAACCAGTGGGAAGTTGTTTAACCTACGCCACCTCCAGGCCAGGTCCAAGATCACCCCAACCTCTGTCGTTGAGCTGAAGTACGTGGACGACGCCTGCGTCTGCGCATATTCTGATGCTGAACTCCAGGATAGAGTCGATATATTCACTGAGGCATATGAAAGCATGGGCCTTACGCCTAACATCCGTAAGACAAAGGTCCTCCACCAGCCTGTCCCCGCCGCACAGCACTGCCTCCCAGTCATCAAGATTCACGGCGCAGCCCTCGACAATGTGGACCATTTCCCATATCTCTGGAGCCTCTTATCAACAAGAGCAGACATTGATGCGGAGAGTCAACATCGCCTCCAGTGCACCAGTGCAGCCTTTGGCCGCCTGAGGAAAAGAGTGTTTGAAGATCAGGCCCTCAAATCTACAACCAAGCTCATGGTCTACAGGGCTGTCATAATACCCACCCTCCTGTATTGATCAGAGGCATGGACGATGTACAGAAGACACCTCAAGTCGCTGGAGATATATTGCCAACGATGTCTCCGCAAGATCCTGAAAATCTCCTAGGAGGACAGGCGCACCAACATTAGTGTCCTCGTCCAGGCTAACATCCCCAGCATTGAAGCACTGACCACACTTGATCAGCTTCGCTGGGCAGGCCACATAGTGGGCAGGCCACATAGTTCGCACGCCAGACACGAGACTCCCTAAGCAAATGCTCGATGCGGAACTCCTTCACAGCAAACAAGCCAAAGGCGGGCTGTGGAAACGTTACAAGGACACCCTCAAAGCCTCCCTGATAAAGTGCGACATCACCACTGACACCTGGGAGTCCCTGGCCGAAGACCGCCCGAGGTGGAGAAAGTGCATCCGGGAGGGCGCTGAGCTCTTCGAATCTCAATGCCGAGAGCGTGAAGAGGTCAAGCGCAGGCAGCGGAAGGAGCGTGCGGCAAACCAGTCCCAGCCACCCCTTCCCTCGACGAATGTCTGTCCCACCTATGACAGGGTCTGTGGCTTTCGTATTGGACTGTTCATCCACCAAGGAACTCACTTCAGGAGTGGAAGCAAGTCTTCCTCGACTCCGAGGGACTGCCGACGATGATGAGAGTGTCTAATCAAACATCTCTGACGAAGGGTCAGAAACGTTAACTCTGTTTTTCTCTCCACAAATGCTGCCTGACCTGCTGAGTATTTCCAGCATGTTCTGTATAATACGTTGATGCTTTACTACAAATTTGCTGCCCGCTTTGCCCCATTGCAAGCAGTATTGTACCATTCGTAAAGCATTAATATGAAGTTTTCATTGTTAGTGAATTCATTGAAGGGTTCAAAGATTTTTTTTTTATTCAACAATTTAGCCTCCATTTACAAATTCGATCTTGCAGACTCCTGGTTTGAATCAAACTGGTTGCCTAATTGCAATGTTGTCAGATGCTAATTGTTAAGGGAATGTCTCTAAATCCCACACGCAAACTGATGTGAAACATTAGGTAACGGATTAGCATTGGTGATGATGGGGGTCAAACATTAAATGTTTTGTGTGACGTCCTTTTGGTTGCTCTTTTAACGGAGATGTTAATCAGTGTCTTTAAAGATAAAATAGCAAACGTTAATGTCATACAAATGTGCTATTATCACAAACAGTATTTTCTAGACATAAAAACAGAAAATGCTGGAAAAACTCAGCAGTTTGGGCAGTGTCTGTGGAGAGATAGATCGATAGAGAAAGAGAGTTAATGTTTCAGGTCAATGACCTTTCCTCTGAATGGTTTCACTCTCATTACAACAGTGTCTACACTCCAAAATTACTTAATTGACTATAAAAAGCTTTGAGGGCATGAAAGGCGCCGTATAGAATTAGACTGTTCGCAACCTTGGTGTCATATTTGACCCTGAAATAAGCTTCTGACCACATATCCGTGGCATAACTAAGACCGCCTATTTCCATCTCCGTAACTTCGCCCATCTCCGCCCTTGCCTCAGCTCATCTGCTGCTGGAACCCTTATCCATGCCTTTGTTACCTCTAGACTTGACTATTGCAACGCACTCCTGTCTGACCTCCCACATTCTACCCTTAGTAAACTAGAGGTGATCCAAAACTAGGCTGCCCGTGGTCGAACTCGCTCTAAGTCCCGTTTGCCCATCACCTCTGTGCTCGCTGACCTACATTGGTTCCCGGTTAAGCAATGGCTTCATTTCAAAATTCTCATCCTCATTTACAAATTCCTCCATGGCCTCATCCCTCCCTATCTCTGTAATCCCTGTATGGCTCAGAGACATGGACCATATATAGTAGACACCTCAAATCGCTGGAGAAATACCATCAACGATGTCTCCGCAAGATCCTGCTAATCCACTGGGAAGACAGACGCACCAACGTTAGTGTCCTCGATCAGGCCAACATCCCCAGCATCGAAACACTGACCACACTCGACCAGCTCCGTTGGGCGGGCCACATTGTTCGCATGCCTGACACGAGACTCCCAAAGCAAGCGCTCTACTCGGAACTCCTATACGGCAAGCGAGCCCCAGATGGGCAGAGGAAATGCTTCAAGGACACCCTCAAATCCTCCTTGATAAAATGCAACATTCCTACCGACACCTGGGAGTTCCTGGCCAAAGACCACCCGAAGTGGAGGAGGAGCATCCGGGAGGGCACTGAGCACCTTGAGTCTCATCGCCGAGAGCATGCAAAAAGCTTGCGCAGGCAGCGGAAGGAGCGTGCAGTAACCCAGACTCCCCACCAACCTTTATTAAAGATGTAATAGCAGCACATTTGGAAAACAATGACAGGATCGGTCCAAGTCAGCATGGGTTTATGAAAGGGAAGTCATGCTTGACAAATCTTCTAGAATCTTTTGAGGATGTAACTAGTAGAGTGGACAAGGGAGAACCAGTGGATGTGGTGTATTTGGACTTTCAATAGGCTTTTGACAAGATCCCACACAAGAGATTAGTGTGCAAAATTAAAGCACATGGTATGGGGGTCTATAGAGAACTGGTTGGCAGACAAGAAGCAAAGAATTGGAATAAACGGGTCCTTTTCAGAATGGCAGACAGTGACTAATAGGGGTACCGCAAGGTTCACTGCCGGGACCCCAGCTATTTACAATATACATTAATGATTTGGACGAAGGAATTGAATGTAATATCTCCAAGTTTGCAGATGACACTAAGCTGGGTGGCAGTGTGAGCTGTGAGGAGGATGCTAAGAGGCTGCAGGGTGACTTGGACAGGTTAGGTGAGTGGGCAAATGCATGGCAGATGCAGTATAATGTAGATAAATGTGAGGTTATCCACTTTGGTGGCAAAAACAGGAAGACAGAATATTATCTGAATGGTGACAGATTAGGAAAAGGGGAGGTGCAACGAGACCTGGGTGTCATGGTACATCAGTCATTGAAAGTTGGCATGCAGCTACAGCAGGCGGTGAAAAAGGCAAATGGCATGTTGGCCTTCATAGCAAGAGGATTTGAGCATAGGAGCAGGGAGGTCTTACTGCAGTTGTACATGGCCTTGGTGAGGCCACACCTTGAATATTGTGTATAGTCTTGGTCTCCTAATCCTGGGAAGGACATTCTTGCTATTGAGGGAGTGCAGTGAAGGTTCACCAGACTGATTCCCGGGATGGCAGGATTGACATATGAAGAAAGACTGGATCGACTAGGCTTATGTTCACTGGAATTTAGAAGAATGAGAGGGGATCTCATAGAAACATATAAAATTCTGACGGGATTGGACAGGTCAGATGCAGGAAGAATGTTCCTGATGTTGGGGAAGCCCAGAACCAGGGGTCACAGTCTAAGGATAAGGGGTAAGCCATTTAGGACCGAGATGAGGAGAAACTTCTTCACTCAGAAATTGTGAACCTGTAGAATTGTCTACAACAGAAAGTTGTTGAGGCCAGTTCGTTAGATATATTCAAAAGGGAGTTAGATGTGGCCCTTACGTCTAAAGGGATCAGGGGGTATGGAGTGAAAGCAGTAATGGGATACTGAAGTTGCATGATATGTCATGATCATATTGAATGGTGGTGCAGGCTCGAAGGGCTGAATGGCCTACTCCTGCACCTATTTTCTCTGTTTCTATGTTTTCTTAAACGACTCTCTGTCCCACCTGTGACAGAGACTGTAATTCCCGTATTGGACTGTTCAACCACCTAAGAAGGCACTTTTGGAGTGGAAGCAAGTCTTCCTCGATTTCGAAGGACCGCCTATGATGATGATGAATCTCCTCCACCCCAACAACCCCCCAAGATATTTGTGCTCCTCAAATTCTGCCATCTTGAGCATTCCTGATTATAATTTCTCAACCATTGGTGGCTGTGCCTTCAGCTGCCTCAGCCACAAGCTCTGGAACTCCCTCCGTAAAACTCTCCGCCTTGCCACCTCTCTTTCCTCTTTTAAGATGCTCCTTAAAACCTCCCTTTTTGACCAAGCTTTTGCTCATCCGTTCTAATTTCTCCTTGTATGGCTCAGTGCCAAATTTTTGTCTTGTAACATTCCTGTGAAGCGCCTTGGGATATTTTATCACATTAAAGGTGGTGTATAAATACAAGTTGTTGTTGTATACATGCAAGTCTTCCTTTCAAAATTCGACATGTACTTGAAGAGGGCTAATTTTCAGGGTTATGGGGAGAAAAGGTTGGGGAGTTGGACTAATTGGACAGCTCTTTCAAAGAGCCAGCACTGGTACGATGGGCCGAATGGCCTCCTTCTGTGCTGTAAGATTTTATGATCCTAATGCTCCCAAGAGGCAAGCCCTATGGGAGAAAGCCATGTAAGTCAAACAATTTTGTTATTGTAATCATCTGTACAACTCAGTTACTCACTGAATTCACTACGCTATTGTGAAAATTTCCTTTTTAATAACCTTGCTGCCAACCAGGAATTGTGCAGAGCTAAGATTCGTGTTTCACTGCTTCTCTGTGACAAGTCCTGGCGTTTAGTCCATTTACAGTAACAAAATGGTGGCTTTAAGAGCACAGGGGCCATTAACAGGGCTGCATCTCAAACTGTTGCTTTCTGTCTTCCGCCACCTCCTGCTGCTCCCCCACCCCCCGGCCAACTCAACCATGCCACACCCTGACCACGCCACACCCTGACCACGCCACACCCTGACCACGCCACACCCTGACCACGCCACACCCTGACCATGCCACACCCTTGTAGGCCATCGAGAGGAGGGACATGCTATTACAAAAGCAAAATACTGCGGATGCTGGAATCTGGAATAGAAACAGAAAATGCTGGATATCTCAGCAGGTCAGGCAGCATCTGTCGAGAGGAAGCAGAGTTAACGTTTCGGGTGGGTGACCTTTTGCCAGGAACGTATAATGGATTGAAGATGCACTATTCCCACAAGTGTCGGGTAGAAATGGTGTCCAGGCCAGCTCACCTGATGGTTTAGTGAATTTAAGGCAGCTGGTTGGATCCTCGGACGTTGCTGATCTCAGTTGGGATGTGACAGCTGAGCTAGAAAGAAGAAATCCATCCAGCTTGGCACTCTCAATCGCCAAGGACCTCGCTTGAGCGAGGACCAGGAGGTGCGATGTTGTCCACATGAGAATAGACTGAGTGCTGACACTTGACTGTCTCAAACATAGCAGGAAATAAATTAAAAAGCAAAAATATGCAGTTAGCAACGCCGCACCTAGCACCGCCACACGGCACCAGATGGGAAATTGAGCCCCATGTGTTATGATTTCAACAAGGCAGTTGAGTGAAACACCCAAGGGTACTGTATGGGAAGAGCATATATTGTTATCTGGGAAGTGCGTGCTGGAGATGCCCGTGCTTTACTCTGTGCAATGCTTTTGCACAAATAGCTGTAACTGTTACTTAAGCAATAACTTTGCTGATGCGTGTTGCACCTCAGGAGAGTTGGTGAAGGTAGGCTGACTGAAGGCCAGGCGGTGAGACGAGCCCTTGCGTGCCGACCTAATCTTCATTTCACAATACTGCACATGACTCCATGTGCTCCTGCTGCGTGCGTGTGTGTGTGTGTGTGTGTGTTTTTGAGGAAATCTTTTGGTTTGCAAGGATTTGATTCCAGCCAAGTGTTCGATTTAATCCTATCCGGCCTGCCTCATAAAGATGGCCTCTAATCAAATTAAAGCATTCTTAATCACCTGGAAAGTGCAGTGCCGCACACCTATGTTTCAATGAGGCATCATTGAATTATTTATACTATCGGCTGATAAACACCTTGGCACAATTTTGCAGCACAGGCACAGTATATATTTTTCTATTCGTTCATGGAATGTGGGCAAGGCTAACTTTTATTATCCAACCCTATTTTCTCTTGAGGTGCTGGTGAGCTGCCTTCTTGTACCACTGCAGTCCATGTGGAGAAGGTGCTCCCGCAGTGCTGTTAAGGAGGGAATTCCAAGATTGTGACCCAGCGAAGATGAAGGAATGGAGATATATTTCCAAGTCAGGATGGTATGAAACTTGGAGGGGAAATATAGAAACATAGAAAATAGGTGCAGGAGTAGGCCATTTGGCTCTTCGAGGCTGCATCACCATTCAATAAGATCATGGCTGATCATTCACCTCAGTACCCCTTTCCTGCTTTCTCTCCATACCCCTTGATCCCTTTAGCCGTAAGGGCCATATCTAACTCCCTCTTGAATATATCCAACGAACTGGCATCAACAACTCTCCGCGACAAGGAATTCCACAGGTTCACAACTCTCTGAGTGAAGAAGTTTCTCCTCATATCAGTCCTAAATGGCCAACCCCTTATCCTAAGACTGTGTACCCTGGTTCTGGACTTTCCCAACATCGGGAACATTCTTCCCACATCTAACCTGTCCAGTCCCGTCAGAATTTTATACGTTTCTATGAGATCCCCTCTCATCCTTCTAAACTCCAGTGTATAAAGGCCCAGTTGATCCAGTCTCTCCTCATATGTCAGTCCAACCATCCCTGGAATCAGTCTGGTGAACCTTCGCTTCACTCCCTCAATAGCAAAAACATCCTTCCTCAGATTAGGAGACCAAAACTGAAAGCAATATTCCAGGTGAGGTCTCACCAAGGCCCTGTACAACTGCAGCAAAACCTCCCTGCTTCAAAACTCAAATCCCCTAGCTATGAAGGCCAAAATACCATTTGCCTTCTTTGCAGCCTGTTGTACCTGCATGCCAACCTTCAAGGACTTGTGAACCATGACACCCAGGTCTCGTTGCACCTCCCCTTTTCCTAATCTGCCGCCATTCAGATAATATTCTGCCTTCGAGTTTTTGCCCCCAAAGTGAATAACCTCACATTTATCCACATTATACTGCATCTGCCCACTCACCTAACCTGTCCAAGTCACCCTACCGTCTCTTAGCATCCTCCTCACGGCTCACACCGCCACCCAGTTTAGTGTCATCTGCATTACACTCAATTCCTTCATCTAAATCATTAATGTATATTGTAAAGAGCTGGGGTCCCAGCACTGAGCCCTGTGGCACTCCACTAGTCACTGCCTGCCATTCTGAAAAGAACCCGTTGATCCCGACTCTCTGCTTCCTGTCTGCCAACCAGTTCTCTATCCATTTCAGTACATTACCCCCAATACCATGTGCTTTGATTTTGCACATCAATCTTTTGTGTGGGACCTTGTCAAAAGCCTTTTGAAAGTCCAAATACACCACATCCACTGGTTCTCCCTTGTCCATTCTCCATTTACATCCTCAATAAATTCCAGAAGATTCGTCAAGCATGATTTCCCTTTCATAAATCCATGCTGACTTGGGCCGATCCGGTCACTGCTTTCCAAGTGCGCTGCTATTTAATCTTTAATGATTGATTCCCACATTTTCCTCACTACTGATATCAGGCTATCCAATCTATAATTACCCGCTTTCTCTCTCCCTCCTTTTTTCAAATGTGGTGTTACATTAGCTACCCTCCAATCCATGGGAACTGATCCAGAGTCGATAGACTGTTGGAAAATGATCACCAATGCATCGACTATTTCTAGGGCCACTACCTTAAATACTCTGGGATGCAGACTATCAGGCCCCGGGATTTATTGGCCTTCAATCCCATCAATTTCCCAAACATAATTTCCCGTCTAATAAGGATATCCTTCAGTTCCTCCTTCTCACTAGCCCCTCGGTCCCCTAGTACATCCGGAAGGTTATTTGTGTCTTCTTTCGTGAAGACAGAACCAAAGTATTTGTTCAATTGGTCTGCCATTTCTTTGTTCCCCATTATAAATTCACCCGAATCCGACTGCAAGGGACCTACTTTTGTCTTCACTAATCTTTTTCTCTTCACATATCTATAGAAGCTTTTGCAGTCAGTTTTTATGTTCACTGCACGCTTCCCCTCATACTCTATTTTCCCCCTCTTAATTAAACCTCCTCTGCTGAATTCTAAATTTCTCCCAGTCCTCAGGTTTGCTGATTTTTCTGGCCAATTTATATGCCTCTTCCTTGGATTTAATACTATCCTTAATTTCCCTTGTTAGCCACGGTTGAGCTACCTTCCCCGTTTTATTTTTACTCCAGACAAGGATGTACAGTTGTTGAAGTTCATCCATGTGATCTTTAAATGTTTACCATTACCTATCCACCGTCAACTCCTTAAGTATCATTTGCCAGTCTATTCCTGCCAATTCTCACCTCATACCATCGAAGTTAAATTTCCTTAAGTTGAGGACCCTAGTTTCTGAATTAACTGTGTCACTCTCCATCTTAATAAAGAATTCTACCATATTATGGTCACTCTTCCCCAAGGGGCCTCACACAACAAGATTGCCAATTAGTCCCTTCTCATTACACATCACGCAGTCTGGGATGGCCAGCCCTCTAGTTGGTTCCTCGACATATTGGTCTAGAAAGTATCCCTAATACACTCCAGGAAATCGTCCTACATCGCATTGCTACCAGTTTGGTTAGCCCAATCAATATGTAGATTAAAGTCACCCATGATAATTGCTGCACCTTTATTGAACACATCCCTTATTTCTTGTTTGATGCTGTCCCCAACCTCACTACTACTGTTTGGTTGTTTGTACACAACTGTCACTCGCGTTTTCTGTCCTTTGGTATTCCGCAGCTCCACCCATACCGATTCCACATCATCCAAGCCAATGTCCCTCCTTACCATTGCATTAATTTCCTCTTTAACCAACAACGTCACCCTGCCTCCTTTTCCATTCTGTCTATCCTTCCTAAATGTTGAATACCCCTGGATGTTGAGTTCCCAGCCTTGGTCACCCTGGAGCCATGTCTCTGTGATGCCAATTACATTATATCCGTTAACTGCTATCTGCGCAGTTAATTCGTCCACCTTATTCCGAATACTCCTCACATTGAGACACAGAGCCTTCAGGCTTGCCTTTTGAACACACTTTGCCCCTTTAGAATTTTGCTGTAATGTGGCCCTTTTTATCTTTGCCTTGGGTTTCTCTGCCCTCCACTTTTACTATTCTCCTTTCTATCTTGTGCTTCTGCCTCTATTTTATTTCCCTCTGTCTCCCTGCATAGGTTCCCATCCCCCTGCTATATTAGTTTAACTCTTCCCCAGCAGCACTGCAAACACTGCCCCTAGGACATTGGTTCCGGTCCTGCCCAGGTGTAGACCGTCCGGTTTGTACTGGTCCAACCTCCCCCAGAACCGGTTCCAATGTCCCAGGAATTTGAATCCCTCTCTTCTGCACCACTCCTCAAGCCACGTATTCATCTGAGCTATCCTGCGATTCCTACTCTGACTATCACGTGGCACTGGCAGCAATATCGTTGGTACCTATATGCACCACGACAACTGGCTGTTCACCCTCCCTTTTCAGAATGTCATGCACCCGCTCCGAGACATCCTTGACCCTTGCATCAGGGAGCAACATACCAGCCTTGAGTCTCAGTTGCGGCCGCAGAAACACCTATCTATTTCCTTTTCAATCGAATCCCCTATCACTATAGCTCTCCCACTCTTTTTCCTGCCCTCCTATGCAGCAGAGCCACCCACGGTGCCATGAACTTGGCTGCTGCTGCTCTCCCCTGATGAGTCATCCCCCTCAACAGTACCCAAAGCAGTGTATCTGCTTTGCAGGGGGATGACCACAGGGGACCCCTGCACTACCTTCCTTGCACTGCTCTTCCTGTTGGTCACCCATTCCCTATCTGGCTATGGACCCTTTACCTGTGGTGAGACCAACTCACTAAACGTGCTAATCACGTCATTCTCAACATCGTGGATGCTCCAGAGTGAATCCACCCACAGCAATGCGGTCCGTCAGGAGCTGCAGGTGGATACACTTCCCGCGCACATAGTCGTCAGGGACACTGGAAGCGTCCCTGACTTCCCACATAGTAGAGGTGGAGCATAACACATATCCGAGCTCTCCTGCCATGACTTAACCCCTAGCTTAACTTAATTTGGCAACAGCAATGCTAAAAGTTTACTTTCTGATAAAAAGAAAAACCACTTTCCAATCACCAGGCAATCACTTACCCCCTTGGTTGTGACGTCACCTTTCGATTTCTTTCTACTTTTTTGCCTCCCTGCTGCAGCTGCACCGGTAGGCCTCTCCGACGTCCCGCTCTGCCTCTTCCGATCTCCGCTGGCTGGTCGACGATGCTGGGCCTTTTGCAGGCCTCTCCAACGTCCCACTCCATCTCCTCCGATCTCCTGCTTGGAGGTGACAGTACTCCCATGCGCTGCTGCCCTTGTCATTCTAGGTGATAGAGGTCGCGGGTTTAAGAACTGCTGCCGAAGAAGCCTTGGCGAGTTACTAATGGCAATGACCAATTTAATCACTGAAAACTGTAACTAATAATGAGACACATTTAAATATTTTATAATATATTTGTAATTCGCAAAATGCCAGTTACATATGTACCTACTAGCTCCTGCGACAATCAGCAGTGAGGGGTGCCTGTCTACTCTGTACACTGTCTTCGCACCCTCTGTAAACTGCAGCTCATCTAAAACTCTGCTATTCATGTCCACCTCACACCAAGTCCCGTTCAGCCATTACCCCTGTGCTCGCTGATCTACATTGGCTCCTGTTCTGGCAATGTCCAAAATTTATAATTATCTTCCTTGTTTTCAAATTCCTCCATGATCTATGTAACCTTCTCCAGCCCTGCAACCCTCCAAGATCTCTGTGCTCCTCCAATGGCTTTCAACCATTCCTGATTTTCTTTGCTCCAGCATTGGTGGCTGTGCTTTCAGCCACCAAGGCCCTAAGCTCTGGAATTCTCTCCCTAAACCTCTCTGCCTCTCTACCTCTCTTTCCTTCTTTTAAGTCGTTCCTTAAAACCTATTTCTTTAACCAAGCTGCTGGTTAGCTATTCTAATGTCGTCATCTTTGGCTCGGTGCCAATTTTTGTCATCTGATTACATTACATGCGCTATATAAATGCAGGTTGTGTATATAGTGATGCCTGCTTCATGGCTTAGTGAGTGACGGCCTTAACTAGCGTGGCACCAAGATATCCTGAATAGAAACCCTCCGAGTTTGATTACTGGGCTACCAGCTAATCTCACTGTCATGTATGCACATTCTGTTTGTGGCCACCAGATGGCGTCATTGTTGGAGGCCACTGAGCAGCATACTCATGGTGCTGCTCAGGTATAAAAGGCCAGCCATTTTGAGAGTCAGGCACTTTGGGCCTAAATAAAGCAGAGCCAAGGTTGTACCTTGCTTAGTTAAACAGTACTCAGTTTGAACTTCTATTGCATACGTAACACTCAGCCATACAGCAATTGGTGTGCTTCAATTGCCCTCGGTGCCGTGGGCAAGGAAGAGGAAAACAAATCAACCATATTCACCTCTCTGGTTGATGCCCGGTGGCCTTTTCTGTAAAGGGTTTCTGTACAGACTTTGGGCGAGGGCAGGATCTTGACTGTAAAGCTGCCCACCACCTTCATATTCGAATGGCAGACTGGTACTTGCTGCCGAGGCTTTCTTAAAAAGAATGGCTACTTGGGTGAGACACCTGTGGAACTGTACTCCAACCTTCGGTGAGGGAAAGGAGAAAGTGGGAAGAGGGATTAGGACCATAATCCAATTAGCTATGGCATCCTGGTGATGAACTGTTGGGTTGTAGACTAGGCATTGAGGCCAATGATGCATGAACAGGGCATTGCTTCCCCGCACAATTTCCCCAAAGGATAAGTTCTTGGCTGGGTCATCTGTGGTGGCACCGTGCCATAGCAAACCAACTTCCCTGAAAGGAGAGAGCAAGGGCCGTATGCCCATTTCTAACGCCCATTCCTTCACCCCTCTTCAGCAATTTTCTTCCCTTCTGTTGATGCTTTTCTGCTATTTAGCTCCCTTTGAATCATCGAATCATAGAAATTTATCACACTGAAGGAAGCCATTTTGGCCCATCGTGTCCACGCTGGCCAACAAGAGGCTATCCAGCCTAATCCCACTTTCCAGCTCTAGGTCTGTAGCCTTGCAGGTTACGGCACTTCAGGTGCACATCCAAGTACTTTTTATATGTGGTGAGGGTTTCTGCTTCTACCACCTTTCAGGCAGTGACTTCCAGACCCCCACAACGCTCTGGGTGAAGAAATTTCCCCTCAAGTCCCCTCTAAACCTTCTACCAATTACTTTAAATTTATGCCCCCTGGTTGTTGACCCCCCTGCTAAGGGAAATGGGCCCTTTCTTTCCACTATATCTCGGCCCCTCATAATTTTATATACCTCCATGAAGTCTCTCCTCAGCCTCCTCTGTTCCAAGGAAACCAAACCCAGCCTATCCAATCTGTCCGCTGCCTATTTTTGTATCATCTGCAAACTTCTTAATCATACCCCCTATATTCAAACCTAGATCATTGATATATACCACAAAAAGCAAGGGACTTAGTACTGAGCCTGCGGAACCCCATTGGAAACATCCTTCCAGTCACAAAAACACCATCAACCATTACCCTTTGCTTCTTGCCTCTGAGCCAATTTTGGATCCAACTTGCAACGTTGCCCTGGATCCCATTGACTTTTAGTTTTGTGACCTTTCCACATGAAAAGCCATTGATCATAGGTCGAGCCAGGCAGTGAATGGCGGGAGGCTGTTCCACTACTGGGTGAGGGCATCCCACCATTGGGTGGTGGGTCACCATGGCCGAGACCGCTTTATTCCAGTTTGCTCGACAAATTCCATAACTTGGACCCTAAAGGTTCATTTATTCTGAAATGTAATTCAGAATTGCACTAAAGAAGCGCTGACGTTGCCATAGTAATTCATTTTTGCATTTAAGCATGAATCTAATTTACATTTAAACATAAGTTTAAATCTGTTAAACTGGAAAATTTAATTTATGAAAATTATAATTTGGATAAATAACATAATGCTTATCCTTGAAAGGGCTTTAAAAAAAATAATATTGAGTATTATTTTATTACATTCACTGCACACAAAGTTAATGTGTTCTGCTTGAGTGGAAGACAAATAAGAGTTTGGAAAAATAGACAAATGATTAGTGCTGCTGAATTATTTATTCAAAGCTGTTCTTCATCGAGGGCCTCAAAATAAATCATTCAAAATAATTATAAATGTATGTCTAGCAGTTCTTGGGTACTAGCCCAGATAAAATGGCTCTATTTCGAGCTCTCTTGATGACTCTGTTGGTAAAGTCAGTCTGTAATTGAACTCTGAAGGCACAGCAAGTCACAAAAAGAAAGATGTGTATTTATATAGCGCCTTTTGTTACCTCGGGTTGTCACAGCCAGTGAAGTACTATTTGAAGTATAGTCACTGCTGTAATGTAGAAAAACCCAGCAGCCAATTGCCCACAAACAGCAATGAGATAAATGACCAGATAATCTGTGTTTATTATGTCGATTGAGGGATGAATATTCACCAGGAATAAATGGTGCCATGGAATCTTTTACGTCGACATGAGGAAGCAGATGCGACATCTTTTTAACGTCTCATCTGAAATGTGTGACCTCTGACAGTGCAGCACTTCCTCAGTACTGCACTAGGGTGTGTCAGTCTAGATTGTTGTGCCTAAGTCTCTGGACTTAATCATAATGCAAGTGTAATTTACCCAAACTGTGCTGGCTTATCTGATTGGGATAGCAGTTGTGACAATTAGCCATTCGGTCCTGGGATATGGGCATCGCTGGCATGGCTAGCATTTATTGCCCATCTCTAATTTTCCTTGAGAAGGTGGTGGTGAGCCGCCACCTTGAACCGCTGTAGTCCGTGTGGTGAAGGTACTCCCGCAGTACTGTTGGGGAGGGAGTTTCAGGATTTTGACCCAGCAACAGTGAAAGAACGGCAATATTTCTCCAATTCAGGATGGTGTGTGACTTGATGTTTAACTTGGAGGTGGTGGTGTTCCCACGTGCCTGCTGCCCTTGTCGTTCTAGGTGGTAGACGTCACGGGCTTGGGAGATGCTGGGGAAGGGAACATTTGAGCCAGGGCTCTTGCTTACCCAGTGACCCCTCCTGCCCCCCCACCGCCCCCCCCCCCTCACTGCTGGGAAGTAGATGTTGGGCGAGAACAAGATCAGCTTCAATGGTGATGCCATTTGTGGTTGAACAGCATGTTGCTCTCCAGGTACTACGCATGATGCACAAAGATAGCAGAGGGCACCCATGGAACTGAACCACAGCTGGAGCCACTGCTCGCAAGGGGAGGAGACAAAGCAGGGGTCTACACAGAGTAGATAGAGAGAAACTGTTCCCCTTGGTGGGTAAACAAGAAAGGGTGTTGGAAATAGTTTGGGACCAAACAACAAAACCAACGTAAACTGCAGCTAATAAAAGGAATGCGGGCTGTTGAAGACACTGCAACGATCTCTCTAAAAGGCACAAGCTGTAATGTCAGGTTTGTTCCTGTGATGTGAGGATGGTTTGTTTGTAGCACTAAATTCGCATGGAAAACTGGATTTGTAATCCGGTCTCGTCATCGAATCATAGAATGGAGGCCATTCGGCCCATCGAGCCCGTGCCAGCTCTCTGCAAGAGCACTTCAGCCAGTCCCACTCCCCCGCCCTTTCCCCATAGCCCTGCAATTTTTATTTCTTCAGGTACTTATCCAATCCCCTTTTGAAAGCCACGATCGAATCTACCTCCATTGCCGCCTTAGTGCATTCCAGATCCTAAACCACTCGCTGCTTAAAGTTTTTCCTCATGCCGCCTTTGGTTCTTCTGCCAATCACCTTAAATCTGTGTCCTCTGCTTCTCCACCAATGGGAACAGTTTCTTTCTATCTATTCTGTCCAGACCCCTCATGATTTTGAAGATTTAGAGATACATAAAGAAAAAAAACTAACAAACTTGCATTTATAAGCGCCTTTCAAAACCTCGGGACGTCCCAAGCATTTTACAGCCAACTAAATACTTTTTGAAGTGTAGTCACTGTTGTAATGTAGGAAACACGACAGACAATTTGCACCCAGCAAGCTCCCACAAACCGCAATGTGATAACGACCAGATCATTTGTTTTTGGTGATGTTGTTTGAGGGATAAATATTGGGTACCAGGGAGAACTCGTCTGCTTTTTGAAATAGTGTAATGGGATCTTTTAGGTCCAGGAAAGATGGGGACTCTGTTTTAACGTCTCATCTGAAAGATGGCACCTTTGACAGTGTAGTGCTCCCTCAGTACTGGAATGTCAGCTTGAATTGGTCCATGTGAGACCTCCCCACTGAGGTATACCTCCTTGACCATGTAGAATCAAATATTTAGCAGGAAAAAGTCTTGGCGCATCCCACTAAGACCAATCTCTTCCTGCTTGGCATAAATCAGTCTAAGGATAAGGGGTAAGCCATTTTGGACTGAGATGAGGAGAAACTTCTTCGCTCAGAGAGTTGTTGACGCCAGTTCGTTAGATA
Organism: Pristiophorus japonicus; assembly: GCF_044704955.1. Lineage (NCBI taxonomy): Eukaryota > Metazoa > Chordata > Chondrichthyes > Pristiophoridae > Pristiophorus > Pristiophorus japonicus. The sequence goes on along the minus strand of NC_091984.1, from coordinate 13,730,496 downwards.
TATTCAAAAGGGAGTTAGATGTGGCCCTTATGGCTAAAGGGTTCAAGGGGTATGGCGAGAAAGTGGGAAAGGGTTACTGAGGCGAATGATCAGCCATGATCTTATTGAATGGTGGTGCAGACCCAAAGGGCCGAATGGCCTACTCCTGCACCTATTTTCTATGTTTCAGCTTAGATTCTGGGCTCGTCTCTGGCGAGAAGCTGGCCCTTTGTGTGCCGTCTTCTTAGGTAGTGGGTGACCGATCATGGGCCTGGCTGGAATTGGTCCATATGAGACCTCCCCACTGAGGTGTATCTCCTTGACCATGTAGAATCAAATATTTAGCAGGACAAAGTCTTGTCTGAGATATTGCTTCATTGCACATCCCACCAAGACCAATCTCTTCCTGCTTGGCATAAATCAGTCTCCAGTTGAGCAAAAATATTTGTGATTGGTATTATAATATGTCTCTTTATTCCATGCCCCAGTTATTGGTGTACCACATGCACGAGTAAAGTTTGGGGATTTCCAATCCTTTGGGATCTGGATGACTAGATTCCTTCATTATGGCAAAAATGGAGGTTCCAAAATAGAGCCTTTGGATGGTTTCTGGTAACGAAGGGTCAAATGGCTGGACACTTCTATCTCTCTATGCCATTTTATTTGGAGATATTAATCAGAAAACAGATGTGCTCATAGTGAGCTGCAGCGGTCCCCTTTTTGAAGGAAACTTTTAGAATTGACCCATGAAATCCATTTTAGTCAGCTTTCAGAAGAGAAATCTGTTGACTGTTTTGCTAGATGTTACGTGGTCATACACAGAAGGCCTTTGTTGTGTTAACCAGGAAGATTGTGTTATGCTTATGCGTGCACTTGTTGTTGCAAGGCGTGTCATTCTGTTCAAGACCCTTACGGGGCCAAGTGCTGTTCCAAAGGTCTCACTATGTTTTGGATGTGCTTATTTATTATCATATTTCAGGACTGCAACATCAATTATTGCGAAGTTTGAAGAAAAGACCTGCTTCAGGATGACAGCCCTGTTAGTGCCGTAAAATCCCCCACCCGCCCCACAAATTTCACCCTTGCTAGCGTGCAGTTCCACAGTCACCACATGCCCTCCATTGCCTGACCCAAGTCACCTCATTTCATGGATGAGCCTAGGCAGTGAGCGTTAGCTGGCTACTTTTTCACAGCGGAGGGGCATGACCTCTGAACTTGATGCTGTCCTCGCTCAGAGTCCATGCATCCACACACTTTCCAGCAGGGGTCCGCTAAGTATGGAACCCTGGCCAGATTTCTCCCGCCCCCGCCGTGCCATGCACCGCCCTCTCCCCTACCCACCTCACTTCCCTAGAAACCCCTACTACTGCCCTGGGTGAGATTGTTTAACTCCTCCCAGATCAGAGACTGAATCCTGGTATTGCAGTACTTCCAGGAACGGTGCAGTGGCTCTAGGCCTTTTGGCTAAGAGCATTGGCGCAGAGTGATCCTTGGCATGTGCAAGGTGACCTCTGGCGTTTGTGATTTGACAAAGAATTGGAACGATTGGCTACGAATTTAAAAAAAAAAAAAATCAGAGACTGAATCCGGAAACCAGAGTGACCTGGAAGGCTTGCTTACTCACTGAATAAACGCACTGAATCATTAGCGAAGCCATTTGTAATGTTTTTAATGGGAGGTGGAGGAGAATGCTACTCACAGAAGATCAATCTTTTCTATGCTAGTTTTTGGTGAACTGATTGACACGACAGATCACTCACTCCGCGCCATTGGGAAGAATTGCCTGTGGCGGGCAAAAGGAAAGTAGCCCTCCTCCAAATAGAACAGTCCCAAAGACAACATCATGGGAGACGCCAATGGAGCGCTGCGGGTCATTGGGAATGTTGGTCCGGAATTTTCTAAAACAGTGCAACCAGCAAGTTACGTTGATCATTTGCGTCGATCCTCCTTCGACGAGTTTCTTGTAAAGCTGATTGTCATATGGCAGAATGAGTAAAGCGGTGTAAAACGCAGCAACATCCGTGTAAGCAATCGGGGCCAGGGGAAAGCCTTCAGCTTTATCCTTTAAGTCTCTCTTTATACATGAACATTTAAATTTGAAATCATCAAACCATCATTTATGCACATTAGAAACAGAAAACAAGAAAATCCAATCTTAAGTATTTTTTAAATCCTTAATGCGAATTATTCTGCTGCATTCTAAGATGCAGAAAAATAATTTTCAGGTCTCTGGTGTTTTATGGCGGGTTTTTTTCAGTGATTTTATTTTTAATTTCTCTTCTGAAATACGACTTTTAGTCCGACTGTTCTTAGAATTTTAGGCGTAAATTTACAACCAATTTACAACTGGCATAAGTTCAGGAAAGTCACATGAGCCAGACTCCTGCACGGAGAGCAGGGGGGGGGAATTATTTTAATGTCTGCCAGAGGGTTTTGATGGAGGTTACACAGGAAAAAGTCGAGGAAATTACGGGTGTAGTGTAGAAACGGGTGTAAATCACTTGGTCCTGAATGTTCTCTATTTTGTGCTGTTGTTTCGGCATAAATTTTCAGCAAATTCCAGACCTATTATCTGGCTGATACTCAAATGTCCAATCTTGAATCTGGTGGCTAGTAAAAGAGACAACTAATTCTCCATTGTTAGGCCTGGAATGAGGTGCCAACACTGTTGGACTAGGAGAAAAGGTTGAATGAAGAGAAGGAATCTCGAGTGGAGTGGGTTATTTCCAGAGGGTCTTTGGCGGGTTATTTTGGCGCAAACCGTTCTTTCTGCGGAGTTAGCGGGAGGAACGATGCCTCCCTTTTTTCAAGGCTATTTAGGTACTAGGATACTGCCAGCTTGGAAACCGATTACGTAGCCAAAAATGATCAGTCTTCTGACAATCTTCAAAGGGTCGCTTGGTAACAAAGGAAAAACTATTGTCTGTCTTCAAAAACTTGTTGAAGGTAAATCGCTCAATCAAAAAAGTAGGCATGAGCTGGGCAATTCATGCTCGGGTGATGCGTAAACATAAGGGGAATCGTTTACCCCAAACCTTGCCACTAAAGTAATTCTCCGCACAGATCAGAAAGCTCCTAGGTTCAATCCCAGAACAATGCTGAAGTGGCTGGTTACAGATAGGACAACTTTTAGGGGCACTGCAATTGATCGGATAGGGAAGGGAGTGGAAACAATCAATCTGGATTTAACCAGTCCCACCCATTGGAAAGTGAAGCTTCATGGATGTGAAGGAAGAAGAGGATCAGGTTTGGAAAAGGTGCCCCTCCCGAATTGAATCAATGGCAATCTCTCGGCTCACAGCTGGATAATGGTCACTTGGGTTGGGTACTGGTGGGCTGTTGGTAACTGGGCCGGTTCAATCATAACCATCATGAGAGGAAGGCAGAAAACCAGAGAGGGGGGAAAAAAAAATACATGTTGGGATAGAGTTTCCGCTTTTGGGCACATTCGGCGATTCTGGCGAAAATTGTGCCCGTTTTGAAAAGTTTTTTTTTCAAACTCATTTGCACATCACCAAATGTAAAATCTGCCATGAACCTGTGCAATTGGGCAGTGTTTCAAAACATCATTTTTCTCTTCTAAAAAATTTGCTTCAAAAAATATTCCTTGATAAATAATTAGAGTGCTAACTTGGTGCAGTTTGATTAATACAGCTAAAAATGGGGTTTATTACAAGAATGAGTAACCCAATTTTTAAATGATTAAAAATGACTTTAAAATCTACAAAACTATTTTCGAGTTAGATGGGTACAGTTGTCAGTTCCTGGGGTCGACCATTTAGGAATGAGATGAGGAGAAATGTCTTCACTCGGAGGGTGGTAAATCTTTGAAATTCTGTGCGCCAGAGGGCTGTGGTGGCTGTTACTGAGTATATTCAAGGCAGAGATCGATAGATTTTTGAATATTAAGGGGATCAAAGAATATGGGAATAGTGCAGGAAAGTGGAGTTGAGGTCGATGATCAGCCATGATCTCATTGAATGGCGGAGCAGGCTGGAGGGGCCGTATGTCCTACTCCTGCTCCTATTTCTTATGTTCTTATGTTCCTTCGTAAATAATTTTTTTAATCATTCAAAATGTACCTATTCGTTTCCTTGCGCCCAAAAGTTTGAGCTATATTTTTGAAGCCTTCTCGAAGGCCGGCAAACGAGAGCAATTAGCAGAAACTCCCAATGCTGATGGTTTTCACCCTGGGGCGCGCAGCCAGATTTATGGGCGGGGCCTACTTCTAGCGCAGTGTTTTTCAAACCAGCGCAAGAGATCGTGGAAACTCGAGTCGTGCTGAACGCAATCTGCATTTAAAATTCTGTCACCCTTTTGGACCGGTTACACCGATATCAGGGGAACTGTGCCGAAAATAAACAGTGCTGCTATCGAGTAGAAACTCCAGGCCATTATGTAGTATCCCGTGAATTATATTTCATTTAGTTATAAACACCCATCGTGTCAAATCACATCTGCATCACTTTGTCAATATGATTAAAAAGGAAAAACACTCGTTCTGACTCTCTTCTTCTTGCTCAATAAGAGGTCGGTCAAATCCTTTTTTGTAAGTGTCGGTGCATAAATTGGCTGCTGTGTTTACCTACGTAGTTACAGCTCGGCTTAGTGAAAGCACTCGTAACTTTGCATTGGTGGGTTCACGGACATGATGGGCCGAATGGCCTCCTCCTGTTTGGTAATTTTCTATGATACAAGCCCCATTGAGCAGGCCTTGAGCAGGCTATCGAGGCTGACCCGGAGGTAGTGCTGCATTGCCAGAGGTGTGCTGTTTTTCTGTTTGGGACATTAAACCAAGGTTTATTATTCTTGTTCATTCTTGGGCGAGGCCAGCATTTATTACCCATACCTAGTTGTCCTGATGAGTGAGTGGATTGCTAGGCTTCTTCACAGGGCAGTTAGAGAGTCAATCACAGTGGTGTTGGACTGGAGTATTCCATCACACTCCTGACTTGTGCCTTGCAGATGGTGGAAAGTCTTTGGGGAGTCACGAGGTGAGACACTCGCCGCAGAATACCCAGCCTCTGACCTGCTCTTGTTGCCACAGTATTTATGTGGCTGGTCCAGTTAAGTTTCTGGTCAGTGGTGATCCCCAGGATGTTGATGGTGGAGTATTCAGCGATAGTGATGCCGTTGAATGTCAAGGGGCGATTGTTGGACTCTCGATTGTTTTGGATCGTCATTGCCTGGCACTTGTGTGGCGTTAGAGGGAGTTAGATGTGGCCCTTACGGCTAAAGGGATCAAGGAGTATGGAGAGAAAGCAGGAAATGGCTACTGAGGTGAATGATCAGCCATGAACTCATTGAATGTTGGTGCAGGCTCGAAGGGCCGAATGGCCTACTCCTGTACCTATTTTCTATGTTTCTATGTTTCTATGGAGTCATGTACAGGTCAGACAGGATAAAGACAGCAGGCTTCCTTCTCTAAAATTGCACATAAATGATCCCAGGGCCATATTTCAAGATAAGCAAGCAAGGTTTCTCCATGTCCTGGACAACATTTATTCCTCTATCAAACACCACCAAAAAACAGATTATCTGGTCTTTCATCTTATTGCTGTTTGTAGGACCCTGCTATGTGCAAATTGGCTGATTGTGTTCACCGACATGACTGCTGGAAGTAATTAATTGGGTGGGTAGGACTTCAGGACGTCCTGAGCATGTGAAGGGTTCAAGATACATTCAAGTCCATATTCTAGTCTATTGTTTATAGAATCGTAAAATAGTTACAGCACAGAAGGAGGTCATTCGGCCTGTCGAGCCCATGCCGGCTCTCTGCAAGAGCATTTCAGCTCCTCCCACTCCCCCGCCCTTTCCCCGTAGTCCTGCAATTATTTTTTGTTCAGGTACTTCTCCAATTCCTTTTTGAAAGCCACGATTGAATCTGCCTCCATCACCCTTTCAGTCAGAGCATTCCAAATCCTAACCACTCGCTGCGTAAAGGTTTTTTTTCCTCATGATGCCTTTGGTTCTTCTGCCAGTCACCATAAATCTGTGACCTCTAGTTCTCGACCCTTCCGCCAATGGAAACAGTTTCTATCTACTCTGTCTCGACCTCTCATGATTATAAACACCTCTATCAAATCTCCTCTCAACCTTCTCTGCTCTGAGAACAACCCCAGCTTCTCCAGTCTATCCATGTAACTGAAGTCCCTCATCCCTGGAGCTATTCTTGTAAATCTTTTCTGCACCCTCTCTAAGGCCTTCACATCCTTCCTAAAGTGTGGTGCCCAGAATTGGACAATACTTCAGTTGTGGCCGAACCAGCGTTGGGTTCATCATAACGTCCTTGCTTTTGTACTCCATGCCTTTATTTTATGAAACCCAGGATCCCGTATGCTTATTAACTGCTTTCTCAAACTGCCCTGCCATCTTGAACAATTTGTGCACATATACCCCCAGGTCTCCCTGTTCATGCACCCCATTTGGAATTGCACCCTTTATTGCCTCTCCTTCCCAGCAAACTGTATTATGAAGGCAGTGTCCCTTTAACATTTCAAAGAAAATAAGCAGATGACAGATGACTGACTGATGTAAGTGGTTATGAAGTACTGGGTGACCTTTTCTTGAGCCAGCACTAGGCAATATCTTTAAATCTCCTCATTTAAAACGGATCCATGCTTCAGATGTGACATTATCCCAAGGCCAGGCCAATTTAAAAACCCATGCAGTCACCGATGAGCTAATGGAACCCACAGGGATTGAATTCTAAGCCCAATGGGACTTGGTGCGAGTTAGGATACGGGCAGTAGAGTTTTGGACAAGCTCCAGTCCACTGCCAAATGCTGAACAAAAGTCTCACAACCGAAAGGTTGTCTGTTTTTAAGTACCGTGTATCCTACTTGCCTTCCTGTCAGATTCCAAAAGGCTTTGAACACTGCAAAAACTGTTGAAAATACACAGCAAGACTGCGGAGCGCAGTCATTTTTTCTAAATGGGAGCTGCGTGAGGCAAAAAGCAAGATCTTATCCATCTAATAAACAATTGTTTCAAACATGTTCCAGTGTCTAGACGCATTATAGTATTAAATGTTGTGTACGTGGAACCTGGAAGATATGTCAAAGCATTGTGCCCAGGGAATACAGACGCTGAGGGAATGAATCTATTGTAGTAAGTACAAATGAGTGCCTCACAGAAATCCCCCATAGCTTTCTGCCATTCAGTTGGTGACCGACTGATGCAATTCTTTGTTCGTGCCACAAAGCTTTGGTTATCGTAAGATAAGATTTGAACAAAAGGAATCGTTGTATTTAAGAGGCTCATTACTTGCAGTAGAATTTTCCATACTCACAAATGAATGGAGGAAAGTTCTTCCCCTGTGTTTAATCAGAGGCAGAGATTGCATGGAGCAGCACAAGGAATGTGATCGGGAAAATTTGGGGCTTGCTGACTAAATGGTACGCGTGTTCGAAACCAGATTGGATTCCTTGCAATTCAGGTAACGAGAAGAATGCCCCTTCACGCACTGGAAAGACGGGTCATCTTATAAGAACATAAGAACATAAGAAATAGGAGCAGGAGTAGGCCATTTGGCCCCTCGAGCCTGCTCCGCCATTGAATAAGATCATGGCTGAACTGATCGTGGACTGAGCCCCACTTCCCTGCCTGCTCCCCGTAACCCTTGACTCCCTTATCGCTCAAAAATCTGTCTATCTCCACCTTAAATATATTCACTGACCCAGCTCTCTGGGGCAGAGAATTCCACAGATTTACCAGAAATTACCACTTTAATCTTCTCTCGGGCTTTGTTTCACCGTGTTAGCTGGTAATTTGAACCTAACTCGCTCAGCGGGAACTGCGGGAACCTGACTGAATCAGATTGGCGGCCATTTTACACCCCAAATGGAAAGGAAAATTGTCCAATCCACTCAGTTTGCCGCCGGGGGAATAGGTTCAAATCGCTCTCTGCCCCCAATGTTTCTGCAACATTTAACCCGGTTTCATGGTTCCGTGTGTTAATTTTAATTTTTTTTACACACGCTCCATTAGCTCAGTAAATTCAGAGTTGCGGAGCCACACTGAAGCAGGAGGATCCCAGGTTCTTTTTCCCAGTCCATGCTGAATCAACCAATCTCGGCCAGATCAGCAGTCGAGGAGCTACAACTGGCATCATTGCCCCACCCCCAGGGAAAGGGAGGGAATAATAGGCCCATGTCCACACTCCTAATCACTAATCAATTGCTTCTTCTGCGAGTGTGTTCATTTGGGTGTGCACGTGTGAATGGGCATTCAATGAAAAATGGATTCGGGTTTGAATGTGATGCTGCTCGCAGTCAAATAACCTACCAACACTTCCTTTCATGGACAATGGCCCAATCGGCGAGGTACTGGAGGGGGACCAAAGTCATTCCTTCAGGGGAGCAGGGGAGGAGCAAAACCTTGCACTAAAAGGCATTTTATTTTTAAATTGACCACATTCATTCAGTGCCAGCAGTGAGGGAGGAGGGTTCATTACATATTAAAGAAAATTGCGGCAGAAATCTTCAAAAACTAATACCTGACTAGATTTACATACAAATATTCGAGGATAACTATAATGACCTTGCCCTTCCCTACCTCCTGCCTTGCAGCCTTCCTTCTGAGCTCTCCATTCCTCCAACAGCCTGCCCTCCCTTCGGCCAACCATTGGCGGCCATGCCTTTAGCTGCCAAGGCCCTGCACTCAGGAATTTCCTCTCTGTGCCTTTGCCTCTGCACCTCCATCTCCTCCTTTATAACAGAGCAAGGTTATGGTCACCCCTCCTAACGTCTTCTCCATTGCCTGTAACTTATCCCACAACAAGTCTCCTTGCTGACCCACTTTGGTTCCTACTCCTCCAATGTCTCCGATTTAAATATTCTTATGCTTGTATTTAACGCTCTTCATGGTCTCGCCCGCTCCCTATCTCTGTTACCCCCTCCAGCCCTACAAGCCCCGCTCCCCACAGAAATGTTTGTTCTTCTGACCTGTTGTGAATCCACCCGCTCCCTTTGCCCCACCATTGACTGCTGTGCCTTCAGCCATATGGTCCGAAAACTCTGGAATACACTCCCTTAACCTATGTGCCTCTCCTTCTCCCTCTCCTCCAGAAGACTTTCCTTTAAAACACACTTTAAAACACACCAAGGTCCCCTCCAAATATCTTCTCCTTTGGCTTTTGATTGTGCCCCAGTGACGTGCTTTCGGGTGGTCTTTTGACGCTTAAGGTGCTGTATAGATAAAAGTTATTGTAACATGTAACAGCCTCTTTATTGCCAAAAATGTTTTATGCAGCAGCAGATTCCAGAGAATAATTCTTCCATGATCATGTTTAACAGACTGGAACTGAAACAACAATTTAATTTTATTCCTGTTCAAGGAGCAATGTATTTTTTTTTAAACACAGTTCACAGTGAAGGTCACCATCCTTCAGGTCAGCCATTTGTATTTTACAATTACTTGGATCACCCACAAACAGCTAACTTCCAAAATGGTTAAACATTTGTTTGTGAGCTCCAATAGCAAGGTCAGTGGCTCAGTGGGCAGCATTGGAGTTCAGAAGAATGAGAGGGGACCTCATAGAAACGTTTAAAATTCTGACGGGTTTAGACAGGTTGGATGCAGGAAGAATGTTCCCAATGTTGGGGAAGTCCAGAACCAGGGGTCACAGTCTAAGGATAAGGGGTAAGCCATTTAGGACCGAGATGAGGAGAAACTTCTTCACCCAGAGAGTGGCGAACCTGTGGAATTCTCTACCACAGAAAGTAGTTGAGGCCAATTCACTAAATATATTCAAAAGGGAGTTAGATGAAGTCCTTACTACTCGGGGGATCAAGGGGTATGGCGAGAAGGCAGGAAGGGGGTACTGAATTTGCATGTTCAGCCATGAACTCATTGAATGGCGGTGCAGGCTAGAAGGGCCGAATGGCCTACTCCTGCACCTATTTTCTATGTTTCTATGCACTCTTGCCTCTGACTCAGAAGATTGTGGGTTCAAGTCCCACTCCAGGGCACACAATCCAGGCCGATGCTCCAGTGCAGTACCGAGGGAGTGCTGCACTGTCGGAAGTGCCGTCTTTCAGATGAGACTTTAAACCGGGGCCCCGTCTGCTCTCTCGGGTGGATGTAAAAGATCCCATGGCACTATTTTGAAGAGCAAGAGAGTTATCCTCAGTGCCCTGGCCAACGTTTATCCATCAACCAATAGGACTGAAACCGATTTATCTGGTCATTATTACCCTGCCGTTTGTGGGAGCTTGCTGTGTCACGTTGCCTGCATTATTGCAGTGACTACACCAAAGCTCCTTCGCTGGCTGTAAAGTGCTTTGCGACATCCTGAGGTTGTGAAAGGTATTATATAAATGCAAGTTCTTTCTTTTCTTAACTGGGACGTACACGCGGCGGAAGGTTATGGTTCCAGGCCTGTGCCGAGTTGGGTGGTCTCGGCTGGCGAAACATTCGGGGGAGCTACAAGTGACCTCCGCGCCGTCCGCCCGAGGTGTGAGTCGGCCAGGGTGCCGTCTCCCCGTTGCTATCCAATGAATCCCAAGGACAAACCCGCGCACTGCTGACCACGGCGGAGCAGGCAACCCTGGTCGAATGGCCCATTGACGCTCACTGCCTCGGCTCGCACGTAAAGATTGGCCGAATTCGGCGAGATAGCGACTCTGTCGCCGCGGGGGTCCACATTGCCGGCCTCGTCACCTTCTCAGGAGGAGGGGAGGGGGGGAAAAATTAGCACAATGTTCAAGCACAGAGCACAAAGATTGAAGATAATTGGCAACAGGAATAGGAAGGGGGGAGGTGGGGAAACAGGTGAATTTTTATTTAATGAAGCAAGTTATTGTGATCTGGACTGCGCTGCCTGAAAGGATGGTAGAAGCATATTCAATAGTAACTTTCAAAAGAGAATTAGATAAATACTGGAAGGAAAAATTTGAAGTGGTGCGGGGAAAGGGCAGCGGAGTGGGACCAATTGAATAGTTCTTTCCAAGTACCGGCACAGGCACGATGCACCGCGTGGCCTCCTTCTGTGCTATGTGATTGAATGCGTAATGTCGTTCTCTTGCACGTTCAGTGGCTGGGGTTCTCGACTTCTGCTGACAATTTTGGAAAAACCTCATTCTGAATCTAAAGGGTCAATCCCGAGAATTCTGCCAATCTGAACTGATCTTTTTCTCACAGAATCTATCCGCAAGGCTTTTAGCGATAACATAGAATAATGGCGACAAGTCTTGTGTACGAAACTGGATTGGAGCAGATTTATCTTTATATTAGGATTGAGAAAAGTCACCCACCCTGCCCCCCGCTTCCATCTGTCTGACTTTCTTTACAAGCTTCTGGATAAGGGAATTACAGTATTACTGAAGGATTGGCATGGATGGCTGTGTCAGTGGTAGCTCTCTCGTCTGTGAGTCAGAAGGTTGTGGGTTCATGTCCCACTTCCACAGACTTGAGCACACAATTGAGGTTGACACTCCCAGTGCAGTGCTGAGGGAGTGCTGCACTTTCAAAGGTGCCGTCTTTCAGATGAGACATTAAACTGAGCCCCGTCTGCTCTCAAAGATGGATGTAAAAGATCCCATGGCACTATATTAAAAATGGGCAGGGGAGCTCTCCCCGGGTCCTCGCCAATATTTATCTGTCAATCAACATTATTAAAACAGATTATTTAGTCACAGGTGTGCATTTTGCTCTGAGTGGCAAAGTAATGGCGCTCGCCATTCACCTCGCTGAAAACTGCCCACAGACTTTTTGCGGACTTGTCAGCGGAGATGTCTGTTTCAGCACATCGCCTTCTACAGGGGACCTGTGGCGTCTGCGAACAGGCCAGGCAACAGCGAAGCTCTTCAACCAATCAGATGCAGAATGCTCACTGAGACACACAGTGTCCAAACCAGGAAGTATAAAGCAGTAAATATAAATTTCTATTTCAATCATTTACAGGCAGCAAAAAAAAGGAAAATCTAGATGGGATTAAGGGAGAGGAGAGAGATGAGAGACAAACAGAAAAAGTAAAAAAAAGTTTTAAAATCTGCAACATTAATTTTCTTTTGAGAGACTCCACACTTGCAGAATTCATTTTTCAGGGTCAGGGAGGTGTTCAGCAGTAATTATCACTTACCACACTGTTTAAAAACTCACTCATACGTGAATGCACCAGCTCTAACTTTGTTTACAGCCGTTGCAAACATTTCAATAAAGTTTGTTGGTGAGGAATGCATCAGCGCACGGTGAGGAGGAACAGGGTTTCTCTGATGGCAACCTCTGGATTTCCACGTTTAACTGCACTCATGTGGATGCCAGAAGTTGTTGTCAGTTGTACCCTGTGATAATGGCGAGCACCGATAGCCTCGCCATTATTATTGCAGCAAAATACGGGCCATTATCCCATTGCTGTTTGTGGGATCTTGCTGTGCATGAATTGGCTGCTGCACATTACACTGGTGACTACATTTAGGGTAATTTGGGACATCCTGCGGTCTTTATTTTTTTACTGGTTCACATTTGAAATGCAGTTATGTATGCATAACAATAATTAACAACATTAAACCAATGTTGGTCGGGACATTGACACATTAAACCAATGTTGGTTGGGACATTGACAACATTAAACCCATGTTGGTTGGGACATTGACAACATTAAACCAATGTTGGCTGGGATATTGACAACATTAAACCAATGTTGGTTGGGATATCAGGAGAGCTCCCCTGCTGTACCAGCAAGGTCACACAAACAGCAAAGTGATAACGACCAGATAACTTATATTTAGTGAAGTTGGTTGAGGGATAAATATTGACCAGGACTCTCGAGAGAACTCCCCTGCTCGTCTTTGAAATCGTGCCATAAAGACTTGCATTTATATAGCACCTTTCACGACCACCAGACATCACAAAGTGCTTTACAGCCAATTAAGTACTTTTTGAAGTATAGTCACTGTTGTAATATAGGAAACGTGGCAGCCAATTTTGCCCAGAAGCAACTTCCCACAAACACCATTGTGATAATGATCAGATAATGTTTTTTTGTTATGTTGATTGAGGGATAAATATTGTCCAGGACACTGGGATAACGCCCCTGCTCTTCTTTGATATAGTGCCATGGAATCTTTTTCATCCGATGAGAGAGCAGACAGGACCTCGGTTTAATGTCTCCTCTGAAAGACAGCACCTCCAACATTGCAGCACTCCCTCTGTACTGCACTGGAGTGTCAGCCTAGATTTTGTGCTGAAGTCTCTGGAGTGAGAGTTGACCCCACGGCCTTGTGGCTCAAGTGGGGAAGTGTGCTACCCACTGAGCCATGGTTGACACAGCGTGTTGGCACCTCTTGAGGATGTGATCAGGCACTATATAAATGTGAATTCCTTCTCTCTCTAGCACAGCTACCAACTGCCTTCAGTGACTGAGCCACAGGGAGCATACACCTCATGTGATGAAAACTTTTTTCAGTCCGAGACTGTTCAAGGTTGTGGTTTTCTGTCCTCGCAGTGAGCGAACGTTAACGGATCAAAGAAAGGATGCGTTTTGATCACTTAAGTGCATAAGAACATAAGAACATAAGAATTAGGAACAGGAGTAGGCCATCTAGCCCCTCGAGCCTGCTCCGCCATTCAGCAAGATCATGGCTGATCTGGCCGTGGACTCAGCTCCACTTACCCGCCCTCTCCCCGTAACCCTTAATTCCCTTATTGGTTGAAAATCTATCTATCTGTGACTTGAATACTTTCAATGAGCTAGCCTCAACTGCTTCCTTGGGCAGAGAATTCCACAGATTCACAACCCTCTGGGAGAAGAAATTCCTTCTCAACTCCGTTTTAAATTGGCTCCCCCGTATTTTGAGGCTGTGCCCCCTAGTTCTAGTCTCCCCGACCAGTGGAAACAACCTCTCTGCCTCTATCTTGCCTATCCCTTTCATGATTTTAAATGTTTCTATAAGATCATCCCTCATCCTTCTGAACTCCAACGAGTAAAGACCCAGTCTACTCAATCTGTCATCATAAGGTAACCCCCCTCATCTTCGGAATCAGCCTAGTGAGGACACATCTGTGGTGATGAGATCAGTGTTTGTGTTTTTGGATGGAATGCCATTTTTTTTTTAAAAAAGCAACCCTTCACAAAAGGCAAGAAAGCACTCAGTAAAGCAACATCTAATCGCTTGGCTGCTGGCCAACATCCATAGTTGGGTTTTTACAAACTGAACTGTGTTAAATGCTAAAAGCGTGATGTGAAGGAAGCCACCGCAGAACATGTGCTGCGGCCTAATCCACGACATCTGTGTGTCAATAAGTAAACACGGAGCTCTGGTGTGGCTGTTTTTCACTCCCCGGGGCAGTTAGTAAACCACCGACAGCAGGGAGAGCCTCGAGCCACTTGCCAAAAAAAACCTCAACCAACAACTGCCGGCCTCATATTTTTTGGGGGGGGGTGCGGGGGGGAATCTGGGCCAGGCCGGGATTGTGGTCCCTGCAACAGCTCGATGCCCCAAACACAAAGTCGGCATCGGCATGGCGACCAGCCGACCTCTGCAGATGCCACCGGACAGCTCGTCTCCTGCCCATTGCTGCCGAGGATATTTGTTGCTGGCGAGGACATTTGTTACGGAGCTAGAAATACAAGATGCTGTGAGCCAAAGAAAATCCAATTCACCTACAGCAGGCTGACTTTAATTGCACAGTAATGATTTTCCAACTGTTTGCGGTGTGCAATATGTGGTTGATTTAATGTAATTGATACTACCGGTTCAACTTGGGAAAACCTCCGGAACGTTCATTATAGAAATTGTCTTTCTGCATTTCTCTGTCATAAGTTCTGTGTAGTTTTTCTCCCCACTAAAAGGACATTTAACGTTGAAGGCTTTTCCGTTCCATTTGGGAAAATAAATCTCCGAGCGGACTTACTTGGCTCGGTTGCGAACACTTTGGGATGAGAAGGATTGTGTGTTCAAGCCCCACTCCAGTGAGTTAAGAATGTCGAAACAGCCCAGGAATAGGCCATTCGGCCCCTCATGTCTGTTCCGGCATTCACTAAAATCATGGCTGATCTGTGCCTGAACGCCACCTACCCGCCTTGATACTGTAACCCGTAATACCCTTGCCTGACTATCACTCTCAGTTTTGACTTTTACAATTGATCCCCGCCGTCAACAGCTTTTTGGGGGAGCGAGTTCCAGATTTCCGCTACCCTTTGTGTGCAGATGTGCTTCCTGACATCACCCCTGAAAGTACATCAGCACATAATGTGGTTAACGTTCTAAGGTAGCATTGAAGGAGCGCTGCACGGTGACCGATGCTGCGTGAGACTTTAAACCAAGATGGATGTGGATGATCCAGTGACACTATTCAAAGAAACAGGAATTTGCCCAGTATCCTGGACAACATCCATCCCTCAATACAACAGCAACATCCCAAAAACAGTAATAAGGTGATGGCCAATCATCTCGCTGCTGATTATGAAATCTTGCCTTGTACAAAATGGCTGCATCATTTGCCGACTTAAGTCGGTGCACTTCATAGTAAATCACTGAGATGTTTCTGAGCATTGTTTGTTTATGATGGTTCTTTATGTGAATTATAGTCGTTTAGTGTGACATTTAGCTGATTTCCATTTACTGCTACTGTTTCTGTTGTCCATAAGAAATAAAGACTTGGATTTTTATAGAGCAAGTCTTTGTTTGCAGCTTAAGTCAGAAAGTTGATCCCATTATATTGCCAGCCTGAGGATCCTTCATCTCCGGCCGGTTTTAATATTCTCAAAATCCCAGGATTCGCAGTGGGAAAATGCTTTTGTATTGGTAGCGGATGTTTGGTCTGGACTGTTTTCTTTATGGTTCTTTATTATGTGAATTATAGTCGTTAAGTGTGATATTTGGCAGAATTCCATTTCCGGCCACTGTTTGTGTTGTCAGAAAGAAAGACAGACGCAGACAGACTGACACATGGATTTTAAAAGCGCCTTTCACGACCACCGGACGTCTCAAAGCACTTTACAGCCAATGAAGTAGTTTTGCAGTGTAGTCACTGTTGTAATGTAGGAAATGCGGCAGTCAATTTGCGCACAGCAAGATTCCACAAACAGCAATGTGATAATAACCAGATAATCTATTTTTGTTGTGTTGATTGAAGGATAAATATTGGCCAAGACACAACAACAACTTGTATTTATATAGCGCCTTTAACGTAATAAAATGTCACAAGGCGCTTCACAGGAGTGTTATAAGACAAAACAATAAATTTGACACCGAGCCACTTAAGAAGAAATTACGGCAGCTGAGCAAAAGCTTGGTCAAAGAGGTAGGTTTTAGGGAGCGTTTTAAAGGAGGAAAAAGAGGTAGAGAAGTTTAGGGAGTGAGTTCCAAATTTTGGGGCCTGGGCAGCTGAAGGTATGGCCACCCATAGTTGAGCGAATATCATCAGGGATGCTCAGGAGGGCAGAATTTGAAGAGTGCAGACATATCGAGAGGATTGTGAGGCCAAAGGAGTTTACAGAGATAGGGAGGGGCGAGGCCATGAAGGGATTTGTCAACAAGGATGAGAATTTTGAAGTCAAGGATAACTCCCCTGCTCTTCTTTGAAATAATGCATTGGTGTCTTTTACATCCCCTTGAGAGATCAGACGGGGCCTCGATTTATCATCATCATCGTAGGCAGTCCTTCGAAATCAAGGAAGACTTGCTTCCATCAAAAAAGTGAGTTCTCAGGTGACTGTATTGTCCAATGCGGGAATTACAGTCTCTGTAACAGGTGGGGCAGACAGTGGTTGAAGGAAAGGTTTAACATCTTATCTAAAAGAAGGCACCTTCGATTTAGCGCTGCACTCGAGTGTTAGCCTAGATTTTTGTGTTCTAGTCCCTGAAGTGGGACTTGAACCCACAACTTTCTGACTCAATGGCGAGGGTACTTCCCACTGAGCCACAGCTGACA
The DNA here is from genome assembly GCF_044704955.1 of Pristiophorus japonicus. Lineage (NCBI taxonomy): Eukaryota > Metazoa > Chordata > Chondrichthyes > Pristiophoridae > Pristiophorus > Pristiophorus japonicus. Next base: position 13,713,639 of record NC_091984.1, on the reverse strand, counting down.
CCGACTTTCCTCAGACACGTTACAAATAATCGAGCAAGTTGTCTGTCACACCCAACTCTTCCAACAGGATGGAGCCTTTTCCTCCTCTGTGAGCAAATCCCTTGGACAATCTTGCCCAAAAAGTGATAGCAGAAACCTGAAATCAGTCCTGTAAAGAATGAATTAAATGTTGATTTAAAAAAAGACTTGCATTCTGTAGTGCCTCATCACATCTCTCAAAGCGTTTCACATGCAATTAATTAATTAGACGTGCAATGACTGTTGTGCAGCAAGTGAGGAAACCATTTTGCATGCAGCAAAATCCCACGAAGGGCGATGAAACAACTGACTAACTAGTTCAAAAGCAAAACACTGCGGATGCTGGAAATCTGAAATAAAAACACAAAATGCTGGAAATACTCAGCGGGTCAGGCAGCATCTGTGGAGAGAAAAACAGAGTTAATGTTTCAGGTCGATGACCTTTTGACAGAACTGGGAAAAGTTAGAGATGTAACAGGTTTTAAGCAAGCGCAGGGGCAGGGAAAGAGGCAGGGGAGGAAAGTTCCCCTTGTCCTCATTTTTCCCCCCACCAAAAAAAAAACAGACCTTCTCTTTTGTTCTTTCCTCCCCTCCCTGCTTTCCCTGCCCCTGTACATGCTTAAAATCTGTTACATCTCTAACTGTTTCCAGTTCTGACAAAGGGTCATCGACCTGAAACGTGAACTCTGTTTCTCTTCCCACAGATGCTGCCTGACCTGCTCAGTACTTCCAGCATTTTCTGTTTTTATTTCAACTTGACTAGTTCCTCTGCTCTTTGGCAGTAGTGGTTGAGGAAGGACTCACTGCTTAGACACCAGCTGGACTCTCTGCTCTTCTTTTGCATAGTGCCACGGGATCTTTTACATCCACCTGAACAAGCAGCCAATGCCTCTTGTGAAGGACAGCAACATCTGCATTGAAGCGCTCCCTCAATATTGGACTGGTCATCATCTGGACTTGTGCGTATACATTCTGGGGCAACGCCTCAACCCACAGCCCTGTGACTCCCAAAGCAAGAGTGCTGCTGATGTTGCTTTTTGCGTATGACAAGATATATTCTGTGGCAAATTAATTTTTTTATTTAAAAAAAGCTATTTTCATACCGAGAATTTATTTTTCATTAAATGATTTCTGACCTGAGTGTAAAGTTAAATCCTGGAGTCCCAAAGACATTTGAGATGCAAACCAGTTATTATTTGACATTGAGCAAGTGCGTGTTCAGGTCAGGCAGTAAATCGATCCAAGATGCCAGGTATTATGTTTTACAATGATGTGAATACTTGATCCAAGACCGGCAAAGAGGTAAATAGGATGGGTAGCCCTGTTTTGGCCGGCACAGACATGATGGGCCGAATGGCCTCCTTCTGTGCCGCAAACGTCTATGATTCGATAGTTGCCGACCCTATGATTGCCCTCCAAAATTACATTTCCAGGATGCTGCTGCAAACAACCCAGGAAAAAAATCGTAGGGATAGTATTTTTTTTTTTAAATGCTTTGAACACTTTTGTTTATTAATTACATAAATGTTGGACATTGGTTAATTCTTGATCAACAGTCAAGCAGCCTTCCGCTCCCCAACCCAATCGGGAAAGGAAGTCTGTTCACTTTCCAATTGGCATCGGAAGGCGGTGCACTGCGACTGTGGACATGTTGGACGACCAATGGCGGGAATATGGGGGTGAGGCAATTGGAGGCTGGTGATCATGTGATGACCCCTCCAGGAATATATCCAACCGGAGTGGGCAACACTCAAAGTAAGAGTGGGCGAGGGTGTGGTGAAGCAGGACAACTGTTTGTAGTGACCAGGGTTTTCCAGTGAGCAAGAAAATCCAGTACAAATGTAACCAAAGCCCAGCTGTATTGTCCATTAGAGGGAGCAGAGTGTGGCGGCCCAGCCCAGAAATTGGCGTGGTCCCGGCCTGCAAGACCATCAGCATTCCGGAGCAATTAGAGGGAGCAGCGTGCGATGGCATGCCACTTCAGGGATCAGCGCGTGTTGCTGCAGGAGGGCGACAGCTGACTGCAGTGCGGGCAGGTACAGCAGGAGTGGCGAGGTCGGGGCGAAGGAGCGGCAACGGTTCATAGAGGGATGTGATCGGGGCCCAGGAGAGGCGAGAGTTCAGGGCCCGGAAGAGGCGAGGGCCCAGAAGAGGCGAGGGCCCAGGAGTAGCATGGGCCAGCCCACACTGTGATATGTGTGCGTACTAGGTCCGTGCAGCAGAGCTGGTCTCCAGTCGTCCTGGTTAATCCTTGCTACTGGACCAAGACCTAACTCTGTCAAGCCCGTGTGGTGGCTAGTGTGCAACGGCCACCCCACGTTAAAAAAATCCATGCACTGGCATCTTCCACCCTTCGGGATCTGGAATATTAGGTCCTTCATTGAAACACCTGTGAAATCATCCCTTTTCGGCATGGAAGCAAGTCATCCTCGTTTCGAGGGACTGCCTATGATGATGATGATGATGTATTGTTCAAGTCGAGGACTTGTGCTGGGAGATTACACGAAGAAAGCAGCTGTCAGCATGGCATCCTGGCTGGGTTTTTCTTGAAGTGAAGATGTTGTCGAGCAATCAGTATTTCAAGGAGCCAGACCAGTGAGTATGCAGGAAGCAAAACAAGAAATTCCTGCTTTGAGTGTCACATTGCGCAATTACATTGAACTCTGGAATCTCCAGAGAACCTTAGCCTTTGAGCCTCAGGAAAAAAGCAAAGGTGCAAATCATTAGCTGACCAGTCTTTCGTTGAACCGAGGATGTCGTATTGCGGTATTTTCTTTTTAAATAATCAGATTTGATTTATTTAACTTTTTTTTTGCTTGATTAAAGTTACAACACCGTGTTTTCACCTCCTGAAATGTGAGATCGAATCCAGGCCGCTTTTGATGAGATTGAACTCTGCTTCCTTTTGAGCTATCAACCCAGTCCCTAATGGGCACAAGTTTGCACCTAAAATTGCCTGTAATTTGGCATTAAATTGGCCCTCCTGCTCAGAGAGGCCATAAAGACGATTAGAGTGGGATGTGGTCCACTATGGGTTCGTCCTAAGGTTTGTATCCAAGACACAAACTTGAGAGCAGTGTAGAGGATGCTTTACATTTCACTTAACCCTTCTTCTACCGAGGAGTGGTTGTTCCAGACACATGCAGCAAACAATAGGAAGCAATATATTTTCAATATGACTTTATAGTTTGGACTAATCCTTGCCCCAAGCGAGGCACGGCACATATGGAGACTATTTCAGGAAGAAGCGTCCCATTTTACTTCATAACCTTGAACCCATTTTAATGTTTGATGCATGTACAAAAGACCAGCTGGCAGGGAGTCCGCATTCTTCCCTTGTCCTCTCTCAAAGACATCGCCACATTCTGGGGTCCAGTTCCAGGGGACCAGTCGCACTAAAAGCCATTATTCATGTGCCAGTGAGCGTTGGCAAGCTATGCCACCATCAGGGCACCACAGCCAAGCATAATGCAGTCTTCATCCAGCAGGGATAATTATCAGGAGCAGAGTCCCGAGCGCCAAGTCGCTAAAGCCCAATTGTAGCACCCCTGCTGGCTGAGACCTTCTAACTCCAGTACAATCAGGAGTTGGAGTTAGACCTGCGACCTTCTGCTTTGTAGAACGCTACTACCTTTAGACAGAAAGACTTGCATTTATTTACAGCCTTTCACAACCAAAGAGCTTTACGACCAATGAAGTACTTTTGGAGTGTAGTCACTGTTGTAATGTAAGAAATGTAAGAAACGTGGCAGATAATTTGTGCACAGCAAGCTCCCACAAACAGCAATGTGATAATGACCAAGTAATCTTGATTTAGGGATAAATATTGGCCAGGACACTGGGGATAACTCCATTGCTCTTCTTCGAAAGAATGCCACAGGATCTTTGATGTCCACGTGAGAGAGCAGACGAGGCCTCGGTTTAACTCGTCATCTGAAAGGCCGCATCTCTGACAGTGCAACACTCCCTCAGCACTGCACTGGACTGTCAGCCTAGATGTTTGTGCTCAAGTCTCTGGAGTGGGACTTCAACCCACAGCCTTCTGACTCCGAGCGAGAGTGCTACCCACTGAGCCCTGACTGAACTGAAATTACTATTTACTATTTGCATTATATACCTCTTGTACCAGCTGTACCATGCTGTCTAATGTAAACACTGAGGGAAGTTAAAGATATGGAGAGAGTCCCCGGATTAGAATCCCCATTTTTTTCTGGGACCATTGGAACAGTTTTGTACTGTGCTGTATTAGTAAAGAGCTAATTATGCACTACCTTACCAAAGGCCTGTTAAAGCAGGACAGACGGAGGCCGTTCGGCCCATCATGTCTGTGCTGCCCCTTTGCTCAAGCATTGCTAAACTAATTCTAGAGCCCTACTCTCTCCCCCATCTTTTATTCTTTGGTGATCCCTCATATTGAGGATGACTTGCTTCCATACCAAAAAGGGATGAGTTCACAGGTGTTTCAATGAGGACCTGATATTTCAGGTCCTGAACCATATGTTGAAGGGTGGAAGATGCCTGTGCGTGGATTTGTTTAACGTGTGGTGGCCGTTGCACACCAGCCACCACACGGGGTTGACAGAGTTAGGTCTTGATCCAGTGGCAAGGGTTAACCAAGACAACTGGAGACCAGCTCTGCTGCACGGACCTAGTGCGCAGACATATCGCAATGTGGGCTGGCCCGTGCTGCCCATGGGCCCTCGCCTCTTCTGGGCCCCCGCTAGCCCAGAATCTTCTAACAGCAAAAAGGAACCTGATATAAAGAGGTCAATGCTTTCTTCACTAATGTATCACATCGCAATTTTAGGTATTTGCAGTCTTAAAATCCAAGAAGGTTGCATCACTAAGTCTAAAGCATACAAACAAATGAAGCCCAGTAGCTGGAATGTGTGCTCTATCTGAACTGGTTTTAAACTGATTCCCCACAGGAAAACAAATTGAATCAATAAGCGGATATTTCTAAAGCTCTCCAGTGAAGCATGCAGAAAACAAACCAATTACCCCTTGCTGAAAGCTGACAGAGCCGGGTGCAGTGTTTGTCGCTCTATCAGGACGTTAATGCATTCGGGAGCGCTCGGGTGATGTGGCATTGATTGGACTCCTGGTTTCCTGCGGAACCCTGGCATTTCAGCCCTGACTTGCGAGGGCCTGCAGACCTCGCTTGGCAGAGAGGGCCGCGCTCCTGATTAGCGGCACTCACCTGGTTCTCCAATTGTTGATTTGAGCGGGCCAAGAGCGTCTCTCAATTTGGCGCCCTGAGCTCAAGCTCTCCAATCACGGTGTGCGCTCCCGTTGAATGTGGCTCTGAGCCGGGAGCACAGCCTCGCGCTGTCTGAGCTTGTGCTGAGCTCTGTGCTACACCCGGTTGAGCCAGGGACCCAGGGAAGGTACAGCACGGGCCAGCAGCCAAGCCGGGACCGAGACAATCAGTGAGGCCGGGACATGAGGCCAGCATATGCGTGGTCACTAGTAAAAAACCAACGACCAAAGCATGAGCGGCTGGAGAGAGAGCGGAAAAAGTGCAGCAGAGCCTGTGCATGGAGAGCAGTGAGCTGGAGCTGGAGCCAGGGGGGGCCCGGGGTACGGGGTCAGTATTCTATGGACAAATACACAAGCTGCTCCAAGATTAATGCGCTCACCTACAATGCGATCCCTGAAAACAAGGGAGAGGGACCTGAGGGTGGGAGGGGTGGGGGGGGGCGGGTATGGTCAGTGGGAATGTGTATGTGCTAGGCCCATGCAGGCCTGGTCTCCAATCATCTTGGATCCCCTTGCCATTGGACCAAGACCTTGCTCTGTCATGTCTGTGTGGTAACTGGTGTGCAACGGCCACCCCACATGAAAAGAATTCACGCACAGGCATCTTCCACCCTTTAAAATGAAGTTCGGGACCTGGCATCAGTCACCTTAGAACTCATTTCAATGTGGAAGCAAGTCATCCTCGACACCGGGGACTGCCTGAGAAGAAGAAGGTTGGAAAGACCCACAACTTCCTCCGCACTGAGAGGTGGCGCTTGATTAGCCTTTCCAGAACCTTGGCTAATTTCAAAATGTCCTCCTCCCAGGATCTCGAAAATAATGCATTTCTTGACCACGGTCATCTTTAATGTCAGCGGCAATATTAACCTAAATGGCCGGGAAGAAATCCCACCGGATCGGGTGGAATGCTGGTTTTACTCGCCATTGAATCGAGCAGGGTGTAAAATTCAGGTTCCACTGCCTCCCATGGGCTCCTCACCTAGCGAGTTAGTATAAAATTCACCCCATAGAGACAGAGGAGAAGGATGGAAATAGAGCTTCCGAGAAAAGTTTGATGTCAATCGTGGAAATCATCACTACGAATCCAAATCCACAACCTCCACCACCTAGAAGGACAAGGACAGCAGGTACATGGGGTCACCACTGCCTGACTTGAATGTATGTCACCGTTCTTTCATCATCACTGGGTCAAAATTTTAGAACTCCCTAACAGCACCGTGGGAGTACCTTCACCACACGGACTGCAGCGGTTCAAGAAGAAGGCAGCTCACCACAATCTTCTCAAGGGCAATTGGGGATGGACAATAAATGCTGGCCTTGCCAGCGATGCTCGCATCCCGTGAATGAATTTTTAAAGTTAGACGGTTGGCCAGGTTTTCAGGCAAGACTCATTTTTTCACTCCAGGGGTCAGGCTAGACAATCTCTCTGTATTTAGGCTGCATTTATAGTAGAGCTATCGTATCAATGGTCTACGTTGTCCAAGGCCGCGCTGTGGATTTTGATGACCGGGGGATAGTGCTGTGTGGCGGGGTCAGGTTGGTGGAGGGTCTTTGTCTTATGGATGTTTAGTGTAAGACCCATGCTTTCGTATGCCTCGGTGAAGATGTTAACAATGGTTTAGAGTTCAGCCTCTGAATATGCACAGACGCAAGCATTCGTCCGCGTACTGTAGACCGATGACAGATGATAGGACAGTCTTGGATCTGGCCTGGAGGCGACGAAGGTTGAACAGGCTCCCACTGGTTCTATAGTTTAGTTCCACTCCAGCGGGGAGCTTGTTGAGCGTGAGATGGAGCATTGCAGCGAGGAAGATCGAGAAGAGGGTTGGCGCGATGACTCAGCCCTGCTTGACCCTGGTCCGGATGTGGATTGGGTCTGTGGTGGATCTGTTGGTCAGGATCACAGCCTGCATGTCATCGTGGAGCAGGCGGAGAATGATGAATATGATTATATAAATCCTCCAAAAGAAATTGAAGGATTGGGTTTTGAATGAGTCGCATGTGCTCACATGAGTTTTTTATCCCTTTCTCGCTGAATAAATATATTTGTGAGTTGCGAATTGCACAACTGGGTTGCTAAAGATCTCACGTTTCACGTACACTTCCAGAACATAGTGTTTTTTTCTGCATTCTAGCTCATCAATCTGTTCGGCACCTTGTGAAAGTGTTTTGTCAGCTGTTTTGCTAAAGATTTACTGTTTGCCCGGAGTATTGCTGCACAACACTTTTGTGCGAAGGAAATCTAGGCGCGTTCCCATGGTTCCCTGCAAGCTCTTGACCTCTGTTGACCCCAGGTCAGCTGGCAGTGCTCTTGCCTCTAATTCAGAAGTTTATGGGCTCAAGCTCCACTTCAAAGATCAAAGCACAATCTAGGCTGACACTCCAGTGCTGCATTGGAGGAGTGCTGCACTGTCAGAGATGCAGTCTTTCGGATTACAAGTTAAACTGAGGCCCCGTCTACCCATTCAGGTCGACGTACAAAATCCACTATATCAAAGGAGAGCAGGGGAGTTCTCCCCAGTGCCCTGATTGACATTTATCCCTCAACCAACATCACTACTACAGATTATCTAGTCATTGTCACATTGATGTTTTGTGGGGCGTTGCGTTCAGAAATTGGCTGCCACATTCCCTACATTACAACAGTGACTCTACTTCAAAAGTATTTCATTGTCTGTGAAGGGATTTGGGACATCCTGAGGTTGTGTATGGCCTACTCCTGCACCTATTTTCTATGTTTCTATGTGTAAAGCGCTACACAATTGCAAGTTTGTTCGAGTTTTTTCTTTACTTGGAATAGTCGAGAAAGAATAGAAGGAAATGGTGAACGATTGAAGTATAGATTGAACAAGGTCATCCTGAAAGTGATTGTTTTTTATGAAGTGACGGTCCACCTTGGGAAAGATGTATGGCAACAGGGAGAGGACCGAGAAACAAGGCAAACACCGATTATGGAGTAAATTTCATGACTGATTTACAGCTCACACAATATTCCATCCATTAACTGTCCAGGCCACAAATCGGATGTATGACCTTGTGAATCCAAATTCCTGTTACGTGCTCGTGTCTTGTGAAGTACGTTCCAAAGAACGCTAACTCATAAACTGTACCCCTTTTTTTTTTAATTAGAATTTTTAAAATGGAATTCGTTCACTTGAGATGCAATCTACAGGTACTGGACCACAAGGTAGGTTGAGACGAGAAGTCACTTCAGCCCTTTTGATTGTATCGTTCCAGAAGACCAAGCCAATTGAAAGGCAAAGAGCCACGTATCTAAGTTTTCTGATGACACCATGTTAGGTGGCACAGTGTAGGCAGGAGCAGGAGGTTGCAAAGGGACATTAATAGATTACGTGAGTGGGCAAAATTGGCAGGTGGAGTTCACTGTGGGAAAGTGTGAGCTTATCCACTTTGAACCGAAGTAAGCGAGATCAGATTATCGTGCAAATAACAAGAAGCTAGCAACTGTGTTGGACAGAGGGATTTAGGGGTTCAAGTTCAGAAATCACTAAAAGCCAGTGGACAGGTACAAAAATAATTTAAAAGGCTAATGGAATGTTGGTCTTTATCTCGACGGCTGGGATACAAAGGGAAGGAAGTTATGTTACTGCTATGCAGAGCTCTGGTTAGACCCATTTAGTGTACTGTGTTCAGTTCTCGGCACAGTACCTCAGGTCGGATATATTGGCCTCGGAGGGCCGCAGCGTAGGTTTACCAGAATGATTCTGGGGCTAAAAGGCACATTATTCACTACAACACTCGAGCAAAACAGAGGAAAGTTTGACTCAGCAGGTGGGCCAGAGATGGAAAGCAGTGCACTGCCTCCTTCTACCAACCTGTCCCCTGCATCAGGAAAGAATCAGTTGAGAAGGAACAAGCAAAAAGCTTGTCTGCATTGCAATGTATGATATTAACGGGAAAAGTGTACAAAACCAGAGTACACGTAGATGAACAAATCGTTCTTCTTGCTGAATAAATACAGAAGTCGCAGGTACAGGTGTAAATTCCAATGGATATCCCTGTTTAAGAATGAAAGAACTTGCATTTATGTTGCGACTTTGATGCCCTCTGACCCTTCCAAACCCTTCACAGCCAATGAATCCCTTTGGTAATGTAGTCACCGTTGTTACGAGGGCAGACGCAGTAGCCAAATTGCGGACAGCAAGTGCCCAGAAACTTGAATAAGATAAATGACTAGTTATTCTGGTTTTTTTGGGGGTTAACTGCTGAATGTTGGGCCAGTACAACGCTACTGCTCTTCTTTAATTAGTGCCATGGCATCTTTTACGTTCACCAGAACAGACTGAAGGGACTTTGGTTTAAGATTTCACCTGAAAGACAGCACCTCCGACACTGTAGCACTCCCTCGGTGTCGGCCGGGAGTATGTGTTCACTGTGCGGGGTAGAGAGTGAATGTGAAGCTTCCTGCCTCAGAGACAAATTGAAAGGTTTCTTTTATAAAACTGACAGGAATCTGCGGAAAATGTAAGATGTCATTTTTTAACATTAATTATTCATGTCACTATATATTAGAATTCTTAAATGTAAAATAATCTAGATGTTAGATCTATCATTGCTATCAAGAAAGGCTTGAAAAATTGGTTCTTTTTTTTTAAACTGGAATGAAGAAGGTTGGGCGGGGGTTTAATGGTTATTCAAATTCAGGTTTAAGATTAAAAATTGTTTTCAGTAGTTGGCGAATTACTAACAAGAGAGCATGGACTCTGGGTTATCACCAGAAGGATTATGAGAACATGGAATGCTTTACCTCAAGTGCTATTGAGGCAGAGCCCATAATCTCATTTAGAAAGATTTGCATTTATATAGCGTCTTTCACGACCACCGGTCTTCTCAAAGCGCTTTACAGCCAGTGAAGTACTTTTGGAATATAGTCACTGTTGTAATGGGGGAAATGCGGGAGCCAACTTGCGCACAGCAAGGTCACATAAGCAGCAATATGATAATGACCAGATAATCAGTTTTTGTTATGTTGATTGAGGAATAAATATTGGCCAGGATACCGGGGATATCTCCCCTGCTCTTCTTCGAAATAGTGCCATGGGATCTTTTGCGTCCACTTGAGAGAGCAGACGGGGCCACTGTTTAACGTCTCATCCGATAGAGGGCACCTCCGACAGTGCAGCACTCCCTCAGCACTGCACTGCAGTGTCAGCATCCCTTTTTGAAGTGGGACTTGAAACCACAATCTTCTGACATAGAAACATAGAAAATAGGTGCAGGAGTAGGCCATTCGGCCCTTTGAGCCTGCACCACCATTCAATATGATCATGGCTGATCATGCAACTTCAGTACCCCATTCCTGCTTTCTCTCCATATTCCTTGATCCCTTTAGCCATAAGGGCCACATCTAACTCCCTTTTGAGTACATCTAATAAACTGGCCTCAACAACTTTCTGTGGTAGAGAATTCCACAGGTTCACAATTCTCTGAGTGAAGAAGTTTCTCCTCATCTTGGTCCTAAATGGCGTACCCCTTATCCTTAGACTGTGACCCCTGGATTGGATTTCCCCAACATCGGGAATATTCTTCCTGCATCTAACCTGTCCAATCCCGTCAGAATTTTATATGTTTCTTTGAGATCCCCTCTCATTCTTCTAAAGTCCAGTGAATATAAGTCTAGTCGATCTATCTTCCTTCAAATGTCAGTCCTGCCATCCCGGGAATCAGTCTTGTGAAGCTTCGCTGCACTCCCTCAATAGCAAGAATGTCCTTCCTTAGGTTAGGAGACCAAAATTGAACACAATATTCCCGGTGTGGCCTCACCAAGGCCCTGTACAACTGCAGTAAGACCTCCCTGCTCCTATACTCAAATCCTCTTGCTATGAAGGCCAATATGCCACTTGCCTTCTTCATCGCCTGCTGTACCTGCATTCAAACTTTCAATGACTGATGTACCATGACACCCAGGTCTCGTTGCACCTCCCCTTTTCCTAATCGGTCACCATTCAGATAATATTCTGCCTTCCTGTTTTTGCCACCAAAGTGGGTAACCTCACATTTATCTACATATTACTGCATCTGCTATGCATTTGCCCACTCACCTAACCTGTCCAATTCACCCTGCAGCCTCTTAGCTCACACTGCCACCCAACTTAGTGTCATCTGCCAACTTGGAGATATTACATTCAATTCCTTCGTCCAAATCATTAATGTATATTGTAAATAGCTGGGGTCCCAGCACTGAACCTTGCGGTACCCCACTAGTCACTGCCTGCCATTCTGAAAAAGACCTGTTTATTCCTAACAACCCATTCTCTATCCACGTCAATACATTACCCCCAATACCATGTGCTTTGATTTTGCACACCAATCTCTTGTGTGGGACCTTGTCAAAAACCTTTTGAAAGTCCAAATACACCACATCCACTGGTTCTCCCCGGTCCACTCTACTAGTTACATCCTCAAAAAATTCTAGAAGATTTGTCAAGCATGATTTCCCTTTGATAAATCCATGCTGACTTGGATCGATCCTGTTACTGCTTTCCAAATGCACTGCTATTACATCTTTAATAATTGATTCCAACATTTTTCCCACTACCAATGTCAGGCTGACCGGTCTATAATTCCCTGATTTCTCTCTTCCCTCCTTTTTTATAAAGTGGGGTTACATTAGCTACCCTCCAATCCATAGGAACTGATCCAGAGTCTATAGAATGTTGGAAAATGATCACCCGTGCATCCACTATTTCTAGGGCCACTTCCTTAATGCAGACTATCAGGCCCCGGGGATTTATCGGCCTTCAATCCCATCAATTTCCCTATCACAATTTCCTGACTAATAAGGATTTCCTTCAGTTCCTCCTTTTCGCTAGACCCTCGAACCCCTAGTATTGCCGGAAGGTTATTTGTGTCTTCCTTAGTGAAGACAGATCCAAATTATTTGTTCAATTGGTCTGCCATTTCTTTGTTCCCCATTATAAATTCACCTGATTCTGACTGCAAGGGACCTACATTTGTCTTCACTAATCTTTTTCTCTTCACATATCTATAGAAGCTTTTGCTGTCAGTTTTTATGTTCCCTGCAAGCTTCCTCTCATACTCCTATTTTCCTCCTCCTAATTAAACCATTTGTCCTCCTCTGCTGAATTCTAAATTTCTCCCAATTCTCAGGTTTGCTGCTTTTTCTGGCCAATTTATATGCCTCTTCCTTGGATTTAACACTATCCTTAATTTCCCTTGTTGGCTACGGTTGAGCCAACTTCCCTGTTTTATTATTATGACAGACAGGGATGTACATTTGTTGTAGTTCATCCATGTGATCTTTAAAGTCTACCATTGCCTATCCACCGTCATCCCTTTAAGTATAATTTGCCAGTCTATCCTAGCCAGTTCATGTCTCACGTGACTCTAGTCTCTGAACTAACTGTGTCACTCTCCATCTTAATGAAGAATTCTACCATATTATGGTCATTCTTCCCCAAGGGGCCTCGCACAACAAGATTGATAATTAATCTTCTCTCATTACACAAGATCCAGTCTAGGGTGGCCTGCTCTCTAGTTGGTTCCTCGACATATTGGTCTAGAAAACCATCCCTTATACACTCCAGGAAATCCTCCTCCACCGCATTGCTACCAGTTTGGTTAGCTCAATCTATATGTAGATTAAAGTCACCCATGATAACTGCTGTACCTTTATTGCACGCATCCCTAATTTCCTGTTTGATGTCATCCCCAACCTCACTACTACTGTTTGGTGGTCTGTACACAACTCCCACTAGCGTTTTCTGCCCTTTGGTGTTCCGCAGCTCTACCCGTACAGATTCCACATCATCCAAGCTAATGTCCTTCCTGACTATTGCGTTAACTCCAAGGCAAGAGTGCTACCCACTAGCCACTTTTAAGGGGATTAGGATTTGAAAAAGGATACGGGGAAAGGACAGGGAAGTGGGATTAAAGTTAGCCAGCTTCAGTTGAAGAGCTGGTAGGAGGTTCCCGAACGGCTTTGTCCTGTAGGGTAATTTCCATGGGGTTTTTGGGTGATGGAGTTAAGCTCGGCTGCAGAGTTCACAGGAAGCCCAGCTTTGTTAATCGCAGGTGCGCAGCCCGTGATTTTCCATCTGTTTAGAACACTTGTCAGCTCCCCATCAGTGTGAAAGTGCCTTAAAACAGCTGCAGTGATGAAAGCCAAGAGAATCTTTTTTTCATGCAAAATAAAATGGGGACTGTCGTAATTCTCCTCTCGTACTGGGTTTCCTCTGAAAGAAGATGTTCTTTGCAGTGTTTGCGGCAGGCCGATTAAAATCAAGGAATGTTGTCATTAATCCCCGGCAGCACTCTAACATGGCTCTGCTGCAGGCACTTGAAGCTTCGGAAGCTGCAAGAATTCAGTATTTATCATTAACTATAACAAAATGTTTTCCAGCTAATTGGAAATTGTGAAGAGCTGCAAATTGGCCACAAGAAGTAAGTCAGTGACTTCGCTTCAACCTTTCGTAAGAAATGGTGAAACTTTAATCTTTAAAAGGGACACCGAGTCAAATTCCATGACTTTGCCTGAAATCTGTGACCTCCCCAAGAGGTTAGTTGAAAGGTCACCAACTTGTGGTCATTTCTTTAGTTGGTGGGCAGGTAAAGTAAAGCTAGAAACTGTGATGATGTCCTTAGCCACTGGGCCTCCTGATTTTGTGTGGTTGTGAGCCATATCCGTTCAGAGGGTCTCGAGGTTTGAGCTCTCCTCTGTGGTGAATTTGTTGGATTCAATTGAGGAGACAATGGGGGCTGCAATTGGCCTCGGGCCAGCTGGGGGGAGGGGCTGGTTCATCATCCAGCGACCTCTATTGGAAATTGCATGATGGGTGAAGGTGGGGCTAGTCTCCACACTGTTGGCCTCTACAGTCAACCTGCACGTACTATCCAGGCTTGTATATGCCCTCCATAGTTAAATAGCCTGCCAGAACTCTCAGTTCATGTTTACACGCATATGCTCCAACGAAGGTCAATGTATTTGAGGGGGGTGGGGGCGGGGGTGGCAGGGGGAGGGTGAGAGCAGGAACTAAACTGGAAATTAATCAAATATCTTCTGTTCAGCAATTGATGAAATGCGAGTCTGGTATTTTCTGTTCTAAGGGCTTTCCGCACCGAGAATAGCTGGCAAAACATGGAATATTTTGAATGATCATTTTAAAACTAAAGTTAATTAATTACAAAAGCTTACAATGAGACTGCCGCAGGCAATTAGAAAGGCCTGTAACCTTTCTTTCATCACTCTTCCAGCACACAGCGGTCTAGCAGAGCAGTCCTTTTTTATCAACTCCACGTTATGACCAGACATCAGTAAAGTGCCATGTTTCATTTTTGTACCAGGTCCGTTTGAAGTGTGGAAAAGAAGTCAGCATTACAATTGTAAATGGTGTCCTGCCAATCTTGTGGTTTCTGTCTGGGTTGGCTATTTATACTGCTTAAACACTAATGTGGTACACTGGCATCTTAATAGGTCCATCTCCAGCAGTGATAGTGAAACACTTCAACACTTGAACCAAGACTAGCCCCAACATTAGAAGCTGCATCACGGCCCAACCAGTCTGTGTTGATACAAAAGCAAAATACTGCGGATGCTGGAATCTGGAATAAAAATAGAAAAAGCTGGAAATTTCAGCGGGTCAGGCAGCTTCTGTGGAGAGAAAGCAGAGTTAACGTTTCGGGTCAAATGTTAACTCTGCTAACTCTCCACAGATGCTGCCTGACCTGCAGAGACTTCCAGCATTTCTGTTTTCAGTCCATGTTGATACTTAGGTCCGTGTTGATACTTGGTTAAAAAAAACAACATTTAAAGCACACAGCATTTGTAACAAAATAGATGAGTTGACCGCACAAATAGACATAAATGGGTATGTTCTGATCGTCATTACAGAGATATGGTTTCAAGGTGACCAAGGCTGGGAACTAAATACTCAGTGGTATTTGACAATTCGGAAGAATAGACAGAAATAAAAATGAGGTGTGGTAGCTCTGTTAATAAAGGATGAGATCAGTGCAGTAGTGAGAAATGATACTGGCTCAGAAGATCAAGATGTAGAATCAGTTTGGGTGGAGATAAGGAATAATAAGGGGAAGAAGTCACTGGTGGGCATAGTCTATAAACTCCTTAACAGTAGCTACATTGTTGGACAGAGTATAAATCAAGAAATAATGGAGGCTTGTAAAAAAGAAACGGCAATAATCATGGGCGATTTTAATCTTCATATTGATTGGGCAAATCAAATTGGCCAAGGTAGCCTTGAGGAAGAGTTCATACAGTGTACCCGGGATAGTTTCTCGAACAGTACGTTGCGGAACCAACCAGGGAACAGGCTATCTTAGATCTGGTACTGTGTAATGAGATAGGATTAATAAATGATCTTGTAGTAAAGGATCCTCTTGGAAAGAGTGATCATGGCATGGTTGAATTTCAAATTCAGTTGCAGGGTGAGAGAGTTGGATCTCAAACCAGTGTCCTAAGCTTAAATAAAGGAAACTACAAAGGTATGAAGGCAGAGTTGGCTAAAGTGGACTGGGAAAATAGATTAACGTGTAAAGCGGTTGATGAGCAGTGGCAGACATTTAAGGAGATATTTCATAACTCTCAACAAAAATATATTCCAATTAGAAGGAAAGACTAAGAGAAGGGAGAACCATCCGTGGCGATGGTGTCAAATTGAAAACAATGGCACACAAAGTGGCCAAGATTAGTTGGAGGCCAGAGGATTGAGAAACTTTTTAAAAACCAGCAAAGAACGACTAAAATAATAATAAAGTGAGGGAAGATATATTATGAAAGTAAACTAGCAAGAAATATAAAAACAGATAGTAAGAGTTTCCACAGGTATATAAAAAGGAAGAGAGAGGCTAAAGTGAATGTTGGTCCCTTAGAGGATGAGAGCGGGGAATGAATAATGGGGAACAGGGAAATGGCAGAGATTTGAACAAATATTTTGTATCAGTCCTAACGGTAGAAGACACTAAAAACATCCCAATAATGGATAATCAACGGGCTACAGGGTAGGAGGAACTTAAAACTATCACTATCACTAAAGAAGAAGTACTCGGTAAAATAATGGGACTAAAGGTGGACAAGTCCCCTGGATCTGATGGCTTGCATCCTAAGGTCTTAAAAGAAATGGCTGCAGAGATGGTGGATGCATTGGTTGTAATTTACCAAAATTCCCTGGATTCTGGGGAGATCCCAGCAGATTGTAAAACCGCAATCCCCTATTTAAGAAAGGAGGCAGACAGAAAGCAGGAAACTATAGGCCAGTTAGCCTAACATCTGTCTTGGGAAAATGCTGGAGTGCATTATTAAGGAAGCAGTAGCAGGACATTTAGAAAATCATAATTTAGTCAAGTATTTATGAAAGGGAAATCTTGTTTGACAAATTTGCTGGAGTTCTTTGAGGATATAACGAGCAGGGTGGATAAGGGGGAACCAGTGGCTGTGGTGTATTTGGATTTCCAGAAGGCATTCGAAAAGGTGCCACCTAAAAGGTTACTGCACAAGATAAAGGTTCACGGGGTTGGGGGTAATATATTAGCATGGATAGAGGATTGGCTAACTAACAGAAAGCAGAGAGTCGGGATAAATGGGTCATTTTCCAGTTGGCAAACAGCAACTAGTGGGGTTCCACAGGAATCGGTGCTGGGGCCTCAACTATTTGCAATCTATATTAATGACTTGGATGAAGGGACCGAATGTAATGTAGCCAAGTTTGCTGATGATACAAAGATGTGAAAGCAAGTTGTGAGGAGGGCACAAAAAATCTGCAAAGGGATATAGACAGGCTAAGTGAGTGGGCAAAAATTTGGCAGATGGAGTATAATATGGGAAAGTGTGAGGTTATCCACTTTGGCAGAAAAAATAAAAATGCAAATTATTATTTAAATGGAGAAAAATTACAAAATGCTGC
Source organism: Pristiophorus japonicus (assembly GCF_044704955.1). Lineage (NCBI taxonomy): Eukaryota > Metazoa > Chordata > Chondrichthyes > Pristiophoridae > Pristiophorus > Pristiophorus japonicus. The sequence goes on along the minus strand of NC_091984.1, from coordinate 13,696,462 downwards.
AGTACAGAGAGAGACCTGGGAGTCCTTGTGCATGAAACACAAAAAGTTAGAATGCAAGTACAGCAAGTAATCAGGAAGGCAAATGGAATGTTTAAAACTGAGATGAGGAGGAATTTCTTCTCTCAGCGGGTTGTAAATCTATGGAATTCTCTGTCCCAGAGAGCTGTGGAGGCTGGTTCATTGAATATATTTAAGGCGGAGAAAGACAGATTTTTGAGCGATAAGGGAATAAAGGGTTATGGGGAACGGGCAGGGAAGTGGAGCTGAGCCCAAGATCAGATCAGCCATGATCGTATTAAATGGCGGAGCAGGCTCAAGGGGCCAAATGGCCTACTCCTGCTCCTATTTCTTACATTCTTATCCTCCACAATAATTCCAATCACATTTACCTGCATTTTTTCCACATCCCTTCTAATATTGGGCCTAGTTTCTGCCCTAGTTTACACCCGACTCTACTTTGACTTGGGTCTTATTACGATTTTATATAAACTCTTCAGTGGATTATTGACTCAAATCTGTTATTTTTTCTCCCCATAGTTTGTCGGTCACCTGGCTTATTCACTGTATTGGTACAACACGGAAGCTTGTATTAATGTACTGTAAAATTAGTGCTGTAACTCAAGGCTGTCTAATAATCAGGTAGGGACTATACTCTTTACGTGTCTTTGAAGTCAGGTTGGCTCCAAGTTGACGCTCCTACATAAGAACATAAGAACATAAGAATTAGGAACAGGAGTAGGCCATCTAGTCCCTCGAGCCTGCTCCGCCATTCAACAAGATCATGGATGATCTGGCCGTGGACTCAGCTCCACTTACCCGCCCGCTCCCCGTAACCCTTAATTCCCTTATTGGTTAAAAATCTATCTATCTGTGATTTGAATACATTCAATGAGCTAGCCTCAACTGCTTCCTTGGGCAGAGAATTCCACAGATTCACAACCCTCTGGGAGAAGAAATTCCTTCTCAACTCGGTTTTAAATTGGCTCCCCCGTATTTTGAGGCTGTGCCCCCTAGTTCTAGTTTCCCCGACCAGTGGAAACAACCTCTCTGCCTCTATCTTGTCTATCCCTTTCATTATTTTAAATGTTTCTATAAGATCACCCCTCATCCTTCTGAACTCCAACAAGTAAAGACCCAGTCTACTCAATCTATCATCATAAGATAACCCCCTCATCTCTGGAATCAGCCTAGTGAATCGTCTCTGTACCCCCTCCAAAGCTAGTATATCCTTTCTTAAGTAAGGTGACCAAAACTGCATGCAGTACTCCAGGTGCGGCCTCACCAATACCCTATACAGTTGCAGCTGGACCTCCCTGCTTTTGTACTCCATCCCTCTCGCAATGAAGGCCAACATTCCATTCGCCTTCCTGATTACCTGCTGCACCTGCAAACTAACTTTTTGGGATTCATGCACAAGGACCCCCAGGTCCCTCTGCACCGCAGCATGTTGTAAATTCTCTCCATTCAAATAATATTCCCTTTTACTGTGTTTTTTTCCCCAAGGTGGATGACCTCACACTTTCCGACATTGTATTCCATCTGCCAAACCTTAGCCCATTCGCTTAACCTATCCAAATCTCTTTGCAGTCTCTCTGTGTCCTCTACACAACCCGCTTTCCCACTAATCTTTGTGTCATCTGCAAATTTTGTTACACTAAAGTCTGTCCCCTCTTCCAGGTCATCTATGTATATTGTAAACAGTTGTGGTCCCAGCACCGATCCCTGTGGCACACCACTAACCACCGATTTCCAACCCGAAAAGGACCCATTTATCCCGACTTTCTGCTTTCTGTTAGCCAGCCAATTCTCTATCCATGCTAATACATTTCCTCTGACTCCGCGTACTTTTATCTTCCTCAGTAACCTTTTGTGTGGCACCTTATCGAATGCCTTTTGGAAATCTAAATACACCACATCCATAGGTACACCTCTATCCACCATGCTCGTTATATCCTCAAAGAATTCCAGTAAATTAGTTAAACATGATTTCCCCTTCATGAATCCATGTTGCGTCTGCTTGATTGCACTATTTCTATCTAGATGTCCCGCTATTTCTTCCTTAATGATAGCTTCAAGCATTTTCCCCACTACAGATGTTAAACTAACTGGCCTATAGTTACCTGCCTTTTGTCTGCCCCCTTTTTTAAACAGAGGCGTTACATTAGCTGCTTTCCAATCCGCTGGTACCTCCCCAGAGTCCAGAGAATTTTGGTAGATTATGACCAATGCATCTGCTATAACTTCCGCCATCTCTTTTAATACCCTGGGACGCATTTCATCAGGACCAGGGGACTTGTCTACCTTGAGTCCCATTAGCCTCTCCAGCACTACCCCCCTAGTGATAGTGATTATCTCAAGGTCCTCCCTTCCCACATTCCCGTGACCAGCAATTTGTGGCATGGTTTTTGTGTCTTCCACTGTGAAGACCGAAGCAAAATAATTGTTTAAGGTCTCAGCCATTTCCACATTTCCCATTATTAAATCCCCCTTCTCATCTTCTAAGGGACCAACATTTACTTTAGTAATTCCTGTCAATAGGAGATTAGGGATGAATCCATCCTTTGTGGCAAATTGAGCTGGGCAAGTCCCCCATACTCCAGGGCACTATTGCTGTTTAACCAACCAGCCTGGCTCACTGTCACCACCGAGTTCGAAGATCATGGGTTCAAGCCCCACTCCAGAGATTTGAACTAAAAATCTGGGTTGACACTCCAATCCAGTGCTGAGGGAGTGTGTGCTGTCAGAGGTGCCGTCTTTCGGATGAGACGTTAAAACAAACCCCCGTCTACCCTCTCGTGTACGATGTAAAATATCCCATTGCACTATTCGAAGGAGAGGAATGTCGTTCTCACCGAAGCCCTAGGCAATATTTAACCCTCAACCAGCATCACTGAAGGAGATGATCTGGTCATTATCCCATTACTTTTTGTGGGACCTTGCAGTGCACAAGTTGCCTGCCATGTTTCCTACATTACAACAGTGAGCAGACTTCAGAAGTACTTAATTAGCTGTACAGCATTTTGAGATGTCCCGAGGTTGTGAAGACTGTTATATAAATGAAAGTTTTTCTCTCTTTTTTTAATGGGACCTGGAAGGGTAGACTCATTGCCAATTGCTGGTATTTTTTCCACATGGCAACCCAGAATCTGACTTACAATCATCCTGCTGACAGGGAAACTATTTGCCCCTCTGTGTCTCCGTACATCCATTTTTCTTAAAGGAACATGTCAACGTGGCCCTGAAATGATCCACATTCAATAACGTGTCATCACTTGGAGGGTGAGAGTCTGGGTGGGGTAGAGGAACAAAGGGATCTCAGAGTACAAATACACAAATCACTAAAAGTTGTGTCACAGGTTAGTAAGGCCGTAAAAAAGCAAACCAAGCACTAGGGTTTATATCTAGAGAGACAGAATTTAAAAATAGGGAGGTTATACTAAACCTGTATCGAATCTTGGTTAGAGCACACTTAGAGCACTTTGTACATTTCTAGTCGACATATTATAAAAGGGGTATAGAGGCACTGGAGCGGGTACTGAGAAGATTTACAAGGATGATATCAGAAATGCGAGGGTATAGATATCAGGAAAGGATGAACAGGCTGGGTCTCTTTTCTCTTGAAAAAAGAAGGCTGAGGGGGTGACCTAATAGAGGTCTTTAAAATTATGAAAGTTTTTGATAGAGTGGATACAGAGAGAAAGTTTCCACTTGTGGGGAAGAGCATAACTCAAGGCCATCAATATAAGATAGTCACCAAGCAATCCAATGAGGAATTCAGAAGAAACAGGAAGTCGTTGAAGCAAATAGTATAGATGCATTTAAGGGGAGGCTAGACATATGAGGGAGAAGGGAATAGAGGGTTATGCTGATAGACTTAGATGAGGAAAGACTGGAGGCTCGAGTGGAGCGTAAACGCCGGCATGGACCGGTGGGGCTGAATGACCTTTTTGTGTGTTGTATAATCCGGTGTGTCGATGCCTTCGGAAAGGTTCAGTAAAGTAACCAGGATGATTCGAGATTCAAGTTCTAAATTCATTCTCACTGGAGCCCAGAAGACTGTTGGGGAAGAATTTAAAATATCAAAAATGAAAGCAAGACTTGCATTTATATAGCGCCCTTCATGACCTCAGGATGTTCCGAAGCACTTTACAGTCAGTGAATTGAAGTGTAGTCATTGTCCTGCGTGAGAACACCAGCAGCAGGTTGGGGCCATAATAGGCCCGGGAGAGTGTGGGGGCATACTACTTCAGGGTACAGCGTGAGCTGGTGCAGGTGGGCGACGGCAGCGAAGAGTGACGTCACCAATGATTGGAGCGTGGCCAGATACAGCAGGAGCGGCGGGGTTGTGGTGAAGGAGCGGCGAGAGACTGTAGAGGGACGTGATCAGGACCCAGGGGAGGCATGAGTTCGGGGCCAGGGGCCCAGGGGCAGCACGGGCCAGCCCACACTGCGATATGTGTGCGCACTAGGTCCGTGCAGCAGAGCTGGTCTCCAGTCGTCTTGGGTAATCCTTGCCACAGGATCAAGACCTAGCTCTGTCAAGCCCATGTGGTGGTTGGTGTGCAACGGCCACCACACGTTAAAAAAAAATCCACGCACAGGCATCTTCCACCCTTCAGGATGTAGTTCAGGTCCTTCATAGAAATACCTGTGAACTCATCCTTTTTTGCTGTTGAAGCAAGTCATCCTCGTTTCAAGGGACTGCCTTTGAGTGAGTGAGTGAGAGTCACTGTTGCAATGTAGGAAAGGTACAGATGAGGCTGAAGCAAACCAAGCTGCTTAACTTGGATATTGGGGCACAGGACTGAAGGACGTAAGTGCAAAATTCTCATGCCTCTGGCAAAGTTAGCGATTAGGAAAAGATATTTTACCCACCCCCTGAAACTCCTTCCCGATAATGATAATATTATTGTGGAACAAACTCCCAGAGAAGGGAATTGATTCAGGGTCAATTGATGCCTATAAAATGAAGCTGGATCGATATCTGTTGAGAAGTGGCATTGAAGGTTAGAGGTGCTGCTTTTACAGCAGTGACTCTGGCCGCTTGTACTGCCAGTTCCCTGAAGTGTGGAGCACGCACAGCTGGTGCCAAGCACCAGTATAAACCTGCCCGCATTCGAGAAGACTAGGTTTGTGTTTTTCATCCGATCTCCCTGGACTTTGGCCTTGGCGGATCTGACAGATTTACATTAGATTTACCAGCAGCTAAAACTCCCACTGACACCAATTATAAAGCATGTAATGGCTATAGCATTGCTCGTCTGCCTGGCCACCTACCTTGCACCAGTAAACTTGAGCTCATCTAAAACCCTGCTGCCTTTATCCTAACTCGCACCTCGTCCCGTTCACCCATCACCCCCAGTGCTCACTGACCGACATTGGCTCCTGGTCCGGCAACAACAACAACAACTTTTATTTATATAGCACCTTTAACGAAGTAAAATGTCCCAAGGCACTTCATAAGAGCGGTATAAGACCACTGAGCCACATAAGAAGAAATATACGGCAGATGACCAACAGCTTGGTCAAAGGGGTTTCCATATTTACAAAAGGATATACTTGCTTTGGAGGCAGTTCAGAAAAGGTTCACTAGGTTGTTTCCGGAGATGAGAGGGTTGACTTCTAAGGAAAGGTGGAGTAGGTTGGGCCTATACTCATTGGAATTCAGAAGAATGAGAGGTGATCTTATCGAAACGTAAAAGGTTATGAGGGGGCTTGACAAGGTGGAAGCTGAGGGGATGTTTTTGCTGATAGGGGAGACTAGAACTAGAGGGCATAATCTTCGAAAAGGGGCCGCCCATTTCAAACTGAGATGAGGAGGAATTTCTTCTCTCAGGGGGTTGTAAATCTGTGGAATTCACTGCCTCAGAGAGCTGTGGAAGCTGGATCATTGAATAAATTTAAGACAGAGATCGACAGTTTCTTAACCGATAAGGGGTTATGGGGAGCGAGCAGGGACGTGGACCTGACTCCATGATTAGTTCAGCCATAATCGTATTAAATGACGGAGCAGGCTCGAGGGGCCATATGGCCTACTTCTGCACCTATTTCTTATGTTACTATGTAGGCTTTAAGGAGCGTCTTGTGTCTTAAAGGAGGAAAGAGAGATAGCGAGGCGGAGAGGTTTATTCAGGGAGTTCCAGAGTTTAAGGCCCAGGCAGCTGAAGGCAAGGCCACTGATGGTTGAGCAGTTAAAATCGGGGATGCTTAAGAGGGCAGAATTTAAGGAGTGCAGACATCTCTGGGGGGTGGCGGGGCGTGGGTTTATGATGCTGAAAGAGGTTAGAGATAGGCAGTGCCTCGATTTTAAACTTATCACCCCCTCATTTCCTTATACGTTTCGATAAGATCACCTCTCATTCATCTGAATTCCAATGAGTATAGGCCCAACCTACTCAACCTTTCCTCAGAAGTCAACCTCCTCATCTCTGGAATCATCCTAGTGAACCTTTTCTGAACTGCCTCCAAAGCAAGTATATCCTTTTGTAAATATGGAAACCCCTTTGACCAAGCTGTTGGTCATCTGCCGTAATTTCTTCTTATGTGGCTCAGTGGTCTTATACCACTCTTGTAAAGTGCCTTGGGACATTTTACTACGTTAAAGGTGCCCTCTTGTTTTCAAATCCTTCCATGGCCTTGCCAATCCCAATCGATGTAACCTCCTCTAAACCTACAAATCTCTGAGATCTCTGCGCTCCTTCAATCTGGCTTCTTGCACATGCATGATTTTTTTCGCTCCACCATTGACGGCTGTGCCTTCAGCTGCCGCAACCCTAAGCTCTGCAATTCCTTCCCTAATGTCCCCTCCCCCCTCTCTTTCTCTCTCCTCTCCTCTTTTTCGTTCTCTCTCCCTCTCTCTCACTTGGTAGCATCCTCTCCTCTGAGTCAGAAGGTTGTGGGTTCAATTCCCACTCCAGAGACTTGAGCACAAAAATCTAGGTTGACACTCCAGTGCAGTACTGAGGGAGCACTGCACTGTTTGAGGTGCCGTCTTTTGGATAAGATGTTAAACCAAGGCCCCATCTACTCTCTCAGGTGGAGAGAGCAGGGGAGTTATCCCCGATATGCTGGCCAATCAACATCACTAAAACTATTATCTGGTCATTATCACATTGCTGTGTGTGGGAACTTGCTGTGCACAAATTGGCTGCCGTGTTTCCTACGTTACACCAGTGACTACACTCAAAGAAAGCATTTAATTGGCTGTAAAGCACCTTTGAAAGGCACTATATAAAAGCAAGTCCTCTCTCTCCTTCAAGATGCTCCTTAAAACCTACCTGTCTGGCCAAGCTTTACATCACCTGTCCTAATATTGCCTTATGTTGTTCAGTATCAAATTTTGTTTGATAATCGCTCCAGTGAAATGCCTCGAGATGTTTTACTATGATAAAGATGCTATATAATGGCAATTTGTTGCATGATTTTCTTTTACATGAGAGCTAAGGTAAGGGGAGGATCTTTAGTGTGTTAGTCTTGTGATTGGAGCCATATCCCATTTTAAGAGAGCAACTTCTATGCATTACTCTCCTTTTTATATTCAGGTTCGAGTTGCCAGTCCCTGCAAGTATATTGGCTCCAATTCCAGGTAACTGGGTCATTTATGAATCGTCATGATTATTGTAAAAGCCCAATATTCTTCAGGGAGGGGAAGCTACCAGCTGTGGCCTACACAATATCTGTATTACATGATATCAGCCTTGGCTCAATGGAAGCGCTTTTGCCTCTAAGTCAGAAGGTTATGGGTTCAAGTACTCCAATGCAGTACTGATGTGCTGTGCTGTCGGAGGTGCCATCTTTCAGATGAAAAGTTAAGCCGAGGCCTTGTCTGCCCTCTGAAGTAGAGGTAAAAGATCCCACGGCACTATTTCGAAGAAGATCAGGGGGCGTTCTACTCAAAGTCCTGACCAATATTTATCCCTCAACCAACATCACTTAAAACAGGCCATCTGGTCATTAACATGTTGGTGTTTGTGGGAGCTTGCTGTGCACAAATTTACTGCCACATACTGAGCGCAAATTGGCTGCCACATTTCCTACATTACAACAGTGATTGCACTCCAAAATTACTTCACTGGCTGTACGGCACTTTGGGGCAGCCTGAGGTCATGAAAGGCGCTTTCTTCTTCTTTATGATTGGCTCTTGCTGCTCTGAAGTGTGTTTCGGGATGGGCAGTAAATGCAGTCTTGCCAACACCACTTACCGTCCGCCCTAAAGTAGACATCAACAGGTGATGATGGAATATTTGTACATGGCCTCTGATTGGAGTGAGCTTGATGGGCTGAATGACCATTTTCTCATTCTGGCCTATAACATTCAGCCGTTTCCAATTCAGCCAGGGAAAATAAGCCAAAATGGGCATTGGGTGTGGCTTCCACCCTGACCCTTCCTGCTGACCTTACCATGTTATTTACTCTGTTTTCGTGCTGTCGTCGTGTGCCGTCTTCATTAAAGTCATGTCGTACAAATGAACTCCACATGTACCTGATTAAAGTCGTTCGCCTTGTGCAAGATGTAGTTGGAATTCAGGTGTTTGGTCGGATTTGCATCCAGTTTTCTTAGCGGTAGTGTTTTGATTTTGTTTCCTTTTCCCAAAACCTTGACCTCCCAGCACTCCATTTCAGGACTGTTACAAAGGCAAACAAGGCAACATCCTCAGAATAAGAGGTTTGAAAGTATCACTTTTGCATTGATTTTTATATCTCCATATCCATTCTGTCTCCATGCCCTGTCATTGATCACATCAAAAATTCAACACTTGCAGAAACACTGTGCAGCTAATTGGTAGTGGAACTTTCAAATGACATTATTTTTTTTAATCTCCCTCGGGCTAGCAGTCTAAATCTACCAGGAAACATCTGTGTTAGGGCAGGCCTAACATGCAAGGCCCCGGCCTCGGGTTGCCAACCCACCAGGATTGCCCTGGAATCTCAAGGAAATGAAGATCAGTCTCCAGGACGCCAGTGTGAGTGACCCAGGAGAGAAATTATACGAGCCTTCTAAACCAAAACATTTTTTTGAAATGTTCTTTGGATATTTCCGTTTATTAGTTATAAAAACTTTGGTGATGGTGAAAAACGGTGAGAGGCGGGAGGTCATGTGATGAAATCTCCAGGAGTACATCCAACCAGAGTTGGCAACCGTACACCAGCGAGTCAGTTCAAGGGGGGCCCTGAGTCTTTTTGGTTTGGATCCAGGAGTAAATTGATCTGAGGCAATGATCCTGACTTGGAGCTTCAATCAGTGAGAGTGAAGATCAAAGTCAGGATTCATAGGTCAGTTCATCCACCTCGTGGGGATCCCAATTTCCGGGCGATGGATTTTAATCAGCAGAACATTTGCAGCGCTGTGGGATAGGAAACGCTAGCTGTTACCACCAGTTCTTGCTTTCGCATTGCTGTCGAGCTGGACTTCGCATTGGGAGCATAGCTTCACTCAACTTATCTCCCAGGTGTTTGCTCAAATTAAAGTAAACAGGAAATTTGCCCTTGGGGAGAGAGTAACCACGACAGAGAGGGCAAGAGATAATGGTTGGAGGGAGAGAAAGTAACAGACACCGAGAGAAAGGGGGAGAGTAATAAGAGACTGGGAGAGAGTAACAGAGAGATACTTGTACTGATGCCATAAAAAGCAGCAGGCTGCAATAGAATCAACGAATGAGGGAAGTAGAATTTACCTAAATATAACTGACAACCCTTTGCCTCTCTGTGTTATGTTGTGCCCCAGAACAAAAATGAATAATTAGAACAGGGAAATACGCAGAGACAGATCGCACATCTCTCATCATCATAGGTAGTCCCTCAAAATCTTGCTTCCACTCCAAAAATGAGTTCTCAGGTGACTGTACGATCCGAAACGGGAATTACAGTCTCTGTCACAGGTGGGACAGACAGTCATTGAAGGAAAGGGTGGGTGGGGAGTCTGGTTTGCCGCATGCTCCAATCTCTATGTCGAGGGTTACACCCTCCCTTTACCATCTCCCTTTCCTCATTTTTAAGACCGTCTATAAAACCCATTAACACCACCAGGAGTGTGTTGCACAGTAAGTTAGCGCTGTGCGCCACATTGCCACACTTTGAAGCAAATTTTTCAACGTTAACGCTGCGACTATTTTCAACGACTGTTAACTCAAGTTGCGGGTGACACCGGCAATTCTGTTGGCGCACACAAATTTTACCCCCATAGAACCAATGGAGTTCAGATACCGATGAGCCATAATTTGATTGAATGGCAGAACAGGCTTGAAGGGATGAATGGCCTCCTTCCACTCCTCTGTGGCTGAATCAGGCAACAGTCTTGGCCAGTGCTGGTTGAATCTAACCATCGGCCCTATTCCGACAGTGGAATGATACAGCCACATTTTTCTGCGACTCCGAAGATTCAGTATCTAGAGCCCGGAGATATTGACATTCTGGAGGACGACCGAAATAAAGAGGGAAAGTGCGAAGCCCGCCGTTTGCATTTCAGAGCATTGCGCACATAATCCAGGCAGACTCCTCAGTGGATTAGTGAGCGAGTACTGTGCTGTCACATGAGACGTTAAACTGAAGCCCCGTCTGCCCTCTCGGGTGGACGTAAAATATCCCACGGCACTATTGCGAAGAACAGCAGGGGAATTCTCCCCGGTGTCCTGGCCAATATTTATCCCTTAACCAACATCACTTTAAAAATAAAATGATCCGGTCATTCCCACATTGTTGTCTCTGGGATCTTGCTGTACACAAATTGACTGGCACATTTCCTACTTGCAACAGTGACTACACTTCAAAAGTATTTCATTGGCTGTAAAGCACTGTGGGACATTCTGAGGTTGTGAAAGGCGCTATATAAATGAAAGATCTTTCTTCAAGAGCTCTGACTGGAACAAAGCAACTGGGACAAATCGGAGCAGGGTAAACATGCTTGGTGCTTTGAGAAAATCCAGACATCCAGCCGAGCTGAAAACCAAAAAACTGCTGCATCGAGCGAAACAAGATGATGAATAATTAAAAGGCTGTTATTAATGAACTTCCAACCGTTATATAAATGAAACTGATTTCAGGACTAATTTGTCAGCTTCAATTCCTTTCTGTTTTGCCTTTGTCTGAGACAAATGCTTGTCATAATGGACTTGATAATGAAATACTGCCAGAGTTGCTGTGTGCAGGGCCCAGGCTCCCAGTTCAAGATACCCGATACTGTTGCTTTGGGAAACGTGTCTCTCAAGACATTCCACCGCGTCGCTATATTTAGCAAACGTTCTTCATTGCAGTCTTGTGATTCTGCCTGCTTTCTCAGCAAAGAACAGTGCCAATAATTCACAATTAGGCTGGCCACCGTCCTGGTTTTAGAAGTCCACTTTCATGATACAGCATAGCAGGAGGCTACACTGCCATTTGTGCCTGTGCCGGCTCTTTGAAAGAGCTGTCCAATTAGTCCCAGTTTGTGATATTACCCATAGGCTGCTTTGACAGCATGGTCGGGGGGGGGGGGGTGGGGGGCAAAGGGTGTGACAGGGTCTAACAGAGTCCCTGATTCCTGAGTAAATGTGGCTGTACCGCTCACCTTCAATGCGTATGTCATTCTGTACCTTCACACGATGCTCCTCTGGCTGGTAGACGGCCAATCTGTCCCACCAGGAGAGCTGAGGTCCATGCGAGATGGAGGCAATGTTCTCCCTAAGGTCCGTGGCTGCGCAACAATCGGGAGGTCCCGCGCAGGCCGCTCACAGGCTGTTCCCATTAGAAGATACCGCGTGCGTGCGGACCTGCAGCGAATTTAACTGCGCATGGGGAAAGAAATGTAGAGGGAACATTGGATGGAGACATTCAATCCACCAAGCAACGCTCTGAAGGAGCATGCTACCATGGTGATGGAAGTTGGTGCAAGCATAAAACCACTCATGTTGGGGACTAGAGAACAAGCAATCCATTGGCGAAAGAAGTGATAAGAAAGTAATGTGTTGTCTGAAAATACATAGAATGAATTTCTTGTAACTTTTTTAATATGGGGGCCTTCTAAATGGAGACCTGCAGCTCCACTGTAGCAAGACTGAAGTCATTGTATTCAGCTCCAGATAGTAGCATTGTGCATGGGCACCCTCTTCATCTCTACTCCTCTGATCAGCTATGTAGCGGCACTGAACCCAGGAGTCTCATTTGACAGTGAGCTGAGCATCAATCTCACAGCCAATCCACCATTAAGAGTGGCTTATTGCCATTGTCACAGCAATTGCCTGCACCCGATCCCACTGAAACTCTAATCCATGGCCTCAGCACCCCCTTCCTGCCCTTCAACCCAGCTTGCGCTTATCTGACCCTGTTATAATGTGTGTCGCTCCCTTCTGCTCTTCCAGCATTGCTGGTGGAGCCATTAGCCATCATGTCCCTGAAGTTTGGACACCTCTGTCTCGACCCCTCCACTTTCAAAAGCCCAAAGAGAGAGGGTCTGTCTGTGGGGGGCGGGGGGGGGGGGGAGAGGATGAAGAGAGAGAAGGTATGGGGAAGAGGAGAGAGAAGGTGAGGGGGACGGGTGAGAGATGGTATGAGGGAGGGGAGAGAGAGGGTGTGGGGGAGGGGAGAAAGGGAGGGTGTGGGGGGGAGGGCTAAAGGAATCAAGGGGTATGGAGAGAAAGCAGGAAAGGGGTACTGAGGTGAATGTTCAGCCATGATCTTATTGAATGGTGGTGCAGGCTTCAAGGGCCGAATGGCCTACTTCTGCACCTATTTTCTATGTTTCCCCAAACTGTTGCTTGCCATTTGATCGCCCTGTGACAGTTCTCTATATTAAAAATGAAATAAAAGTGGTGATTGTTGTGGCTGTTCATTACTTGTTGGTTGTGGGTGTTTCAGTTGGTTGTAGGTCTTGTGGTTGGTGGTTGTTATTCTGGGTGGTTGTGGTTTGAGTTCCATTCTCGTCAACTAACAATGAAGCCATGTGCCTATTTTGTATTTTTCAGGTCTCGAATATTTCCACAGAATAGATTTCCTGTATTTTCTGATTTGTCAACAGTGTTTTAAAATCACAATTGTGTGATGCAAGTGGGAAAGCGGGTTGTGTAGAGGACACAAAGAGGCTGCAAAGTGATTTAGATAGGTTGAGCGAATGGGTTAAGGTTCAGCAGATGGAATACAATGTCGGAAAATGTGAGGTCATCCATCTTGGGGGAAAAAAACAGTAAAAGGGAATATTATTTGAATGGGGAGAAATTACAACATGCTGCGGTGCAGAGGGAACTGGGGGTCCTTGTGCATGAAACAATCCCAAAAAGTTAGTTTGCAGCTGCAGCAGGTAATCAGGAAGGCGAATGGAATGTTGGCCTTCATTGCGAGAGGGATGGAGTACAAAAGCAGGGAGGTCCTTCTGCAACTGTATAGGGTATTGGTGAGGCCGCACCTGGTGTACTGCGTACAGTTTTGGTCACCTTACTTAAGGAAGGATATACTAGCTTTGGAGGGGGTACAGAGATTCCGGAGATGAGGGGGTTACCTTATGATGATAGATTGAGTGGACTGGATCTTTACTCGTTGGAGTTCAGAAGGATGAGGGGTGATCTTATAGAAACATTTAAAATAATGAAAGGGATAGACAAGATAGAGGCAGAGAGGTTGTTTCCACTGATCGGGGAGACTAGAACTAGGGGGCACAGCCTCAAAATACGGGGGAGACAATTTAAAACCGAGTTTAGAAGGAATTTCTTCTCCCAGAGGGTTGTGAATCTGTGGAATTCTCTGCCCAAGGAAGCAGTTGAGGCTAGCTCATTGAATGTATTCAAGTCACAGATAGATAGATTTTTAACCAATAAGGGAATTAAGGGTTATGGGGAGCGGGCGGGTAAGTGGAGCTGAGTTCACGGCCAGATCAGCCATGATCTTATTGAATGGTGGAGCAGGCTCGAGGGGCTAGATGGCCTACTCCTGTTCCTAATTCTTATGTTCTTATGTAAGTGTATCCCACAAATAAACCATTCATGATTTCAAAATGTATATCCTCTTCACAATGAATTAAATCCTTTCACATGAAGATTTTTGGGAGTTTCACAAAAACTAATGCTACAAATATCTGAAATTCACATAAAAAAAAAGGAAGCGTAAATATCTAAGTGTTCGCTATGGCTCGGTGAGTAGCACTCTCTCCACTGAGACACAAGGTTGTGGGTCCCACTCCAGGGCTCTGAGCTCAAAAATACAGGCTGATACTCCAGTGCGGCAATGGGGGAGTGCTGCCCTGTCAGAGGTGCTGTCTTTTGGATGAGCCATTAAATTGAAGCCTCATCGCCCTCATAAAAGATCCCGCGGCACAATTTTGAAGATGAGCAGGGGTTATTTACGGTGTACTGGCCAATATTTATCCTTCAACCAACATCACTGGTCATTGGCTGTGTGCATATTGGCTGGCGCATTTCCCACATTACAACAGTGACTACACTTCAAAAGTACTTCATTGGCAGTAAAGCACTTTCAGACGTCCGGTGGTCATGAAAGTAAGAATGACTTGCATTTATATAGCGCCTTTCATGACCACTGGACGTCTCAAAGCCCTTTACAGCCAATGATATACTTTTTGGAGTGTAGTCACTGTTGTAATGTGGAAAACACAGCAGCCAACCTGTGCACAGCAAGCTCCCACAGACAGCAATGTGATAATGACCAGATAATCTGGTTTTGTTATGTTGAAAGATGCTATATAAATGCATGGTTTTTTTTACACTGGTCAGTGCACAATAGTGCAACGACCTGAATTCTCTCGGGAATATCACAATCAAAGCATTGATTCAGTAAACAGGAATGAGTACAATGACTGTGGAGAGATAGTGAGACTCGGAAATTAAATTGTCACCATGTTTGCTTTTCCTGGTAGTTCAGGTTGAGGTCAACATCCCATGGTAATATTCGCGGAAAAACAGGGACAACTTTCCCGGTGCTCTGGCCAACCCTTCCCCTCTCAGCCAACATCATCAGAATCTGATTAATTTGTGATTAAAGTGCTGTTGGTCGCATTTTGCCATTTGCAAAATAGCTGCCATATTTACACAGGACTCCCGACACAATTGTGAGCTACCAATGGGCAGAGTGTGCGCCATTGGTGCCAGGGTTAGAGCAGCTTCACAATTCTTCAGAAAACCAGCCCAGGGAAGTTTTTTCTAAAAACACAATTCTTGTGGGCCATCCTGACCCCACAAAAATCTGAATTTGGCCCCTCCATCGACCCTGTCTCCATCCCCCCACCTCTTTAACTCATTACATCCGGTTCAGCTCTGATTAGGAACTGCCAAATTCCACTCTGCCCGCCCCCACGAGTTACCTGTGAGTGCCGATTCAGCGCTTGCACCTCACCGTGCATGTTAAAATGCAGCCCGATCATTAAAATGGCGAGGGCGTCGGGGGAGGGGGGGAAACGAGGTGTGATGGCACTGCGTGCTGCCCAAAGTTCAAATTAAGCCTTAGATTTGTTTTTTTAACTCAACTGTTTTTCATTTCCACCTTTACTCCCTCATTATTTTTTTAAACCAGCAGTCACTGGGCATCTGCAACCCATTACATCACAGGCTCAGGTTAATTCTAATGATCTTGTTAGAAGCAATTGAATGTCATGGAAATTAGTATACAGAAAAGAAAGACTTGCATTTCTATAGTGCCATTCATGGCTTGAAGGCATCCCAGAGAGCTTTACAACCAATGAAGTGCTTTTGAAGTGTAGTCACTGTTGTAATCCAGGAGACGTGGGAGCCAATTTGCGCACAGCAAGCTCCCACAAACAGCAATGTAGTGATCAGATAATCTGTTTTAGTGATGTTGGTTGAGGGATAAATAATGGCCAGGACACCAGGTAGAACTCCACAGCTCTTCTTCCGATAGTGCAATGGGATCTTTTACATCTACCTGAGTGGGTTGACAGGGTCTCAGTGTAACATCTCGTCCAAAGGACGGCACCTCTGGCAGTCCAGCACTCCCTCAGCACTGCACTGGAGTGTCAGCCTAGATGTTTCTGCTCGAGTCTCTGGCGTGGAACTTGAACCCATGACCTTTTGACTGAGCGTGCTACCCACTGAGCCACGGCTGAATTTAAACGTCTTTTATACCAAGTCTTGTGCCGCGAACGGCTGAGACCCAAAAGGTGATTGTAAAGATGGATTTCCTCGGTCACCGAGGGATAGGAGGTGTGCCAGAAACCAAACCAATTTAGACAGCCCTGCAACCACAAGGCATCGGAAATAGGAAGCAATTTGGTTTCTGCAAACAGAGCACAAATGGACTCGTGCTATTGTGTCACTGCACTGCAAAGCACAAAGGTTGGCCAGCCCCCAAATCAGGTGACCTGGTAAAATCAGTACTTTGACTCCAGCCTGCTGAAAATAAGATACAAGACTGAGCAGAATAAAATTGAACCATTGTCTCATTCTGACCTGTAACTGAAATTCTCACCCTTCTTAAGGGTCCAATGCTATTGTTTTCTCTTCCACGAATGAATTGCTTCCTCGTGCCTTCAGGAATTTAAAGTAGTTTGCCAACGGGTTACTGCTGTCTGAAGTGCAAGCAGAAAAACACTCTTAAATGGCAGAGTTTGTTCAAAATACAGAATCCTGCCCTTTCAGGTGGACGTTTACGATCCCACGGCGCTATTTTGAAGAAGAGCAGGGAAATTCTACCTGATTTCCTGCTCAATATTTATCCGTTAAAATTGAGGGAGGGGTTGACTTATAAAGAAAGGTTGAGCAGGTTGGACCTTTACTCATTGGAGTTTTGAAGAATTAGAGGTGATCCTATTGAAACATGTAAGATACTGAGGGGGCTCGACAAGGTAGATGCAGAGAGGATGTTTCCCCTGGTGGGACAATCTAGAACTAGGGGGCATAGTTTCAGAATAAGGGGTCGCCCATTTAGAACTGAGGTAAGGAGGAATTTCTTCTCTTAGGTCATAAATCTGTGGAATTCTCTGCCCCAGAAAGTGGAGACTGGGTCATTTAATTTATTTAAGGTGGAGATAGATAGATTTTTGAGCGATAAGGGAGTCGAGGGTTATGGGGAGCTGGCAGGGAAATGGAGCTGAACCCATGATCAGATCAGCCATGATCTTATTAAATGGCAGAGCAGGCTCAATGGGGCCGAATGGCTTTCTCCTGCTCCTATTTCTTATGTTCTTAAGCAACATCACTTATCTGGTTGTTTGTGGGATCTTGCTCTGCACCAACTGGCTGCAGCGTTTCCTACATTACAACGGTTAATTCTCTCCAAAAGTACTTCATTGGCATTGGGACATCCTGAGGTCATGAAAGATGCTATATAAATGCAAGTCTTTATTCTTCATAAGAAGCAAAGTGCCCGGAAAATAGATTCGGCTAGAAATTATGCTGCCTGCAATTAGCATGGAGCACTTCACACTTGTTAAAGCCCGTGTTAGTTATAGACAATGTCATCTCATATGCACAGATTTAAGTGTTTCTATATTAATATGTGCAATCTCAAAGCTGTAGTGGTTTTGTTTACTATGCTGAATTACTTTTTTTGTAAAGAATGCTCTATTAATTTAAAAGGAAAATTCTCTCTAAATGATCGAAAAATTAAGCAACTCATGAATTCACCGAACATGACAGCACCGACACTGGCTACTCAACCCTCCGAATCTGCCCCTAGCCTGATCCCACCGTCCTGCTCATTGTCCCCCAGCCCCCAGCCCCCTGTCTTCTTTAACATTCCTCTTTTTCCAATGTAGACCCGTGGCAAATTTGCAGGAGCATTTGGGTCTGGAAATTTAAGAGTACAAAACAGAACATTGAAATGAAAGTCGCTTTCGCCCTTGGTGTGGAAAGTGGTAATGTACAGTAATCTCTAAAGCCCGTGGTAATTCTGATCTGCTTCTCATCACTCTGCTAATGATAACCTCTAATATTCATCTTAACTATGATAAATCATGAGGGGGAAAAACTGTTAACACAATACAAATGAAATAAATTATCATATTCCTGGCCCCAAAAATGAGAATCCCTCAAAGATATCAGGCTTTACAGACCGTCTATGATTGCTTTGAATTGTTATCTTTTTAATGGAAAGCTGTAATGCAAAAATATTGATTTGCAATTGACATTTTCTCCTCTTGCCTCAACCCTCCCCCTCGCTTCAATCCACATGTTTACATTGTTGAGCCTTGTAATGGGCAATGCTCTATCTGAGGGCCCCTGTGATTGGCAACGTTCTAACTGAGGGCCCCTGTGATGTGCAAAGCTCTATCTGAGGGGTCCTGTAATGGGCAATGCTCTATCTGAGGGGTCCTGTAATGGGCAACGCTTTATCTGAGGGCCCCTGTGATGGGCAACGCTCTATCTGAGGGGTCCTGTAATGGACAACGCTCTATCTGAGTGGTCCTTAATGGGCAATGCTCTATCTGAGGGGTCCTGTAATGGGCAACGCTCTATCTGAGGGGTCCTGTAATGGGCAACGCTCTATCTGAGGGATCCTGTAATGGGCAACGCTCTATCTGAGGGCCCTTGTGATGGGCAACATTCCATCTGGCAGCCCAGTCATGGAAAATGTTTTATCCGGCTATCTTGTAATGGGCAATGCTATAGAAAAAAGATTTGCATTTACATGGCACTTTATCGTCTATTAAACCATTTCATACAAATTACTTCTGAGGTGCAGTCACTATGTAAAGTCACTGCTGGTATTTAGGCAAAAGTGACACAAATTGTACACAACAGGATCCCACAAACAGGATGAATGACGAGTTATTCTGGGTTTTCTACGGTGGCGTTGATTCAGGACACTGGGGAAAAAGTACCTGGCCGTCATTGAAAAGTGTCCTGGGGTTTGTAATATCCAGGCAGGTGGAGAGTCTCAGATTAACCTCATTCGAGAGGTGAAAAGCAATGCTCCCTCAATACTGCAATGAAATGTTTGCTTAGATTGGCTGTTCAAATCCCGGGAGTGGGGCTTAATGCCATACCCTTCTGGTTCTGAGGCAAAAATGCTACCAACACAGAGTGCTTGAAATCGGAATAGTTCCATTTCCCAGCACTGACATCCCTCGTAAATTTAAAACCACAAAATGTGCAGTGACTGGAAACATAGAATGGCACAGCACAGGAGGCCATTCGGCCCATCGAGCCTGTGCCAGCTCTTTGAAAGAGCGATCCAATCAAGTCCCACTCCCCCTGCTCTTTCCCCACAGCCCTCCAAATGTTTCCTTTTCAAGTATTTATCCAATTCCCCTTTGACAGTTACTATTGAATCTGCTTCCACCGCCCTTTCAGACAGTGTATTCCAGATCACAACAACTCGCTGTGTAATATGTTCTCCTCATCTCCCCTCTGATTCTTTTGTCAATTATTCTTAAATCTGTGTCCTTTGGCCACTGACCCACCTACCAGTACATCCAGTTTCTCTCTATCTACTTTATCAAAATCCCTCCGCTGTATCTCCCCGTATCTCTGCTGTGAGGAGGACAACCCCAGTGTCTCTAGTCTCTCCGCACACCTGAAATCCCTTGTGAAAACAAAAGGCAGATGAGCAGTTCAGGTCAGGCGCAGGCTTTCTACCCAAATGGGTATCTTGCCTTTTATCTCTCTCTTCAATACTTCCAGTGGCTTGGTGTTTTTTTAGTTTCCGTTTCAGATGTGCTTCCGTTTGCAGTTCTGGCTTTTCTTCAGCAAATTCACCTCACATTTTACAAAAAAAGCCTCATACCCATCCGGTTGAGCACATTTTAGCACAGCAGTCAGTATCCCAGTGAAGTGTTGATAAGTGAATGTGTAAACGTGTGATCTTGTACAAAAAGCTGCAAAGTGACACCGGTAATCTATTTGACTCCGTCAAGAAATACCTCTCCCTCGCTTTTTAAAAAAAAAATATATATAATTGTGGACTGCATAAAAAATATATACCAATCGTGGGTTTAAACTCCACGGGGAGGCCAAGCTGAGAGAGGGGCAAAAAATGGGCATATGGTCGGTGCTAAAGGTGACGGTGCAGGAATTTAAATCCATCACCTCCAGTCTTTGAGAACAAAATGTGCATTGGGAGACGAGCACGGAGAAGCTCAATGAAAGGAATCCAAGTTGACACGGGTGTTTTTTTTTATTTTAAACACGCGCGCCGTGAAATTCTGCTCATCAATTAGCAATTAGCACCTTCACCGATTTAGCCTTTTGTACTGGCCCAGCTGGTTATCTGAAGGTGACAGCTATTGCTTCATCATAGCTTCTCATTCATTATTCGGGGGTGAGGGGGGGGAAGCGGGTTGAATCTTTGCGAGATTCCTCTTTTTGTGTGTGTGTGTGCAGCTGGTTCTGTCATTTAAAAGCCCTTTGACCTTTGAAAGGCACCGGCTTAAAGGGTGGATGTGCTGGGAACTTTTACTGCTGACACTTTGCAGCCAGTTTTACCATCAGAGTAGGGAAGCACTGTGGTGTTCAACGACACACAGAACGTTATCATACATATGATGTCATCCTGTGTTTTGATTTCCATGTGCCCGACATACTATAATTTTAATGAAAAGACCATTTTAAAGCTGCTTAATACATTTGCATTGCCTCTTTACAAGCGGATTTAAGAACCTCCTGGCAAATATCATTTTTTTTTAAATTACCTCAGCTAAATATTTTATGATCTTATAGACTAAAAGCTGCAAAGGTCAGCTAGTTGTGCATTATGTTGAATCAATGTCATGCACTGTAATCCGATTTAACCATTCGAATGCTGCAGGCTGGCTTGCTCGGAGTTGAGAAACAATTTCTCTCTCCCTTTCCTTCTCTGCCTCTCTCATTCATGAGGGCGCGTGGAGCCGAGTCCAGTTTGTGAAGGGAGCCTAATATTAATTTATTCTCGGCTTCAAAGAGAAAATCCAGAGAATATTCTGTAAAACTGTCATCAAGAATGTTCCTTTTTGAAAACTGAGTGAATACAGTCCCACTTTTATCTTTCTTGCTTTCACATGAATTAACCCGAGTCGCTCAGCAGAAATCTGGTGGGTGGGCAGTTAAAATCGCCCTGGCTCTTGCCTGTCTGAAAGCGGCCATGATCGCGACACCTGTAATTTTAACCCGCTGTCCCGAGCAGGACACGCGCCCAGAACCAACAGCGTCCTTCTTCACATGTGCATGTTGCGATGGTATCATTGTGACCCGACTGAAATTTTAGCACGAGCCTGAGCGGGGAATCCTCCTGGAGTTAAAATCGGGGCACACTCGCTCTCTCATGTAAACTCACTCACGTGAAAACTTTCACATACACACACGCTCTCTTACACACATGCACACGCGCGCTCTCTCACACGCACACGCGCTCTCTCTTGCTCGCACATGCGCTCTCTCACACGCACACGCGCTCTCACACGCACATGCTCTCTCTCACACACACACGTGCTCTCTCTCACACGCACTCGCGCTCTCTCACACACATGCACACGCACTCTCTCACGCACTCGTGCTCTCTCACACACGCACACGTTTCTCACACATGCACGCGCGCTCTCTCCTCACACATGCACATGCTCTCGCACACGCACTCTCATGCACACGCGCTCTCTCACATGCACGGGCTCTCTCATGCACACGCGCTCTCTCACACGCGCTCTCATGCACGCATGCTCTCTCTCTCGCGCACACGCTCTCTCTCACACACACACATGGTCTCTCTCACACACTCGCGCTCTCACACGCGCTCGCGCTCTCTCTCACACGCGCTCGCGCTCTCTCTCACACACGCACTCGAGCGCTCTCTCACACATGCACACGCTCTCTTTCATGCACACGCCCTCTCTCTCACATGCACAGGCTCTCTCTCATACACACGCGTTCTCTCTCACACGCACATGCACTCTCTCTCACACGCACATGCGCTCTCTCTCACACGCACATGCGCTCTCTCTCACACGCACATGCACGCTCTCTCTCACATGCACGGGCTCTCTCTCATACACACACGTTCTCCCTCACATGCACAGTCGCGCTCTCTCTCACACGCACATTCGCGCGCTCGCTCTCACACGCGCGCTCGCTCTCACACGCACACTCGCACTCTCTCTCACACGCACTCGCGTGCTCTCTCTCACACGCACACTCGCGCTCTCTCTCACACGTACACTTGGGCTCTCTCTCACACGTACACTTGCGCTCTCACATGCACACTCGCGCTCTCTCTTACACGCACACTCTCGCTCTCTCTCACATGCACACTTGCACTCTCTCTCTCTCTCTCTCTCTCTTCAGAAACTGTCTATTTCTGTCTTAAATTTATTCAATTATCCAGCTTAAGATATTCAAGATACCATTGGCATCCTGATCACTTGCTGTATCTGCATAGTATCCTTTTGCGTTTCATGCACAAGTACCCCCAGGTCCCGCTGTACTTTCAGGAATCTGTGGATCTGCACTCCAAGTTCCCTTTGTTCCTCGACAGTTCTGAATATCCTGCCATTTAATTTGTATGCTCTTGCCTTGTTCGAATCCAGGCAGAACTCCCAGGTTGGGAGGAGCAGGAAATGGGATGCAGTAGGTTCGTTGGGATTCCGCCCCGTATTGTGGAGAGAGACATATTTTCTGTTGGGTGCGGGGTGGGGATGGAAGAGCAAGGCATGGGCGGGTTTTCCACTGATCATTCTGTGCCAACATGATGTGTCGCGAGGAGTTCTTGGATGCAGGCCAGCTGAGTTCACCTTGAAAGCCTCCGAACCCTTTGAAAGCCTCAAGGAGGGCAACAACTACCTGAGAAATCATAACCACGGGTCTCTTTCGGAGCTGAAGATTTTTTTTTAAGTTTTTGTTTTCTTCCTTTGAGCCAGAAGTGACCTCTTGTGGTGAGGTTGTGGTCTGTTCTGCCTTGCAAAGGTGGGTCAGAGCAGGCACCAATGACAAATAACCCTGTTGTCGCAATCATTATTATTCTTCCTCTTGTGAGAAACCTTGTCTTGGGTTTCCTGTAGGGGTAGTGTTGACGGCCCATCGGAATGTTAGCAAAACCCTCTTCGAAGAACCAGCAGTCTCTGCCATAAGCAATGTTGGCCATATAATATGCCTGCACAAATGTGGGAATGCCTATTACAATTGGACTCAAATGGGAAGAATATGTCCTGAGGCAAAATTCCTGTCATTTGCATGGGTGGGTGCAGTTGCAACACCACTCGAAGTTCAGCACCATCTAAGACACAGCTCGATTGACAGTCCATCCACCATCTTCAAAATTCCCTCCCTCCACCATCGACGCACCATGTCCACCGGTGTGCACCATCTACAAGATGCACTTCAGCAACTCACTAAGGCTTCTTCGATAACACTTCCCAAAACCCGTGATGTCCGCCACGTAGAAGGTCAAGGCCAGCAGGCACATGGGAACACCACCACCTCCAAGTTCCCTGCCAAGTACTTGACATGGAAATATATCACCATTCTTTCATTGTCGCCGGGTCAAAATCCTGGAACTTCCTCCGCAACACCACTGTGGGAGTACCTTCACCACACCGTATGCACTGTAGTTTCAAAAAGAATGCCCACCACCATCTTAAGGGTGACTCAGGATGGACAATCAAAGCCGGCCTTGCCAGAGACGTTCACATCCCAAGAATGATTTTTTTTTAAATTTACACGTTAGCAATGCAGGTTACAAGGGAAATCTGTGTTGCTGGCATCCATGGTATGCAGAGGAGAGGGATTTAAAAAATGAGTGCGGCCAGATGTGATCCATTCTATAGGTAATGGTTTTTTTTATAAAAAGCTACACGGGGGCAGCCCTCTGCGGTCTGGAACAGCCAATCTTCCTGTTCCAACACCTCCCCCTCCTCCCACTAACACCCAGGCACACTCCCATAACAGACATCGTGGAGGCCGCTTAATCAGTGCAAGAGCCTTTGCCTCTGCAAAATCAGCTGGCATCAGGGGTGCATGTGTGCGGCAGTCCAAACTCTCATCCCCTCAAATGTGGGCCGGTATTCACCCAGGTGAATCCTTTCCTCCTATTTAATTGTCATTGGAAATGAGGGGGGGCGTTAATGAGTTGTGTATTACATGCAATTGTAATTTTCATGTTACAATTTGACGGTTAAGTGGGAGATTCTGAAACATTCTGTGGTATTTTATGTAATCCCTGTCCAAGTGTTTACGCGTGCACTTGTTTGTAATTCAGTTAAATGTGTCTTAATCAAATTGCCCGACCTGAATGTAGGTATCGTAATCAGTTTTGAGAATTCTCACGTGCACACTCATTCTTTGTACTCATCAGTCAACAGACAGCTGGGATGTTTCTGGATTTTCTGCGTCCAGTTTTATCGTTTTACCTTCAGAGGAAGACTGCATGAACAAATTG
The DNA here is from genome assembly GCF_044704955.1 of Pristiophorus japonicus. Taxonomy (NCBI): domain Eukaryota; kingdom Metazoa; phylum Chordata; class Chondrichthyes; family Pristiophoridae; genus Pristiophorus; species Pristiophorus japonicus. The sequence continues at coordinate 13,672,189 of NC_091984.1, read as the reverse complement.
AATACAACTTTGCAATCAATGTAGAGGTTGAACCTCCCTTTTCCAGGACTCCCTTATCCGGCACCATCCCTCATCCGGCACTTTCCCTGCTGCTCCGACATGAACAAGTTGAAGGCCTGACCCCGCGATCCACCCCCCCACCCCCACCCCATCACTTTGCTGCACTGTCAGCCCCAAGCCAGCCAGCCCCGATATCCCTTTGCTCATTACCTGTACCATCCAATTTAACGTGACCCCCCCTCATCCCGCAGAATCCCTTATCCGGCACAGGCCAGGTCCCGCGGGTGCCGGAAAAGAAAGGTTCCACGTGTATTCCGCTTTTTTTGCCAGGCACAACGCTTCTCTGCGTCTGGTCCAAAGCTGGATGGTAGATTAATGTTCCCAACTCTTGTGTATTCCTGGAGGTGTTGTCACGTGATCTCCTGCGATTCAATCGCCCCTCCTCCCCTCCCACACTCCTGCCATTGGTTGCCCAACACGTCCATACTTACGACGGACCGCCGTCCCACAGCCAATCAAAAAGCGAATAGACTCTTCATTACACAATTGGTTGATTTTTGACTGCTAGTCAAACTGCCTTTATTTCCATCTCCGCTATTCTTATTGCTAATGTCTTCAAGGAATTCCTATTTTGAAAGCACTTTTTTTCCCTCCTGCGTTGCTCCTGTCCTGGGGGGTTGGTCTTTAATTCCTGGAGACTCCAGGACAATCCTGGAGGTATGGCAACCATGTAGCAGGTCTGGTGTGATGTAGATGTGGTGGACTTGCTACTTGTAGAATTCTCTTTTTTTATAAACTCCTTAGGATGTGCTCGTGTTGGCAGTGGGAGGCTTGATGTTGTTCAGGGGAGTGAGGGCACTTGCTTCCAGTCAGCTGTGCTCTTCTACTGAGGCCATCCCTAATCATGACTAGGCTTTGTTATTGAAAAGCAGCCGACACAATCAAAGGGAAATCAGCCCCCCACTTCCCCCGCTAACGGTTGTCAATTCAGGACTGAAGGGAACTAAAGTTTACCTTTTGGAAGTTTAAGCATGGGGCATCATTGGTTGCCCAGGGTGATAGGCTCTTCTGTCAGCACTGGTTTGAATAACATGATCTGTAGATGTGTCCGCGGTGAGAGAAAAAGTCTTGTCTGTGAAGAAAATGACTTGTGCTCCACACCACAGCCTCGGACTGCTTCAGTCTTTCTCACAAGTACTTTCCTTGTTGTCAGGGAAAGTAGAGATATAGCACTCCCTTGCCTTCCATAAAACTAGTGGCCATGTTTGCATTCCATAAATTTAATAACTATCGCCAGCTAACATGCCTGCTGAGGGTTATCAATAAATTCACACGTTATTAATGCAGCTGTTATTTCTCTAGCACCAGTGAGATCTCCTGTGGCATTGCTCATGGGAAGTCTGGATGGCAGGCTGCTGTATGAGGAAAGGCGTGTGACACCATGGAATGCACAATGTATTATTCTGCTGTTACTACAAGGCTGTGTTCCCTTTTAAAGACCACAAATTGTTAAGTAAATGAACCATCAGTTCAATTTGAGTTTAATTGTTTTCTTTGAACTGCTGACTGGCAAATGCTTAAGTGTCAGTTCCCGGTCAGAAGCATTAAGTAACTGACTTTCTAATTGAAGATTGCTTTGCTGTAACAAAGTGCAATGAACAGAACATGGTAGGCATGATAAGACACAGATATATGTTTTTTTCATTATTGGCTTCCCCCTCTTCTCTTCGTGGCGCTAACTCACTGTTCCACAGGTATCAGAAGCCCTGTGGTATTTTATACAAATAGCCGTGTTTCAATTACAAGCCTAAGCAGGAGTGTCTATAAGCTATTCTACTGTGGGACGCATCACAGCGACGCCCAATCCTAGCCTTGCAACATCCTTCTACCTGCACCTTCCGGCAGGAGTTGCTGAACAGCAATCAGGAGTGGGAGTGGCTGTTCTATACCCCCTTCCCCAAGTCTTTTGGGAGATTGTAGGGGTGGTGAGGGGCGGCGGTGGTGGCATGGTTAGTACCAGTTGTAGCACTCCTTTCATTGTTCCAGTTGAGTAGCTATTATATTTCTGTATCCAGGACAAGCACAGGCCATCATGCACATACATGCCTAGCACCATCCATCTCATCCCCTCTAGGAAAGCCCCAAAGATCTGCAGCCAATTCAGGGAGTCTTCTGGCTAACATTACTCTTCAACCATTCATCTGCAATCAGGTCATCTTCACCAGGCCTCAGACTCATTAAATATTCATTTCATTTTACTTTTCATATGACCTGATCCTCATCTTGAAGATTCGGTCATCACTGCCCCATCCCCATTCTTTCTCAGTTTGTACAGATGGATCCCAGTTCTACCCAACCCCATCACATCAACCACTCTACCTTTCGCCTGATGTCCATGCCTTTAATAATCTTGAATACCTGGATCAAATCTCCTCCAAGTGATCATCTCTCCAGCGAGTACAAACTCAAGGCATCAAGTCTATCTTCGTAACTCAGTGTTCTCAGCCCAGGGATTATCATTGTTAACCTTCTTTGCATCTTCTCCAGCATCTCAATATCCTTTCTTTGATGGGAAATTGGCCAAACTGGGTAGACCATCAACTAGCTTAATACAAACTGGGAATCAAACCTGGGACCATCTGATCTGCAGGAACTAAGGCATTAGTTTTACTAACCGAGATTGAGTAGATTGGGCTGATACTCTGCAGTTTAGAAGAATGAGAGGTGGTCTCATTGAAACATACAAGATTCTGAAGGGGATTGGCAGGGTCAATGCTGGGAGGCTGTTTTCCCTGGCTGGAGAGTCTAGGACTAGGGGGCACAGACTCAGGATAAGGTGTCGGTCTTTTAAGACTGAGCTGAGGAGAAATGTATGTCTTCACTCAGAGGTTTGTTAATCTTTGGAATTTAATTTTCTATCCCAAAGGTCTGGGAATGCTCAGTCATTGAGTATATTCAAGGCTATGATTGATAGATTTTTGGACTCTAAGGGAATCAAGGGATGTTGGAATTGGGCAAGAAAATGGAGTTGAGGTTAAAGATCAGCTATGATCTTATTGAACGGCTTGAGGGGCCATATAGCCTACTCCTGCTCCTAATTCTTACGAGGCCTTGAAGGTTTATGAAGGCGAGGATCCTTGTCCTCACTTTCCAATCTCTCCATGATCTTATCTGATTCTACCTCCAATGATTGCTTTAAGCCATTAATTTTCCTTGCACCCTCCATTCCTGCAATACTGGATTACTCGCTGTCCTCCACTATGCCACCAGTGGCTTTTCTTTCAACCATTATCTGCCCTCTGTAACTCATTCTGTCCCACTGCCTTACAAGCTCCATCCCTGCTGTTAGCCTCCCAAAAAAACATTCACTTCAACCATGCCTCCCTCCTAATTTCATCATTTTCTGTTCCTGTTCAGCATCCTTTGATTTCTGTGCCCTGTGAATCATTATGAGTCATCATCACCATCAATTAAGATTACCCGGTCATTCACCTCGTTGCTGTTTATTGGATCTTGCTGTGTGCAAATTGATATGGAAATATGGGATATGGAGATCAGACGGGAAAGTGGAGTTGTGGTAGACGATCAACCATGATCTTATTGAATGACGGAGCAGGCTCGAGGGGCTGTATGGCCTACTCCTGCTCCTATTTCTTATGTCCATGACCATCGGACGTCTCAAAGCACTTTACAGCCAATGAAGTACTTTTGGAGTGTAGTCACTGGTGTAATGTAGGAAAGGATGTGAAAGGCTCTATATAAATGCAACTTAATTTCTTCCTACCTTTCCTTTCCGTTCCTTTCCCTTCTTCCCTGCCGCCTCCCTTGTGTGGGGAGCGGAACGGAGGGGGTGAGAAATGAGTCCTTTTAAGAATGAAAGCTGAGCTGCTACAAATGTGTCATCAGTTTAATTGCCGAGCCACTCATGCAAGTATTAGCACGATCATTTATGCCATTTACCACATAATGGCAGCCCTGCGCCCAGGAGCCAGTTTTATGAGGAACAATTAATTAAAACATAAAAGTCAACTAAGAGCTGGCGGAAGAGAGAAGCTGGCAATTCTGTATTTGTCAATTGTCACCTCGAACTCTCTGTTTAAGGGCCGAGGCAAGCATCTCTCATTTATTATCCTGCCGCTGCCAAATCTGCGTGGAGGAGCTGAAGGAAAGGCAGATGGATTGTGAGGGATATACGCGCTAAATCTCTGATTGCTTTCCATGCAGTGAAATAAAGATTTAATGAAAGTTAGTCATCACAAATGGTGCCATTAACATATTCCCAGTAAGGGAGATTACATGTAACATTCCCAGGGAAAATGACGGTCTGGGATCAATGCAAAAACCCAAACCAAGCCCGATGGACTCCACAACCCCTAACCTTCACCCTAACCCCCCATCCCCCCAAAAGCAAGACCTTTTACTGAGACTGTGGGAAACGAACCTAAGCAGAGTGATTCAGTCGGTGCTTCTTTTGCTTGTTTTTGTTGCGAGAGCTGACATTTGAAGCTTTGAATTGCCAGCTCCTGTGATTGGGGCGAGGAGGAAGACACTTAAAGCAACAGTCCCCACAGAATTCTCCATTATTGATCTGGGGGCTGATGGGCGGCAGATGGTCAAGAGAGAACAAAATAATCGCTGTGATTTTCATCGCCGTTGTAATCATTTGGAAAGAAATGCTTCACTGCTGCTGGGAATATGTTTTAAAATGTTTGTTGTGGTCCCTGCCTCCCTGCTCTCTGACCATGAAAGGACGAAATGATCCGTTTGTCTGGAAGAATTCCCATGACTTGATTTGCAAAAATACTGAGATTCCGTCTGGCTCCCTTTATGCACAGGAAAAATGGCAGTAACCATTAATAACATTTCCTGTCAGCGACAAAGGGCCTCGTCATTGTTCTTATGTCTTGCCAGTTTAATGGTATGCATTCACCTAGCTGCCACCTATTCTGTGGCAACTTGAATGCCTCGCTCTCTCTGGCTCTGATTTCCCACAGCAGACGCTGCTCTGAAAAGGCAGCAAATTGATTTTTTGGGGGGAGGAGGGAGAGGAGGATAGGGAGAGGGACAGAAATGTTATGAATATGTATAGGGACTGAATTGCCAATCTTTCGTCTTGAGCAGAATGCTCCCAGACTCTGCATTGTGCGAGTAGCACTGAAAGGGGGGTGCTGACCACGGTGGGATCATGAATTCTGTGGTGTTTTGCGTCGGGTCTGTTTTGGAGACACCACTTTTGTCAGCCACGCATTGCCGTCTTATGAATTGGAGCAGCACTTGGAGTAGACCGAGTGACCTGAAAAGTACCAGCCTTTTGAAGATGGGCAAGCCAAGATTTTGTGCTGCTTTGGGGCTTAAGAATCTTTGAACATTGCAGTTATCTCTGCCTCGCACTGACACAAAGCTTGCTGGAAAGAATGTTAATGCATTAATACATGTATTCAATCTGCACGATGAACAGAAATCAACAGAAATTGTATGAAAAAGGTTTCTCGAAGAACTAAATCAAATTATGGAGCATAAACGCCGGCATGGACTGATTGGGCCGAACGTGCTGTATATTCTGTGTACATTGCCGCTAGCACTATGGAGAAATGAATTATAATATGGCCTGTCTGCAAGGCTAACTATGGCCGTCCACAGAAAGCATGTTTAATAGAGGGGCAAGGGCCGCATGTTTAATAGAGAGGGTGATGCCTCTTTCAGGCGAGGAGTCCATTGCCATCGATGCATATTGCATGAGAGGTTCAGGCATGCGAGAGAGGACGCCATAGCAAGGGGCCTGTGTATTTAGCAAAGGATTCATTATCCACACGGGAAATATGGTGACAGGTGTAGAATAATACGGAATACATTCAATATTGAACAGAACACGGTCACATAACCCCTACAGATAGGAATGCGCCTATCTTCTTCTGAAGTGAGTTGAGTCAAGTGATGAGAAATGAACTGTTGGAAGTTTAAGTAGACCCGAAGACAAGTGAGATGGTCCCCAAGTATAGGATAACGGCAGTGAGATTGCAGCTTTGATTTTAATTACATTTTAACATAATTTAAATCTTGATATCCATGTTTTAATAATCTGATATTTCATTATTTGTATTTAATTGACTGAACCTTTGAAATAGCCTTCAGCGAGCCAGATTTCAATGGGGCCAATTATATCAAGGCGTCAGTGTTGTCTAATTAGTAGGTTTGAATGTTGTTTTATTGCCCTCTTATCTTGTTTGCTCATTAAATTAACCAGTTCACACATGTTTTGTTTTTCGCCTGCTTTTTTGGGTCTCCGTGCGCCCCAATTTATTTTTCCTTTTCTTTCCACGTCTCTTGACGATGCTATTCCTTCCAAGGATACAGATGCACGAGTCCTGGAGGACCTCCAATGTCCCGCACAACTGTCCAGAAACATAGAAAATAGGTGCAGGAGTAGGCCATTCGGCCCTTCGAGCCTGCACCACCATTCAATAAGATCATGGCTGATCATTCCCTCAGTACCCCTTTCCTGCTTTCTCTCCATATCCCTTGATCCCTTTAGCCGTAAGGGCCATATCTAACTCCCTCTTGAATATATCCAATGAACTGGCATCAACAACTCTCTGCGGCAGGAAATTCCACAAGTTAATAACTCTCTGAGTGAAGAAATTTCTCCTCATCTCAGTCCTAGATGCCTTACCCCTCATCCTTAGATCTCTGGTTCTGGACTTCCCCAACATCGGGAACATTCTTCCTGCATCTAACCTGTCCAGTCCCGTCAGAATTTTATACATTTATAATTTACCCCCTTCATTCCAACAGTGACTACACTTCAAAAGCACTGTGTTGGCTGCGAAGCGTTTTAGGACGTTATGAGGTTGTGAAAGACGCTCTATAAATGCAAGTTTGCCTGTTCTCTGCAGGCAGCCACGCCTTCAGCCGCCTAGCTCAACCCTCCTAACATCTCCTCCTATAGCAACTTTTACTTTTGTTAATGCCTCTCTGACGCATTCTGTTACAGTTTTCGACATGCAAGGTGCTGTAGAAATCCAAGTTGTTGTTGGTGAGACTGCTGAAAGTCTCCGTCATTGGTTTAATGTCACCCAAGGCCAGGTAGACGGCCAAGCTAATGAAAAATGCCACACAAAGAATTGTTCCAAACAAAGAACTAAACCTGGAGAATTAGTTGCAAGGACATCCATCAGTCAATCCCTTGGTGACTCCTATGTAACTAGCATGATCGAGTAGGGATACAGAATTGAGGCTTCCTCAGTAGGATAGCTGCTAGCTCTGTTACACGTGGTTGCATTTCCGTGGGGCTCCTCGCCCTATTTTCCAAGGGTTTTGCGGTCCTTTTGCCGAAGTTACAGTGATCAATGGGATAAGCCCCGTGCAAATTCACCCCCACGTCACAGTATATCCCAGCACTGGAGATACCAAATGGTCTAGCAGTCGTATTATACATTTGGGCAAGTTCCACCCGTTAAGTTTTTGTTTTGCGACACGGTAGTTATGGCCCTTCAATTAGCCTCTGCAATTTGCCACTGGGAGGGGAAGAGAGAATTCGCTCAGGAGTCCCATTCCAGACTGCAGTGGAGTAATGCTATAACTGATGGTGTGCATGGAACGAGATAAAACCTCACGGCGATGCCAGCTGTAGTCGAATAGCCTCCAACCGTCCGCTGCTGGGGCTCGCCCATGAATAATTCCCACTTGGGCTGACAATTATCGAAAAATAACAGCCCTGGCCATCCGTGCGGAAGGTGGGCAAGGACAGTGGGCGGGAGCAGTTTCTTGAAGGTTATCTGCTTGTTGTGCAGTGTATCAAGCGTATGATTAATGCAGTGAAAATGCCCAGGAGGCTGTGAACATGGGGAAACTCGATCCATTTGGGATTAAATTGACCCAAATTAGTTTTGTCCCTGTTGTGATCTGTCCCGCTTAAAACAGCAAAAAGCAGGTGTTAGACAGGAAAGTTAATTTAGATCAATGAGTGATACATGGACAGACTTTAGCAGTAAACACGTACACAATTGGTGAGCATCTGTGCTTGACGCCCGAGCGATGCGGAGTTTGTACCAGAGAGAACGATTTAATTTGTTTTCAGGCAGTTAGCGTGGACTTTTTTTTGTTGCAAAATCAGCACGCCGTGAATAAAGTTGAAGTCCGATAATCCCGCTAATACACAACAGGTCAATCGGTTTATCGAAGAGAATAGATGGTCCAGCTTTTGGGATGGAAGCGGTACCTGTGATGCGTACTGGCTTCTGGTGAGCTGCGATGCTGATCTGGCCTCTGGTATGTTCGCTGTTCTTCCTTCTCATTTGCTTTTGCGTTTGCAGTTTATTTTCCCGGTGTAATTGTGTCGGGTGTATTTATTGGATCGGGCATAACGTGTGGGAGACAGCCTAGCTCCGGCTGTGCTAATACTGTGAGCAATGGCCAGCTTCACTTCCACGTGACCCCCTGCTGACAGTGTGAATTTTAACATCGACACACGTTTGTCCAGCTTTTGGTATCAGCTTGGCACTGGGAGACCGAATAGTGTCGGGGGTGGGACACGAGAGTACAAGACGGTGGTAGAAATGCAGTGTAAGACGACAGAATCTTGTATACATCCGCGACAAGACAGAAGAAGCATTGCTATTGTTGGTGTCATCATTACAGGCGATCCTCGTATCGAGGATGACTTGCTTCCACGCCAAAAAAGGATGTGTTCACAGGTGTTTCAATGAAGGACCTAATATTCCAGGTCCCGAACTCATCATAGGCAGTCCCTCGGAATCGAGGAAGACTTGCTTCCACTCCCAAAGTGAGTTCTTTGATGGCTGAACAGTCCGATAGGAGAGCCACAGTCCCTGTTACAGGTGAGACAGACATTCGTCGAGGGAAGGGTTCGGTGGGGCTGGTTTGCCGAGCGTTCCTTCCGCTGCCTGCTCTTGGCCTCTTCATGCTCTTTGCGTTGAGACTCGAAGAGCTCAGCGCCCTCCCGGATGGACCTCGGGTGGTCTGCGGCCAGGGTCTCCCAGGTGTCAGTGGTGATGTTGCACTTTACCAGGGAGGCTTTGAGGGTGTTCTTATAATGTTTCCGCTGTCCTCCTTTGGCTCGTTTACCATGAAGAAGCTCTGCATAAAGCATTTGCCTAGGGAGTCTCCTATCAGGCATGCGTCCTATGTGGCCTGCCCAGTGAAGCTGATCGAGTGTGGTCAGTGCTTCAATACTGGGCATGTTAGCCTGGTCGAGGACACTGATGTTGGTGTGCCTGTCCTCCCAGGGGATTTGCAGGATCTTGCGGAGACATTGTTGGTGATATATCTCCAGCGACTTGAGATGCCTTCTATACATCATCCATGCCTCAGATCCATGCAGGAGGGTGGGTATTACCACAGCCCTGTAGACAATGAGTTTTGTGGTTGTCTAGTGGTAGTCTAATGGTTAGGATTCTGCATTCTACCAGACTACATGTTGAAGGGTGGAAGATGCCTGTACCTGGATTTTTTTAACGTGTGGTGGCCGTTGCACACCAGCCACCACACAGGCTTGACAGAGCTAGGTCTTGGTCCAGTGGCAAGGATTAAATAAGATGACTGGAGACCAGCTCTGCGGCATGGACCTGATACACACACACATCGCAGTGTGGGCTGACCCGTGCTGCCCCTGGGCCCTCGCCTCTTCTGGGCCCCGATCACGTGATCTAACAGTTGGTGACACCTCCCATGTAGGAGTCTATTGGGTTTGGTCGAGTTCCCTAGGGCTAGGTTTATGGAACTATCTGGCACAGGCCCAAATGGAATCACAGCCACTTTGCTGTTGTTGTAGAAGCCAATGACTTACATTTTTTTAATTCGGGTAACGTTCAAATTCAGCACAGGCAGAAAGCTGCTGGCATCGGATCAAACATCCATTACACACCCTGTTTGAATTTCCTTGCCATTAAGTTTAAAAAAAAGACTTGCATTTAAATAGTGCCTTTGATGACCAGTGGGAAGCCAAAAGTGCTTTACAGCCAATTAAGTACTTTTTGAAGTGTAGTCACTGTCAGAATGTAGGAAATGCAGCAGCAAATTTGTGCACAGCAAGCACCCACAAGCAGCAATGTGATAAACGACCAGATAATCTGTTTTAGTGATTGAGGGATAAATATTGGCCAGGACATGGAGGAAAACTCCCCTGCTCTTCTTCAAAATAGTGCCATGGGATATTTTATATCAAGCTGAGAGGGTAGACGGGGTCTGAGTTTAAAGCCACATCTGAAAGACAGCACCTCTGACAGTGCACTTCTCCCTCAGCACTGCACTAGAGTGTCAGCGTAGATTTTTGTGCTCAAGCCTCTGGAGTGGGACTTGAATCCACAACCTTCTGACTCCGAGGCAAGAGTGCTACCCACTGAGCCACAGCTGTCACAGTTGAGATCAATGAAGAGGAAAATCTGATGGGATGTATAACGGGCAGATGATCGATATCACAAGTATTCCCCTCGGCTAAAGTTGAAAGTTATCCCCATCGTGTCTGTAGAATAATAGAATCATTCAGTAGTAAAGGAGGCCATTGGGCCCATCGTGCCTGTGCCGGTTCTTTTGAAGGAGCCTCCCCTGTTCTTTCCCCATAAACCGACAGATTTATCCTTTGCAAGTATATAATGTAGAAAAACAATCCAAAACACTTCATAGAGGCGTATTTTTTTTAATGGACACTGAGACAAATAGGAACGATTCTGGTGGGTGACCAAGAATGTGGTCAAAAAGGTGAAATAAAAAGAAAGATTTGCATTTGTATAGTGCCTTTCACAACCTCAGGATGTCCCAAAGCACCTTGCAGTCAATGAAGTACTATTGAAGTGTAGTTACTCTTGTAATGTAGGAAACGCGGAAGCCAATTTGTGCACCGCAAGCTCCCACAAACAGCAATGTGATAATGACCAGATAATCTGTTTATTTTTTTGTCATGCTGATTGAGGAATAAATATTGGCCAGGACACTAGGGAGAACTCCCCTGCTCCTCTTCAAAATAGTGCCATGGGATTTTTACATCCACCTGAGAGGGCAGGCGTGGCCTTGGTTCAACATCTCATCCAAAAGATGGCATCTCTGACAGTGAAGCACTCCCTCAGCACTCCACTGGAGTGCCAGCTTAGATTTTTGTGCTCAAGTCCCTGGAGTGGGTATGGATGCTGAGCCGGGAGGAATGAGTGAAGGAGGATTAAGGAATGAATTTCAGAGCATGAGGCTTATGTAGCTGCAGGCTTGGTCACTAATGCCAGGGCGAAGGGACACACGAGGCTGGAGGCAGAGGAAGGTTGGATTGTCATGGAAAATCCTTTTGTGGGCCTGGGTCTCTGTGAAACTGGAGAGCGCACCTGTATATTTAGTCATGACATCAATTCCACAGCTAGCCAGAGGTGGGACTTGTACATCAACAGGAAGATGCATTTTCATTGTTCTGTGCTCAGCAGAGTTTCTTCTTGGCGTGGCGCAGAAGGGAGGAAGGAAGGAGAAACAAAGAAATGAGTCAGGAGATCCTGGCAAGCATTCCCTTCGGTTTCCACCTTTCAGCAAGATTTAATAAAAGGAAAGAAAAAAAAAGTGTTTTTTTTGTCTTTTTATGCGCCGTCAAATTCTTCCCATAATTTGTTTCCGACGTACAGTCTGACCCAATCAGCGAAGAGCTGTAAATGTTGAGAGTAATTACCGTGTCAACACTGTTAACTGTATTTATGAGAGGCACGTTAACACTTGTGACATTAATAATTTCTCCAGATTATACGTGTTTTGTTTTACAAACAAGGAGCTATTGCTGCAAGGTAGCGCTCACCGATCAGAACACACACATTTAGCCCGGGGCACTTTCCAATTACTAATAATAGGCTTATTAATCTGCTAATCGCAGTGAAGGCGGTCGTCCACATTGATTATATCCCGAATTGATGACTGTATGGATTTATCGCAGAGATTGTGAGCTTTTTGGAAGGTTCTCCGCACCCCGAGGCCACAAAAAAAAAATGATAAACCGCAAGAGTTTTCTCACTGGCTGAGCTGGTTAATGGGGTGTAGAACCGAGCCATGCAGGGCACAGGTTCAGCTCCATGCCTATGCTCAGTTCTCTCTCCAATGGTTCAATGGGATTCAACTGTCCAGGGATGGAGCAGAAATTTAGCTAAGGAAAGAAAGACTTGTATTTATATAGTGCCTTTTACAACCTCAAGACATTCCAAAGCACTTTACAGCCAATCAAGAACTTTTGAAGTGTAACTCATGATTGTGATGTAGGAAACGCGCATCCAATTTGATCACAGCAAGGTCCCACAAACAGCAATTTGATAATTTGCAGATAATCTGCTTTTTAGTGATGTTGGTTGAGGGATAATTACTGGCCAGGACAACGGTGAGAACTCTCTTGCTTTTCTTTACAATATTGCCATGGGATCTTTTACATCCATCTGAGGGGGCAGATGGAAGAAGAGCAGAGGAGTTCTTCCCAGTGTCCTGGCCAATATTTATCCCTCAACCAACATCACCAAAGCAGAATAGTCTTTCTGGGATCTTGCTGTGCGCAAAATAGCTGCTGTCGTGAAAGATGCGACATAAATGAAAGTTCTTTCTTTATAATTCCTCAAGATTGTATGTTTGTTGTTTTGTTTTGTTTTGTTAGATGTGGCTCAGTGGGTAACACTCCTGCCTCTGAGTCAGAAGGTCATGGGTTCAAGTCCCACTCCAGAGATTTGCGCACTAAGTCTAGGCTGACACTCCAGTGCAGTACTGAGGGAAAGCTGCACTGTCGGAGGTGCAGTCTTTTGGATGAGACGCCAAACCGAGACCCCGTCTGCTCTCAAGTGGATATAAAAGATCCTATGGCTCTATTTCGAAGAAGAGCAGGGGGAGAGTCCTGGCAAATATTTATCCCTCAATTAACAGCTAAAAATAGATTATCTGGTTTGTGGGAGCTTGCTGTGCGCAAATTGACTGCGGGTGTTTCCTACATTGCAACAGTGACGACACTTCAAAAAGTATTTAATTGGCTGTAAAGTGCTTTGGGACGTCTGGTGGTCGTGAAAGGCGCTATATAAATGCAAGTCTTTCTTTTTACGGTTACTTAATGATAGTCAGGGCACAAATGGTTACCTATAAACATTTCCAAAATACCAATAATCTCCTTGTTAATTGTAGAGAATGCTGCCTCACTTTACCGACTGTCCTCGACTTACACCATGAGATACGAGCATACATGATCCTGTGGAATTCCTCTCTCCGCTAGGTTAGAGGAAGCATTAGTGCATCGGAACTTGCATTGATATAGTACTATATCATGTCCTCAGGATCTTGCAAAGTGCTTTGCAACCTAATACATTCCTGTTGAAGTTTATCCACTCTTCGTGATGTGGGTAGACGAGGCAGCCAATTTTCACCCAGCAAGCAGCAAATGGACGGATGACCAGATGTTATTGATAGTGTTGGCTGAGGGAGGAGTCTTAGCCAGGACACTTGGGAGATCGCCTTTCTCTTTGAATACTGCTGTCGAATCTTTTTTTTTATGTCCATCTGAACTCGGATTAATGTCTCATCTGGAGGACGGCACCTCCAACAAGGCGGGCACTCTCCGAGTGCTTCATTCAAAGGTCAGCCCAGGCATCCTGGGGTTGAAGCTTCCCAACGGTCCAGTGGATGAGGGCCGTGCAGGGTGCAGTTACCGAAGTTCCCAGTCTATTCCGAGTTAGTCACTCACAACTGGCTCACCAGTCGGGGTGCTGCACGTGGCCGCAACCCACTGAACGCTGTGTCCAAAACAAGAGGGGTATTTATAGCAAGTCACTTAACGGAAGATTTGACTAGGAGTGTTGGATTTCCTTCATCGCCTGCTCCCCTGCCCTCTGTTCTATCTTTAGTCAGACCTTTTACACGTACCTTTTACAGTTCACCTCTGCTTTGCCCTTTTCTCAGCTGCAAGCGCGATTCATTTTGAGCTGGCTTGACTGACTGCTGAGAATTCCATCGACACGCCGCAATGTTCAAACAGTGCGAAGGAATGTGGACGCACAAGCTATGTGGAGCCTTCTCTCGCAGTGTTTCACCGTGCTGGGAAAACACCTCTCCAGACCTGTGAAGCTACGTCAAGATGAATCCGTTTTTCGCGAGAGATGTTGAGCCGACTACTGCCCGGTCCTCATCAACTTCAATGGCATTTAGCCTGCTTTTTTTCCCGGGCAATGTTTTACAAGAAATGGGTTGAATGACGTCCCTACATGCCCACAGCAGAAAGCAATGGTTGTTTCCCAGATTTATTTGAAAGGTGGTTTTATATTCACCTCCTCGCTAGGGACAACAGAGTCCTACATGTGCTGCTCCACCAATGTTGCATTCACATAGCGCCTTCCACACAGTAAATGTCCCCGCGGCACCTCCTACAAGAGAACATGTTTAGGCTGAGGGCACTGAATACAATAGTTAAGGAAAGAACGTGCACTTATACATCGCGCCGTTCATGAGCTCAGGTTGTCCCAAAGTGCTTTACAGCCAATGAAGTGTTTTCACAGTTGCCATGTTTACACACAAGCAAGCTCCCGCATACAGCAATGTGATTGGACATCCTGAGGTTGTGAAAGGCACTTTATGAATGCAAGCCTTTAGACCCGTGTGGTTGTGGAACCGGATTGTGTCTGTCCAAACTCTTCATGTAAGACCCACACAGTCGATGAACGGGTGAGACTGGTACACCATCTGTCTGAACCGGATCAGAACCCAGATCCTAGAGAGCAAAGGCCAGTATCTAACCCACCACACCACCCAGTTCCCTGCTTGAAATGGAGCTACCACCCACTTTGGCCTGAAATCACAAGCGACGTGCCTTGAAGTTGTCTTTTAATAAATGTCCTCCCTTCTTGCTCTGATCTGGACTGCTCCCAATACCTTGCCCAGATAGATGACCAATCTTAATGTGAGCCCGGACAGAGAAAATTGAACAAATACTTGGCCTTGGGCAGCCTGGAAGCTGAGCTTGACCTTGTCCTTGGTAAATGTGCACACAGGGGTGCCCAGGCCAATTGTCGCACCCCAACTAGGTCCCTAGGGTGCTGCGAGGGTTCGAGGTTGGAACCTGAGACCTTCTGGTACTTGTAGGCCAGTGCACTTATTCACTCGGCCATGAAGGGAGCTTTTTTAAATAGTTGTTAACCTGTGGAATTCTCTACCGCAGATAGTTGTTGATGCCAGTTCATTAGATATATTCAAGAGGGAGTTAGATATGGCCCTTACGGCTAAAGGGATCAAGGGGTATGGAGAGAAAGCAGGAAAGGTGAGGTGAATGATCAGCCATGATCACATTGAATGGTGGTTCAGGCTCGAGGGGCCGAATGGCCTACCCCTGCACCTATTTTCTATGTTTCTATTTTCTATGTTTCTATGTTTCACATGTGCCTCTTTCCGCTTAATTTTAATTGAGGTTGAAATGAGATGCAAGTGTTACATTTTTGTTCCAAGGCATTTCAATCTAAAGAACCGGTTTGGGTGTTTTTCCTCTTCCTTGCTGTGAGATTTGATCAAATCCGCAGTCATATTTTGCCAGTTGTATTTCCCCCCTCCCAACTTGCTTTGACACAAGTATTTTGGTGCCAAACGAAAGATCAAAGCTTTCTGGCCAGGGCCGTTTGGTGTCGCACTCCGAAGATGTGTGTGTCATCTTCTCTTCCCCGCTCCCAGCACACACACACAAGATACGTTACACAGCGAGTAAAGGTCAGCTGCCTATGATAATGCGCTTGATGTCGAATGTATGTAAGCAGATTGTTTTATGAGATTCTGGGTTTTTTTTGCCTTATGAGTCCTGACCTTTTGTGTCATGAATTTTCAAATGAGTTCAGGGAAGGATTGTTGCTTCTGCTATGTACATTCTGTAAAACCCCGGGCAGAATGGGGGAGGTGGGGGGGGGGGGGGGGGGGAACAGTGTAATTGTGACAATGGTCCACAAGGGACGTACAGGAGCATACCTTCACATGACAAGACAGCCCAACTCCTGATGTCAGATACCACACGGCATTTTGCAAGTAGGGATTCATTTCGTTTCTTCATTATTAACTTGCAGATCTGTCATGTTGCACGGTTCCAGTGCTCTCCTGGCTGGCCTCCCACTGTAAACATGAGCTCATCCGAAACTCTGCTGCCCGTGTTCTAACTCGCACCAAGGCCTGTTCGCTCACCCATCAGCCCCTGTGCTCGCTGACCTACATTGGCTGCCGTTTCGGCAACGCCTCGATTTTAAAATTCTCATCCTTATTTTCAAATCCCTCCATGGCCTCGCCCCTCCTTATCTCTGTAACCTCCTCCAACCCTACAAGCCTCCGAGATCTCTGCGCTCCTCCAATTCTGCCCTCTTGGGCATCCCCGATTTTAATCGCTCAACCATTGGCGGCCGTGCCTTCAGCTGCTTGGGCCTCAAGCTCTGGAATTCCCTCCATATACATCTCCGCCTCTCTACCTGTTTCCTCCTTATCATGCTCCTTAAAACCTATCTTTTCGACCAATCTTTTGGTCACCTGCCCTAATATCTCCTTATGTGGCTCGGTGTCAAATTGTGTTTGGTAACGCACCTGTGAAGTGCCTTTGGATGTTTTGCTATGTTAAAGGCACTATATAAATGCAGTTTATGTTGATTGTACCCCAGGATGCGGAGCATGCTGACAAAACTTGGCTGCTATGGTGGGAGCCTGTGTTTAAACTGCCATGCCCCCTTTTAAGACCATTGCTCAAGTTCCTCCCTGTGGGGAAATGGTTTCCGTAAGCACATCAATGAGAATGGTAGCTGCTTGTAAACAGCTGGTCCCTGCCCTTGGGCAGAAACCAGGCTGTCAAGGTCAGAAAAAACCAGCAGGAAATACCTGGCTTTCCTGCGCGTTCTCTTCTACTTTTGAAAAAGAAAGCCTTGCATTTATATGGCGCCTTTCACGATCACCAGACGTCTGCTCATCACCCAGAGTGTCATTAGTTACAAGGCATTATGGTGTTTTAGTGGATCTTCTCAAGATTAAACCCTGTTCTCAAGTTGATGCCCTGTTTTAAAGGGGACATGAGTCATGTCCCCTTTAAATGACACAATGCACAATGTATTTGCTAAGGTGGGGCTGTGACCCCTTAAGGCCATCAAACCTAATTGTGAGGTAAACACTGGCTGGAGTCAAATCAATTGTTTGGTTAGGGAACTTTGCAAATTGCTTTGTCAGTTTCAGGCGGTAGTGCAGGGGCAACCAGCATCACCAAATTGTTTGGCAGCTCATCTGTAACAAATGCATCGTTTGAAATGTGAGGTATGGATTGGCTGGCTATATGATTCTTGTATATAGAACAGACAATTAAATATATCCAACGGATTTCGAAAAGCAGCAGTCCATTCTGTAAACCTCAATACTGCGACTGTAATCTGGAGCAGTTAGCAAGCAGCCAATTCCGTTGAAACTTGATGCTCGATGCAGTTCAATGGAACCAGAACTAGAACTAGAACTTGAGGTAAGTGTTGCTTACCTCCCCCCCAGCTGCTCTAAGAATGTGAATATTGGAATATCGTGGGAATGCTCGACTCTCGATAGCTAAAGACCACTTTTTCCTCTTGATAGCCAAGACCACACTATGGCACTTCTACTGGTTACATATCCGATATGGTATTGCTTTGGCAAATGTATTTGGCCAGCTAGGCTACGGGAAGAGATTTTTTTTAAAAACTGGGAATGTTTGTACTGGAAAAAAGACGAGATCTTGTGGAAGTTTGGCAGAACCCAATTATTAAGAAAGAACTTGCATTTATACAGCGCCTTTTGCAACCTCATGACGTCCCAAATGAAGTACTTTTGAAATGTAGGTACTGTTGTCAGGTAGGAAACACGGCAGACAGTTTATGTACAGCAAGATCCCACAAACAGCAATGTGATAACCAGATAATCTGTGTGTTTCTTTTACTGGTGTGAGTTGACGGATTAGCCAGGAGACTGCGGATAATTCCTCATCTCTTCAAAATTGTGCCATAGGATCTTTTACATCCATCTGAGAGAGCCTCGGTTTAACGTCTCCTCCGAAAGACAACGCCTCCGGCAATGCAGCACTCCCTCAGTATTGCGCTGGAGTGTGCTCAAATCTCTGGAGTGAGTCTATGGACCCACAACCTTCTGACCCAGAGGGAAGAGTGCTACCACTGAACCGTGACTGACGGATACATTGAATCTCACTGAATTGGTTAATGTAACCACACACTCTCACCACGGGGTACGGACACAACTGCCAGACGAGGGAGATAAGTTTAGCTGCATTACAATAAGATGACGAATGTACGGAAGGGAGCGGGTGTGGAGGAGAATAGTGTAGGCCAACTGTAGAGGGAGCTGGATTACATATTGGTGAAAGAAGTGATTGAGATATACGTGATGCAGTGTAGCATTTTAGGCCTCAAAGGCCTTTTCAGCCTTGTATGTTCTCATGAAGAGGAGATTATGGGGGTAATGTTCTCTTTGGCGGACTGGCGACCTGCCCCATTTTCTTAACGAATTATAAATATAACCCCCCCCCACCACGCAATTAAGAAGAAAAAAATAAGACAACCGTGGAAGGTGCAATATTGTTGCAAAAGCCCAACTGGTTCACTGATGTTTTTCAGGGACGGCAACCTGTGATTCAAATCCTACGTTATCCAGTTGACTCTTAATGCCATGCAAAAAAGGTCTCGCAAGCTCTTCACTGGTAAAAAAAAATACAACGGTTCTGACCAGCACCTTCTCAGGGCAGCTGAGGGAGGAGTGAGCAGTACCATGTGGTCTTGCAAACAGTGCCCATGTACTAAGAAATAGAATAATGAATGAGAATGACAGGCACTGCCCCAGTCCTTTTGAATGTGATGGGAACTCATTTGTGTATGAATCCCCCAAGCGACTTGGCTAAATGCACACTAACGGGAAGGAAAATTAAAAGAAGAATGCAAAAAGGAGATTTTAGTAATAGGACTCCAACTCTAAAATAGCACAGATAAATGTTATACTGAATCAATCGGACAAAAGCACATTGGTACGCTGACTGTGTGTTTGAAAGTGGGGCCCTTTCATTTTCAATGACATTTGCATGTGGGCCCGCTTGCTTTCTTCCATTCTTTTTGTGACATTTTCACAGCTTTTGAGATGATTTCTATAACACCATCTAACGATTTTCATGAAGAGAATTTTTTTTTCTCGTTGCCGGGGTCGGGAAGGGTTAGAGTTGCCATTGATCAGTTCTAGGCTTGAACTCGCTCTTGTCATTTTCGAGCGGGCTTTCTCGCACATTTTAATGTAAAGCAGACTCGAAGGGCATGGAATCGGACCGCACATCCTTGGTATTAAATACATTACTATGTCTGTGTGAAGCTCCCTTCGTGTGGTATTTTAATTAAGCTGCCAACCCACTGAAAGTAAAATAAATGTTCTAAGAGATGCAGTGTAGTATTTTGGGCCTCAAAGCTCTTTTTTTCGGCTCTGTATGTGTGTTCGTGACGAGGAGATTATGGGGGGGTAATTTTCAACCTTGTTGCACTGTCAACCTGCTTTTGGAAAACACGCCTGATTTTTCATCCCTTTGATAATGGATTCTAAATTAAAATCTCACGGTGCTACCAGGAAGAAAAGCAATCGTGGAAGGTGCAATATTGTTGTAACTACCTAACTGCTTCACTAATGTTCTCCATTTAAATGAAGACCTGCGCTTGTATAACATCTGATCCCACATCTCACAAACATTTTGACTGCTCCACATGCTATCAATTTGAGAAATGCTGTAATTTGTGGACAGAAGTAGCATCAAGCGAATACGCTGGGAACATTGATTGGTTGATTAGAAATATAGAAAAGGGCATTTCAATTCCAATGAGTCATTTTTGTTTTTCTTATTTCATTCTTGGGATGTGTGCAACATTTTTATATTTACTGTCAATCCCTGGTTGCCCTGAGGACGTTAGAATCAATCACATAGACTTCACAGAATCATGGAATGATATAGTACAAAATGTGGCCATTCAGCCCAATGTGCCTGTGTCGGCTCTGTGAAACAGCTCTCCAATTACTCCCACTCCCCCTGCCCTTCCCCCTCAGCCCAGCACATTTTTCCCCTTCAAGTGTTTAACCAATTCTCTTTTGAAAATTATTTTTGAATCTGCTTCCACCATCCTTTCAGGCAGTGTATTCCAGTTTGCCCTTATTTATTCTTTCAAAACCCCTCATGATTTTGAACAGCACTAACAAATCTCCTCTCAACCTTCTTTGCTCCAAGGACAACAACCCCAGCTTCGCTAGTCTCTCCACGTATCTGAAGTCATGCAATCCTGGTACCATTTCAGTAAATCTCCTCTGCACCCTTTCCGAGGCCTTGACATCCTTGGATAGGTTAGGTGAGTGGGCAAATGCATGGCAGATGAAGTATAATGTGGATAAATGTGAGGTTATCCACTTTGCTGGTAAAAACAGAGAGACAGACTATTATCTGAATGGTGACAGATTAGGAAAAGGGGAGGTGCAACGAGACCTGGGTGTCATGGTACATCAGTCATTGAAGGTTGGCATGCAGGTGCAGCAGGCGGTTAAGAAAGCAAATGGCATGTTGGCCTTCATAGCGAGGGGATTTGAGTACAGGGGCAGAGAGGTGTTATTGCAGTTGTACAGGGCCTTGGTGAGGCCACACCTGGAGTATTGTGCACCATTTTGGTCTCCTAACTTGAGGAAGGACATTCTTGCTATTGAGTGAGTGCAGCGAAGGTTCACCAGACTGATTCCCGGGATGGCGGGACTGACATATCAAGAAAGACTGGATCAACTGGGCTTGTATTCACTGGAGTTCAGAAGAATGAGAGGGGATCTCACAGAAACGTTTAAAATTCTGATGGGTTTAGAAAGGTTAGATGCAGGAAGAATGTTCCCAATGTTGGGGAAGTCCAGAATCAGGGGTCACAGACTAAGGATAAGGGGTAAGCCATTTAGGACCAAGATGAGGAGAAACTTCTTCACCCAGAGAGTGGTGAACCTGTGGAATTCTCTACCACAGAAAGTTGTTGAGGCCAATTCACTAAATATATTCAAAAAGGAGTTAGATGTAGTAATTACTACTAGGGGGATCAAGGGGTATGGCGAGAAAGCAGGAATGGGGTACTGAAGTTGCATGTTTAGCCATGAACTCATTGAATGGCGGTGCAGGCTCAAAGGGCCGAATGGCCTACTCCTGCACCTATTTTCTATGTTTCTATGTTCCAAATGTGTGTTGCCCAGAATATGACACATGTTGGGGTGAATCGGTTCGGTTTTTATTAAAATCCAGCAGCTTTCATGGTCATTTTTGGGGGAACATTCCACAAATTACTAGATTTATTGAATTCAATTTTGCAACTTGTTATGGTGGAATTTGAACTCATGACCCCTGGATTGCTAGCCCAGTGCCACAATTAGTAGGTAACTGAACCCTGTTATACAATAAATTTATTTACCTCCCCCTTACTAACACCCACACACACCTTCTCTCATTTAATATTGTCTTCTGATGTGAAGTTGTTAATTTATTGTAAACCACAATACATATCAGAAAAACAATCCTCCGACCTCGATCTCAACCCTCTCCTGCTCCCCATACTGTTTTGCCCTTGGAGGTAATTCTTAGCTTAGATTTTGAGTGCCCCAATGTACTGCCCGAGAAGGACCGGTCCTTTTGCAGAGCGGCTGCTCATTTGAAGTTTTGTTTGAACTTGGGCAGCTGAGGGGTGACATCGTCCTGTGTGCTGACTGAGCTTCGCACTGGATCAGTATTTCAGAAGCTTTGCCCTGTTATCATTTACGAATTTGCACTGTGTTGCCTCATCAATTCCTGGCTGGAGTCGGTATTCAAACAGGTATCCTGTGAATGCAAATCAGGCAGTAATCTCAAACAGTAGCTATTATCATTCCTCACCCAAGTAGGTTTATTGGAAGGAAAACAGAGAATGATGGAAGGAAACAGTCATGCGTTACAACATGAATATAGGATTATCTGAGTGTGATTCTGCATCACAATATACAATCTACGTCCTGACAGCAAAAGTCATGATTTTGGGATGCGAATGGCTGGAATGTGGGTTATTGGCCTTCAGTCTGTGTGATGCCGGCAGTTTACACAGGATTGGAATAAAGAAAGCAATGATAAAACCAGGACAATCCTTCAGAGGTCAAGTGAGTAATCCTGGCCAGTGGGTCAGTGATGCATTCTCTTAATAGGCTGGGCTGGCTACTTACAGGAAAAAAAACATAATCTGAAATTAAAGCATTTGAAATACTGCTATCCAGTTTTTGTGTGGCTGGCTGAGATGTTGATGGTGAGAGTGAAGGGTTGTATTCATCCAGAGATTCCAGTAATGTGGACAGCTACATTTCCTTATTTTATCCATTGCAGTGATGATGACTTCTTTAAAGCTCTCGGTTTTTGGCCCCTCCCAGTTAAATTCACGACAATTGTGTTGACCTTTACCTTTGATTCTGTCCCATTTTTTGCTCCATCAATATTTTGAACGCTTCACAGACTTTGCCAGGATCACAAGAGGAGAAGCCATTTGGCCCATCTAGCTGATCCATACTGCAAGTCTTGCTACAGTTGTGTAGGGCTTTGGTGTGGCCACACCTGGGGGGGTACTGTGCACAGTTTTGTTCTCCAGATCTGAGAAAGGACGTACATGCCTTAGAGGTGGTGCAATGAAGGTTCACTAGACTGATCCCTGGGATGAGAGACTTTTCCTGGAGTTTAGTAGAATGAGAGGTGAGCTCATTGAAACATAAGATTCTGAGGGGGATTGACAGGGTAGGAGCTGAGAGATTGTTACCCCTGGCTGGAGAGTCTAGAACTCGTGGACATAGTTTCAGGATAAGGGGTAGGCCATTTAAGACTCAGATGAGGAGGAATTTCTTCAATCAGAGGGTTGTGAATCTTTGGAATTCTCCACCCCAGAAGGCTGTGGATGCTCAAGTCGTTGAATATATTCAAGGCTGAGATAGATAGATTTTTGGACTCCTGGGGAATCAAGGGATATGGAGATTGGGCAGGAAAGTGGAGTTGAGGTCGAAAATCAGCCATGATCCTATTGAATGGCAGAGCAGGCTTGAAGGGTCATATGGCCTACTCCTGCTCCTAATTCTTATGTTCTTGGGTTTTTGTGGATTATAGAACATATCACATCATCTAACTGTCTCTTGAATGACCCCAGGGTCTTTTGTCTTTACTGTCCTACCCAATAGAGAATTCTATGAATTCTATGAACAGATGCTTCCCAACATCAGTTCTATTACCTATTATCATTGTGTAACTGTGTCCCCTTGTTGTGCCCTTATGGTTTTACTTGTAATAGTACCTTTTTTCCCACTTTCATATCATATTTAGCATCAGCTGTGGCTCAGTTGGTAGCACTTTCACCCCCGAGCCAGAAGGTTTTGGATTCAAGCCCAACTCCAGAGACTTGACCAAGGCTGATTCACCAATTTCAACACTGAGGGGCGCTGCTTTGTCAGAGGTGCCGTCTTTCGGATTAAATGTTAAAATGAGGCCCCGTATGCTTTCCCCAGGATCTATGTAAAAGATCCCACGGCACTATTGAATATTTATCCCTCGACTAACATCTCTGATACAGATTATCTGGTCATTATCTCATTGCTGTTTGTGGGAGCTTGCTGTGCACAAATTAGCTGCTGCATTTCCTGCATTACAACAGTAACCACACTTCAAACATACTTCATTGGCTGTAAAGGGCCTTGGGGTGTCGTCGATCTCTCTGTCTGTCTGTCTCTCCCTTCCTTCACTCACTCACTCACTCCCCCCATCCCTGTCTAAATGTTGCTTTAATTTGTATTTTTGTTTATGTTTTATTGGTATATTTTCAGTGTAACTCCTGTTTGAATGATCTGCCCCAGTGCATTGATTTAATATGGTTTATTGGGAGTTCCACCTTTAGATCTCATAAAGCTGCCAAAGGTTATATTGGAGACTTGGTGTCTGGCAGATACTGTGACGGTTGGGGAAACAGACACAAGAAGATGCTCCATTGATGTTTCCATAGAATTTTCTTCGGGCTAGAAATTCCGTTACTCCGTTCGGGGCGATAACTTTTGAAATCAGAGAAAGGTAAAAAAAAATCCTTTTCTGATCCTGGGAACTTCAGCTTTAGCGCTCCAAGAGGGGAGTGGAGCGCTAAATCAAGCACTAAGCACTTTTCTTAGGGTACTAAAGCGTGCGAGCGGGGTGGTAGCGGCAGAGTGCTGAAGATTGTGCAGTGCAGTGCTACCGCCATCATAGGCTCTCTCCCTCGCTTAAAGGAATGGGCCAGTGATGGTTTGCAACATTCTTCTGAGTTCCGTGGGGCCAGGGGGGCCTGTGCGACTTCCACTACAGCCCCAATCACTGCGAGTGGAGGACTTTGACATCGCACAGCAGTGAGGCTTCAAAACATTTCAGCGGGCAGCAGACTGGTGCAAGGAATAAAGTTTGCCCTACCTGACGACCACTGCCTTTAATTAGCGCTCCCCAAGCGGCCAGCCGAGGTGACAACGCCTCCTGTTGCTCTGCCGATGCTGCCGGGGCCGGGAGTGGTATTCACATCACAACGGGGCGCTGAGCACTTGATGACGTCATCATCTCCGGGGCGCTGGAGACTGAGGCGGTAAGTGTTAGCGCTCGCGCAAAACCGCCAAGGAAGCCCTCCGCAGGTGCTAACGGGAGGCGCAAAGCAGCCGAATTTCTCCCCTTTAGTTTTACTGTGAAGCCACGGCCAATGGATAAGTCCCATAAGCCGGCACGTCACCCAGGCAGAAGAGAGTAACAGAGATGAGATAAATCAACAAATAGTTATTTGGTTAGGTAATACCCGGGGTTTTTAAGTCCTAAAGATTGTTGGAGGAGGGAACGATTGACCGAGGTAAGGAGATCCACGGTCTAGAGAAAGTAGGACAGCGTCTTTGATTTCAACAAACCATCCGCGCCAACACCGGAAACCTAGAACAAAGCTTCAAAAGCATTGACAAAGGGCCAAAACAGCTGGCAGCTCAGGAACAAGTAACTAAGCCGAGAGTGCAATGGGATATGGGCCTGGATCTTAAGCTGTGGGTATAGGCAATGGGTTACAATTTCTTACACCAGGCTGGCGTGGAGGTGGCTCTCGCCCAGACTTGCAAAGGTTCGGCTAACAATCTCTCACTTGTATTCAAAACATGTATGTAAAGGAACAAAGAAAGACTTGCATTTCTAGAATGTGTTTTTATGACCTCAGGGTGACCTACAGTGCTTTACAGCCAATCAAGTACTTTTAAAAGTGTAGTCCCTGTTGTAATGCGGGAAACACGTTGGCCAATTTGCACACAGCAAGCTCCCATGTACAGCAATGAAATAAATGACCAGATCATCTGTTTTAGGTGTTGGTTGAGGAATAAAATATTGGCCAGGACATCGGGGAGAACTCCCCTGCTCTTCTTCAAAATAGTGCCGTGGGATATTGTACGTCCACCTGAGTGGGCAGACCGTCAGTTTCATCATCATAGGCAGTCCCATGGAATCAGGGAAGACTTTCTCCCACTCTTGAAGTGAGTTCTTTGGTGGCTGAATAGTCCATTACAAGAGCCACAGACTCTGTCACAGGTGGGACAGATAGTCGTTGAGGGAAGGGGGTGGGTGGGACTGGTTTGCCGCACGCTCTTTCCGCTGTCTGCGCTTGATTTCTGCATGCTCTCGGCGTTGAGACTCGAGGTGCTCAGCGCCCTCCCGGATGCACTTCCTCCACTTAGGGCGGTCTTGGGCCAGGGACTCCCAGGTGTCAGTGGGGATGTTGCACTTTATCAGGGAGGCTTTGAGGGTGTCCTTGTCGTGTTTCTGCTGCCCACCTTTGGCTTGTTTGCCGCGAAGGAGCTGCGAGTAGGGCACTTGCTTTGGGAGTCTCGTATCTGCCATGTGCACTATGTGGCCTGCCCAGCGGAGCTGATCGAGTGTGGTCAGTGCTTCAATGCTGGGGATTTTAGCCTGAATGAGGACGCTGGTGTTGGTGCGCTTGTCTTCCCAGGGGATTTGTAGGATCTTGCGGAGACACCGTCAGTTTAATGTCTCATCCGAAAGACAGCACCTCCAAAAGTGCAGCGCTCCCTCAGCCCTGCACTGAACTGCCAATTTATTGGTCGGGACTCTGGCATCATGCTTGAAACCATGACCATCTCGCTCAGAGGCGAGAGTGCTGCCAATGAAATAACAGCTGGCACATGAAAGCCTGAAGGTGGATACAAATATTTAAGATTCATTTTTGGGAGTCTGGTTCTGGATGTTTTCGCCCCAGAAAATGCTGATGCTTGACATTTTATGTGCTACGTTTTCCAGTATTTTGGAGTGTATATTAAGCGTGGCCATTAGATTGTTTTAATCTCGAAAGGAAGAGAACATTTGCTCAGTTTTCTAGAAGCATGGCATTTGGAAATGAATTATTTTTCTTTATCTTTTAAAATGTTTTCTCCCAGTAGCAAGAGATTATCTATTGCTGGGAGCGGAAAAAGAATTAAATACCTAATAGCAATAGCCAATTCCCAATCTTCCTGATCATGACCAGAGAAGGTTAAAGCAGCAAGTGAAGAAATAGGACAGACACACACACGCCATTTCTCGCAGGTACAGAGACATAGCAATCAATACATTTTAATCTTAAAGGAATGGGGCGGGGAAATACTGACATTTAAGTCTTCAACAGACCAACAAAGCCATCCCTCAGACAATCGTCCTTCCTGTCAATTTGTATGAAGCCTTGGATCCCGGACTAAATCGATGGTTTACAAGGGACACATTAATGGTCAGATTAAAACCTTGGGTCCATGGATATACTGCTGTAAGGCATGTTTCACCCTGTCTTCAAATGTATTTATTTTGTCTTATAACACTGCTGTGAAGTACCTTGGGATGTTTTACTACGTTAAAGGCGCTATATAAATAAAAGTTGTTGTTGTGTTCGATGTAAGTGGAACGGACAGATTCACCCAAATAGGTCAGTCTTTATAGAAACATAGAAAATAGGTGCAGGAGTAGGCCATTCGGCCCTTCGAGCCTGCACCACCATTCAATGAGTTCATGGCTGAACATGCAACTTCAGTACCCCATTCCTGCTTTCTCGCCATACCCCTTGATCCCCCTAGTAGTAAGGACTTCATCTAACTCCTTTTTGAATATATTTAGTGAATTGGCCTCAACAACTTTCTGTGGTAGAGAATTCCACAGGTTCACCACTCTCTGGGTGAAGAAGTTTCTCCTCATCTTGGTCCTAAATGGCTTACCCCTTATCCTTAGACTATGTACCTCTCATCGATGTATTATTTGTAGCGACTGAGAGAACTGCACAGTCTTCGCCATAATTGGCCTCATCTCCTCCTGCGCGATAAATTAACATCTGAGACCAGACTAATGCTGGCTATGGCAATTTTCACTGGAATTTACTTAATCAGACTCCTCGCTTCCCAAGACAGCTGTCTTTACCTGGTGCAGAATGTATGTTAATCAGCAATAAGTCATTCTTAAGTGTTGAGGGTTAATTAGGCAGCCCTTGTTGTACTATTAGAGAAAGCATGACCTTCATCCAGGCTAAGGCCAGGCAACATATAATGGCACGCTTCGTGGATACCAGCTCTTATGGGAGCAATTCTTTTTTTGGACACAAAGCACTTCCAAGTTAAGGTGTTATTATTAGCATGCCGCTGAAGAGCTAGAGTTTTCAAACGGTTCACATTGTGGTCTTGTCCACTCAGCGAGCTGCTCGGAATCACTAAAGGCATTCTCCTCCCTCCGACTGAGGGTTCCTTGTTTTCACTGTGAGGTATGCTCTCATTGTTGGTGCGGGTTCGGGCTTGAACCCTCTCTCAGGATCATTCCGAGCTGCTCTGTGGCCACAATACTTGGGACACCAATGGGGCGTGTCTGCCGGGTGTGGGGACGGCAGGGAGATGAGCCCACTCTGTGGAGAACCAATCAAACAGATGAACCTGCAGGGTAGTCCCTTTAATCCCAAATTATCCAGAACAAAACACGGCAACGCTCCTGATTTCAGTAATTACCATCCAAAAGTGCTTGGCGGTATGTTCCCTTTAAGACGGACCGGGCAAAAAAGTATTCTCTAAATCACAATCTCCCAATATGATCAGACACATTTATTGTTTATTACTTCATTACTATTACGTTTATTCGACAAGAGAATGTGTGTAGTTTATCTTTTGCTCCATTGAGTTTTGTGGAAAAGCCCTTCTCCTTTACTCTTGTGCAGTGTTGGGGTCTGGTTCCATGGGTGCCAACTGTCCTCCAGTACCTCCCCCAAGGGACTTGTTCCTAAGTGTAAGCTAAGGGAGTGGGTGCTGATGTAAGCCATCACAGTCAAGCCTGATCCCAATTTGGCCCAATGTTGAGTCACTGGATACTGATCAGGAGAGGAATGGTGGCTGATTAATTTTCTTTTCTCCCTTGCTTAGACCTGAAAAAGTGTAGTTCCCCACCAGCACTGTGCCCGGTCTTCCCCAAAGCTCGGGATTGGGCCCACTGCTCTTTTTGATATGTAATAATGAACTGGGCTCAATTTCAAAGTTTGCAGCTGATACCAAACTCAGAAGTGTCATAAACAATGAGGAGGATGGTAACAGACTTCTGGAGGGCATAGACAGACAGGTGAAATGGGCAGACAAATGGCAGATGAAATTTAATGCAGTCAAGTGCGGTGATGCATTTTGGTCGGAAAAATGAGGAGAGGCAATATGAACTAAATGGTACAATTTTAAATGGCGTGCAGGAACAGTGGGACCTGGGAGTGTGTGTACACAAATCTTTGAAGGTGGCAGAACAAGTTGAGAAGGCAGTTTTTTAAAAAGCATGTGGGATACTTGGCTTTATTAGTAGAGGCATATAGTACAAAATGAAGGAAGTTACAGTAAACAATTCTGGCCTCTTGAGCATCCCCGATTTCACCATTGGCGGCCATGCATTCAGCTGCAGAAGCCTTAAGTTCTGGGAAATTCTCTTTGCCTCTCTACCTCGCTCCCCTCCTTTACGACACTCCTGAATACCTACCTTTTTGACCAAGCTTTTGGCCATCTGTCCTAATATCTCCTTATGTGGCTTGGTGTCAAACTTTGTTTGATAACACTGCTGTGAAGCACCTTGGGGTGTTTATCCCCCTCATCATTATAGGCAGTCCCTCGGAATAGAGGAAGACTTGCTTCCACTCCTGAAATGAGTTCTTTGGTGGCTGAACAGTCCAATTCGAGAGCCACAGACCCTGTCTCAGGTGGGACAGACAGTCGTTGAGGGAAGGGGTGGGTGGGACTGTTTTGCCGCACGCTCTTTCCGCTGTCTGCGCTTGATTTCTGCACGCTCTCGGCGTTGAGACTTGAGGTGCTCAGTGTCCTCCCGGGGCGTTTAAGAGGCTATATTAGTGCACATTGTATTGTTGCAAACCTTTATAAAACACTGGTTAGGCCTCAATTGGAGTATTGTGTTCAATTCTGGGCAAAACAGTTTAGGAAGGACGTCTAGGCCTTAGAGAGGGCACAGAAGAGATTTACTCGAATGGCTCCAGGGATGAAGGACATCAGTTATGTGGAGAGATTGGAGAAGCTGGATTTGTTCTCCTTAGAGCAGAGAAGGTCAAGAGGAGATTTGTTGGAGGTGTACAAAATTATCAATAATTTTGACACAGTAAATACAGTAAATGTGTCCAGAGGAATAAAAACAGCAATTGCTGGAAATCTCAGCGGGCCAGGCGGTGGAGAGAAAGCAGAGTTAACTTTTCGGGTCGATGACCCATTGTCAGACTCTGTTTTTCTCTCCACAGATGCTGCCTGACCCACTGAGATTTCCAGCATTTTCTGTTTTTATTCCAGATTCCAGCATCTGCAGTATTTTGCTTTTGTGTTAATGTTTCCAGAGGACACAGATTTAAGGTGATTAGCAAAAGAACCAGAGGCAACATGAGGAAACTTTTTTTTAACACAGCGAGTTGTTGTGATCTGAAAGGCACAGCCTGAAAGGGAGGTGGAAGCAGATTCAATAGTAACGTTCAAAAAGGGAAATATTCACAGGGCTGTGGGGAAAGAGGAGGGAAGTGGGATTAATTGGTTAGCTCTACCAAAGAGCCGCCATCGGCATGTTGGGCCGAATGGCCTTCTCCTATGTAGCATCATTCCTTGATTCTAGGCCAGCTGATTCAGCTTAGGCCAAGGATTGAATCTCGGACCTTTCCTTCCCTGTGACTTGCACCAAGACCCGTTCACCCATCACCCCTGTGCTTGCTTGTCTATATTGGCTCCCGCTCCGGCAACATCTTGATTTTAAAGTTCACAAATCCCTCCTTGGCCTCGCCCCTCCCTATCTCTATAACCTCCTCCATCCCTACGACCCGCCGAGATCTCTGCGTCCTTCAATTCTGGCCTCTAAATTCTGGAATTCTCCTCCTGAACCCCTCTATCTCTGTGTCTTGTGAGTCAGTGCCACACCAATGATGCATTCACCCACTGTGCTATTTGAGTGATAGCTGGCTCACGAGTTCAGTGTTGCAATTGATGCCATTGGAACATTGGGGTTGTTTGTCCTCCCACACAATAGTGGCACAACCTGGGAAGGACAGGACGTCTGTGTGCCTCAACTCTGCTTCGGAGACTCCACATCCGAAGGGCAAGTGAAACTCCTATGGCAGGCTTTTGAGCACATACGGCAACAGGGCGAGGGAGCATATTGATTGCCCTGTAGTTGTTTGGAACTCCCTTTGGGGCATTTAACAATACAATATCCCATACCATAGCAGTGCTGTACACCAGGAATTACTCCAATGCTATCCTGCCCAATGCACCGTTCTCCTGTCTTGGATACTTCAGCTCATCCAAAAACCCCTGCTTGACCTCACACCCTGTCCTCATTCACCTGTTTTGGCTCCCAGTCCTGCACCACCTCAAATTTAAAGTTCTCATTCTGGAGTTTAAATCTAGTAATGTCCCGCCCTTCCCTCTCTCTCTAACCTACTTAAGCCCGACAGACCCCTTCCCGACAAAAGCTCTTCTCTCTCTGGCGTCTTGTGCATCTCCATTGCTTTTGACCTCACCTTGGCAGCTGTGTCCCCAGCTGCCTAGACCCCACGCTTTGGAATTCCATCCCTAAATCCCTCCGCATCTCCACCTGCTCTCTCCTCCTTTTAAGACCCTCCTTAAAACCCACTGCTTTGACCAATCTTTAGGTCACCCATCCTAACCTCTCCTCCTTTGGCTCAGCAGTGGAAGGCTTGAGATATTTTTCTACTTTAAAGGCACCATATAAAAGTGAGTTATGGCTCTAGAATGTCCAGCTTTGCTATTGGCATCAAAATGATGGGATGCATGTCCTATGAATTCTGTCCATTTCTGTCATTGATAATACGCCCAGCCATATTTGAAAATCAATTTTATATTTAAAAGATTTTTTTTTTACATCTCTCTTGACAGGCTGTCGATTTGTGTGTTTTATGTTCACTTAATGACTCTATGCTTCTGCTTTGTGCACACAGTCACAAGTGGAAATGAAACCACGCGCACATTAGTTGATGATGTCAGCTTGTGTATAACAAATACCTCGGACCTATAAGCTTGTTTAAAACAATCCCCAGACCTTTATTAAACATTCACACAGACCATAAGAGGGCATGTTTTGCATTGGTTAAAGGGGACAAGTGTGTACCTAAGAAGGGCTTTTAATTATATAGCAAATTGTCACATCTTTCAGTAACACCTCAAATTATTTTGAAGTGTAGCGACTGTTCTTAAGTCGGCAAATACTTCAGCCATTTTGCACACAGGAAAACACTACAAGCCACAATGAGACAAGCAGCCAGTTAATCTGTTTTTGGCGGTGGGAGTTGAAGGAGACGATTGGTCAGGATACCAGGAGAACTTCCTGTTCTTCTAGGAACAATTTTGTGAAATCTTTAAACCAAATCTGCTCAGATTAATGTTGGGTGTCAGTTGTGGCTCAGTGGGTAGCACTCTCGCCTGAGTCAGAAAGTTGTGGGTTCAAGTCCCACTTCAGGGACTTGGGCACATAAGTCTAGGTTGACACCCAGGTACAGTGCTGAGGGAGCGCTGCACTGTTGGAGGTGCCGTCTTTCAGACAGACGTTAAACCGAGGCCCTGTCTTCCCCCTCAAGTCGACAAAAAAGATCCCATGGCACTATTTCGAAGAAGAGCAGAGGAGTAATCCCTGGTGTCCTGACCAATATTTATCCCTCAATCAACATAACAAATAAACAGATATCTGGTCATTATCACATTGCTGTTTGTGGGAGCTTGCTGTGCGCAAATTGGCTGCTGCATTTCCCACATTACAACAGTGACTACACTCCAAAAGTACTTAATTGGCTGTAAAGCGCTTTGAGACATCTAGTGGTCGTGAAAGGCGCTATATAAATTCAACTTTTTCTTTCTAATGTCTCAATCGAAGCATGACACCTTAGACAGCGTTCCTCAGAGCTTCATGGTTTTAACCTGGATGATGCACTGATGTCCTGGAGGGAGACTTGATCACACATCTGACTGACTTAGAGAAACTTGCTACCAATTTTGAGCAAAATATACCACTTTAGCCACAATATTTAGGCACTCCTGACAGGCAAGGACTATTTTGCGATTTTGCTGTTTCTTGTAACATGAAATATTGTTGGAACTGCATGCTGTCATTGCTTGGCGTGGGCACCTGTCACTGGAGCTGGAATAATTCTGACAAGTACACAGTTTAGACGGAGTTTTTTTCATCAGGGTTCAAACTGTGACACACACACGCACTCTCATTCACACACACGCTCAGTTTCATTCACACACACTCATTCTCACACACACTCTCATTCTCTCACACTCTCAGACACGGGCTCTTGCTCATGGGCCTCGTGCCCTCTCACTCGTGCTGTCTCTCTCGTACATTTCAGGACAGAGAAAGCGCTTGGGCACACTGGGGAGGATGCTGTGCCTGCCCCTTTTAACTAGTTTAAAACGCATTTATATTTTCTGCATGTGTCTGCTTGATGTACAAGTCGAAGAATCAGTTTTCTTCTATGCCTCTGTGAATGGGTAAATCCCACTATGAGCGCACAAGGAAAATTGTGAAAACGTTTATACACATTTGTTTCCATCACATTTCAAAAGTTTCCTTCGTCCTTGATTTACAACCAAAGTTACCAGTTGTGGGACAAAAAGCCAAATACTGTCGATGCTGGAAATCTCAAATAAAAACAGAAAATGCTGGAAATACTCAGCTGGTCAGGCAGCATCTGTGGAGAGAGAAACACAGTTAATGTTTCAGGTCGATGACCTTTCGTCAGAACTGGAAAAGTTCGAGAAGTAACGGGTTTTAAGCAAGAACAAAGGCAGCAAAAGGGGTGGAGGAGGAAAGAACAAAAGGGAAGGTCTGTGATAGGGTGGAAGGCAGGAGAGATTAAACGACAAGAGGTGTGCTTTCTGCTTTGTACAATCATACCTTTTGTCATTTAATCTCTCCTGCCTTCCACCCTATCAGACCTTCCCTTTTGTTCTTTCCTCCTCGCCGCCTTTCCCCTGCCCTGCACTTGCTTAAAATCTGTCACATCTCTAACCTTTTCCAGCTCTGACGAAAGTTTATCGACCTGAAACATTCTCTCTCTCCCTCGATGCTGCCTGAACTGCTGAGTATTTCCAGCATTTTCTAATTTTATTACCAATTGTGGTATCTCAAGATAGTGAGATCGTGAGTCAGATCCACCATGGCCGGACTAATTTTTTAAAAATGTGTTTATATACAGAAAGAAAGAAAGATAATGAATTTATATAGCATCTTTCACATCCTCAGTATGTCCCAAAGCACTTCATAGCCAATCGTTTACTTTTCAACTGTGATTACTGTTGTTCTGTAAGCAAACATGGCAGCCGTTTTGCACACAATAAGATCCCACAAGCAGAAACAAAAGCCTGAAGATTAGAGGAAGGAAAGGCTAAGAGGTTTTGTGTTCAGAGACCTGGGAAATAATATTGAACTGCCACAAGAACCTTAGACCACAGTGGAAGTATTGTGTATGGTTTAGGGCATCCCATTTTGGGAAAATATAAAAAGCTCTAGAAGAGGACCAGCATATTATCAGCGATGATGGATTGCAGTTCTAAACATAGACTGGAGAAATGGAAGCTTTTTTGCAGTACAGCTGAGAAGATTAAGGGTTGGCAAAAGAACCAGAGGGAAGATGAGAAGTTTTATTACACAGCGAGTTGCTATGATCTGGAATGCACTGCCTGAAAGGGTGGTGGAAGCAGATTCAATAATTACCAACCCTACTGCCTCTAGAAATGGTTTCTCCTTATTTACTCTATCAAAACCCTTCTTAATTTTGAACACCTGTATTAAATCTTCCCTTAATCTTCTTTGCTCCAAGGAGAACAATGATAGCTTATCTAGTCTCACCACGGAACTGAATTCTGTTTTCAAATAGGAAATCTAAGAAAACTCTGATGTTTTGCTTGAGGGAACTCATGTTGTGATTGACGATTCTCCAGGACTTGGTGCTGTTGGAATGTGCAATGGAATGACTGAGATGGCAACGAGAAACCTCCTCTTTGGTGTCGACTTAAGACCTTGAATAGTACTTCAGGGGTCCACTGAGCAGTAAGGGCGTTGGGTGTCGCTCTCTAACCCTTGCCTGCAAACCATCTCTCTTTATTGGACTGAGGCGCTCCTATCTCTCTAAAGCAGCAGTTTGGAAGTGAGTACACAGCTGTCTCGTACTCTACTTGCCCATAGGTGGAGGATGCCCCCATTTCTGGTCGCTCATGGACACTTCTGCACTGGTTCTAATGCCACTGTGTTCCCTTTGCAGAAAGCTGACAGTGGGAATAACTCAAATATAACCAAAGCAATTTTTCATTTTGGTTGCCAGTTTTCGCAAGTCCCCACTTGGCCCTCACTCTTCTCATTTCTCACTCGAGTGGCCATTCTTCATACCCAAGCCAAGATGGTGAGTGTCGTCGGGCTATTTGACCATGAGGAGAGCAATCCAAAGCTGACCCCACCCTTCTCACCTGCACATTTTTCGAACAGGAGGCGCTTAATAGCCGTAAGGAGCAAGAACCCTGCCTCTCCTCTTTTAAGACGCTCCTTAAAACTTCTTTTTGACCAGGCTTTTGGTCACCTGACCTAATATCTCCTTCTGTGGCTCAGTGTCAATTTTTTTTGATAACACTTCTGTGCAGCACCTTGAATAGTTTTACCACATTGAAGGCACTATATAAATGTAAATTGATGTTGATGGCCCAGAGGCATTTAACTGATTGCAGCACCCCCCGACTGCGACCTTGACTGAGGTCAACTAGCTCAGCACCTCCAACCTGCGTGGCTCAGTGACATCGACTGAGACGGCACATTGCTGTAATGGCTTCAAGTTTGCATTTCTTTTAGTCTGTATAAACTGGGATGATTCATCGAACCTGCTTTGAAATTCTCATCCTTGTTTTCAAATCCCTCCATGGCCTCGCCCTTCCCTATCTCTGTAATCTCCTCCAGCCCCACAACTCTCTGAGATATCGGTGTTCCTCTAATACTGGCCTCTTGATCATCCCATTGGTGGGTGTGCCTTCAGCTGCCAAGGCCCTAAGCTCTGGAATTCCCTCCCTAAACCTCTCCTCTCTACCTCTCTTCCCTTCTTTGAGAAGCTCATTAAAACCTACCTCTTTGACCCTCATCTGCCCTAATTTCTCCTCATGTGACTCGTGTTATGTTTTATAACACTCCTGTGAAGCGCCTTGGGAACTTTTTAATAAGTTCAACAACAACAACTTGTATTTTATATAGTGCCTTTAACATAGTGAAATGTCCTGTGGTGCTTCACAAGAGGAAAAAGGAGATTTAAAAATTTGAATAGCATAAGTAGAAATTAATGCAGGTGACCAAAAGCTTGGTCAAAGAGGTATGTTTTAAGGAGAGGCAGAGAGATTTAGGCAAGGATTTCCAGAGCTTGGGGCCGAGGCAAAAGAAGGCACGGCCACCAATGGTTGAGCGATTATAATCAGGGATGCTCAAGAGGGCAGAATTAGAGGACTGATTTAAGTCAGTGCACCTCACCTGGCCTGTCTGTTGCTTCACCTCCGATCATTCATCAATACCTCGCTCATGCTTCTCGTCATTAACTCTTATTTTAAAATCTATTTTACATTGTTCCTCCAGACAAACATTGGGCTGTAATATCACAATTCGCGACTGGCCTTCATAAATTATTAGCGGATCAATACTTTTTCTTTTCCTGAGAATATATCAATGTGTCATAGCTATGCACCATTAAACTTTACAGCTCTCACGTGACGTCTTGTTTTCGAGTTCAACAGCTAGTTCCTAGCATGGGTCAGACTCTGCGGGCCAGGCTGCAGTGGCTTGTTAAGCGGCATGGTGCTTTTTTTCCCCCTGAAAGAGCATTTGATGTTGTTTTAGATAGTGCAGTGAATCTGTTATGAGGCCGTGTCCAAACTGATTATTGATCGATACTATCTCTGAGTGGCTCCTTTGTCGAAAGTGGAATGTTTCAGAAAAGGGAAAGGGTACCGGGTGCAAAAGATCTCGAGCTAAATAACCGCATTGTCCCATCCGTAAAAAAATATACACTGCTTAGGATTCCTGCCCCCTTCGATGGTTTAGGTGGTTAAAAACACAGAATTATCTGAGCCGTCCAGGTCAGGAAGTCCCAAAGTCTCCATGAAACATCTAAAATTTTTAAAGGGCTTGACAGCTTAGATGCTGAGAGGTTGTTTCCCTTGGCTGGAGAGCATGCTCACGGGGCTGAATGGTGAGGTGAGGTTTACTGATTTAAAGCAGCAGCTGAATGGGGCCATTAATTGTGTGGGAGATGATGGGTGGGGAAATTGCAGCATGGGGAGATGCTATAATTCACCCCCCGTGCTCTTTGTGCACATACGGAAAATGACAGACAGTGAAAGACCTTCTGGTCCATCCAGCCTGTCCCTCGCTACGGTGATGCTTCAACATACAGATACTCCCCAACCTACCTGAAATCCATGTGATCTCCTGAGAGGCGAAAAAACACTTTAAAAAAAAAAGTATTCTAATCTGGGGGGAACAAAATCTGGAAAGCTCCTCTCTCTGACCCCCATGGAGATTGAAACTAGTCCAGTGACCCCTTCTTGGATCAGGTTTAACCATTTTATTAAAGCGTGAACATTGATCACGCTGTCACATGATTCATTACAACAACAACTTGCATTTACATAGCGCCCTTTAATGTAGTGCAACATCCCAAGGCAATTCACAGGAGCCATTATCAATCAAAATTTGACACCGAGCCACAGAAGGAGATATTAGGACAGCTTGGTCACAGAGGTAGGTTTTAAGGAGCTTCTTTAAAGGAGGAGAGAGAGTTGGAGATGTTTAGGGAGAGAATTCTAGGGCCTAGGTAGCTGAAGGCAGGGCCAGCGATGGTGGGGCAATTATAATTGGGCAAGTGCAAGAGGCCAGAATTGGAAGAGCGCAGAGATCTCGGAGGGATATAGGGCTGGAGCAGGATACAGAGATAGAGAGGGGTGAGGCCATGGAGGGATTTGAGGTAAGGATGAGAATTTTAAAATCGAGGCTTTGTAAGGGCCGGGAGCCAATGCAGGTCAGCGAGCACAAGGGTGATGGGCGAATGGGACTAATCAGAGAAAGTGTTTAGTATTTGTCAGGGCACCTGGCTGAGGAAGGCGGTGTCGTGAACATCATTTCAAACATATCGGCGCTGTTGTATACTGGTATCACCGCAGCAAGCATGGATAGAGGTGCACTGTGCATGACGTGTGCTATGTTGAAAGTCGAACAGACTGCGCCATCATTTTTGTTCAGTGCAATCGTGATTTCTGTCTCGTGACATGGCACTTTACTAAATAACCAATCTTTTAAGTACATGAGGGAGCAAGTTGATAGGATGAGATGGTAAGATTCGTGTGGACTTCAGTGG
This sequence comes from Pristiophorus japonicus, assembly GCF_044704955.1. NCBI lineage: Eukaryota > Metazoa > Chordata > Chondrichthyes > Pristiophoridae > Pristiophorus > Pristiophorus japonicus. The sequence continues at coordinate 13,634,243 of NC_091984.1, read as the reverse complement.
AGCATAAACACTGGCAGAGAGTGGTTGGTCCGAATGGCCTGTTTCTCATTATCCCACGGTTGAATACTCTACCAGCATGAGCCAGGATGGGATTTTCCACTTCAGCGCTCCTAACGCGCTTTGGCAGCACGTCGCAAGAAATCTGCGCATCGTCAACCCGCCTCCCTTCCACCCCAACCAACCCATAATTTTCCGCTCATTGACATGCAGTGTCAGAAAATCGCCGCGTGGAAGTGGAAAGTTGCGGTCTCGGCGTCGAGGCGACGCATGGAGGTTGGCCTGTTCGCCACAAAGTACCAGAGGAGGAGTCGGCAGTGAGAGGGGAGAAAACTGACACCAAAAAAAAAGAGCTTTTTAAAAAAAAAATAGCAAAAACCAGACATATTTGTGTTGAATTCAGCGGGGGAGCATTACCTACACTGAATAGCCTTAGAATGCGCATTAATCACACTGGTTTTCAAGTGTAAATGATGGAATGTCTGCGGGTGTATGTTTGTGCGTTCAGTGCCCTGCGGCGTTCCTCTCGCAGATACTGTGTGGGTGTGGATTATACCTTTTGAAATTCGTTGTTGTAAAGCATAAAAACAAGATATTAGGTAAATACGTTCTAACTCTCAACTTTTGAGAAGTCAAGTGAGAATTGAAGGGCTGGAATTCAGCCAGAACTGAATGGATAAGTTAGCCAGCAATGCTCAGAGAAAACATTTGAAACATCTGTCTTCTGAGACAAGCTCACTTCATAGTATATATCCTACAGGCCTTAGTGCAGTCATTTGTTAATACGTGTCAGGTATTCCACAGGAGAATGTTGATGTAGTGCCGGTACAGGGTCAGTTCAGCTGGATTCACGAGAGAGAGAGAGAGAGAGATAGAAGACTCAAATCATTGTTTAAGCTCCTGCTTGATATTTTGGCGCTGGGGAGACGGGAGACTTTTTTGTGTGGGTGGGGGGCTTTTTTCACAATAGCTAATCAATCAGAGTCGTTGATGTGGCTGCAGTGGTATGCTTTTAAGAAAGCCCTTACATAAGATACATTTCTTCAAACTTGGGGTTGGTTGGTTTGAGCTGGCGTCTCTGTATGCGACTTATTGGGTATAATGTTCAAGGACAGGAAAGTGTTTTTTCCCCCTCCTAAGTGGACCTATTCGCAGTTGATGTGCTTGAAAAGCACAAAATTAGGAACAGAGGGTAACCCATGATGGATTGTAATCCAAAACAGATTGGCCTGGAGAGGCTGAACGAGGAATTATTTTTGGAGCGCTTCGCTTGCTTTTATAGTTAACCACTCTCATGTGTTGCCGGTGCGCTGTCTGAGAGCTCAGACAATCTTTAGGTCACTAACCCGGAGGAGGTAAGCCTGCCTTACGTAGTGAGCTTTGTAGCAGATTGAGAACATGCAGCACCACCATTTCAAATCATTAATCAGTTTGCTATTAAATAACACACGAGAATTTTTTTCCCTTTTGCTTTTCTGTCTGCCTTTTTCTGCCAATTTTCTCCCCTCCCTTCCTTTGCTGTCAGTGTTGACTCCTTGTGTGTCCATGGGTGGTCTCCACTATTTATCCCATGTGGTCATTCTTCACTTGTGGTCATTCTTCACTTATGGTCAGGGGGGTGGGGGCAGGTGGGGAGGATATGTACGACATGCATCAGTTCAATCCCAACCTCACACGGTGTACACGTGCACGCGTTTTCCGATGAGGGGACACTGGTTACTGACGAGGAACCTTGGCCATGTGTTTTATTTTGTCGTTGAGACCAGATGCAGACCCCTCATCGCCACCTCGTCTCAGCCGTGGCTCAGTGGGTAGCACTCTCGCCTTTTGAGTCAGAAGCTCGTGGGTTCAAGGAACTCGAGCCCAAATCTAGGCTGAAGCTTCCAGTGCAGTGCTGAGGGAGTGCGGCACTGTCGGAGGTGCCGATTTTTGGATGAGACATTAGACCGTCTGCCCTCTTGGCTGGTCATAAAAGATCTCATGACACTATTTTGAAGAAGAGCAGAGGAGTTATTCCCGGTGCCCTGGCCAAAATGTATCCCTCAACCAACATCATTAAAACAAATGATTTGGTCATTATCACATTGCTGTTTATGGGAGCTTGCTTTGCATAAATTGGATGACATGTTTCCTAAGTTACAACAGTGACTTCATTTGAAAGGTATCTCATTGGTTGTAAAACGCTTTGGAACATCCTGAGGTCATGAAAGGCGCTATATAAATGCAAATCAGTCTGTTCTCTCGCTCTTTCTATCTTACTTTCTTTCTGCTTTTTCTTTCTCTATTCTCCTTTTTTCGCACTCTATTTTCTCTCTCTATTTCTCTCTTGCTCTCCTTTCTCTTTCTCTCTTGTCTCACTTTCTCTCTCTCTCTCTTTCTATCTCCTTTCTTTCTTTCCTTACAGTCAGACCTTGGAGCCTTTCCGGGGTTTTGTATTGGCTGAGCGACATGCTGCCCCGAACAGATTGGGCCACTGGCAGCCCTCTGAACCGAGTATATTTACGCAAGGTGGCTACTGTTTGCTTGCTCGGTATAGCGTAAAAGAACAAGAGGCAGCAATAAATTAAACTACAGGGCAATCTACTCTCCTTTGTCTGTCCTGAATAAAGTAACCAGCCGTACTATTCTGCTCACTCTTTTCTGTTCACTCTTGGTAAATAGCATGCGGGTGCACATGTTAGATTTCATTTCTGAACAAACAGCGAGGCACCAAATTGTTGAATTATGTGCACTCAGTAGAAGGTACAATGTTGGTTACCTTGGTAATGGGATATAACTGTTTTGAGTTATGTTTATTCAGAAAAGGTCGGTTATTCATATTCATTCCTGGCTCATGACTAACTACAGTTTGCTTCACAAGCCTTGTTAGTGCCAGTGGAATTGCTGTCAGGATGAAGGATAATTAATGACTCGACATGAAACTGCTGTCTGACAGTCGAATCGCATCCTATTACTATGGGCATTTTGTACGAAACTGCTTAAAAAGAAAATCCAAAGGGAATATTAAAGGTGGCTATCAGGTTGCATAAATGTTTTTCAGATCTGGGTTGAAGTTCAGGCTTCCTTATTTTTCTGATGGGTTTCTGCAAACGAATGGAACATTTAAGTTGCAAGCTTTTGTAGAATCACAGAATCTTGCAGGAGGCCATTTGGCCCATCGTGCCTGTGCTGGCTCTTTGAAAAGAGCAATCCAATTAGTCCCGCTCCCCTGTTCTTTCCCCACAGAATGTTTCCTTTTCATGTACACATATTTCAAGTATATTTACTTTCCCTGGCATCTGGAATTTATTATGTGTTTGAGAGTGTCATCATGCTTGAGAGCATCTGATCCCTGCAAGTGGTGTGCCAAAGAATGGGAGAAAACGCATGTTGTTTGTGTCAGGAAACTCTTGGCACTCACTAAGAGAGATCAACATGTAAAATGGATCAGGTGGTGGATCAAAAACGCTGGAAACAGTTCAAAAGAGAGTACTTGCATTCATATAGACCTCGGGACATCCCAATGTGCTTTACAGCCAATGAAATACTCTTGAAGTGTAGTCACTGTTGTAATGCAGGTACATGCGTCTGCCAGGTTGTGCACAGCAAGCTCCATCAAACAGCAGTGTGACAATGATCAGATAATCTGCTTTTAGGGATAGTTTGTGAGGACCTGGGTAAGCATCAGATCATGGGATGGTCGACCTCTTCCATGTAAAGCTTCAAAAGTGGTTTTATATATATAAATCAGGGTGTATATAATAATTAGATCAGTCAACAACTACAATGATGTTTTGCCCTTCAGCTCTCTCTTTGGAAAATTCTAAATACCCAACTTCCTCTTCCCCCATAAATTGGGAGACCTGCAACTCTGACTTCCCACAGTCCAGTCCCTCAGGATCATGGAAGGTTGGATAACTGCAGGTTCTTTCTGATGGGTGAGCTGAGATGAGATGGGCCAAATGGCCTTCCTCCTCTGTATCTATCCTATCAACGGAATGGTAAAGGTATTCAGTGGCTGGAACATAAGAAATAGGAGCAAACCATACAACCCCTTGAGCCTGCTCCGCCATTCAATATCATGGCTAACCTCAACTCCACTTTCTTGCCCGATCCCCATATCTCTTGATTCCCTTAGAATCCAAAAATCTATCAATCTCTGTCTGGAATATACTCAACGACTGAGCCTCTGCAGTCCTTTGGGGTCGAGAATTCGAAAGATTCACAGCCCTCCTGAGTGAAGAAATTTCTCCTCATCTTAGTCCTAAATGGCTGACCCCTTATCCTGAGATTATAACTCTTCTAGGCTCTCCAGCCAGGTGAAACAGCCTCTCACCATTATTAGTCAACTCAATTCTGTACCCGCACTGATTTTGGGTGGAAGAGTGGTGTGGGTCTTCTGCCCATGAACTGTGCCCCCTTCCATGTATCGACAGCAGTTGGGTGGTGTGCTTGAGGTTCTGCTCCAAATTCCTGCCTCGCATGAGGACTCTGCCCATGGTTCTAAATCTAATCGGCTGCTCCAAGAGGAAGGGTATTTGGACAGCTCAGTTCATAATCCGATAGAACCAGTTATCCTGAGGGATTATGCCAGTAATTCAGCACAGCGCAACACTCTTCAGCCCAGCAGTTCCCGTAGATCCTGTACTCGAACAACTGCTAAAGAGTAGAAGTTGTCAATCTCAGAGAGGTTTAACATCTCACCGAAAAGATGGCACCTCTGATAGTGCAACACTCCCTCAGTACTGCACTGGAGTGTCCGCCTCGCTTATGCGGTCAAGTCCCTGGAGTGGGACTTGAACCTACGCCCTTCTTACTCGGAGGCGAGAGTGCTGAGCCACGGCTGTCACTGTAAAAAGAAAGACTTGCATTTATATAGCGCCTTTCTCGACCACCGGACGTCTCAAAGCGCTTTGCAGCTAATGAAGTACTTTTGGAGTGTAGTCACTGTTGCAAAGTGGGAAGCGAGGCAGCCAATTTGCGCACAAGCAAGCTCCCACAAACAGCGATGTGATAATGAGCAGATAATCTGTTTTTGTTATGTTGGTTAAGGGATAAACATTGGCCAGGACACCGGGGAGAACTCTCCTGCAGGGCTGACCCATTTGATTGCTGGTTGGTGCCGAGTCAGCTGGCTGCACAATGTCCTCTCCGGCAAAATAACGTTCCACAAAAGTGTCTGACTATTAAGTTGAGTTCAAACATATTTTCCCCTACAACACATGTCACAGGAGGAAGTGGGTGAAACTTTGAATAAATTTAACGAAGTAATTGATGGATGCCACATAGGTTTTTCATGTCTTTTTGGCCTTGAATGGCCTTTTTGTATCTTGAGGCATTTTTCTCCCTCTAACTTATGATTTACTGCTCCCTCCTCACATGCTATCTGTATTTCGTCTGATGTGTTCAAACAAAATATCTTCTCGGGTATCTTATGACTGGTGAGCTCTGTAAATGAATAAATATTGATTTTGAGAGCGAGTGCGCGAATGCAAAATGGGCCAGAGACAGAAACCCCGCACAATAAACCAGCAAGCACTGCAGGTGATGAATGTTTCAGTTCGTGGAAGAGATGTTGATGTTCTTAAGGAAAATACAGGAGCTTTCTTCACACCAATAGTCGCTTCTCTTTTGTACAGGCGGAAGTGTCAGATTCGGTGTTCTAGCTTTTTGGGAGGGACACATTCAGCCGCTCTTTTCCCCGGGCACCGTTAATGCCTGCCACCCTCTTCTTAAAAAGTGCCCATTGCGTTGGCGCTTATCCTGTTGGAATTGCGGGCTTGGTATCTCGATGAGGGTGGCAATTTTCAGCTGCCAGCCCGCAGGCGCTGCTCTCCCACGATCTGAACTACACGAGTGCCGGTGTGACGGCACCTTTCTCGAAAGCCCAGATGCACGCAGGTGTCTTGAGTTGCGTTGGTTGAATTCAATTTTTGATTAACTTTTAAAATTTCTCCTTCACTTCACATTCTCCCCACCCCCCACGCACCCAAACAAAGAGTTACTAACTGCTTTTCTTTGGATAAGGTTCCACAAGTGTCGGCAGCCCTGGCTTTAAAAACCTACTTCACGTGTGAGCTATGACTGAGTGTTGGGTCATTTGCCGATTGAGCCCAATCCGGTTCTCATCCACATCTTTCCCAGCTGTGGGCAGTAAGTAGTTCTCTACTAGGTGTCGCTGGATTGAGGTCAACAGTGGAACTCCTGGCTGGTACTTTCCCCTCCTCCCGCTCTTTAGCCCACGGTTTCCGACGCCAATTGTGCATTTCCTACATTACAACAGTGACGACATTTCAAAAGTACTTAATTAGTTGTAAGCGCATGGAAGGCACCATATAAATGTTCTTTCTGTCTTTATCCCAAAGGTTCCCTCAGTGTGAGATTAGTTAATTAACAGTTACTGTGCTCTGTCAGCCGTGGCTCAGTGGGTAGCACTCTCGCCTCTGAGTCAGAGGGTTGTGGGTTCAAGTCCCACTCTAGAGACTGGAGTACAAAAATCTAGGCTGACACTCCAGTGCAGTATTGCAGAAGTTAAACCACGGCCCCACCTGCCCCCTCAGGTGGACGTAAAAGATCCCACAATACGTCTTTCCAAAACAAGCAGAGCAGTTAACCCCAGTGTCTTGGCCAATATTTATCCCTCAATTCACATCACTAAAGTTCACGCACCCGGTCATTATCACATTTTTGTTTGTGGGAACTTGCTGTGTGTAAATTGGCTGTCGCTTTTCTTATATTACAACAGTGACGACACTCCAAAAGTACTTTATTGGCTGTAAAGTGCTTTGGGCTGTCCTGAGGTTGTGAAAGGCGCTATATAAATGTAAGTCTTTCTTTTTCTTTTCTATTAGATGAGGTTCAGATGTCGTGATGAGGGGGCAGTAAATCATAAGTTGAGGGAGGAAAAAGCCTCCTTATGATACTTTTTTATGCTCAAAAGGGCCATTCAAGAAATACCTTCACAGGTAACGACAGCAAAATGGCAGAAATCTGCGGAGAGAGAAACATGTTCTGTGACATTTTCCTGTTCTGATCAAAGGTCACCAGCAGGAAAGGTTAACTTTCTTTCTCTCTCCACAGATGCTGCCTAGCCTGCTGAGTATTTCCAACATTTTCTGTTTATATATTAAATAATTATTTTGCCTCAGCATTTAGCAGGATATTAGCATATTAGCAGAAGAGATCGACAAAGAAACAAGACATTTAAGACAGAAAGGGAAGAGATAATTTAAAAACTAATCAGACTTAGAAGATTGCATCCGCGTATATTAACAGAAGTTAGGGAGGAGATAGCAGATATAAATATAACTTAGTTGGAAAAGGGAATAGTGCCAGGTGACTGGAGGACAGCTAATGTGATTTCTATATATATAAAAAAAGATGGAACAAGTCCAGCAAACTATAGACCAGTTAGCTTAAAGTCAGCGGAAGGAAAGATAATGGAATTCTTACTCAAAGATGTAATAGAAAAAACATCTAGAACTAAAAATACAGGCGTAGTCAGCATGGATTTCAGAAGGGAAATTCTTTGAACAGAATGGATAGATAAGGATATCGTAGTAGATATAAAATATTTGGATTTCCAAATAGCCTTCGATAAGGTACCACATAGTGGACTCAAAGGTCAGAACATGTGGGGTCAGGGGAGAAGTAGCAGAATGAATAGCAAGCTGGCTGCAAAACAGGAAACAGTGAGTAGGGGTTAAAGGTCGTTACTCAGATTGGCAACGGGTGGAAATTGGTGTTCCACAGGATCGGTGCTGAGACCATTGTTGTTCACCATTTATATAAATAATTTGGTAAATCGGAAGAACAATTTCAAAATTTGTGGATGACACCAAGTTGGAGGAGGACTGCGACAAAATACAGGAAGACATTCATAAACTTGCAGAATGGGCGTGTAATTGGCAAATTAACTTCAACAATATAGATAAGTGTGAGGTAATATATTTTGGTCGGAAGAATCAGGAGGCCACTTATTCCCTTGGAAAATAAGTGTCTAAATGTGGTAGAGGAACAGGGGTCTTGGATTACAGATATACAAATCACTACAATACTGACACAGGCTAACAAAGGCCATTTAAAAAAAAACAATCAAAGCACTGGCGATCATTTCGAGAGGGATAGAATTGAAAATCAGAGAAGTTATGTTAAAGTTGAATAAAACCTTGGTTAGCCCACATTTGGAGTATCATGAACAGTTCTGGTCTCCATATTAGAAAAAGGATATAGAGGCATTGGAAAAGGTTTATACCTAACAGGAAAGATTGAACAGGCTGGGGGTCTTTTCTCTAGAAAAGGGGAGACTGAGAGGTGACCTGATAGAGGTCTTTAAGATTATGAAGGGGTTTGATATGGAAGACGTAGAGAAGATGATTCCACTTGCGGGCAGGACCAGGAGAAAACATAGACATAGAAAACATAGAAAAATAGGTGCAGGAGTAGGCCATTCGGCCCTTCTAGCCTGCACCGCCATTCAATGAGTTCATGGCTGAACATGCAACTTCAGTACCCCCTTCCTGCTTTCTCGCCATACCCCTTGATTCCCCTAGTAGTAAGGACATCATCTAACTCCCTTTTGAACATATTTAGTGAATTGGCCTCAACAACTTTCTGTGGTAGAGAATGCCACAGGTTCACCACTCTCTGGGTGAAGAAGTTTCTCCTCATCTCGGTCCTAAATGGCTTACCCCTTATCTTTAGACTGTGACCCTGGTTCTGGACTTCCCCAACATTGGGAACATTCTTCCTGCATCTAACCTGTCTCAACCCGTCTGAATTTTAAACGTTTCTACGTCTAATTTTAAACGTACTAAGGGCCATAAATATAAATATAAATCCACTAGGGAATTCAGGAGAAATTTCTTTACCCAGAGAGTGGTTAGAACTCGCTACCAATCAGCCAATTAGCATAGATGCACTTAAGGGGAAGCGAGATAAACAAATGAGGGAGAAAGGATAGAGGATATGTTGATGGGGTTAGATGAAGCAGGGCGGGAGGAGGCTTGTGTGGAGCATAAACACCAGCATGGACCTGTTTGGCAATAAGCCTGTTTCTGTGCTGTACACGCTATGGGCTAGAATTTGCACTCTTTCACTGCCCGATTTCTCGGCGGTGTTGGCCGTTTTGGGCGAGAACCGGGTCAGCAAAATTTTCCCCAGCTGAGGCACTCCACTCCGGTGGTTTCAAAGTCCTGCTGGGGAGCGGACCGCCGGCGTGCAACGTCCACAAATCGCCCTGGCTCGATCCTTGGCTGAGCGGGGACCCGTAGGTATAAAAAAAATTTGAACCGCCCACGAGGATCAGCGGAGCTGGGCAGTAGGTAAGTAGGTCTGTAAGAAAAAGGTAAGTGACTATTTAATTTCAAAATCTGTTGGGGTGATTTAACTTAAAAGTGTCTTGGGAGTGTTTTTTGGATTTTTTAGTTAGTTTTTTAAAAAAATTATTTTAATTATTTTTTTGGTGTTTGGCCCAACCCGCAGCCTCGGTGTAAATCTTTTTAGATTTTTTAATTTTCCCTCCATTTTCTTTAGGCAATCAATCTAGCCGAAATTGCACTTTTCTGTCCAGGTTGAGGGTGCAAGGCCCATATTTTTCGCTGGGCGGATTTAAAAAAAATTTTTTCGGGATGTTTTCGCCGGCGATAATCTCCCCAGCGGTGGCAATTTTTTGGGTGGCAATCGGGCGCTGGCGGGTTTTGGGGAAATTCTAGCCCTATGTTACTTAGCACAGTGCTTTGGGGAAAAAAAAATCAGCCGGGGATTCCTGCTGCTGATCGCTGTCCTGCCAGAAGAGGATATGTCGGATATGAACAGGACCAGCCTCAGTTGTGAAGCACCCTAGGGCCAAAGAGCCTCCCGACGCACCCTTTTTGTTTCTGGTCTCACGCGTGAAGAATGGTCACTTTGACGTATACACTAGAGGTCGACCAGTGCCTGTGACAGTGTAGTCCAGCAAAGGTCAGTGAGTTCAGCAGTGGAGAAGGGGGACAAAATCTAGTAAAAGAATGCAAGATGCTTTTAGTCACAAAGGTAATAACACTCCAGTCTATTGGGTCCCTTCACAATGACTGGCTAAAAAAGAAATCAAGATTTGTTTTTCATGTTTTTCATTTCACTTTAACTGTTCAACTAAACTGATCGTTTTGATGATAAAGGCTGAAGAAGGCCCGACCTGCCCCTGTAGTAAACTCTCTTGCCGTTATTACAGCAATCAGCCTTGGTTGGTGCCACCTCACCCAGGGTGTCATGTCAAAACCCCTTCTTTATTAAGCTTTCTTTCAACTAGACGGCAGAGACGCCTCGGACCATTTATTCCGAACAACACCACTTGCGACTGTCTCTGCAGTCATAACGCATTCAGTGAACTTTTCGCTGCTCAATAAAATATCATACGGGCAGGATTGATTAAAATACAGCCGGTTCGGCTCATTCTCACTTCTGGAAGCTTTATGTTCTGTTTGTTTTCTGGATGTGGGCGAGGCTGGCATGACCACGTTCATTACTGCTCCCCACGCACTGGAGAGGTTATTGCTCCAACTGCATCGGCCTCTTTGAAGGGCTTCGAGACCTTCTTGCTCCATCCTGCCTCGAGATGCCGATTTTTACCCCTGTGCTATTGGGGCTAACATGGGTTGCATTCAAATTCAGTTTCAGTAAGTAATTCCCAATCATTAGTAAAGTGTTAAACAGAGCAGGCTCAAGAAATCTTCCCCTCTTTCCTTTCTGTTCCATAGAAACATAGAAAATAGGTGCAGGAGTAGGCCATTTGGCCGTTCAAGCCTGCACCACCATTCAATAAGATCATGGCTGATCATTCCCTCAGTACCCCTTTCCTGCTTTCTCTCCATATCCCTTGATCCCTTTAGCCGTAAGGGCCATATCTAACTCCCTCTTGAATATATCTAATGAACTGGCATCAACGACTCTTTGCAGTAGGGAATTCCACAGGTTAACAACTCTCTGAGTGAAGAAGTTTCTCCTCATCTCAGTCCTAAATGGCTTACTCCTTATCCTTAGACTGTGTCCTCTGGTTCTGGACTTCCCCAACATCGGGAACATTCTTCCTGCATCTAACCTATCCAGTCCTGTCAGAATTTTATGTGTTTCTATGAGATCCCCTCTCATCCTTTTAAACTCCAGTGAATACAGGCCCAGTCGATCCAGTCTCTCCTCATATGTCAGTCCAGCCATTCCTAGAATCAGTCTGGTGAACCTTCGCTGCACTTCCTCAATAGCAAGAACTTTCTTCCTCAGATTAGGAGACCAAAACTGAACACAATATTCCCGGTGGGGCCTCACCAAGGCCCTGTATAACTGCAGTAAGACTTCCCTGCTCCTATACTCAAATCCCCTTGCTATGAAGGCCAACATACCATTTGCCGCCTTCACCGCCTGCTGTACCTGTATGCCAACTTTCAATGACTGATGTACCATGACACCCAGGTCTCGTTGCACCTCCCCTTTTCCTAATCTGCCGCCATTCAGATAATATTCTGCCTTCGTGTTTTTGCCCCCAAAGTGGATAACCTCACATTTATCCACATTATACTGCATCTGCCATGCATTTGCCCACACACCTAACCTGTCCAAGTCACCCTGCAGTGTCCTCCTCACAGCTCACACCACCACCCAGCTTAGTATCATCTGCAAACTTGGAGATATTACACTCAATTCCTTCATCTAAATCATTGATGTAAATTGTAAATAACTGGAGTCCCAGCACTGAGCTCTGCGGCACCCCACTAGTCACTATCTGCCATTCTGAAAAGGACCCGTTTATCCCGACTCTCTGCTTCCTGTCTGCCAACCTGTTCTCTATCCACATTCAGTACATTACCCCCAATAACAGTTCCTTGGCTGCGCTTGCTTTGGTAGGTCTAATGCAGGAGGTCTTGCCTAACTGATGCATGGCATGTGTGGAATCATTAAGTTTAACAGTTACATTTACCTGGTGGGTCATGCCGGGATACAGTTCATCGGATGTGGTCGGCTTCGCAATTCATGAAAGGTTCAGAGTCAGGGTCCCAGTGTGTAAGGAAATGAAAGGAGATTCTTCGGAAAATGGTCCAGGCAAACCCAGAATTTTGCTCGCCTAGGAATTGCTAGATGAAAAAGGACCAAGGTTTGTCATCTTACCATCCCGGTAGTCACATGATGCTACGATCTGAAGTTGTTCACTAATCGTGGCAATCATTCTCTCTCAATTAGTTTACAACAGAGCCAGACTTGAGCTGAGGAAAAACTCCAGTGGTGGAGAGCTTTGGGAGCCACAGGCTCAAAGTCACCTGTTCCTCCCAAGCACGATACACTCACAGCATATCCTGTCTCTAATTACTCATATACTCATCATCTATCTAATTTGCATTTAAATGAATCAATACTATCTGCTTCCATCGTCTCCCCAAGGAGCCAGTTCCATAAATTGACCACTCGCTCATTGAAATATTATTTCCGTAGGTTCGCTTTGAATTTTCCGCACCCCCACCCCCCTTCACACGCAGGCAGTGTCCTCAGGTTCTCCTGTTCGGGACAAGGTGAAACATCTCATCATGGTCTACGTTATCTAGTTTATTGAGAGTGCGCAGATTTACGGTTTTCCCAATAGGCCAGGCAGTCTATATCCACTGGAAGTGCGGTGCCTTCTACCCTTAACTAGTAAGTCGTAGCAGTGCATTAATCAAGTTTCAATCAGAGGAGGAGACATCAATCTCCCTCAGTGATGGATGTGCTGAATTATCTCTTGCCAATATTATCGGCCCATTTACAGTTGTGTGTCTACAACTACCACAGATTTCAGTCAAGTTCACTCATAGTAATGAATAATGCATAGCGAAGCCTGTCTAAAGAGACCACTTGATTTCCAGTCTCTCGACAAATGGATTGTTCTGAGATGAGCTTGCTTTGAGGAGTCGGCCTGTCTATGAAGCTGAGGTGAAGCCCCTCAGTCCCAAAAGTGGGCATTGTAGGCAGTTTTCATGTTAACCTGCCTGCTCTATCCAGACTCACTGTCTAGTTGCAGACTTCATTCAGTCCAGGAATAAGCACGGACAAAGGATGTGGCCATACATAGTGACTGAAGGGTTGATTTTCCGCCCCCTAAAAGCTTATTGGAAAATGAGGTTGACCTTTTATCTGTCACTCAGGCACTGTTTTTAAATTCAACGACCCATACTTGCTACTAACCCAGTTTAGACCAATAAATTCCGTGTACAGCAGTTTGAAATGCTCTGATTTGGGTCTATGGTAATACTGCTATCGAACAGACTCCCCGTTTACATTACACGTGACACAGTGCGTTTTCCACAGGGGCTGCATACACACGCGCTCTCGCACACGCTCCCATCTCATTCTCACTCACACTCTCACTCATTCTCACTCATAAACATTGACTCTTGCTCTTAATCATCATTCACTCTTGCTATCACCCTCATCCACATTCACTCACTCATACTCTCACTCTCGTACTCTCTCTCACAAACACACTCACACACACACCCACACCCACCTCTACTATGCCTCTGGTTGGACATATCCCTGGAGATTTTATCACCTGACCTCGTGCCTCCAACCGCCCCGCCCCCCCAAGCTCCCGCCATTATTCATCCAACATGTCCAAACTCGCAGTTTGGCTTTCCCACGGCCAATTGCGAAAGCAAACAGATGCGTCGATGGCAGATTGGATGATTCCCAACTGCCAAACAGCCTTTTTCCTCTTGCCAATATTTTTATAACTAATAAACCCCAAATAGTTCAAAAGGAAATGGAAAAAACAACACTTTTTTTGAACGCCCGGAATTTTTCTCCTGGGTTTGCACCCAGCAGTGTCCTGGAGATAGCTCTTCAAGTCCTGGAGACCCCAGGCCAATCCTGGAGGGTTGGCAACGCCTGCACACGCCTCCACACATGCACTCGCCTCCACACATGCACACGCCTGTACACACATGCACACACCTACCCCATTCTGCTGCCTTTTCCCTTTTAAATATTTTCAAATTTTTATCCACTTGTATTTTGCACAGGTAATGCAGGATGTATATTATTCTGTTGCTGAGGTGATGCTTTCTTAAGGCCGTAGGTTAGTTTTTCTGTGTGGGGTGGTGCGTGGGGTGCGAGCAGTCTAAATAGACCATCGGGTCAATTAGAGGCTATTTACTGTTGACTGGAAATTTCTCTGCATTGGTTATCTCTCCAGATTAAGATACGGTTCAAAAGTAGGAAGTAACTGGGTGCCCTTTTCTGTTTGAAAATTGCTCAGTTGTGATATGTTGGTGAAACGCCAGGAGGGTGATGGAAGCTGTCACAACTGATGTAAATAGATATAATCGTGACCTTGCATTGAGCAATAACAACTGCTTAATGCCACAAACCAGGGCCTGTTAAGTGTGGATTTGACTGCAAGTTGAATGTCTAAGTCCAAGTACATGCCGTCATTCTCAGTAAACCAGGAGTTATCTTCGCCCGAGCAGCGCCCTGTGTAAATTCCAGGGTGTGGGTTCCGTGGACACTGCTTCAGTGGTGGATGACGTGGTATGAAGTAGGAGACCAGCTGTTGGCTTTGAGCAGAAACCTACCTGGTTTCAGAGGCCACCTACCCAGTAATTCAGATCATTGTGGAAAAACTTGCATTTATATAGTGTCTTTAAGGAATGTCTCAATGAGCTTTACATTTGAAGTGTAGTCACTGTTGTAATGTAGGGAACATGGCAGTCAAATTGCACACAGCAAGCTCCCACAAACTGCTATGCAAACTCACTGCAGTGCCAGCAGCAAAGCTCTCCCAATGACCTTTATTTTTACGTGTGACTTGTGTGTGTGACGTGTGCCGTGTGTGATGTGTGATGTGAGACACGTGTGTGTGAGACACGTGTGTGTGAGATATGTGTGTGTGTGAGACGTGTGTGTGTGTGTGAGAGTGAGGCGTGTGTGTGAGACGTGTGTGTGTGTGAGACGTGTGTGTGTGTGAGACGTGTGTGTGTGTGTGTGAGAGTGAGGCGTGTGTGTGTGACGTGTGTGTGTGTGACTTCATTGACATAACTTCTGCTCAACAAGGGGGCTGTGCCATGAGTTTTTCTTTTCTGGCCTCGAGTTGTGGCACACAGTGATTCAAAATCCCGACCCATGCTTGCCCGCTCCATACCTTGTGATTTCAGAACCAGAAGGGGGAGATTTTACGACATGGGCATGGGATTTTCAGCAGTGAATTTAAACGGCGAAATACTGGGTGACGCCAAAGCTCTCCCAGCGTTTTCCGAGAGCGGGGGAGTGGAAGGTTTCTCACATCCTTGTGTTCCAGTGCCTCCATGGCCTGCCCCCCCCCCACCCCCATCTCTCTAACACCACCCCCCCCCCCCCCCCACCCCCCACCCCCATCTCTCTAACATCTCCCGCCCCTGCTCCAGCCCTACAAATCTCCAAGAACTTTACACTCGCCCAATTCCGGCCTCTGCTCCATTCCCCACGTGCTTTGCCCCACTGTTTGGGGTCTATCCAGTGCTGCTGAATCACTTTGATATACATTTTGTTCAGTCAGTTTTCTATTGTGTTTGTACCGTACTTCATAGGTTGCTATCCTACACACATGCGCATTGAGAGTACCTACGTGACTATAGTTGGGCTACATTGTGCTTGAGAAGGCTGGAGCCGGCTGCTCACTTGTCAGCTTGTGAATCAAGATTCAAACCGCAATAACATCATCCCCACCCCACCCCTTTCTTGAGGATGGCCAGTTGTTGTCTGGGTCAGGATTACATACAATATACAGCACAGAGGAGCCATTCGGCCCAACCAGTCCCTGCCAGAATTTAGGAACTTAGGAACAGGAGTAGGCCATTGAACCCTTCGAGCCTGTTCTGACATTCAATGAGATCATGGCTGATCTGTGACCTAACTCCATATACTCGCCTTTGGCCCATATTCCTTAATACCTTTTGTTAACAGAAGCTATCAATCTCCGATTTAAAATTAACAATTGATCGAGCATCAATTGCCGTTTGCGGAAGAGAGTTCCAAACTTCTTCTACCCTTTGTGTGTAGAAGTGTTTCCCAATTTCACTCCTGAAAGGTCTGGCTCTAATTTTTAGACGATGCATCCTAGTCCTGGAATCCTCTACCAGCGAAATAGTTTCTCTCTATCTAACCTATCTATTCCCCTTTAATATCTTGAAAACTTCAATCAGATAACCGCTTAACCTTAAAAATTCTAGGGAATACAATCCTAATTTGTGTAATCTCTCCTCGTAACTTAACCCTTGAAGTCCGGGTATCATTCTGGTAAACCTATGCTGCACTCCTTCCAAGGCCAATATATCCTTCCTAAGGTGTGATGCCCAGATCTGTGCTCACAGTGCTCCAGGTGTGGTCTAACCAAAGCTTTGTATAGCTGAGGCATAACTTCTACCCCCTTGTATTCTAGTCCTCCAGATATAAAGCCCAGCATTTCATCAGCTTTTTAAATTATTTTCTGTACCTGTTCATGACATTTTAATGATCGATATACCTGGACCCCCCAAGACTTTTTGAACCTCCACTGTTTTTAGTTTTTCACCATTTAGAAAGTACCCTGTTCTATCCTTATTAGGTCCAAAGTGTATGACCTCACATTTACCTACATTGAAATCCATTTGCCACAGTTTTGCCTATTCACTTAATCTGTCAATGTTATGCTTTTATCTACAATGCTGCCTATCTTTGTGTCATCGGCAAATTTGGATATATGGTTTTCTATGCCATCATCTAAGTGGTTAATAAATACTATGAATAGTTGTGGCCCCAAGAGAGATCCCAGTGGGACACCACGAGTCACATTCTGCCAATTTGACGACCTACCATTATCCCTACTGCTTGTGTCCTGCCGTTCAGCCAATTTCCTAACCAGGTCAATAATTTTGCCCTCAATTATGTGGGCTTCTACCTTAGTCTCTTATGTGGGACTTTATCAAATGCTTTTTGGAAGTCCATATAAATAACATCCATAGACATTCCCCTGTCTGTTACTTTAGTCACATCCTCAGAAAAAAATTATGCTCTGCTCAAGCCTCCTCCCATCCTTCTTCATCTAACTATCAGCACAACCCTCTATTCCTTTCTCCCTCACTTGCTTTTGTAGCTTGTCCTTGCCTAGCTAGGATCCAAGGGCCCTTTGTCACACCTTCAGATAACCATTCTTGTGTGAAGTGCTTGTATCCCACCTCCACATGGCGCACTATCCAGCAGGAATCACCAGGGGTATCTTGATGTAAACACCAGCGGGTGATCTTGTAAATGCGGTTCTCCATTTTGTATGGGTCTTTGAAA
Source organism: Pristiophorus japonicus (assembly GCF_044704955.1). NCBI lineage: Eukaryota > Metazoa > Chordata > Chondrichthyes > Pristiophoridae > Pristiophorus > Pristiophorus japonicus. Next base: position 13,616,972 of record NC_091984.1, on the reverse strand, counting down.
GCATTTGGTAGCTATCTTGTCCCCTGTTTGTTTGCTGGGTGACAGAAATAAAACCCTTTAACAATCAGCTGTGTGAAGTGCCATTACTCTTCTGAGTTAAGTGGATGGTTTCCTCGATAATCTTCAGGGAGTGTCGAGCATTCATAACACAATCAAATTGCCTGCACAAATTGGTTCATCCCATCAACGTATCAAGGTATATACATATACTATTATATATTTTTGACTGCCCGCAATGGATCCGCAGTTCTATTCCTTTCACTGTCAACTAGCACTGTGGAAAAATAAGAATCACAGTTAAGCTGCTTTAGTAAATGCTGCTTGCTCTTTCACAACCCTAGGAACATAGAAAATAGGTGCAGAAATAGGCCATTCGGCCCTTCAAGCCTGCACCACCATTCAATATGATCATGGCTGATCATGCAACTTCAGTACCCCATTCCTGCTTTCTTTCCATGCCCCTTGATCCCTTTAGCCGTAAGAACATAAGAACATAAGAATTAGGAACAGGAGTAGGCCATCTAGCCCCTCGAGCCTGCTCCGCCATTCAATAAGATCATGGCTAATCTGGTCGTGGACTCAGCTCCACTTACCCGCCCACTCCCCGTAACCCTTAATTCCCTTATTGGTTAAAAATCTATCTATCTTTGATTGAAAACATTCAATGAGCTAGCCTCAACTGCTTCCTTGGGCAGAGAATTCCACAGATTCACAACCCTCTGGGAGAAGAAATTCTTTCTCAACTCGGTTTTAAATTGGCTCCTCCATATTTTGAGGCTGTGCCCCCTAGTTCTAGTCTCCCCCACCAATGGAAACAACCTCTCTGCCTCTATCTTGTCTATCCCTTTCATGATTTTAAATGTTTCTATAAGATCACTCCTCATCCTTCTGAACTCCAAGGAGTAAAGACCCAGTCTACTCAATCTATCATCATAAGGTAACCCCCTCATTTCTCGAATCAGCCTAGTGAATCGTCTCTGTACCCCTTCCAAAGCTAGTATATCCTTCCTTAAGTAAGGTGACCAAAACTGCACGCAGTACTCCAGGTGCGGCCTCACCAATACCTTATACAGTTGCAGCAACACCTCCCTGCTTTTGTACTCCATCCCTTTCGCAATGAAGGCCAACATTCCATTTGCCTTCCCGATTACCTGCTGCACCTGCAAACTAACCTTTTGGGATTCATGCACAAGGACCCCCAGGTCCCTCTGCACCGCAGCATGTTGTAATTTCTCCCCATTCAAATAATATTCCCTTTTACTGTTTTTTTTTTCCCCAAGGTGGATGACCTCACACTTTCCGACATTGTATTCCATCTGCCAAACCTTAGCCCATTCGCTTAACCTATCCAAATCTTCTTGCAGCCTCTCTGAGTCCTCTACACAACCCGCTTTCCCACTAACCTTAGTGTCATCTGCAAATTTTGTTGCACTACACTCTGTCCCCTCTTCCAGGTCATCTATGTATATTGTAAACAGTTGTGGTCCCAGCACCGATCCCTGTGGCACACCACTAACCACTGATTTCCTAACGGAAAAGGACCCATTTATCCCGACTCACTGCTTTCTGTTCGCCAGCCAATTCTCTATCCATGCTAATACATTTCCTCTGACTCCGCGTACCTTTATCTTCTGCAGTAACCTTTTGTGTGGCACCTTATCGAATGCCTTTTGGAAATCTAAATACACCACATCCATCGGTACACCTCTATCCACCATGCTCGTTATATCCTCAAAGAATTCCAGTAAGTTAGTTAAACATGATTTCCCTTTCATGAATCCATGCTGCGTCTGCTTGATTGCACTATTCCTATCCAGATGTCCCGCTATTTCTTCCTTAATGATAGCTTCAAGCATTTTCCCCACCACAGATGTTAAACTAACCGGCCTATAGTTACCTGCCTTTTGCCTGCCCCCTTTTTTAAACAGAGGCGTTACATTAGCTGCTCTCCAATCCGCTGGTACCTCCCCAGAGTCCAGAGAATTTTGGTAGATTATAACAAATGTATCTGCTATAACTTCCGCCATCTCTTTTAATACCCTGGGATGCATTTCATCAGGACCAGGGGACTTGTCTACCTTCAGTCCCATTAGTCTGTGCAGCACTACCTCCCTAAGTGATAGTGATCATCTCAAGGTCCTCCCTTCCCACGTTCCTATGACCAGCAATTTTTGGCATGGTTTTTGTGTCTTCCACTGTGAAGACGGAAGCAAAATAATTGTTTAAGGTCTCAGCCATTTCCACATTTCCCATTATTAAATCCCCCTTTTCATCTTCTATGGGACCAACATTTACTTTAGTCACTTTTTTCCGTTTTATATATCTGTAAAAGCTTTTACTATCTGTTTTTATGTTTTGCGCAAGTTTACCTTCGTAATCTATCTTCCCTTTCATTATTGCTTTTTTAGTCATTCTTTGCTGTTGCTTAAAATTTTCCCAATCCTCTAGTTTCCCACTAACCTTGGCCACCTTATACGCATTGGTCTTTGATTTGATACTTTCCTTTATTTCCTTGTAAGGGCCACATCTAATTCCCTTTTGAATATATCTAGCGAACTGGCCTCAACAATATTCTGTGGTCGAGAATTCCACAGGTTCACAATTCTCTGAGTGAAGAAGTTTCTCCTCATCTCGGTCCTAAATGGCTTACCCCTTATCCTTAGACTGTGAGCCCTGGTTCTGGACTTCCCCAACATCGGGAACATTCTTCCTGCATCTAACTTGTCCAAGCCCGTCAGAATTTTATATGTTTCTATGAGATCCCCTCTCATTCTTATAAATTCCAGTGAATATAAGCCTAGTCGATCCAGTCTTTCTTCATATGTCAGTCCAGCCATCCCGCGAATCAGTCTGGTGAAGCTTCACTGCACTCCCTCAATAGCAAAAATGTCCTTCCTCAGATTAGGAGACCAAAACTGTACGCAATATTCAAGGTGTGGCCTCACCAAGGCCTTGTACAACTGCAGTAAGACCTCCCTGCTCCTATACTCAAATCCTCTCGATATGAAGGCCAACATACTATTTGCCGCCTTCACCGCCTGCTGTACCTGCATGCCAACTTTCAATGATTGATGCATCATGACACCCAGGTCTCATTGCACCTCCCCTTTTCCTAATCTGTCAACATTCAGATAATATTCTGCCTTTCTGTTTTTGCCACCAAAGTGGATAACCTCACATTTATCTACATTGTACTACTGTATCTGCCATGCATTTGCCCACTCACCTAACCTGTCCAATTCACCCTGCAGCCTCTTAGCATCATCCTCACAGCTCACACTGCTACCCAGCTTAGTGTCATCTGCAAACTTGGAGATATTACATTTAATTCCTTCATCTAAATCATTAATGTATATGGCTTCTGTTTTGTTCCCCTTTTCAAAGTTTTTTTTATTCATTCATGGGATGTGGGCATCGCTGGTAAGGCCAGCAATTTATTGCCCATCCCTAATTGCCCTTGATAAGATGGTGGTGAGCTGCTACCTTGAGCCGTTGCAGTTTCCTGTTCTTTCACCCCCATCCCTCTCGCTGAACGGCACCTTGTCTCACTGGCCCTTAATCACAGCTGAGCCTCTACGGTGAGTGTCAACAGGGCATCTGACTCTGAAGGACATTGCTTCTGAATTGGATCCTGTTGTCGGCCAGCCTGCGCGCGCGCCACAGCTAGCAGTGGAGTGGTCGCTGGGTGACGATCAGGAGCATCCCCATCCCCGGTATTTTCCCTCGCCCTATCCTGTGGCCCAATTGTAACACCCATACTGCTGCCTACAGCTCGGAATCGAGACTGGGACAACAACACTTGCATTTATATATCGCCTTTAATGTTGGAAAATGTCCCAAGATGTTTCACAGGAGCAATTGTCAGACAAAAGTTGACACCGAGCCACATAAGGACAGGTGACCACAGCCTTGGTCAAAGAGGTAGTTTTTAAGGAGCATCTTAAAAGGAGCAGAGAGAGGCAGAGAGGTTATTAAAGGGAATTCCAGAACTTGTACGCCCAGGCAGCTGAAGGAACGGCCACCAATGGTGGAGCGATTAAAATCAGAGATGCGCAAGAGGCCAGAATTGGAGGAACGCAGAGATCTTGGAGCGGGCTAGGGATATTGAGAGGCGCCCGAACTTGGAGCGATTTGAAAACAAGGATGAGAATTTTTAAATTGAAGCGTTGGCGGACCGGGAGCCAATGTGGGTCAGCGAGCGCAGGGTGATGGGTGAATGGGAATCGGTATAACTTAGGAGACGAGCAACAGAGTTCTGGATGAGCTCACGTTTATGGAGGATGGAGCCTTCATTGCGAGAGGGATGGAGTACAAAAGCAGGGAGGTCCTGCTGCAACTGTATAGGGTATTGGTGAGGCCGCACCTGGAGTACTGCGTGCAGTTTTGGTCACCTTACTTAAGGAAGGATATACTGGCTTTGGAGGGGGTACAGAGACGATTCACTCAGCTGATTCCGGAGATGAGGGGGTTACCTTATGATGATAGATTGAGTAGACTGGGTCTTTACTCGTTGGAGTTCAGAAGGATGAGGGGCGATCTTATAGAAACATTTAAAATCATGAAAGGGATAGACAAGATAGAGACAGAGATGTTGTTTCCACTGGTAGGGGAGACTAGAACTAGGGGGCACAGCCTCAAAATATGGGGGAGCCAATTTAAAACCGAGTTGAGAAGGAATTTCTTCTCCCAGAGGGTTGTGAATCTGTGGAATTCTCTGCCCAAGGAAGCAATTGAGGCTAGCTCATTGAATGTATTCAAGTCACAGATAGATAGATTTTTAACCAATAAGGGAATTAAGGGTTACGGGGAGCGGGCGGGTAAGTGGAGCTGAGTCCACGGCCAGATCAGCCATGATCTTGTTGAATAGTGGAGCAGGCTCGAGGGACTAGATGGCCTACTCCTGTTCCTAATTCTTATGTTCTCACGTTTATGGAGGATGGAGCATGGGAGGCTGGTCAGGAGAGCATTTAACTAGTGGAATCTGGAGATAACAAAGGTCTGAATGAGGGTTGCCTCTGACTGCAGTCCCATTGCTGGTGGGCAACTGTGTAGCAACAAAAAAGGTGACATCAGGGAGTTGTTAGGAAGGTAGGCTCCTCCACAATAGTTGCAGATGATTTAGTTGGCAAGTGGAGGAGGCTGTGCCTTTAAGTGCAGACCTTCTAATACAGAGTATCCTTTTTAGTTTGCTTTTCATTCAAGAGCTTGTGGGGGGTGGGGAGGAGAAAGCACTTTGCACAAACTGTACTTCTTCCCCACCCACCAGCCACGCTCACCAACTTTAATGGTCCGGTGCTGAACTGTTTTGCTCTGGTTAAAATCTGGGAGGTTTTAACTCCAGGACATAATGACACAGCCTGGGTCGGGGGGGCAGGGGAGAAGGGATCATTGAGTTCATCCACCCTATGTCAACAGTTCCAGCAGTGGGAGACGGAATCGATTTACCTCTCCTGAATCGGGTCAGAAGTAACTTCCTCCGACACCACCTCCCCCCCCCTGCACCACTGCTAACTCAGCACAGGCCAAGAATGGAAAGTTGGGACCTTCTGGTTGGTGTGACGTGGGGGTGGGGGAGGAATCGTTTTCAATTTTGCCATTGGGCCTATAGCCTGGGCGAAGCACATTGCCCGCCTTTTATCGAACCGGCACACTGATGCCCAGGTGGTGGAGCTGAAAATTGTCCCTACAGTGAGTTTACTGAACAAGTAGCTGAGCTGTCAGTGGGCGGCCTGTATGACTGACGTGAAGCAAACTCAAAATTAGGCTGCCCTTTCAGAGAAACAGTGGGTGCCAGACAGTCCAGCCAGTGTTTATTTAATTTCAGTGTTGAATTTATTTGTGGTCGGAAGTCTGTCGTGGCCTTAAGTATTTTAATCTTTCCCTTTGATTTATTATGAGGGTAATAAATATTGATGATGGTATTGATAGAAGTTTTCAATATGTTGTGCAGAGGACCAGATGTTCCTCTCTGTGAGGGGCTGCGATCGTGCGGTGTTGATCGGGGGTGGGGGGGGGAAGAAGGTGAGACTCTCAAGTTCAAATCTCCTCAACGTCCCGCTGCTGAAATTAGGGCAGTTTGCCCAGTTCCCACCCCGAGTTAAGATCGAGGCCGATTTCTCGCTTTTGTGGCTGGGTCGTATGCGGCTTAAAGGAGGCTTAAAAGAAAAAAGACAGACTTGCGTTTAATTTGCCCCTTTCACAACCTCAGGATGCCTCAAAGCTCCTCACAGCCAAGTACTTTTGAAGCATGGTTCCTGTTGTAATGTGGGAAAACACCGCAGCCAGTTTGCGCACAGCAAGCTGCCACAAACAGCAATGTGATAATGACCAGATCATCTGTTTTCGTGATGTTGGTTGAAGAATAAATGTTGGCCAGAACACCGGGGATAACTCCCCTTCTCTTCTTTGAAATAGGATCTTTTACATCGACCTGAGAGTGCAGACGGGGCCTTGGTTTAAAGACTCAAGAGCTCCGAGTAGAGCACTGACACCTGGGAGTCCCTGGCCTAAGACCGCCCTAAGTGGAGGAAGTGCATCCAGGAGGGCGCTGAGCACCTCGAGTCTCAATGCCGAGAGCATGCAGAAATCAAGCGCAGGCAGCGGAAAGAGGGTGCGGCAAACCAGTCCCACCCACCCTTTTCCTCAACGACTATCTGTCCCACCTGTGACAGAGTCTGTGGCTCTCCTGTTGGACTGTTCAGCCACCAAAGAACTCACTTCAGGAGTGGAAGCAAGTTTTCTCGATTCCGAGGGACTGCCTATGATGATGATTAAAGACTCATTCAAAAGACGGCACCTCCGACAGTGCAGTGCTCCCTCAGCAATGCACTGGAATGTTGGCCTCGATTATATGCTCAGGTCGCTGGAGTGGGACTTGAACCCACAATCTTCTGACTCAGAGGCGAGAGCGCTATCCACTGAGCCAGGGCTAACACTGGCTGAAAGCGGTTGCCATGGCTATCGGGGGCCGGGCATAATACTAAACATAAAAAGGTTTCGGTCTTGGGCCTTAGCGGTGATTGTATCAGCAGGAGGTTGAAACCAAGCGTCGAAACAATCATTGATGCAGTCTGACAGGGGGACAAAGTAACATCCCTGAGTTCATTATTGGCTAATTAGTCTGTGAAAAATCCGCCGAGAAAAGTCTCCAAGTACAGAGCTGTTGAACTCTTGACAGCTCCACAGACTCTCTCCGACTCTCTACACAGGCGTCATGATCCACCTGCCAGGCTCCTTCCGTGCTGAAAATCCCAGGATTCCTTCAACTTCAGGAATTGCAGTGAGGTCGTGCATTTGTTATCCCCACCAATAGCAATTGGCTGCTAATTGATCTCGGCTGTGCCATTACATTTTGGATTTGGTCTAAAAGGGAGCAGCCCAGTGAAGCCAAACTGCACCTTAGCCACAATATGTGGTGAATTAATTTGTGCATGGCAATGTTCCCCCTCTTTTTTTTGGGTGCACGGCCCATTTACAGTTTTGTGCATGCGCAAAATTTAACATCCCGGGCTGCTCGACCATGGAACTCAGAGGGAGCGTTGGTGCACGGTGAACGTAATGGAACCATAATCCTAATAGCTGCTCAAATTTAGGAGATTGACTCCCAAGTTCTTGTCAATGCTCTCCATGGCCTTAGTTTCCTCCTCCCCTCCGACCCCCATCCTCCCCTGTAAGTGAGGGACAATTTCACAGGTGATTGGAGACCCTCCCTCTCCCATTACCTCACCCAAGCAGCTCCTTTGCATGAGGTGAATGTTCAGCCATGATCTTATTGAATGGTGGTGCAGGCTCGAAGGGCTGAATGGCCTGCCCCTGCCCCTATTTTCTATGTTTCTATGAGTGAAGCTCGGCAGTGAGACGCAGCAATGCTTTCGATGGCGGAGAGCAACTAAGCCGCGCCCAAGCCCAACTCTGACCTCTCCCAACACCCACAGCTGCAGTCAGCTCGGTTTGCTCTCCCTGGTCCAGTGAGGATGGGCAGGTTATACGTGGCCAGCTACTGTCTCAGCACAGGACGGCCGACTCCAATGGGAATTGAATCTTGAGACCGACTTGTCTCTGTGATTTAGTATGGCACCGGGCAGTTCCTTTACCCAACAGGCCTTTGGGGAACTTGTGCAAAAATCCTCGTTAAACGCCTTTGAGATCATCGCTGCCTCCGATTCCCTCTTTGTCCGTCCGTACGTCTGTCTACCATCGATCTGTCTTTTTATAGCCACGTGATCTGGAACGCACTGCCTGACCGTATTATAGAAGCAGCTTCAATAGTAACTTTCAAAAGGGAATTGCGTAATCATGTGGAGGAAAAAATAAATTCAGAGCAATGGGGAAAGAGCAGGGGAGTGGGACTAATCGGGTCGCTCTTTCAAAGAGCCGGCACAGGCATGATGGGCTGAGTGGCCTCCTTCTGTGCTATCTCATTCTATGATTCTATCTGCATATCTGTTTGTATCTTTATATTTTTATCTACCCGTTTATCTATATTTATTGGTCTATCCATCTATATATTAAACATGTATATGTGTATATGGCAAAAGTTCCGTGACTTCCAGCTGTCTCTCGCTGTGCCTCCGCTCGGATTCCGCCAGAAAATCTCTGGGCGTCTCACTGGCTTTACGGTCCCACCGACCCCTTCTCTCGACGAATGTCTGTAACACGGTCTGTGGCTCTCGTATCGGACTGTTCAGCCATCAAAGAACTCACTTTGGGAGTGGAAGCAAGTCTTCCTCGATTCCGAGGGACTGCCTATGATGATGATGGTTGGACGACCAGTGGAACCTTTGGGGGAACTGTAGCCCTGAATAGTTTGGTGCTTAGCGCCGCTCCGCTGCACTCCAGGCACTAGCTTCGGACAACTTTTACTGTAAAGGGTCAAAGGGGAGTGAAAGAAAATGAGAGTGAGCGAGGAGCAACGGCAGAGGTGGGAGGGGGCGGTGGGTTGGGGTTGGGGTCGGGGCGGCTCGTGAGGAGGTGCCTGCTTGGATTTACAGAATGTGCATCGATGTTGCGGAGATTATGGCGCTGCGGGCATTAATTAATAAGGAATTCCACCCCTGCCCTGCCCTGCCAAGCAATCCCACACGGCGATGATTCCTGCAGGAGTTAGTCATACAGCAGGCCAGGTAGTCGAGGTTTCTTTGTTTAATGCTGCCTTTCACCCTGCCGTGACCTTTAACAATAACCCTGACAGAAATTAGTTGCAATAAGTTAATTAAATTTGTATTTTTAGCAACTGAGGGCAAGAATACTTCAGGGTCTGGCTCCAAGGGTTAATTCCTGTTCCCGCATGGTCACGTTCATTCTGACTCGGGATGAGTTGAACTGAAATGAGTCCCTCAAAGGACCTGGGGGGGGAGGGCGAGTTATATCGAGCGAAATCCTGCATCAGTTTAGGCTGGTGGTGTTACATTACTCACCTCACACATGTCCTGACTGTCTCATTTGCAGCTGCAATCTGGAGAAAGCTGTCTCGCATTAATCCCTTTGAAGCTGCTCGCATTAAATCTCTCCCATCGTAAAAGACTCGTATCTATATAGCGCCTATCACGATCTTACAACATCCCAAAGCGCTTTCAGCCAATGAAGGACTTTTGAAGTGTTGTCACTGTTGTAATGTAGGAAACGCGGCAGCTAATTTGTGCAAAGCAAGCTCCCACATACAGCAAAGAGATAATGACCAGATACATAAGCAAAAAACTGCAAATGCTAGAACCTGAAATAAAAATAGAAAATGCTGGAAATCTCAGCGGGTCAGGCAGCATCTGTGGAGAGAAAAAGAGAGTTAACGTTTCGGGTCGATGACCCTTCATCAGATAATGACCAAATGGTTTGTTTTGGTGATGTTGGTTGAGGGACAAATATTGGCCAGGACACCGGGGAAAACTCCCCCTGCTCTTCTTCAAAATAGTGCCATGGAATCTTTTGCATCCACCCTAGAGGGTAGACAGGGCCTCGAGGTTTAAAGCCTCATCTGAAAGATGGCACCTCCAACAGTGTAGTACTCCCTCAGCACTGCACAGGAGTGTCAGCTCGATGACAGAGGAGCCCTCCTATATTGCTCAGAAACATGGACTATATACAGCAGACATTTCAAAGCGCTGGAGAAGTACCACCGGCACTGTTTCCGCAAGATCCTGCAAATCCATTGGGAGGATAGATGCACCAATGTCAGTGTTCTCGCTCAGGCCAACGTCCTCAGCATCGAAGCACTGACCACACTCGACCAGCTCCGTTGGGCAGGTCACATCGTCCGCATGCCTGACACGAGACTCCCTAAGCAAGTGCTCTACTCGGGACTCCTACATGGCAAGTGAGCCCCAGGTGGGCAGAGGAAATGTTTCAAGGACACTCTCAAAGCCTCCTTGATAAAGTGCAACATCCCCACCGACACCTGGGATTCCCTGGCCCACGACCGCCCTAAGTGGAGGAAGAGCATCCGGGAGGGCGCTGAGCACCTCGAGTCTCGTCGCCGAGAGCGTGCAGAAACCAAGTGCAGACAGCGGAAGGAGCGTGCGGCAAACCAGGCTCCCCACCCACCCCTTCACTCAACCACTGTCTGCCCCACCTGTGACAGAGACTGTAATTCCCGCATTGGACTGTACAGCCACCTGAGAACTCACTTTTAGAGTGGAAGCAAGTCTTCCTCGATTCCGAGGGACTGCCGAGGATGATGGTGATGATGATGGAGTGTCAGCCTAGATTTTTATATTCATGTCACTGAGTGACATGGTAATCGCGTTCATTCATTCGGGGGAGTAGCGGGGAGGGGGGCTGTGGGTAGGGGGGGTGGGAAATAGAGACGTACTTTGGTTCGCTCCACGGGACTGATATGTCATTCCGACCCTGAAGCCAGTGTGTTTCCTTTCTCTGTGAACACTCAGCCACAGTCGGAGCAGGGCATTAGACAAGGCAGCTGGGTGACTGCACAGTACCAATGAGACAGAAACACGAATCTAATTATTCGAAATGTGGCCCTTCTAAGGAATGACAGGTGCCCTCTTGTGATGTCAGATTGTTAGCGGACAGTGCTGCCCAAAATCTCTACCTCGGTCTAACCTTTACTAACCAACTGATAAGGTAGATTGAATTGCCGTCCGCTGAAGGACATCATTAAACCGCCTTGTTTGATTTCACTTTTGGGCATTTTTCTCTCCGTTTATTTAATTTTTGTATTTTTGCGCCTTGCAGACATGTGTGTCCCGACTGACCCGCGTGTCCTTTCAGCAGTTTGAAAGATTTATCTCCCAAATGAGTGCCTGATGTAAACATTCTAATGTGTTTGGCGACCCGATTGCCGGCCGATGATGAAACATTTGACAGCACAGCCTGTGCTGAGAGGGATTGCAAAACGGCTACCCCAGGGAAGAGGCTTTGAGCTTCCTTCCAGCCTCCATTTGCTTATCAAAAGGCCTATATTTTATTCAGGCTCAGAGCCTCGGGGAGGTACAGTTAACCTATTGATGATGTTGATCATTTGTAATGGTTACTGAAAGGCCACGGGGATGGGGATGTATGTCTGTGGTCGGGATCTGTTGAGTTTAAAGTTGATTGTTTTTCTTACCTCAGCATTAGTGCAGTCTTTTATTAAATAATTTTGTCAATTCCAAACATTTTCCCCTCCTCTCTAGACGGCATCGACTCAATCGACTGTCGTTCCCCTGGCACCTTTATGACCCCGCAGTACTTGGCTCAAAGTGGCTATACGTATGTAAGCCTAGACAGTAAGGGTAGGGGTACCTTGAGGGGCATCACAGCCGGCCGACCCTGTCCTTACCCGACATGCACACGTGGGCATTGCCCAGTAGAGGTCACCAGTCACCAGGCAGCAATTGAGAGCATGAACCCTGGCTAATTTCTTTTTTGCTTTTCCCTCGACCCTAGCCGAGGGGAGCGGAGGCCAGTCATGCCTGAGATAGTTGACTCGACACAGGCCGTGGGTCAAACCATGTGACCTTCCAGTGCTTTAGCTGGCGGAGCCTTTAACCACAAGGCCATAGGGGAGTGCCGCCCAATGTCTGTTTTAGATAAATTCATTTCAAATTCTTAATAAAACCATCACAACTTGACCTTGGTAACAGCAGCACAATTTAAACATTGCAGTATTTCAGAACTCATTACTGTTATCTTCTTTTAAAAAAAAAATTAAACTCCAGCATCTCACAAAACATACTTCAGTTCAAGAGGGACCTTGATGGTTTATTCCGAGTCTTCTGCATTCCTCAGTTAATTTACAGCGGTCATCAAGTGTAAAGAAAGAAAGATCTTGCAGTTATATACATTTGTTCAGGTAGTCTGGAAGCGCTTTACAGGCAAATTAAGTATTTTTGAAGTCTAGTCACTGTTGTAAACGTGACAGCTGTTTTACGCACAGCAAGATCCCACACACAGCTACTGGGCAGATCATTTGTTTTAGTGATGTTGATTGAGGGATAAATATTGGCCAGGACACCGGGGATAACTCCCCTGCTCTTCTTTGAAAGAATGTGACGGGAACTTTTACGCCCACCTGAGCGAGCAGACGGGGCCCTCAGCTTAATGTCTCATCTGAAAGACGGCACCTCCAACAGTGCAGCACTCCCTCAGCATTGCACTGGAGTGTCAGCCTGGACTATGTGCTCACGTCTCTGCAGTGGGATTTTAACCCAGAACCTTCCTGACTCAGGAGGTGAGAGTACTACCATCCGAGTTGACACCCTCCCCAATGGTGTTTCATCTTGTTTTAGTCCATGTTAAATAACCAAGATGAGGAGAAACTTCTTCACTCAGAGAATTGTGAGCATGTGGAATTCTCTACCACAGAAAGTTGTTGAGGCCAGTTTGTTCGATATATTCAAAAGGGAGTTAGATGAGGCCCTTAGGGCTAAAGGGATCAAGGGGTATGGAGAGAAAGCAGGAATGGGGTACTGAAGTGCATGATCAGCCATGAATGGCCCACACCTGCACCTATTTTCTATGTTTCTAAAAGCAACAGAACAGGTCATCAAGTCCCAGCCCAGTGAGAGTTGAGCCAGCAAAGTTATTTCTCAAACTGTGCAGGGCCCCAGTGTCTCAATCCATCTATCAAACCAAATCCTTTCAGCAGTTACAGAAAATTGAGAATTGTGGTGTCAGCATTGCCAGCATGTGGGAGGGGTGGGGTTTGGGGTGGATCAAGGATAATATCAGATCTGAAACAGTATAACCATCAGGAACGGCTCAACAGGCTGGGGCACTTTTTTTTTCAAGAAAAAGGAAGACTGAAGAGCGACCTAATAGAGCTCTTTAAAATTATGATTGGATATGATGGGGCAGATGTAGAGAAGATGTTTCCACTTGCGAGGGGAGAGTCCTAAACCAGGGGCCATAAATATATGACAGTCATTAATAAATCCAATAAGGAATTCAGGAAAACCTCTTTACCCAGAGAGTGGTTAGAATGTGGAATGCATTACCACAAGGAGAAGTTGATGTGAATTGCATCGATGCATTTAAGGGGAAACTAGATAAGTGTATGAGGGAGAAAGGAATAGAAGGTTATGTTGGTTGATAGGGTGAGATGAAGGGATGGGAGGAGGCTTGTGTGGAGCATAAACACTGCCACAGACCAGTTGGGCAGAACGGCCTGCTTCCGTGCTCATACTCTATGGCATTCTATGTAAATCACTACTCCGATCGGAGCTTGAGCCTTGTATCTTCATCCTGCCTGCTGCCCAGTGTTGAGTGAAGGAACCCTGCAGTGTTAACAAAGCATCCGCTCTAAAGCTGGTCCGTCAGTCCATTAGCTCTGTCGCTGCAGACTGATTGAGCACTGACGGCTCATTTAAATACCGTCTGGCCCATGTCCAATGATCAATGCCTCAATAGCAGAGAAGCTCCATCACTGCCTCAGGCATAATGTACACAGTAACATTGGTAAGTAAAGTAATCAGACCTGGTTAAAGTAAAAGTCACACTCACTCACTCACTCATTATCTCTCTCACTCAGTCCCTCACTCACTACTCACTCTCACTCACTCAGTCCCTCAGTCAGTTCCTCACTCACTCCCTCACACACCCTCCCTCACTCTCTCACACTCCCTCACTCATTCACCTCACTCACTCACTCACCCATTAACTCAATCGCCCATTCAATCACCCATTCACTCACTCGCTCATCCATTCACTCTCTCTCTCTCACTCACCCATTTTAGTGTGTTTTCACCTGAAATTCTCTCTCTCTCACACTCTCTCACACACTCTCATTCTCTCTCACACACTCTCTTGCATTCTCTCTCACACACTCTTGCATTCTCTCTCACACTCTCTTGCATTCTCACACACATACACTCATTCTGTCTCACACACGCTCTCTCATTCTCTCTCACACTCTCATTCTCTCTCACACACTCTCTTGCATTCTCTCTCACACACTCTCTTGCATTCTCTCTCTCACACTCTCTTGCATTCTCTCTCACACTCTCTTGCATTCTCACACACATACACTCATTCTGTCTCACACACGCTCTCTCATTCTCTCTCTCACACTCTCATTCTCTCTCTCACACACTCATTCTCTCTCTCACATACTCTCTTGCATTCTCTCTCTCACACTCTCTTGCATTCTCTCTCACACACGCTCTCATTCTCTCTCTCACACTCTCTCGCATACACTCGCTCTCATTCTCTCTCTCACACTCTCTCGCATACACTCGCTCTCATTCTCTCTCTCTCTCACTCTCTTGCATTCTCTCTGTGGAGCATAAACACAGGCACAGACCAGTTGAGCTGTATGGCCTGTTTCTGTACTGTTAATTCTATCGAAGAATTGCAAGCTCTTTATTCTTTATTACATGGGTTAATTCCCCCTGTTAGGTGGTTGAAGAAATGACAGACGGACGCACGGAGCCGAGTGTTGAATGTGGAGAGGTGGGAACTCTCAGACCAGGGAGCGTGGCTTTGGCCAGCAGGCTGCTGTTACCAGTGTGTGCGGGTCAGTCAGTGGATGATACAACTGTACCAAGCAGGTGGTCCCGACCAGAACGGATTTTAAAACAAATATACTTACTGTAAGATCGTATCTCTACTAGTAGCTAGCCAGCAGTTCAGGCGCTGAGATTTGTCATGTACTTAATGTGTGTGTTTGTAATTCTTTCAGTCGCTTATCAATGGCGAAGTACTGATATATTCCTGCTGTTGTGAAAGGAAGTGAAAATGACATCAAACCCTTACCGCAGTTTGCATTTGAAGATTTAATTTTCAAAAGACCCTTCAAGCCTCCAGGGGAGTGTCTGTCAGTGAATCCTGTGGTTTATAGGCTGTCTTGGCAGCAGACTCGAGCTAACTGTAAAATGTCTGGGAGGGCGAGTAAGCTCTGGGCTTT
Organism: Pristiophorus japonicus; assembly: GCF_044704955.1. NCBI lineage: Eukaryota > Metazoa > Chordata > Chondrichthyes > Pristiophoridae > Pristiophorus > Pristiophorus japonicus. Next base: position 13,601,635 of record NC_091984.1, on the reverse strand, counting down.
GGCGGAGATGGAAGGTAAAGGGTCATTTTAACCGAACCGGCAGTGGCACCAACAGGGCAGGTTTGGGTTAGACAGCCGCTTTGCCCCCCACCCAATTTGTGGACACCGTTGACCTCAGTGGGGCGGTGTACATGACCCAGACCTGCCTCATTCCTGCCGAGTGGATTAGAAACATAGAAAATAGGTGCAGGAGTAGGCCATTCGGCCCTTCGAGCCTGCACCGCCATTCAATAAGATCATGGCTGATCATTTACCTCAGTACCCCTTGCCTGCTTTCTCTCCATACCCCTTGATTCCTTTAGCCGTAAGGGCCACATCCAACTCCCTCTTGAATATATCCAATGAACTGGCATCAACAACTCTCTGCGGTCGGGAATTCCACAGGTTAATAACTCTCTGTGAAGAAGTTTCTCCTCATCTCAGTCCTAAATGGCCTAACCCTTATCCTTACACTGTGTCCCTTGGTTCTGGACTTCCCCCAACATCGGGAACATTGGTTTAAAATGAGCAGACGGGGCCTCGGTTTAACTTCTCATCCAAAAACCAGCACCTCCAACAGTGCGGCACTGGAATGTCAGCCTAGATTTGTGCGCTCAAGTCCCTGGGACTCAAACCCACAACCTTCTGACTCCAAGGCGAGAGTGCTGCCCACTGAGCCACAGCTGACATATAGTTAAGCAGGGACAGCGGCCTGGATTGTAGCGGGGGGAATGACTGCAGCAGTATCTCCTCGGTACCTGACACCACCTGTCGAGCTGAACAGGAGTGATGGGGGTTTGGGAATTTGCCTTTTGATGTTTGCCGAGCTGCTGATGAAAATTCATTTGCAAGCCTTAATAACTAATGCCCTACAGACGAGACTCTAGAGTAAATGAGGCAGAAAGAAAAAAGGGCTTCTATGTTTTTTGAAGCCAAGACTTGTTGGAGAAGATTTCCTCTGTGTATCGTGTAGCAAATTTGTTGAACGTATTCGTTACAAACGAGCTTGTGGTTAGCTGCGTGTAACTCAGGAGGGAGGTCTTCCTTTGCCATTGCTTGGTTTTCAATTCGGAACTCTGTGGGTGAAAGTCAAAAACCAGACTGGTTTTGGCTGTACTATAGAAGTCAAGTAAAGACCAGGAGAGACCTGAGGAAGCTACTGCCCCCCAGTTGCTGCTCGGATAACCAGAACAAGGTTTGGTCCTCCTTTATTTCTGGACAATTCTTCTTCAGAAAGCAGTGACTCATGCCATGGTGCAGTTCCATGGGCACCGCTACCTCACCCCACTATTTGCGGCAATCACGCATCAAGAGATGTGGAACGTTAGATGGGCAAATGGATTTGAGGTGCAGATTCGAGGGGCTGAATGGCCTGCTCCTGCGTTCCTAACCTGGAACCTTAATGATCTCTGCGGTTCAACCTCCCACTGGATAAATTTGAGACATCATACAACTTTGAAATTGCACCTTTTGAACTATCTTTCCCTCACCCACCTCTCGCCCCCCCCCCCCCCGCCCTCCCCAATTCCCCTGCCTGAAGACTGTTTCTTGGGTACGGTTCCCCGGGCAACAACTGGCTGCCAAACCCAGTATCAGGAGAAAGATTGCTGAAATTTCCCGAGTGAACATTGCTTGTGTTAAATCTGTCCCGACCCACATTTCCTGCTTCCCCGATCAAACGCTGCTGTGTTTCGAAACAGGGTTTTTAAATATATGTACGTATTGGTACAGCAGCGTTGAAGGTCGTTTTAGGAGTGTTTTCTAGCTTTTTCTTTCAACACACTGAAAGTGGAGTTCCTTGTCCTTCTGACTGAGCTCACTGGGAAAGAAATCTATAAATAGTCAGAATTGAGGGTGACTCTTCGTCACGCCAAACCCTTTGTCTCCTTATTCCACTCCCAGTCGCTGAGTTCTGAGGGAAAGTTATTTCTTTCCCTTGATGCATTTGCCCAGAACACAGACAGTGATTCAACTCATGAATAACATTAAAATGCTGTTTCATTATTTTTTTTAAATCTTGTATTGTCAACACCTTATTTTTATCTTTCTCCTGGCTTACTGCATCATTAAACATTTATGCCCTCCAAAATTAGCTAACAACACTCGCCTGACTTTCTGGTGGAACGGGAAGAGTCTAAACTGTTACATACGAAAGAAAGAAAGACTTGCATTTATATAGCGCCTTTCACGACCTCGGGGCGCCCCAAAGCGCTTTACAGCCAATGAGGAACTTTTTGAAGTGCAGTCGCTGTTGTAACGTAGGAAACGTGACAGCCAATTTGCGCACAGCAAGCTCCCACAAACAGAAAAGCCCTCTGCTCTTCGTCAAAATAGTGCCGAGCGATCTTTTACGTCCACCTGAGAGGGCAGACAGGGCCTCCGTTTAGCGTCTCATCCGAAAGACGGCACCTCCCGACAGTGCAGCACTCCCTCAGTACTGCACTGGAGTGTCAGCCTGGATTATGTGCTCACATCTCCAAAGTGGGATTTGATCCCTCAAACTTCTGACTGGGAGGCGAGCAAGAGTGCTACCAACTCAGCCACTCGGCTGGCACCAAGAGACAGAGTGTGGACGTCAGACGAGGATTGGATCAGACCATGCCATGATGCCCCCTTTCCCCTTGACATCAGGTCTGCGGAGGAGAGCAGAAAAGTGGCCAAAATGAAATAAATTTATACATGCAAGCACTACCAGTGGTATGAATGCATGGTGGCATTGCACTATTGCACTCTCTTCTGTAATGCTGGTCCCTTTAAGTACCAGTGGACACAAGTGGAATCTTTCCATAGCATTTACTAGTGATTGTGTATTTTTTTAAATGCAGAAAGTGAGTGGCGGACATGGAGCAGCTTTAATAGCTTGGAGCACGGGCAGATCAGCATAAATAATCTGCTCAGTATTGCCTTTAACCTTTAATCAACCAGTGTTTTGAGGCAGGCAGTTAAATCAGTGATTTGTGTTTATTTACATTATTATTGGAGATAATTGCAGGTTAAGAACCCTACAAATTACCCGTGCTTTAGGTTGGGTGCAGAAATCTTGTTGGGAAGTAAATTACATGCATCTATTGTCGTGCGTCCTTCCGAGGGAGGATTGCTTAATTTGCTGTGTGGTGGAATGTTTGCTTTGTCGAGAGGGCTAGCGAGGAACCCTGTCATCTCGAATCTAAGGTGACGGCTTCATGCGAGAGCAAGACTGGGGGAGGTGAGCTGTGTGTAGAGGCACAAAGAAATCAACCTTCATTAATTTGAATGCCGGCACTATGTATAATTACTCAGCGTGAGAGTTGGCATGTATACTCTGAATAGCTGATTGTTTCCGTAGCTGCGTCTATTCATTACCACAATGGAATTAAGTGGCACTGGCCTTGAGACATGATTCGCAGTTGCGAGTGAAATATTTTCACGTGTTTTGCTTTCTCAAGTGGAATCTCAACAGGATTTCGGATTTTATCGAGCCAGATCCAACAAACAGCAAGAGAACCGTTTCTATATTGTTCCCCACTCCGTACATTGTAGGTTTAGGAAGATTGGGGCGGGGCAGGGGGGGGGGGGGGGAATCCACAAGGGTGTTGCCAGGGTGATCTGCAAGGTAGTCAGGTTTCCCTCCAATCAGGGCCAACTACACAGCGGCCCAGTAGCACGCTGTCTCCAGCATTTTACATTCTACCCTTTGTTGACTTGCCAGCAACTATTTAGAACCAGTTATTTCTGTCGCTCTGTGGAGCGACAGTCTTGTTTGCTGCAAATGTCGCGCTAGTCTCCTTTGGGAAGCTTGACGCTGTCCGGAAGGCCTCGGGTGTGTGTGGGCAGAAATATTTGCAGCAGGGTCACCTGCACGGGAATGTTTGAAATCCGGCGCTCTTCATATCTGGATAAGTTAGAAAGAAAGAACTTGCATTTATACAACAACAACTTGTACTTATATAGCACCTTTAACGTCGTGAAATGTTCCAAGACGCTTCACAGGAGTATTATGCGATAAAAATTTGATGCCGAGCCATATAAATAGAAATTAGCCCAGGTGACCAAAAGCTTGGTCAAAGAGGTATGTTTTAAGGAGCGTCTTGAAGGATGAAAGAGAGATAGAGAGGTTTAGGCAGGGAGTTCCAGAGCTTGGGGCCTAGGCAACAGAAGGCACGACCACCAATGTTTGAGCGATTATAATCAAGGATGCCCAAGAGGGCAGAATTAGAGGAATGCAGACATCTCAGGGGGTTGTGGGGCTGGAGGAGATTAGAGATAGGGAGGGGCGAGGCCATGGAGGGATTTGAAAATAAGGATGAGAATTTTGAAATCGAGGCGTAGCTTATACAATGCTTTTCATAACCTCACGGTACCCCAAAAGCACTTAACAACCACTTTGGAAGAGTAGTTACTGTTTGAGTATAGGAAACGTGGCAGCCAATTTATGTGCAGCAAGCGCCCACAAACCTATATGTGGTAATGACCAAATCATCTGTTTTTTTTTTGAATGCTGTTGATTGAGGGACAAATATTGACTCTGCTCATTCTGTTAGTTGGCATTTGTTTCTGCTGATAATAACCCTTCAACTGGGCTGGAGTTTAGTATTTTGATATTTCAAATAACAGAGTGTCGATATTTGATGTCTCCAAGATAAGAAGAGACTGCTGGATGTCCTGTTACTGACTGCTCCATTTTTGATCGGGGTGGAGGAGCGGTAAGAGATCGGGGCCCAGAAGCATCGGTGATCGGGGCCCAGGAGAGGCGAGGGCCCAGGAGCAGCACGGGCCAGCCCACGCTGTGATCTATGGATAGTAGGAGCATGTGTGTACAGCAGAGCAGGTCTCCAGTCGTCCTTGGTTAACCTTTGCCACTGAATCAAGACCTAGCTCTGTCAAGCCCGTGTGGTGGCTGGTGTGCAACAGCCATCCCGCGTTAAAAGAATCCAAGCACAGGCATCTTCCATCCTACAGTATGTAGTTCGGGACCTAGAATGTCAGGTCCCTCATCGAAACACCTGTGAACTCATCCCTTTTTGTGTAGAAGCGGGCCATCCTCGATACGAGGGACTGCCTAATACTATTGACTAGGACACTGGGGAAAAATTGAATCTTTTACGATTACCTGAGAGGGCAGACAGGGTCTCGGGTTAAAGTCTCACCGAGGGAAAGTGGTAAACCTTGGTGAAGTGCAGTTGTCCCATGATGTTGTCACACAAGAATGGGATTGAAAATGTGTGTGTAGCATTTATTCATGTAGAGCTTGAGATATTAGATCATACCACGGAATATGGTGGGGCTGAATTTGCGGTCGGAGGGTTTCCACGGGCGGATGCCCCCGACCTGCAAAAAATCTACGAACCTACTTGATGGTCTCGGAAGTTTGGAGACTTGTGTTCCTGGGCCTCTCTGCGTAGGCCTGCGTAAGAGTCCCACGTATCCTAGGGGAGCATGCGGTTCGCAAACACCCCTGGGATCAAGTAGGCCGCCCCCACCAATGAAAGAAGGGAATCCCCGTTCACGCTTATGGGGATTGCGTATGGATGGAAAGTCCAAAAGTATGAATGGGCATCACATAAAAAAATACCTCGACACATCAAATAAATAAATAAATACATATTTAAAATTCATTAAAATGGCATTTAATTAAATCTTTTTTTTTAAATTGAAAAATAAATCTACATGTTTTAACGGGGCTAAAAATAAACTTGCTTTATTGCACAGGATGCTTAATGTGTAAATGGTAAAATTTTATTTTTCTGTTCTTTAAAACTCTTACATTGGGCAAATTACCCAACTCTCCGCTGGCAGAGGCCCCTCTGAAAATTATTGAGAGATTGCAAGTTCCGGGTTTTAGCGCACGTGCAGTGCATACCTAAACCCGTAACTTGTGTGGCCCCTCCGGGCATGTGGGCACCCCGTATGCACCCATAGGGGCCGCAAATTATGGCCCGTTATATATTTCTGAAAACATTTGTTGGATTACGTTGAAGAGGAATAAGAATGCATCTTAAAATTAAAAATATGGATTCTTTCCACACTTGTGTTGTGTCTGGGGGGAGCATTTTGTGATATATAGCACTCGGATGAAGAATTAATATCATGCCCTTCAAATGCTCAGGGCATCCCAGAGTAATTCACAGCCAATGTGTTACTTCCGTAGTGTAGTCACTGTTACTTTGTAAAGAAGGACTTGGATTTATATAGCCCCTTTCACGACCACCACACATCTCGAAGCACTTTACAGTCAAGGAAGTACTTTTTGGAGTGTAGTCACTGTTGTAATGTGGGAAATGCGGCAGCCAATTTGCACACAAGCAAGCTCCTACAAACAGCAATGTGATAATGACCAGACAATCTGTTTTAATTATGTTGGTTGAGGGATAAATATTGGCTAGGACACCAGAGAGAACTCCCCTGCTCTTCTTCGAAAAAGTGCTATATGATCTTTCATGTCTACCCGAGAGAATAGATGGGGCCTCAGTTTAATAGCTTATCCGAAAGGTGGCACCTTCGACAGTGCACGTTCCTTCAGTATGCACACTGAGAAATCAGCCTACATTATGTGCCGAAGCCCTGACATTGGACCTGAACCAATGATTTTTTTGCTTTAGAGCCAAACATGCTCCCACTCCACTGGCGGCAACACAAGCCCAATATAAAAGTAAAAGTTTACTCCTTTTCCTATAGATCATTAGTACACATGCTGAGCTCAGTGACATCACAGTGATCAGTCCAAGTTGTCCTGTTTTACAAAGCAGCACTGCATCGATTCCATTAGAGGGAGGGTGAACCAGGCAGTTTAGATTTTACAAGAGGATGCCGAGCACATGGAGCAATCTACCCTCGGGAAATTATGGAAACAGAAAATGCAAGAGGGAGTAGGGTAGTGAGTTGGGAGAGCAAGTGAACCAAGAAGTACCATAGCAAATGCAGGAAGTACTCCGCAGGCAGCATCTGTGGAGAGACATACCGAGTTAACGTTACAGTTCTGACGAAAGGTCATCAACCAGAACCGTGAACTCTGTTTCTCGTTCCACAGATGCTGAGCGTTTCCAGCATTTTCTGTTTTTATTTCAGATTTCCAGCAGTACCTTGCTTTTCTTTGAGGAGTTGCACAGACACTGGCACTGGAGGAGGCCGTTCAGCCCCAATCGAGTTTGTGCCGGCTCTTTGCCAGAGCAATCTGAAACTGATCCCTGACCCCTCGAGCCCCATACCAATGATGTCTCTGCAAGATCCTGCAAATCCCCTGGGAGGACAGACGCACCAACGTTGGCGTCCTCGATCAGGCCAACATCCCCAGCATAGAAGCACTGACCACACTCGACCAGCTCCGTTGGGCGGGCCACATTCTTCGCACGCCTGACACAAGACTCCCAAAGCAATCGCTCTACTCAGCACTCCTATACGACACTCGAGCCCCAGGTGGGCAGAGGAAACGTTTCAAGGACAACCTCAAAGCCTTCCTGATAAAGTGCAATATCCCCACCGACACATGGGAGTCCCCAGACAAAGACTGCCCGAAGTGGAGGACGTGCTTCCAGGAGGGCGCTGAGCACCTCGAGTCTCATCGCCGAGAGCATGCAGAAATCAAACGCAGGCAGCGGAAGGAGCGTGCGGCAAACCAGACTCCCCACCCACCCTTTCCTTCACCGACTGTCTGTCCCACCTGTGACAGAGACTGTAATTCTCGTGTTGGACTATACAGTCACCTAAGAACTCATTTTTAGAGTGGAAGCAAGTCTTCCTCGATTTCGAGGGACTGCCTATGATGATGATAAGAGCCCCATACTCTTCCTCTGCTTCCAATGTTTACTCTTTCCTTAAGTGAGACAATGATCTCTGCGTGTAGCTGGGACATTCCTTTTGTTGGAAGAGATCTCTCCTGTCCTCCCCACCACTCTCTTAATGGGATGGCGTAACCTGTGGGATTTGTCAAATTTAGGGACCACCCAAAGAGGCGGCAAAGATCTGGTCCAGTCATTTAGAGTTCTTGCGGCCCTGTTGCAATGCCTCAGCAGCCTCCTCACTTCTGCAAGGAAGACATTGCCTTGTGGACGATGAGTGTTTTGATTCTAGCCAGCACCTTTCCCCGAGTGAAGTCTGTCGGCTTACAACTCGAGCTCTATCTCTTTCTTTGGTGATGTTGCTTCTGTGAAGTGCTCTTTCTTCCTTTTGAGGTTGGCTGCTAATGCAGCCTGTGTAGTTTATTCTCCCTCACACACCCCAGCTCATGTACAAAATGTTTGCCAGCAGACCTGCTGTGCTGCGCCACCAGAGAATGTGTTCCAATCTGGATCCTTGTTTGAGGCGACAATGATGCACCATGCAAGAGACCCGATTGTGGCTAAATGTTTAAAAAGCGACCTACTTAGGGCATCGAAAAGGCTTAACGCTGGTCTTTCTCACCACACCCTCCCCCTTCCTCTCCCTCGCCTGGAAACCTTTTGTATCCCTTTCATTATCTCAGGAAGCATGAACTGTCATGAAATTTACAAACCATTCCATTCTGGTTAGCTGGAACGTGCACAGAGTAAACCTGCCTCCTCCGCTAATCCAATAATTCTAGTTAGTGGCTCGGGAGGGCTGGTGCGCAACTCAAAGCAGCAGGGGTCGCTTTCCCGAAGAGAAAGTATTGGGCTGTGTCAGGAACCAGCTCGAAAACCAATTATCACAGTTTTGATGAGAAAAAGAGTCACAAAAGGGGCTTAGAGAAATGAAAATGTAAATTCTCAGTGCCGAACCGTGCCTTCAGCTGTCAAAGCTCTGGAGTTCCCTTCCTAAACTTCTCCGCCTCTAAGACGCTCCTTAAAACCTATCTCTTTGACCAAGCTTTTGGTCATCTGCCCTAATATCTCCTTATGTGGTTTGGTGTCAAATTTTGTCTGATACCGAAGCTGTGAAGCACCTTGCGATGTTTTATGATAAAGGCCTTAGCCCAAAAATAATTTGTATTTGTCTATCAGTGGACCACGAGTCCCTTTTTGGTTGCATGAGGAATGTCTGGTCTCGGCCTGTATCCTTTTGTCATCAGGCCTCCTCGATTGTGTAAATTCATTTATATATTTTGTTGTTTAACAAGAGCCAGCACTAAATTAGTGGGAGTTATCAGTGGGATCAAGTCTTGGCTGTAAATTCAACCACATTCCTGCAGTACTGAAAGAGGACTACAACGATCTGATTCAAGCCTGCCAGGCTGCTGAGCAACTGAACGTTACCATAGCAATAAGTGATGAAATGTGCAAGTAGTGAGTTAATTAAATCTAGCCCGTTTTGTGACACTCATTTTACTACTACAGATAGATACGATCCACAATAATATTGATTTTTAAAAAAAACACAGTACTTCTTGGAGCGAATGTTAACTCGATTGTCTCTCAGCCTCTCGCGTCACATTGCTTCTGGCTGAGTTCCACAGTGCACTCTTTCTCCTTGACTCGACCTTTAGCCTGCACAGAAATGTTTTGCCTCTTGTTTCCCTGTGCTGGGAAGAGCTGACTAAGGCACTTGCTGCTCTCCAGCCCTGTTTGCCTGTGCGTTGTTCAATCGGGGCTTGCTGCAGCAGCAGGAACCGACAGAGCGTACTGCCCTCTTCAGACCTCGGCACAGAATCACACTCTTGTCTGTGCACTTACACATACCACAACGAGACAGATGCAGTTTGTTGCAATTGCATTGTAACAGGATCTTTGGTGAGGGCATTAAGGGATATGGAAACAAATTGGGTAGATGGAGTCGAGATACAAATCATACATGATCTAATTGAATGGTGGAACAGGCTCGAGGGGCTGAATGACCCACCCCTGTCCTATGATGGGTGGAACAGGCTCGAGTGGCTGAATGACCCACCTCTGTCCTGATGATTGGTGGAACAGGTTCAAGGGGCTGAATGACCCACCCCTGTCCTATGATTGGTGGAATAGGCTCGAGGGGCTGAATGACCCACCCCTGTCCCGATGATTGGTGGAACTGGTTCAAGGGGCTGAATGAACCACCGCTGTCCTATGATTGGTGGAATAGGCTCGAGGGGCTGAATGGCCCACTCCTGTCCCGATGATTGGTGGAACAGGCTCGAGGGGCTGAATGGCCCACCCCTGTCCCTACGATTAGTGGAACAGGCTCGAGGGGCTGAATGGCCCACCCCTGTCCCTACGATTGGTGGAACAGGCTCGAGGGGCTGAATGACCCACCCCTGTCCTATGATTGGTGGAACGGGCTCGAGGGGCTGAATGGCCCACTCCTGTCCCTATGATTGGTGAAACAGGCTCGAGGATCTGAAGGGGCTGCTTTTGTATGAAGCAACAGGTTAATATGTATTCATTAACGATTGTGAAGTATGTTGCCCAGACACGTCACTGTACTCGTAACTGGAAAGCTCTCAGTAACTGTTGTTGTGCGTAATATATATGCACACACGAAGGTTTCATATATTGAAGCTGACTGTCACTCGGATTAACCTTTCATACCTATTTGTCTTCTCTGCTTTGCAGGACTGTTCGACATTCCAACAGGATGCTGAGGCCCTCAACCTCTAAACGTGGTAAGTTGCAGATCTGCGTTTTATAAAAAAGATGTGCCTACATCATAAATTAAATGGCGAGAATCACCTATAGACAGTGAATGATCGCGCGGGGGCTGGTTATGAATCTTCGCTGACATAATTCTTATCGTGGCTGAAAAAGTAAAGCAAATATTGTTTAATATCATGGATCTTTCTCGGGGGTCGGGGGGTGGGGGGGTCGGAATGGAAGGGGTGCGCTTTGGTGTCATGCAAACTTTGGTTCATTTCGCAAGGGTAATATTCATCTTAATTAGCAAAACAATTGATGGCTGCGTTCGTCCTTCGAGAGGGAGTTTGTCTGCTGTGTACTAATTATCAGCGCTGGATTATCCCGATGAATAGAATGAACCCATCTTATTGGGAACTTTGCAGTAAATGTTCTCGGTCTGTGGGGCTATAGACCTCCTTGTTCGACACGTACCCTCAGGAGCTGGGGTAGCGTGCATTTAGCGGTGAGTAGCCGTCCCATTTAGTCTGCCACCAGAAAGCTGCTGGGCACCATGCCAGCTTGAATGTCACTGTTTCTATTTTTGAACACAGACGCGTGCACACACTCTTTCCCCCTCACTCTCTCTCTCTCTCTCATTCTCATTCTCTCTCTCTCTCTCTCTCACACACATACATTCTCTCTCTCTCTCTCTCTCACTCTCTCTCACTCTCTCTCTCGCACTCACACTCACACTCTCTCTCTCACACTCTCTCTCTCTCTCTCTCTCTCACACACACACACACACACACACACACACACCTCTCTCTCTCTCTCTCTCTCTCTCTCTCTCTCTCTCTCACACTCTCACTCTCACACTCTCTCGCTCTCTCTCTCTCTCACACTCACTCACTCTCACTCACTGCCACACTGCCACACTCTCACACACATACACACTCACACACACATGAGCTAATGAACCTGCAGATTTTGTTCACTAAGTGGAAAGACTTGTTTCTGAACAGTAACTCTCCTTTTTAAAAACAATACCCCAGCACTCCCAAGGTCATCATCATCATATCATAGGCAGTCCCTCGGAGTCGAGGATGATTAAGTCAGGACCTCCTCAACAGCACAGCCTATTGAAAACGGCAACACCTTCAGCCTTGCACTGAACAAGGCGATGAGAATGCAACCTGACTGAGCTCGGACGGCGAAGGGGTAAAAAGAAACATGTGCAACTCCCCTGTGGAACACACGGAATATTTGGGCATGTGTGATATTGCAACAGCACCCGAGGAGCTTTCACAGGCAATTACAGCCCTGCTACAATCAGTTTGAATTGGCGTCGACAATAACATTGTTTCTGTGTGAGAGCCCTTTCGATGACAAAAGACGCTCTGTGCCTCCCCTGGAATAGTCAGTTACTCGCCATTCAAATGCTGTGATTGTTTATATGGGATGATATTTTGAGCGTGACAGGCCAGGAATGATGTACAGTAAACACATTTGTTGCTTTGCTTATTAGCCCCAGAGGGACTGTCGTGAAACAAAGAGCCCGCAGTCTGTTAATAGTGTTCAGGACGACAAAGTGTTTGCAATAACCAGAGCGGGTTCAAAGTGAAGCATGGCCAGAGCATGTTTCTGAACACTGCAGTGAATGAGAATACGCGACACCCACTCAGAGGTATTGGTGCCGTTCTTTTTGTATTAACTACAGCAGCTTGCTTTTTGTATAGAAAGAAATAACTCGCATTTATATAGCGCCTTATGCAACCATAGAAGGTTGCAAAGCAATACACAGCCAGTGCAGTACTTTTTGAAATGTAATCACTGTTATAATGTAGGAAGTGTGGCAGCGCCCACAAAGAGAAATGAGAGAAGAACCAAATAATCTGTTTTTAGCGATGTTGTTTGAGGGATAAATATTGCTCAGGTTACCAGGGAGAAAAGCCTGCTCTACTTCGAAATAGTGGCTGTGGAATCTTTTATGCCCACCTTGGAGGGCAGAAGGGGCCTCGGTTTAATGTCTCATCTGAAAGACAGCACCTCCAACAGTGCAGCACTGGAGCATCAGCCTGGATTTTGTGCTGAAATCTCTCGTAGCCAGAGAATCAGCTGCAACAGCTTCTCTTCCCACCCCCGCATTGTTATATTTGGTGTCCCCCAAGGATCTATCCTTGGCCCCCTCCTATTTCTCATCTGCATGTTGGCCCGTGATGACATCATCTGAAAACACAGCATCAGTTTCCATATGTACACTGATGACACCCAGCTCTACCTCACTACCACTTCTCTCGACCCCTCCATGGTCTCTCAATTGTCAGACTGCTTGTCCGACATCCAGTTCTGGATGAGCAGAAATTTTCCCCAGTTGAATATTGGGAAGACCGAAGCTATTGTTTTCTGTCCCCACCACAAACTCCGTTCCTCTCCCTAACTTCTGTCTGAGGCTGAACCAGACTGTTCGCAAACTTGGTGTCATATTTGACCCTGAAATGAGCTTTCGATCACATATCCACAGCATAACTAAGACTGTCTATTTCCACCTCTGTAACATCGCTCGTCTCCGCCCTTGTCTCAGCTCACCCGCTGCTGAAGCCCTCATCCATGCGTTTGTTACCTTTAGACTTGACTGTACCAACACACTCCTGGCTGGCCTTCCACATTCTACCCTACGTAAACTAGAGGTTGCCTCAAAACTCGGCTGCCCATGTCCTATCTCGCACCAAGTCCCCCCTCACCCATCACCCCTGTGCTCACTGACCTACACTGGCTTCCGATTAAGCTATGCCTCAATTTTAAAATTCTCATCCGTGTTTTTTAATTCCTCCATGGCCTCGCTCCTCCCAATCTTTGTCATCTCCTCCAGCCCCACAACCGCACAAAATGTCTGCGCTCCTCTAATTCCGCCCTCTTGAGCATCCCTGATTATAATTGCTCAGCCATTGGTGGCCGTGCCTTAAGTTCTGGAATTCCCTGCCTAAACCTCTCTGCCTCTCTACCTCTCTTTCCTCCTTCAAAATGTCCCTTAAAACCTACTTCTTTGATCAAGCTTTTGGTCATCTGGCTCTTAGACTGGTATGGGAGAAATGGGTTTCGGTTCATGGGCACTGGCACCAACACTGGGGTAAGAGGGAGCTGTTCTGTTGGGACAGGTTTCACTTGAACCATGCTGGGACCAGTGTCCTGGTGAATCGAATAACTAAGGCTGTAGATAGGGCTTTAAACTAAATATTGGGGGAAGAGTTCAGGTGAGGGGAAATTTAAAAATTCAAAGAGAAAGGAGAAGGCAATAGTGCAGGGTCGTGATAACGGTAATGATAACCAGAGTGTGACAGGAAGGGACAGAGCATATAAACATAGAAAGTAGAGTCAGAGTAGGGAAAAATGGTAAAAAGACAAAATTAAAAGCTCTTTATCTGAATGCACGCAGCATTTGTAACAAGATAGATGAGTTGACGGCACGAATAGAAATAAATGGTTATGATTTGACAGCGGATTTGATAGCCATTATAGAGACGTAGTTGGGAACTGAATATACAGGAGTATTTGACATTTTGGAAGGATAGACAGAAAGAAAAATGAGGTGGGGTAGCTCTGTTCCTAAAGGAGGAGATCAGTGCGTTAGTGAGAAATTATATTGGCTCAGAAAATCAAGATGTAGAATCAGTTTGGTTAGAAATAAGAAATAATAAGGGAAAGAAGTCACTGGTGGGAGTAGTCTATAGGCCCCAAACAGTAGCTACACTGGAGGACAGAGTATAAATCAAGAAATAACGGGGGCTTGTAAGAAAGGTACTGCAATAATCATGGGCGATTTTACTCTTCGTATGGATTAGACAAATTAAATTGGCAAAGGTAGCCTTGAGGACGAGTTCATCGACTGTATTCGGGATCGTTTCTTGGAACAATACGTTGTGGAATCAACCAGGGAGCAGACTATTTTACATAAGAACATAAGAAGATAAGAATTAGGAGCAGGAGTAGGCCATTCGGCCCTTCGCGCCTGTTCCGCCATTCAATAAGTTCATGGCTGATCTGATCTTGGTCTCAACTCCACTTGCCTGCCCGCTCCTCATAACCCTTGACTCCCTTATCATTCAAAAATATCTCTATATCCACAAATCTATTCAATGACCCAGCCTCCACAGCTCTCTGGGGTACAGAATTCCAAAGATTCACGACTCTCTGAGATAAGAAATTCCTCCTCATCTCCGTTTTAAATGGGCAACCCCTTATTCTCAAACTATGCCCCCTAGTTCTAGATTCCCACACAAGGGGAAACATACACTCTGGGTCTACCCTGTCAATTCCTCTCAGAATCTTATATGTTTCAATAAGATCATCTTTCATTCTTCTAATCTCCAAATGAGGAGAGGCCCAACCTGCTCAACCTTTCCTCATAAGACATCCCCTTCATCTCAGGAATCAACCTCGTGAACCTTCTCTGAACTGCCTCCAATGCAAATATATGCCTCCTGAAATAAGGAGACCAAAACTGTATGCAGTATTCCAGGTGTGGTCTCACAAACAGTTGTAGCAGGACTTCCCTACTTTTATACTCCATCCCCCTTGCAATAAATGCCAACATTCCATTTGCCTTCCTAATTATTTGCTGTACCTGCATCTTAACTTCTTGTGTTTCATGTAAAAGGACCCCCAGGTCCCTCTGTACTGCAGCATTTTGTAATCTCTCCCCATTTAAATAATAATTTGTTTTTTTATTTTTCCTACCAAAGTGGATAACCTCACATTTTCCCACATTATACTCCATCTGCCAAATTTTTGCCCACTCACTGAGCCTATCTATATCCCTTTGCAGATTCTTTGCGTCCTCCTCAGACCTTGCTTTCCCACCTATCTTTGTATCATCAGCAAATTTGGCTACATTACACTCGGTAACTTCATCCAAGTCATTAATATAAATTGTAAATAGTTGAGGTCCCAGCCCCGATCCCTGCGGCACCCCACTATTTACAGTTTGCCAACTGGAAAATGATCCATTTATCCCGACTCTCTGTTTTCTGTTAGTTAGCCAATCCTCTATCCATGCTAATATATTATCCCCAACCCCTGAGCTCTTACCTTGTGCAGTAACATAGAAAATAGGTGCAGGAGTAGGCCATTCGGCCCTTCGAACCTGCACCGCCATTCAATGAGTTCATGGCTGAACATGCAACTTCAGTACCCCATTCCTGCTTTCTCGCCATATCCCTTGATCCCCCAAGTAGTAAGGACTACATCTAACTCCTTTTTGAATATATTTAGTGAATTGGCCTCAACAACTTTCTGTGGTAGAGAATTCCACAGGTTCACCACTCCCTGGGTGAAGAAGTTTCTCCTCATCTCGGTCCTAAATGGCTTACTCCTTATCCTTAGACTGTGACCCCTGGTTCTTGACTTCCCCAACATTGGGAACATTCTTCCTTCATCTACCATGTCTAAACCCGTCAGAATTTTAAACGCTTTTGTGAGATCCCCTCTCATTCTTCTGAACTCCAATGAATACAAGCCCAGTTGATCCAGTCTTTCTTGATATGTCAGTCCCACCATCCCGGGAATCAGTCTGGTGAACGTTCGCTGCACTCCCTCAATAGCAAGAATGTCCTTCCTCAAGTTAGGAGACCAAAACTGTACACAATACTCCAGGTGTGGCCTCACCAAGGCCCTGTACAACTGTAGTAACACATTCCTGCCCCTGTACTCAAATCCCCTCGCTATGAAGGCCAACATGCCATTTGCTTTCTTAACCGCCTGCTGTACCTGCATGCCAACCTTCAATGACTGATGTACCATGACACCCAGGTCTCATTGCACCTACCCTTTTCCTAATCTGTCACCATTCAGATACTAGTCTGTCTCTCTGTTTTTACCATCAAAGTGGATAACCTCACATTTATCCACATTATACTTCATCTGCCATGCATTTGCCCACTCACCGAAGCTATCCAAGTCACTCTGCAGCCTCATAGCATCCTCCTCGTAGCTCACACTGCCAGCCAACTTATTGTCATCCGCAAATTTGGAGATACTACATTTAATCCCCTCGTCTAAATCATTAATGTACAATGTAAACAGCTGGGGCCCCAGCACAGAACCTTGCGGTACCCCACTAGTCACTGCCTGCCATTCTGAAAAGTACCCATTTACTCCTACTCTTTGCTTCCTGTCTGACAACCAGTTCTTAATACACGTCAACACACTACCCCCAGTCCCATGTGCTTTAACTTTGCACATTAATCTCTTGTGTGGGACCTTATCGAAAGCCTTGTGAAAGTCCAAATACACCACATCAACTGGTTCTCCCTTGTCCACTCTACTGGAAACATCCTCAAAACATTCCAGAAGATTTGTCAAGCTGATTTCCCTTTCACAAATCCATGCTGACTTGGACCTATCATGTCACCTCTTTCCAAATGCGCTGCTATGACATCCTTAATAATTGATTCCATCATTTTACCCACTACTGATGTCAGGCTGACCGGTCTATAATTCCCTGTTTTCTCTCTTCCTCCTTTTTTAAAAAGTGGGGTTACATTAGCTATCCTCCACTCCATAGGAACTGATCCAGAGTCTATGGAATGTTGGAAAATGACTGTCAATGCATCCGCTATTTCCAAGGCCACCTCCTTAAGTACTCTGGGATGCAGTCCATCAGGCCCTGGGGATTTATCGGCCTTCAATCCCATCAATTTCCCCAACACAATTTCCCGACTAATAAGGATTTCCCTCAGTTCCTCCTCCTTACTTGACCCTCTGACCCCTTTTATATCCGGAAGGTTGTTTGTGTCCTCCTTAGTGAATACCGAACCAAAGTACTTGTTCAATTGGTCTGCCATTTCTTTGTTCCCCGTTATGACTTCCCCTGATTCTGACTGCAGGGGACCTACATTTGTCTTTACTAACCTTTTTCTCTTTACATATCTATAGAAGCTTTTGCAGTCCGTCTTAATGTTCCCTGCAAGCTTCCTCTCGTACTCTATTTTCCCTGTCCTAATCAAACCATTTGTCCTCCTCTGCTGAGTTGTAAATTTATCCCAGTCCCCGGGTTCGCTGCTATTTCTGGCCAATTTATATGCCACTTCCTTGGCTTTAATACTATCCCTGATTTCCCTTGATAGCCACGGTTGAGCCACCTTCCCTTTTTTATTTTTACGCCATACAGTGATGTACAATTGTTGTAGTTCATCCATGCGATCTCTAAATGTCTGCCATTGCCCATCCACTGTCAACCCCTTTAGTATCATTCGCCAGTCTATCCTAGCCAATTCACGCCTCATACCTTCAAAGTTACCCTTCTTTAAGTTCTGGACCATGGTCTCTGAATTAACTGTTTCATTCTCCATCCTAATGTAGAATTCCACCATATTATGGTCACTCTTCCCCAAGGGGCCTCGCACAACGAAATTGCTAATTAATCCTCTCATTACACAACATCCAGTTGCACATTATCGAATGCCTTCTGGAAATCCAAATATACGACATCTACTGGTTCCCTTCTGAATTACATGCTACCCACTGAGCCGCAACTGCTATAGTAGAAAAAAGCCCTTTACTCATTTTACAAGGGCGCAAGGAAGAAATAAAAAAGGCCCGGCAAAGAAGGAGATATTAGATGGGTTTTAAGGAGGGTTCAGGGCTCCCCACCCTTCAACATGTGGGGGCCTGGGACAGGCTCAGACAGCAGACCATACCTGGACTGGTACCTTCTCCTAGCCTGGAACCTTCTCCATTTGGGGGCTGGGACATTCTCAGACGGTATGCCTGGTGACCAGCCAGTGCCGGTTGTAAGCTAACTGGGTCAATGCTCCTCTGGTTGCTACAATTGAATACCGCATTCCTGCAAGGCACTCCAGCCTGAGGCCTAGTTGACAACCTGATGCAGAATCACCTAACTGAGGCAAACAGGTGACAGGCCATGAATCGATGGCAGAGCAAAGATGCTGGCACCCTTCCCCCTTGCAAGTACCAGACTGCCTCTTCAGTGCAGCTTTCTGAAGACTTGCATCATTAGTCTTTTTGTTGCTAACTGTTGTCAGTGTCTCTGGACTTTGACTGGTCTATTGATTACACATTGTGCATGTTTATTCTGAACCATGAATGAAGATTGATTCACTTTCTATGATTGCACACATCAACAAGTTCAAATTCTTTCGGAAGCAATTTGAAATGGCTTCAGTTTTTCTTCTGGCTTTGAATGGAACTTGAATATATTTTCCATTTATTTAACCGTTAACCACTTAAAGGCCACAGTAACATTTGAATTGCAAAATAAAACGTGAAAAGATTCATTTTTATTTTGCTTCCCTCATCTGTTGGATGAGATGTTGAACCGAGGCTCCGTCTGCCCCCTCAGGTAGACGTAAAAGATCCCATGGCACTATTTCGAAGAAGAGCAGGGGAGTTATCCTGGCCAATAATTATTCCTCAACCAACATCAGTAAAAACAACTGATTATCCGCTTTTTATCTCACTGCTGTTTGTGGGAGCTTGCTGTGCGCAAATTGGCTACTGTGTTTCCTACATCACAACAGTGACTACACTTCAAAAGCACTTCATTGGCTGTAAAGCATTTTGAAACATCCTGATAGGGGATGTATAAACGCAAATTCTTTGTTTCTCTGCATACGTGATGCGGCTATATATCTGAACTGAGGAATGCACAAGGCTAGGGGAACTATCAAGGTCCCACTTGTACTGAAGTGTGTCTGTGAGATGCTGGAGTTTAATATTTCAAAGAAGACAATAGCAATCAGTTTTGAAATGCTGTAATATGTTTAATGTTTAAATCTTGCTGCTACTATCAAGGTCAAGTTGTGATGGTTTTATTAAGACTGTAAAATGCTTCGAGACATCCTGAGGCTGTGAAAGACATTATATAAATGATGTAACTCTTTGTACTGCGCTTTTGTTGAGCGGCATCTATCAAGCTTCGCCGCCCCGCCCTCCCGAATCATTCATTCCACGTGTTGCCGAGAAGCAGGACCTGAGGCCCGAGACTGTCGACCTGATCTCAGTGGGGCCTGAGGGGGCCAGTGGTGGTCGAGAGCGGTGGGGGGGAGGGAGTGGGAGAGAGAGAGAGACTGGGGGAGGGAGTGGGGAGAGAGAGAGAGAGACTGGGGGAGGGAGTGGGAGAGAGAGAGAGACTGGGGGAGGGAGTGGGGAGAGAGAGAGAGACTGGGGGAGGGAGTGGGGAGAGAGAGAGAGAGACTGGGGGAGGGAGTGGGGAGAGAGAGAGAGAGACTGGGGGAGGGAGTGGGAGAGAGAGAGAGACTGGGGGAGGGAGTGGGAGAGAGAGAGAGACTGGGGGAGGGAGTGGGGAGAGAGAGAGAGACTGGGGGAGGGAGTGGGGAGAGAGAGAGAGACTGGGGGAGGGAGTGGGGAGAGAGAGAGAGACTGGGGGAGGGAGTGGGAGAGAGAGAGAGACTGGGGGAGGGAGTGGGGAGAGAGAGAGAGAGACTGGGGGAGGGAGTGGGGGAGAGAGAGACTGGGGGAGGGAGTGGGGAGAGAGAGAGAGACTGGGGGAGGGAGTGGGGAGAGAGAGAGAGAGACTGGGGGAGGGAGTGGGAGAGAGAGAGAGACTGGGGGAGGGAGTGGGGAGAGAGAGAGAGACTGGGGGAGGGAGTGGGGAGAGAGAGAGAGAGACTGGGGGAGGGAGTGGGAGAGAGAGAGAGAGAGAGAGACTGGGGGAGGGAGTGGGGAGAGAGAGAGAGACTGGGGGAGGGAGTGGGAGAGAGAGAGAGACTGGGGGAGGGAGTGGGAGAGAGAGAGAGACTGGGGGAGGGAGTGGGAGAGAGAGAGAGACTGGGGGAGGGAGTGGGGAGAGAGAGAGAGAGACTGGGGGAGAGAGTGGGGGAGAGAGAGAGAGAGAGAGACTGGGGGGAGGGAGTGGGGGGAGAGAGAGAGAGAGAGAGAGAGAGAGAGACTGTGGGAAGGAGTGGGGGAGAGAGACTGGAGGAGGGAGTGGGAGAGAGAGACTGGGGGGCGGGGGAAAGAGAGAGAGATTGTGTGGGGAGAGTGGGGGTGAGAGAGAGAGAGAGAGACTGGGGTGAGAGGGAGAGTGGCTGGGGGTGCGGAGGGGAGAGAGAGAGAGAGAGAGACTGGGTGGGGGAGAGAGAGAGAGACTGGGGGGAGAGAGAGAGAGACTGAGGGGGGAGGAGAGAGAGAGAGAGAGAGAGAGAGTGTGTGTGGCTGGGGTGGGGGGGAAGAGAGAGAGAGAGCGTGATAGGCTGGCGGGGGGGGTGCGGAGGAGAGAGATATGGGTGGTGGTGGGGGGGATGGGGGATCGGAGGGGGAGAGGGAACTCCGGGAAGAAGCATCACGTTCTTCCAACCCCCTACAAGGGATATCGTTGGAGTGGATAATATCCAGAAGTCACAACACTGTCACTATTCACTTCATACACAATAAACCTGTTATCAATCCATACACAATGCCTGCCCCATCTATGGTGGGGTGAGGGGTGGGGGATGTACTTGCGCTGAGGTAAGGCACTTCGGTTGGGTGAGGCATGCACGGATTGGGGTAAGGTACTTTGGCTGGGGGAGGGATGTACGGATTGGGATAAGGAACTTTGGCTCGGGGACGGATGTACTTGGACTGGGGTAAGGCACTTTGGCTGGCCCTGGCTGTCTTCTGGTGAGCTCTGTCCTCTGTCGCTTCAGGAAGTCAAAGTGGATCGAGTTACAATTTGCAAAGTCAGTCAGACCTTGGGCTGGGCGGTTCCAGTTACACATACCTGTGAAACTTCAGGGTGTGGCTTATTTTAGCAGTGCAAATAAATGCTGCTTCCTTCTCTCTCTTTCTCTGGACGTGGGTATCACTGGCATTTATTAGCCAGCCATAGTTGCCCTGCTAAGGTGGTGGTGGATCTCCGTCTTGAACCGCTGCCAGCAATTTGATCTGACTTGTTAAGACCAATAAGAGGGCAGCTAACAGTCAGGCACCGGTGTCACAGAAAGATAGAAAGAACTTGCATTTATACTGCACTTTATACCAAAGAGCTTCACAGTCAATTAAGTACTTTTGAAGTGTAGTCACTATTGTAATGCAGGAAAGGCAGCAGCTGATTTGCACATAGCAATCTCCCACAAACAGCAATGTGATAATGACCAGATAATCTGTTTTTAGTGATGTTGATCGAGGGATAAATATTGGCCAGGACATCGGAGAGAACTTCCATGCTCTTCTTCCTAATAGTACCGTGGGATGTTTTACATCCACCTGAGAGGGCAGACGGAGCCTCAGTTTAACGTCTCACCCGAAAGACACGGTCGGCCATATTTTTTTCTCAAGTCTCTGAAGTGGGACTTGAACCCACAACCTGCTGACTCTGAGGCAAGGGTGCTACCCACTGAACCTCGTCTGCAAGGCAGGTTTCCTTCCTTAAAGGGCATTAGTGGATTTGAAGATTATTTAAAAACTGAAGTCAAATTCTCAAACTGCTATGATGGGATATCAACTCAATTTCTCTGAGATTCTCGGCCTCTAGATTACTAGTCCAGTAACACATGCATCGTATTACAGATCGGATAGCTGATCCCAACTGGGTGGTATTGCTGTCGTTTTCAATGGTGTCAATTTATATTGGGTCTCTTGTGGCCATTGGGTGGGAACACAAAGACAGGCTTGGCTTTGATGCACTTGGTGCCTGACCAATCCTGCGACCAGCCGCCATCTAGACGTGTCCATCACCACCGTGTTAAAGGCCAAAAGCTCCTGAGCATAGGCCTCACTCACCCGACTTTTGGCACCACCAAGTTGTTGGATTTGCTGTGGGTACATTTGCCGTAGGCAGACCAGCAAGTTTGCTGTGGTGTTGTTGGTGGCCGTGTGGGAAGCTGGCTGCATCTAAACAGCCGAAGAATGACTACTTGGTACAGTTACTGGAGGAGTGTTGGCAGCTGTGGGACCGTATCACAGCAACAAGTCAGGAGAGAAAGTCAGCAAAAAAGAGAGGGGGAAGAAAATTGCCTTTTTTTCCCTTGCACAAGTCTGCTTGAATTAAATGGAACTATAATACCAAAAAAAAGATGTGATTGGCTGTTGCATTTGCCAGCATTTTCAAAAAGTATTTCATTGGCTGTGTAGAGCTTTGGGATGTCTGGAGGATGTGAAAGGCACTAAATAAATGGAAGATGCTATCATCTTAAAACTGGGAAAGAACTTAGATTTATATATGTAGAAAGAAAGACTTGCATTTATACATATATGACCTCAGGACATCCCAAAGGGCTCTGCAGCCAATTAAATACTTTTGAAGTGTACTCATTGCTTAATGTAGGAAATGCGGCAAACAATTTGCGCACAGCAAGCTCCCACGAATAGCAATGTGATAATGACTAGAAAATTTTTTTTAAGTGATGTTGGTTGAGGAATAAATATTGACCAGGACACCCGGGAAGAACTTCCCTGCCCTTTTTCGAATAACATCAACGGTCCTCGGTTTAACACCTCACTGGAAAGACGCGACACCTCTGACAGTGCAGCATCCTCTCAGTACTGCACTGGAGTGTCAGCCTGGATTCAAAGCTTATGTCTTTGGAGTAAACACCTAGGAACATAGGAACAGGAGTCGGCCATTCAGCCCCGCGACCCTGCTCCGCTATTCAATGAGATCATAGCTGATCTGTGACCTAACTCCAGATACCCACCTTTGGCCCATATCCCTTACTACCTTTGGTTAACAGAAAGCTATCAATCTCCGATTTAAAATTAACAATTAATCTCGCATCAGTTGCCATTTGCAGAAGAGAGCGCCAAACTTTTACCACCTCTGTGTGCAGAAGTGTTTCTTAATTTCACCCCTGAAAGGTCAAGCTCTAATTTTTAGACTACGCCCCCTAGTCCTAGAATCCCCAACCATTGTAAATAGCTTCTCTCGATCAAATCTCCCATTAACCGACTCTGCTCGAAGGAACACAACCACAGTTTCTCTAGTCTTTAGTTTAGGCCGAAGGGTGGATTTTCCGGTCTTTTGCGTTCCGTTTTTCGCCCCGGAGCGGCAGCAATGGCAGCGGATAGGCCTTCTGGCCGCGCAGTCTGCCTCCAGCGCCACACGAGGGTTTTCGCGCCGGTTTTTCAGCAGCGTGGAGCAGCACTGCCTGGAGGCGCTACGCTGGTGTGCATCACCCCTGGTTGCGACATTGACGCACTTTTTGACTCCCGCCCTGAAGCGTGCCCAACAGTGAACGCCTGCAAAAGCAGGCGGTCCGACGATACCAACTACAGAGAGGTAAGTAATGCTGTCATAAGGTAAGTGCGATTCTTTTTTTCTTTTCATTTTTTTTTGCGATTTATGTTGTGGTGGCGTGGGTTATGTATTCGGAATGATTTTGTAGGGTTTTATTTCAGGTTCCCCCCCCCCCCCCACTCCCAGGCGTCTCTCAGAGCGCTCCCCGCCTGGCTCTTTAGCTCGGGAGTTTCCCATGCTAACACCCGATGAGAGGTGTACAACACCTCCCTTAGCGCTGTGCCCCAGACTCGGGGCCTAGCTGCCCAATTTTGATGACTGAGGCGCAAACTATTCCCAGTGTGCAAACCTTACCGTTACCACTCTGAAATCATCAAAGCTGATTGGCTAGTATAAACCTGACGCCCTCAATGGTATTCTGCACTCAATATCTCTTGACTTACAACAGTAAAGGTAGGAAGCCCTGGAAGCTCCCAAATTTATTTCTGTTCAGCATCCAACGGAGAGAGGCAATGCAGTTCACTGGTAATAAAAACTTGCATTTATATAACACCATACACATCCCGAGGACGTCTCCCAAAGTGCGTTACAGCCAATGAAGTACTTTTTGAGGTGTAGTCACTGTTGTAATGTAGGAAACGTGGCAGCCAATTTGCGCTCAGCACATCCCACGATGTGATAATGACCAGATAGTGGGGCCAAAATTGCCCCCTATTCTAAGGGTTGTTACGGCCTCAGAGGCGGTAACGGGGCGGTAAAGCTTTTCCGCCCGGTCGGGGTGGCCTCAATGACGATCGGGACATTGCTCTCCTAATTTCTGCAGGCGCAAAACATTACTCCCCCGTTCCGCCGACATCCGCCCCGCTCGTCCGCGCAGACCGCCTGGTCCTCGCCCTGGAAGAGACCTTGCCCCGGAATCGTCCACCAACCGCTTGTCGGTGCCCCCAACAGCTTCGCGAGGTGGGCAGCTGCCCGTGGCTGAGCGGTGCGGCCGCCCTTAAAGAGGAGGGCGCACTGCCGCGGCCGCCATTTTGTTTAAATTGTCGGCTGACTCTGCTGGCCCGGCCAAACCCCTCCCTGGTGACCCAGTGGACACCAAGGAAGCCTCACTAGGCCTGGCAGCTGTCCCTCCTCTTTAAGTGAAGGATGTGATGGACACCGCCACACTCCCAACGCAAACCCGCCCCGACACCGCCTCAAACAGCGCCCCCAAAGCGCTGGAAGGCCGTGACAAAGTTAAAGTGCCGAATTTTCCGTCTCTTCCCTCTGCCAGGGCAGTAGGCAATTTCCAGCCCTGTCTGTTTTAGCAACGTTGGTTAAAGGATAAATATTGGGCAGGACACTGGGGGCGGGGGGGAACACCCCAGCTCTTCATCGAAATAGTGCCTTGGGATCTTTTACACACATCCGAGAGGGCAGTGGTGGCTTTGGGTTAATATTTCATCCAAAAGAAGGCACTTCTGACAGTGCCACACTCCCTCAGTACTGCACTGGAGTGTTGGCCAGGATTTCGTGCTCAAGTCTCTGGAGTGGGACTTGAACCCAAGGCCTTCTGGCTCAGATGAGAGTGAGACTACTTAGCCAAGGTGTGACTTGATACAGAGTGGTGGCATCGGGCAAAAGCTAGATGGTCTTTTTGGTGGTGGGGGGGGTGGTTGCAGCAGGTGGTACAGAGGACTTGAGTTATTGACCTTTCCCTTCTGCGACCTAGGACGCAACCCAGCCTGAACAACACCACCACTTTGTATTTACACAGTGCCTTTAACGTAGTGAAACGTCCCAAGGGGCTTCACAGGAGTGTTATGAGATCAAATAATTTAACACCAAACCACATAAGTAGAAATCAGGGCAGGTGTCCAAAAGCTTGGTCAAGGAGGTAGGTTTTAGAGAGCGTCTTGAAGGAAGAAAGAGAGGCGGAGAGGTTTAGACAGGGAGTTCCAGAGATTAGGGCCGAGGCAACAGAAGGCATGGCCAACAATGGTTGAGCGAATATAATCAAGGATGCTCAAGGGAATTAGAGGAGCTCCGATACCTCACGGTGTTTTGGGGCTGGAGGAGATTACAGAGATAGGGAGGGGCAAGGCCACGGAGGGATTTGAAAATAAGGATGAGAATTTTGAAATTGAGGCGTTGCTTAACTGGGAACCAATGAGCACAGGGGTGATGGGTGAGCAGCACTTAGTGCAAGTTAGGACATAGGAAGCCGAGTTTTGTATCACTGCAAGTTTATGTAGGGTAGAATGTGGGAGGCCGGCCAGGAGTGCGTTGGAATAGTCAAGTCTAGAGGTGTCTGAAGCATGGATGAGTTAAAAATTCCCAAGGCACTTCACAGGAGTATTTTCAACAAAACAAATTGACACCGAGCCACATAAGGAGAAATTAAAGCTTGGTCAAAGAGGTAGGTTTTAAAGATCATAAGGAACGAAAGAGCGGTAGAGAGGCGGTGAGGTTTAGGAAGGGAATTCACGAGCTTGGGGCCTAGGCAGCTGAAGGCATGGCCACCAAAGTTGGGGCGATTAAAATCAGGGATGCGCAAGAGGGCAGAATTAGAGAAGTGCAGATATCAACGGGGTATTACACTAGAATTAGAGCTCGGCTGTTCAGGGGTGATGTCAGGAAACACTGCTTCGCACAAAGGGAGGTGGAAATCTCGATTATTCATGGTAGCGGAACAGGCCCAAGAGGGCTGAATGGCCTATTCCTGTTCCCAGGCACGTGACAAAAATGTTCAGCACTGAATGGGTTAAAAAAAATCTGAGCCGGTTTCTTTGTGCGAGTGGATGAAATCGCTGCTGCCTTATCTCAATTTGTTTTCAAACTGCTGAGCAAATAGTTATTGATTTTTGAAGTTAATTTTTTTCCAGTGATTATTATATTTATTACACCGCACTCCTGACTGGGGTTGGTTGCATGGCAGCAGTTACCAACTGCTGCTGCTGAGTCTCGTGGCCCGTGACAACTCAAGGATTTCCCGCAATGCCAAATCTGACAGTGTGGCCGGCAACTGCACGCCCCCGGTGATTTGCATCACGGCTTCACCAACTAGATTTCCACAACTGCTCGGGCTACAAGGGCTAGCTTGCTCCATTTATATCGAGGTGGCGCAAGAGATTTCATTATCGTGCTGATGCTTTTTTGAGACAGTTTTCTGCCGTCAGTCTGTTTTAATGTTTGACACTGGTTATGCCATATTGTTGAATCATGCAGTACAGCCATTCGGCCCATCTTGCCTGTGCCGGTTCTCTGAAAGAGCTATACAATTAGTCCCACTCCCCTTCACACATTCCCCATAGCCCTGCAAATGTTTCCTGTGTGTGTGTGTCTCGTGTGTGTCTCGTGTGTGTGTGTCTCGTGTGTGTGTCTCGTGTGTGTGTGTCGTGTGTGTGTCCCGTGTGTGTGTGTGTGTGTGTGTGTGTGTATATACACAATTCCCTTTTGAAAGTTATTATTGAATTTGTTTCCACTACCCTTCCAGGCAGTGTATTCCAGATCAGAGCAAAAAATTGTCTCCTCATTTTTCCCTTCGGAGTTTTGGTGCCCTCTGGTTATTGACGCTCTGCCAGTGGAAACCACTTCTCCCTAATTGCTCTATCAAAAGCCCCCATAATTTTGAGCACCTCGAATAAATCTCCTCCTAATCTTCCTGTTATTGTCCAGTTTTTGTAAAAATTCAATCTCGGGATGTGGGCATCGCCAGCAAGGCCCGCTTTTATTGCCCATCCCTACCTTCTTGAACTGCTGCAGTCCGTGTGGTGAAGGTTCTCCCACAGTGCTGACTTTGTTTTAGTGATTTGGTACAATTGAGTGTCTCGCTAGGCCATTTCAGAGGACCGTCAAGCACATTGCTGTGGGTCTGGAGTCACATATAGGCCAGACCAGGTAAGGATGGCAGATTTCCTTCCCTGAAGGACATTAGTGAAGTATATGGGTTTTTCGTGGTCACTATTACTGATACTAGCTTTTTTTAAAATTCCAGATTTATTTAATTAACTGAATTTAAATTCCCCATCTGCCGTGGTGGGATTTGAACACAGGTCTCTGGATGTACGTCCAAGTCAGGATGGTCTGTGACTTGAGCATGGTAAAATTCACCTGAGGGTTTGCTGCACTGTCAGACGTGCCGTCTTTCCGATCAGATGTTAAACCGAGGTCCCGTCTGCCCTCTCAGGTGGATGTAAAAACTCCCGGGGCTCATTTCGAATGAGAGCAGGGGAGTTCTCCCCATTGTCCTGGCCAATATTTATCCCTCAACTAACATCACTTTAAAAATAAAACAAGTTATCTGGTCATTATCTCATTGCTGTTTGTGGGAGCTTGCTGTGCGCAAATTGTGCCACTGTGTTTCCCTACATTACAAATGTGACTACGCTTCATAAGTCGTCATCATCATAGGCAGTCCCTTGAAATCGAGAAAGACTTGCTGCCACTCTAAAAGTGAGTTGTTAGGTGACCGTACAGTCCAATACGGGAATTATAGTCTCTGTCACAGGTGGGACAGACAATGGTTGAAGGAAAGGGTGGGTGGGGAGTCTGGTTTGCCGCACGCTCCTTTCGCTGCCTCCACTTGCTTTCTGCATGCTCTCGACGACGAAACTCGAGGTGCTCAGCGTCCTCCCGGATGCGCTTCCTCCACTTGGGGCAGTCTTTGGCCAGGGACTCCCAGCCGTCGGTGTGGATGTTGCATTTTATCAAGGAGGCTTTGAGGGTGTCCTTGAAACGTTACCTCTGCCTACCTGGGGCTCATTTGCTGGGTAGGAGTTTCCGAGTAGAGCACTTGCTTTGGGAGTCTCGTGTCAGGCATGCGAACAGTGTGGGCCGCCCAACGGAGTTGGTCAAGTGTGGTCAGTGCTTCGATGCTGGGGATGTTGGCCTGATCGAGGACACTCACGATGGTGCGTCTGTCCTCCCAGGGGATTTGCAGGATCTTGCGGAGACATCGTTGGTGGTAAGAGTACTTCACTGGCTGAAGAGTGCTTTGGTGCCTCCTGAGGCAATGAAAGTCACTATATGAATGCAAATCTTTTTTCCAAATTGCTCCCCACTTTCCCCCTTCCTATGGTGACAGACCTGTGAACCGCCCACAGGCCAATCTGGACGTGTACTGCTGGGTATTTTCACGGTTGAATTGGACGCAGTATGAAAACTTCAGGCTCCCACCATTATGTTTTGCTGAATTCCCAGTGACAACACTGGGATGGGTTTGCAAATGGGCTCTTTCAGCCCTTTTTATCTGCTGCAGTGTGTTTTTTTTTGGACGGTGGATGTAATTTATTACACAACAGACAGCAATGCTTGCTTACCTGCTTCAACTCTCCGTGATCGCTTTTCAGAGTGATCACCCAAACAGCCCAGTAGCCATTAGAATGATTAATACGGATACATTGCTGAAAAACAGTTGCAACAGGTAGCAAAGGGGGACTAAGTGACGCTTGCTCCAAGACTAATTCGTACAGTAATGGGCTGTAATTTATTTAGGGTTTTTTTTTTGCTTCCATCCCGGGACAACATTGCCCTCCTGCTTGAAAACTCTTAGTTTATTAAACAGCAAATTGGTTTTTACTAGACATTTATTACTGGGCGATAATAAAACTGAGAGCTTCGAAATGTCATTTCGCCGATAAGATTTATTGTGACACTTTGATATGCCAGGTGCCTCTTTAAAAAAAGGTCAATATTTGAGGTCCAGTGTTTAAAGATAGGTACCTGAAGAATGCATAGTAGAGTACGTTATTAAGTTAAATGTCCCAGGCACAGGGAGGATGTCATTGTCTGTTCAAGTCAGAAGCTACACCCAAAGAAGATTAAATCTTTACAGCCTTTGGTCACGCTGTTTATGCAAATCACAGGTAAATTCTTCTTCCCATGGACGCTGTCTGCTCTTTAATATGATTGCTGGCTGCATGTGAAAGCTCCCAGCCTCCCACCCCGCACCCGCACCCGCACAATATCCTACGCTGCTCACCTGAGGACGTTGGCTTGTGCTGGTGTGCGGCTACAACAATCTGGTGTCCCGCTCACATGAGCGATCCCAGACACCTGACCCCAGTCCGGTCCTCCTCCTTAGGCAGTCCCTCGGAGTCGAGGATGACTTGCTTACACACTAATATGAGTTCTCAGGTGATTGATGAGTCCAATGCGGGACCTACAGTCTCTGTCACAGGTGTGGCAGACGGCTGTTGGAGGGGCGGGTGGGTGGGGTGCTTGGTTTGTTGTGCGATCCTTCTGCTGTTTGTACATGGCTTCCGCGTGCTCCCGACCAAGAGACTCGTCCTGTCCTTTGCCCCCCCCCCCCCCCGTCCTTTATACATACCGTTTCCAATCCTGGCCAATTTACCCCCCTCCCCTCTGTCACTGAAGTCTACTGTAATGGTCGACAGGCACTGCAACTGAGAATGGCTACCTTGACTCACAAATGGAACCTGAGACCTACCGAAGATAAATCAACTGCTTGCCCAGGAATTGAACGGGAGACCCCCATGTGGAATCTTTTGCCTGTATTGCAGGCTGTGTGACCTTAGTGGTTTTACACTGTTCTGTTTGGCAGGCTGTGCTGTTAGCAAAGGGTGATTTAGTAACTGGTTAATAAAATTGTCCCATTGGTTTCTGACATCATTGGTGAGCCCAGTTCAGTCCTCGCCCAACCACAATGCGTTCATTCTTTTCTAGCAGATGTCGCTGGAGAACAACATGAGCAGGAAATCTGGTGATTGTTTATTTATTTTTTAGTTTGCCCCACCCCTGAAGTGGATTGTAGCATCCCAAGTGCAGCTTCGGCTCGGATCGATCTTCTCGGTCCGAAGCTTGCATTGTACCTGGGACCTTCTCCGTCAGCACAGCTCAACATCACACTGAGTGGTGCATTTACCAATTAAGCCACTGTGGGAAGCTACATTCTAACATTTGTGAGAGTGGTATTTCAACTGCACTCGGGTTAAATTTGCAGAATAAACCCTTGTAATCCTGGGAATTCTGGCTCGAAGCCAATATAAATCCGTTGCTTGCCTTGAAACAGCTGTCATATTGGCACTGCTGTGGTGTAAACCCTTCTGGGCTTGAAGCTGGTCAATGATCTAATTGTGATTTTGCAGCATGACGTAGTGGCACTTTCACATGCATTTTATTTATTCAGTTAAGTGCGACCCTATTGTGGCACAACACATCATGAATTATTCTGGAAATGCACTGACTTTTTAATGTGGGCGGCAGGGTGAGCATTTCAACTGGGAGGAGGCCCAATTATAATGATGATGATCATTAAAAGCCAAAAGTGTGAGCTTGGCTCAGTTGGGTAGCTCTCCCACCTCTGGGTCACAAGGTTACAGGCACACATTCCAGTCCAGCACTCGAGATCATCATCCTTTTCTTTTTTGTTTTCTTTCCTTCTTTGGCTTAGAGGTTTCCACTGTGGGCGCAGTCGGGAAATTGCACCCATAATGTGCTCGAAATTGCGCTGATTAGGTTTCCGTTCAAGTTTCTGCTAAAATTCATTTACATAATCACAAACGTCAGTTCTTCCATGAACCAGCGCATTCGGGCGGGGTAACTGAACAAAATCGTTTCTTTTTTTAAAAATCTTTTTTGAAAAAGTATTGCTCGATGTATTTCAGTTGGTGCCATTTTATTACTACAGCTGAAAATGATTAAAGCATCAAAAATAAGCATTTTTAATAAGGGTGTCCTGTCCTCCACCTGTGAGTAACCTGATTTCAAAACACTAAGTGACTTAAAAAAATAAGTTACACTGAACCATTTACTCGTTTCATTGGTGTGCACTAGTCAGTTTCTGAGTAAATTAAATATTTTTTGATCTGATAATGTCTTTAAGCGTGCCGACGAGTGCCCGCGTGCCTCTCAAAATGAGACCGATTCGAAGAGTCTTTCCGAAGCAGCGCTATCGGTGGAATATCGCAATTCTGACCTGGGCACGTGATCCAGGTGAATTAAATCTTGAACCAGCGGGAAACACAACCGTAACTGTTTTGGTGCACAACTCACCTTTAAAACTCACCCATTTATTTTTACAGTCTGGCCGATTGCACTGGAATCTGGGCACTAAACTAGCAGAAATCCTTTCCTTCCTTCTTCACTTCCTCTCTCCCGCCCTCCCTCCCCTTCCTTCCTTCCCTCCCTCCCCCTTCCTTCCCTCCCTCCCTTCCTCACAAATACTTGGAATTACATGGAAGTGTAGTGACTGTTACTATGTAAGGAAAGGCCGCAACCATTCTTGCACAGGGAACAATCCCACAAACAATAATGAGATGAATGACCAGTTAGTTTTGTTTGGTTGGCGTGGGTTGTGAGAAGTATTTCGGCCAGGTCACAGGATCTATAATGTCCACTTGAACAGGCAGAGTGGCCTCGGTTTAACAGCTCAACTGTTGAATGAATAGTTTCAACATCCGTGGTTGTAACTTGCAATGTACTCGCTCATGAATTATATGGCCAACCTTGGAGAAAAAGATATGGCATGACCTTCTTTTCATTACCGGTATTTCATTAGCGATAATGACCGGTATTTACAAAAGTGTATCTGTGGAATGCACTCCACAGTCGCTGTGATGCTGCCGACACAAGCTCCTCTATTGGCTTTGAACCTACAATGTAAACAGTGCAAATAGTGTCAACTGTGGCTCAGTGGATAACACACTTGCCTCTGAGTCAGAAAGTTTTGGGTTTAAATCCCACTCCAGGGACTTGAGCACTATGCTGACACTCCAGTACAGTGCTGAGGATGTGCTGCACTGTCGAAGGTGCCGTCTTTCAGATGAGACGTTAAACCAATATCTGCCCTCTAAGATCCCATGGCACTATTTCGAAGAGCAGGGGAGTTATCCCTGGTGTCTTGGCCAATATTTATCTCTCAATCAACATAACAAGAACAGTTTATCTGGTCATTATCACATTGCTGTTTGTGGGAGCTTGCTGTGCACAAATTGGTTGCCATGTTTCTCACATTACAACAGTGACTACACTCAAAAAGTACTTCATTGGCTGTACAATGCTTTGTGACATTAGGTTGTCATTAAAGGCACTTTATGAATGTGTCTTTCTTTCTTAAACAAGGTGGCAGTGTCATATGCATAATCAAAATAGCGGGGTTTGAAAAAAAGAAAGAAGTTGCATTTCTATCGTGCCTTTCTAGCCCTTAGGACATCCCAAAGTGCTTTACATTTTTGAAGTCTAGTTATTGTTGTAGTGTAGGATATGTGGCAGTCAATTTGCCACAGCAAGGTCCCACAAGCAACAATGTGATAATGACCAAATAATCTGCTTTTTTGGTGTTTGGTTGAGGGATAAATATTAGCCAGAACACCGAGGAGAACTTCCCTGCTCCTCTTCGAAATAATGCCATGGGATTATTGACATCAACCTGCAAGGGTAGACGGGACCTCGGTTTGACATCTCATCCGAAAGACGGCACCTCCGACAGTGTAACGCTCGTACCACACTGGAGTGTCAGCCTAGACTTATGTGCTCAAGTCTCGGCAGTGGGACTTGAACCCACAACTTTCTGACTCAGGTGAGAGAGGATCCACTGAGCCACAGCTGACCCCTGCACTTCTCATGGAAAACACAGGGAAAGTTACTGGCAGAAGAAGCTTAATCACTTCCACCCACCCCAGCATGCTCACAGAGTATGTATTGCAACAGGGCACTTCAGAAGTCTGGATTGCCCAGACAGGTATGCCTAACTCACAAGTTGTCACTTCCATGCAACCCTCCAAGATCTCCCCGCTCCACCAATTCTCGCCTCTTGCGCATCCTTGAATTATTTCGCCCCCTCCATTAGCGGCCGTGCCTTCAGCTGCCTGGGCCCTAAGCTCTGGAATTCCTTTCCTAAACCACGCCGCATATTTCTCCTCCTCTAAGACGTTCCTTAAAATCTACCTCTGACCAAGCTTTTGTCACCTGCCCAACTATCTCTTCATATGGATCGGTGTCAAATTTTGTCTGATAGCACTCCTGTGAAGCGCCTTGCGATGTTTTCCTGCAGGAAAGGCACTATATAAATGTGAGTTGTTGTACACCTTCAAGAATTAAATGGAAGGTTTCAAAGTGCCGTAAAGATGGTAAGCCTCGGACATGCGTCAGAAGAGCCAGAAGTGAGGTACGTAATAGTCACTCGGGTACTGATGTCCATGAGGTAAGTCTGGTGACCGGGATGAGGGCCAGTTAAGATTGGGTTGCCGGGAAGAGCAGTAAAGGCCAGGACACTTAAGAAACAGCTTGACGCTGTAATGAGAAGATGGTAGGGTTGATATTTTGGACAGCTCAGCTCAAATGGCTCCTTAATGTGAAGCAATATTGTGATCTTATTCTCTTCCCCTCTGAGGAACACATGCTGTAGACCCCTGGATGAAAACCCATCGCAAGCAGACCATTCGAAACACCCACACTCGCTGGAAGTCAAATAGCAACAGTGGCAGAATTATTTTTTTTTTAAATGATCGATTTGACTAGGATATAAACAAGCAAAGCCTACCCGTGTTCTGTCTTAATAGATTTTGCCTTGAAAGTATATTTAATGGGATAATCATATTCATCCATCAATCCCGGATCATGAGATGAAAAGCTTTCGTCATATATATCCCTTTCACTTTGTCACGCTATTTCTGTTGTTACTTCATCCCTCGTAAAAATTTGCAAAGACCTCACACATTATTTAATTATTAATAAATAAGGTGCGCATTTTAGCTTTCCTTAGTGTAAGCCGACCTCCCTTGGCATTGCTCTTGCGTTAAGTATGACGAGGTGTTTTTTGTTAAAGTGATAGCCCTGTTACTCTGCGGCTGAATTGGAGCAGTGTTTAAGCTGTCCCGCTCCTTTAAGGACACAGAGTCTCATTGCTTTAAATCCCGAGGTTTAATAAGCTTAGCTGCTTCTGATGAGCAAAATTATCAGGTTCAAAAGAAATGCTTGTAATCAGTCATAGTCCTCCTTCTGACGGCAGCACTTCTGACACTCTCAATTTTTCCAGTGCCCTAATTTTGCTCAGCTTGTCCAGAAGTGCGTGATCCATTGGGCTGGAGTCTCTGCCTCCCTGCAATCCCAATGAATCGCAACATTTTAAACGGTCGGAGTGTTTTAGCAATGCTCCAATCACTATTCCCTGGACCCCCTCAGGGCAAATGCGTGTGTTTGGACATCGAGTGAGGACAAGATCGGCCTTGGGGTTGATGCCTTCCAGAGTGCAATATACTCACTGTCAAAGCTTGGATGCCTACAGGGGCCGCTTGGACAAGGCCACAGAGGGATCCCAGTGCTGTGGAATGGTCTTCTGACCAACAATACCGGGGAAGGGAGACAATTTTCAGGGAACATTCTAAATGTAAAAGACTTGATTGAAGTCCCAAATAAATGTTGGCCATCAGCTCAAAATTATTTGTCGTATTAACTGTTAATTTCTTTTCATTGGGGGAAGAAAAGGACATTTTGCTTGAGGGTATTATTTAACTTTCATTGTCTGGATTGTCTGAAGTGCCTCTGATCCACAACATCTCCGATGGTTTCAGACCTGACCTAAGCAATGACCCAGGGTCATGAACCTGCAGATTAATAATGGGCACCACAGATACCTCTATAAGGCTGTAATATAATGGGGAGGTTTTCTATCATTAGGACTATGTACAGACAGGTTAAGCAAGGACGTCGTGGTACAGCCATTAGGATTAGATGAGTACAGGCACAGTGAGGTTTCAGAGCACATTGTGAGTGTTTTTCCTTGCTTGAATGTTGTCAAGGTGTGAAGTTGCAGCTTTGCAAATCGCCACACATAAAGCAATATCTTCTAGTAGCTCAGTGGGTGAAGTCACTGTCCAGTGGAGCACTGAGCCGGAGAGAGAGAGAGACACACACACACAGGAAAGTGGATGCAACCACTTGTAAAATATATCCTGAAAGGTTGATTTGCCTTAATTTGCATGTGTACATTATTACATCTGCAGTGTTGCCTTTAGGCGCTTTGTTTTTTTTTCAGTATTCGAAACTTGTTGCTGTTGTCCAAGTTGAAAGTTGGTCTGTGCTGAGTGAGCTGTCCAGGCAGAGGTTGGGCCTGCAGTTGGCCTCGACAACCCTGGATTAAGGAAGGGAAAAATCAGCCAGGGTTCAGACTCCTACTCTTAATCTGGTCACTCCTGATGGAATGTGTGGACGTGTGAACACTATGCAGGATATGGACATGGCTGCGATGCCTTTCATGGTTAGATAACATTGTGACACTCAGTGACCTCGTCCTGAGTGTATCGTAGGGTGAGGTTGCTTGGGACTTCAGGTGCTCTTGTATCCCAGAAGAGTTGTCACCATCCGGAGGAGACAGTCATGCACTTGTTTCTCTATAATCCAAATTTGACTGAACAATATTATATCCAGGGGCAGCCTCTGTTAACTACCTGTCTGGTTAGGTCAGGCTGCCTCCAACTGGTCAGCTAATTGATGCAGTGTCAGATTGTTAAGGGAATGGCTGTAAACTGCATACTCAAACGGTGATGAAAACTGGGCGAATGCTTGAAGTTATTTTGGTGACATTGAGCATTTACCACTTACCAGCCTGAATCAAACGGCAGACACACTCATGTTCTGTGACAGGTGGGGAGCTCGGGGAAATGAAAGGCACTGTCTACCCAAATATCTGGCAATTGTCATTTAAAATGTCCTGGATGTCACCTTCAGTTGGCATGAATGGCTGGTTTGTCTCTTTGAATGAGGTTGAAGCTTGTAGTTCTGGTAACAGCCCACTAGTTACTGGTCTGCACAAAACACGGCACTTCAGTGAAGTACAATCCAAATTTAAACGTTGCCAACTTAATTGCTAACATTTAATACAAATTTGGACCATTTTTCAGTAAGCGAGCTGCCCTGCAGAGAGGGTGCTTTGTGGCAATTCTGGTGGATTTTAGCTCTGTGTTGTTGCCAGTCATCATTGGTCAAAACAGAACACATATTGGTGTAAAGGAACGTCGATAGAGGCACAAACAAAATTGTCACAGAGATGAGGGGAGCAAACTGCAACAATCGGGGTAATTTTAACCAAACCCGCACATTGGGGAACTGACGGGATAGGGCTCTCCGCTGATTTGACATTCTGCCCGATTTTTACACTCAACAACTACAACAACTTGAATTTATATAGCACCTTTTAATGTGGTAAAACATCCCAACGCACTTCACATGAGTATTATCAAATAATATTTGACACCGAGCCACATAAGGAAAGATTAGGACAGATGGGTCAAAAATGAGGAAGGAGAGATGTAGGGAGGGAATTCTAGAGCTTAGGGCCTCGGCAGCTGAAGGCACGGCTGCCAATGGTAGAGCGATTATAATCGGGGATGCTCAAGAGGGCAGAATTGGAGGAGCGCAGACATGGGGGGGTGGGGGTGCGGGGGCCGGATGTGAGGCTGAAGGAGCTTACAGGGATAGGGAGGGGCGAGGCTAGGGAGGGATTTGAAAACAAAGATGTGAATTTTTAAATCAAGACGCTGCTTAACTGGGAGCTAATGTAGGTCAGCGAGCACAGGGATGCTGGGTGAACTCGATTGAAGTCAACGGAGAGTGTTGTTGGGCAGGGTGGACCATTCCACCTGATCCCCTGGGTTTCCCACCTGGTGAGTTAAGATAAAATGACCCCCAATATCTCTGAACCAACCCCTGATTCCATGAACAAATGTTTAGATTTGCCTAAAAAAAAAGGTGAGCTTAGATTCTGGCTGTAGCCTTGAATTCCCTGCAAAGTATCAGTTATGATGCATTTTTTTGTTGGTATTCTGCATGTTCGTTTTGTATTTCAAAATGGCTGTTGTAACCATTGACCCCAGGGTAGTGACGCTGGACCTGGCCTTTCGTGTGTTCAAGTTGATCGCCTGATTCCTAGTCCAGAGACATTGCAGTGTAATAGGATTGATGTTTGCAGCACGTTATTAATTTACTGAGCATCTTGCAAAGTACAGAGAGAATAATGGATGCTTTTGGGGAACTGCAAAGCTGTAGTATCTCTTTTTATTTTATTTTCTCAGTCTATTTAGTCTCCATGAGCCACAGGTCGCTACGACCGAGGCTCTCCAACCCTACTGCTGACTTTGTTCTAAACCAGGCACTTTGAAGCAACAGCTCCTCGGGCAAAGCTAGGTCCAATTTCACCACCCCGCCGCGCCCCCCCCCACCCCCCACCTCCCCACACCACAGCAAACATGAAACATGCAGTTCAGCACTCTATTGACAAGAAAAAAGGTTAACGGTGTTGTGTATGGAGAAAGAGTCAGACTGAACACTGAGCTCAAAGTAAATTGTGACCGTAGTCTTTTATTGCAGGTCTCCTGTGAAGCCTCCTTAAATACCTGTGTTCCCAAGGGATTATGGACTTCAAGGGATGAGCCCTCTGGTGGCTGTACAGAGTAAATACAAGTCCACATAGAAACAACACTCCCCCACCCCCCGAAAGTCAATAGTGTAACTATTTACAATGTGAGTCGATCTGGGGCCCTTCTTGCCCTGGTTGATCGTCTCGGTGTGAAAGCTGGTGTTGTTGAATCATTTGTTGGGCCCTCGCTGGGCTACCTGGTGTGTTTGGCCCTGCAGGGCTGCTGTGGATGATGGATTCTGCTTCGTGGTCAACCGTGGTGCCGGTTATCACTGGTGTGTATATTGGGGGATCAAAAAAGGTGGGGTCCAAGGTGGGTTGCTCAGGATTGTCGGTGAATCTGAGTTTGATTTGGTTCAAGTGTTTCCGGTGAATGAGTCCATTTGAAACTTTGACTTAAAACACCCTGCTCCCCTCTTTGGCCACGACAGTGCTGGGAAGCCACTTGGGACCTTGTCCATAATTTAATACAAATACAGGATCATTGATTTCAATCTCGCGTGACACACTTGGAATATCATGGTATGTACTTTGTTGAAGCCGCCTGCTCTCTATCTGTTCATGTAGATCAGGGTGAACTAACGAGAGCCTTGTCTTAAGTACTCTTTTCATGAGCAGTTCAGCAGGTGGGATCCCAGTGAGTGAGTGAGGTCTCGTGTGGTAGCTAAGCAGGACTCGGGATAGGTGAGTCTGCAGTGAGCTTTCAGTTACCCTCTTCAAGCCTTGCTTGATGGTTTGCACTGCTCTCTCTGCCTGACCATTGGATGCTGGTTTAAATGGGGCAGATGTAACATGTTTAATCCCGTTACGGGTCATGAAGTCTTTGAACTCAGCACTGGTAAAACGAGGCCCGTTGTCACTCACCAGGACATCAGGTAAGCCGTGAGTGGCAAACATGGCCCGCAGGCTTTCAGTAGTGGCAGTGGACGTGCTAGCCGACATTATCTCACAGTCAATCCACTTAGAGTATGCTTTTACAACCACAAGAAACATTTTACCCAAGAACGGGCCTGCATAGTCGATGTGTACCCTAGAACCACGGTTTGGCGGGCCAACATCATAAACTTAGCGGCGCCTCCCTGGGTACATTGCTTAACTGCGAGCATGTATTACATCTGTGAAAGCAGGAATCTTAAGTCCGCATCGATACCGAGCCACCACATGTGGGATCTGGCGATTGCTTTCATCACTACGATGCTTGGGTGGATACTGTAGAGGTCATTGATGAAGGTGCCTCTGCCCTTCTTGGGGACCATTACTTGATTGCCCCACAGAAGGCAGTCTGCCTGTATCAATATTTCATCTTTGCACTGCTGGAACGGCTTTATCTCTTCCTGCATTTCCACTGGGACACTGAACTAGTTCCCATGAAGCACACAGCTTTTGACTAGAGATAATAAGGGGTCCTGGCTTGTCCAGGTTTTGATCTGCAGGGCAGTGACGGGTGATTGCTCACTCTGAAATGCTTCCATAACCATGGCTAGATCTGCGGGTTACGCCATTTCCACCCCCCTGGTGGGCAATGGCAGCCTACTGAGAGCATCGGCGCAGTTTTCTGTGCCTAGCCTGTGGCGGATGGTGTAGTTGTATGCGGACAAAGTGAGCGCCCATCTCTGGATGCGGGCCGATGCGTTGGTATTTATCCCTTTACTCTCGGAAAACAGGGATATAAGTGGCTTATGGCTTGTTTCCAATTCGAATTTTAGCACAAACAGGTATTGATGCATTTTCTTTACCCAATAGACACACGCTAACGCTTCTTTTTCAATCATGCTGTAGGCTCTCTCAGCCTTAGACAGACTCCTGGATGCATAAGCAACCGGTTGCAATTTTCCGAAATCATTAGCTTGTTGCAATACACACTCGACGCCATATGACGACGCATCACATGCTAGTACCAAACGCTTACATGGATCGTACAACACAAGCAATTTGTTTGAGCATAACAATTTTAGCGCTTTTACAAAGGCATTTTCTTGGCTTTTGCCCCAAACCCATTTACCCCCTTTTCGTAGTAAGACATGCAGTGGTTCTAACAGTGTGCTGAGATCCGGTAAGAAGTTACCAAAGTAGTTCAGGAGTCCCAGAAACGACCGCAGCTCCGTCATGTTCTTTGGCCTCAGTGCGTTCTCGATTGCCTCCGTCTTCACGTTGGTGGGCCTGATGCTATCCGCCGCAATTCTCCTTCCCAGGAACTCCACTTAAGGAGCCAGGAAAACGCACTTTGAGCGTTTTAACCTGAGCCCCACGCGGTTGAGACGATTAAGAACCTCCTCCAGGTTCTGCAGGTGCTCGACTGTGTTCCAACCTGTGACCAAGATGTCGTCCTGGAAGACCACGGTGTGCAGGACCAACTTCAGTAAACTTTCCTTGTTTCTCTGAAATATCGCCGCCGCTGATCAGATTCCAAACAGGCATCTGTGATAAACAAAAAGACCTTTGTGCGTGTTGATGCAGGTGAGGGCCTTCGATGATTCGTCCAGTTCCTGAGTCATGTAGGCTGAAGTCAGATCCAGCTTCGTGAACATCTTTCCTCCCGCCAGCGTTGCAAAGAGGCCGTCGGCCTTTGGTAGTGGGTATTGGTCCTGCAGGGAAAAACAATTGATAGTTACTTTGTGATCACCACAGATTCTGACGGTGCCATCTCCCTTGAGGACTGGGACAATAGGACTGGCCCACTCGCTGAACTCGATCGGTGAAATGATGCCCTCTCTTTGCAGCCGGTCTAGCTCGATCTCTACCCTTTCTCTCATCATGTACAGTACTGCTCTCGCCTTGTGATGGATGGGTCGCGCCCCCGGAATTAGATGGATCTGCACTTTTGCTCCTTGGAATTTCCCGATGCCTGGTTCGAAGGAAATTTGTTTAAGACCTGGGCACACGAAGTGTCGCCAGCGGGCGATAGTGCTTGGACGTTGTCCCAGTTCCAGCATATCTTTCCCAGCCAGCTGCCATCGCCCGGTACCACCCAGAGTGGTAGCTTGTGCATAGCTCCATCATAGGAGACCTTTACAGTAGCACTGCCGATTACAAGAATCAGTTCTTTAGTGTAAATTCTTAGTTTCGTGTGAACTGGTGTTAAGACTTGCCTTGAGGCCTTGTTGCACTACAACCTTTCGAAAGTCTTTTTGCCCATGATGGACTGGCTCGCGCCCGTGTCCAGCTCCATTGACACTGGGAGTCCATTTAGTTCAATATTCAGCATTATCGGGGGACAATTCGTGGTGAATGTGTGCACCCCATGTACCTCTGCCTCCTCTATCTGAGGCTGTAGTTCGTTGTGATCATCCGTGGATCTGTCCTCCTCTGCAACATGGTGGTTTGCAGGTTTAGCAGGCCTAGCAGCTCGCCTGCACACTCGGAGGTGTCCCATTGTTCCACAGCCCTTGCAAACGTACTCTTTGAATCGGCATGAATGGAAATGATGATCACCTCTGCAGCGCCAACAAGGTGTTAATGGCCTTGCATTCATCACCCTTGATGGTGGACTCTGAGTCATCTGCGGACATGCAGCTGCAGGTATGTGTGATCTGCCCTATACGTTACGATTCGAAAACAACATCACTTTGTTCACAGTACTTATAGCAGCACTTGTGTCCTGAGAGATTTGCTTCGTATTGTCACTGGTGGCAATGAATGCCTGGGCAATCGCTATAGCCTTACTCAAGGTTGGGGTCTCTACAGTCAAAAGTTTGCGAAGTATGGTTTCATGGCCATTGCCAAGTACGAAAAAGTCTCTGAGCATGTGCTCCAAATGTCCTTCAAATTCGCAATGTCCTGCAAGGCATCTTAGCTCGATGACATAATTCGCCACTTCCTGGCCTTCAGACCTTTTTGTAGGTGTAGAACCGGTACCTCGTCATCAGAATGCTTTCCTTCGGGTTCAAATGCTCTCTGACCAGTGTGCACAAATCGTACAATTTCTCCGTGGGTTTCGCTGGAGTGAGCAGATTCTTTATGAGGCCATATGTTGGTGCCCCACAGACGGTGAGGAGGATCGCCCTTCGTTTGGCAGCGCTCTCTTCCCCATCTAGCTCGTTGGCCACAAAGTATTGGTCGAGTCGCTCAACAAAATTCCCCAATCATCTCCCTCTGAAAATTTATCCAGGATGCCCACTGTTCTCTGCATCTTTGGGTTCACTATCTGTATCTCATCGCCAGTTGTTGTGTATGGAGAAAGAGTCAGACTGAACACTGAGCTCAAAGTAAAGTGTGACCGTAGTCTTTTATTGCAGGTCTCCAGAGTGCCTCTCCAACCTGTGAAGAAGCCTCCTTAAATACCTGTGCTCCCAAGGGGTTATAGGATCCCTTAGGACTCCAGGGGATGAGCCCTCTGTACAGAGTAAATACAAGCCCACATTTCTAACAAACGGAACTAAAGCTAGAAAAGTCACCAGGTCCACAAGATGCAGTCCAG
Source organism: Pristiophorus japonicus (assembly GCF_044704955.1). Taxonomy (NCBI): domain Eukaryota; kingdom Metazoa; phylum Chordata; class Chondrichthyes; family Pristiophoridae; genus Pristiophorus; species Pristiophorus japonicus. Next base: position 13,559,234 of record NC_091984.1, on the reverse strand, counting down.
AATACCGAAGGACGTTGGGGAGGAGACAGCAGAGAGGCCAACCGTGATTCTCCAAAGGCCTGTGGAAATGGGGAATGGTGACACGGCTGGGGAGTGACGAGTGTTACCCAACCCCCGTTCAAGAAAGGGGAAAGAAGTTACCAGGAAACTACCGGCCAGTTGGCATAATGTGGGTAGAGCACATAATACAGGATGGAACTGGTGAACATTTAGAAAGGTCTCGACCAATCAGGGAAAGTCAACACATGAATTTGTAAAGGGCAATCTGCAATTGACTAATTTAATTGATTTTCTTTTGAGGCAATATCAATGTATTGATAAAGGAGAATGCAACATGATGTATATATGAATTTATAGAAAGCATTTGATAAAGAAAAGGAAGACTTGCATTTATATAGCGCCTTTCATGACCTCAGGATGGTCCAAAGCATTTCACAGCCAATTTTTGAAATATATTCACTGTTCTAGTGTTGGAAACGCAGCAGCCATTTTGTGCAAAGCAAGCTTCCACAAACAACATTGTGATAGTGACCAGATCTTCTGTTTCTTTTGTTGAGGAATAAATATTAGCCAGGACACAAGGTGCCACAGAAGAATCTTGTTATGAAGTTAAGGTATAGGGGGTACAATATGCATCTTTACCAGTTGGGTGGTAATCTGGCAGAGTAGATCACCAGCCCTTTTCGATCCAACGACGCCAACCGGATGAAAATCGGATGGGTTCTCGGAACCGTGGGCATTCTGCTCTGCCTGCTCACTGCCAGTGAAGATAAAAATCTACCCCATAATGTTAAAAGCAATAGGGGGATGGCGCGGAGACAGAAAGAGAAGAGCAGGAATTCTGAATTGGTGGGATATGGGCAATGGTGTGCCCCAGGGATCTATGCCCGGATCTTTCTTCAGTTTTCAATTGAAGTAAATGACTTGGACATTTTTTAACGAGAGGATTGATATTGATGCTTGCCAATGTCGTGAGGACGGGAGGGCAGCGTGGAAAATTAAAAGGAATGCAAGAGATTGATAGGGCGGATAGAGGCTGGTTAGTAGAGCAGGCAGATAGGTGGAAGTTGCAGTGACCTGTGAAGAAGTTTTGTGAAAAAGAACAGTGAAAGGAATTATACCCTAAATGATAAAGGGGAAATTTAACTTGATCTGGGCCTAAGTATTCTGGATCAACTTGGTACAATGAATGTCAAAAAATTGCGTCAGTTCATTTAAAACGTGTGCTCCAATCCGCCGTATTTTCCGCTTTTCAACATGTGCCTGAGTGGAAACCCAGTGGAATCTCCCTTAAGACTCCTAGCGCAGTGGATGCTTCCAGAGATCTAAGGCACAGGTACCTAGATCTTTACAGTTGGGAATGCAGGTAGTAAAAGCCATCAAAAAGCAATTGGAATTTGGGGGTTTATACGCACTGGTCAATTTCCGATGATGTTGCACACAAATAGTGGGGGTGAATAGCAGAATTCGGGTCAAGCAGGGTTAGAGAGTGTGGGATAATGGAATTGGACCAGGGGAGGTGGAGGGCCAAGAGGTGCAGTGGCAGAGGGAGGAGAAGGTGGAAAGAAGGGGAGAGGGGGCGGAGGGAGAGGACAAAGGTCGAGGGGAGGAAGGATAGAACAGTAGAGCGAGAGAGCTAACAAGACCAGGCCTTTGACTTTTGGGTTTCTTTTACCTTCGTTCCTTTGCTGTCACAGATTTTGGATATTGGCTCTGCTTTCTGCTATGTTTTTTGTTTCAATTCATTAACTGTGTGAGTGGCAATCTATCGGGCATTTCTGCTCATTTTCAAAAATTGATCCGGTGTTTTGTTTCTTTCAAAACGAATATCACACGTGATGAATGCCAGGAATACCTGCTCAGAATGGTTCTTGGGGAGGTCCACAGCTCCTTATTTTGAAAGGCAAGTGCAGAAGGCTTATTCAAGATACCATTTGGGTGGCTATCACATGACATCAGGTGGTGCCCCACTGCTTCTCCAGTAATGTTACATTGAGAGCGCCACCTACTGTTGCACAATCCTCAGTATATGATCGCTGGGGATTGATTGGAAGTGGTGGTGAATTTTTACAAGACATTGGCCAGGCCACAGTTGGAGTATTGCATGCAGCTCTGGAAGGACATTTGAGCCTCGGAAAGGATTCAGGAAAGATACGCTAGAATGATACTGGGCGGTGAGGTTAAAGTTCAGAAGAAAAGCCCAATCTTGAGGCATTTTTCACTGGAATAGAGAAGATTAAGGGGAAATCTAATCGAGATGTTCAAAATGATGCAAGGCTTTGAGAGGATAAATAGTGAAAGATTATTTCTACTGGCTGGCGAATCAGTAACAAGGGGACATAGAATTGGGATTATCACGAACAAAGGGGGAAATTAGAAGATTTCTTTCCAAACAGAGGGTCTATTGAACATAAGAACATAATGCATGGCAGATACAGTATAATGTGGATAAATATGAGGTTATCCACTTTGGGGGCAAAACCATGAAGGCAGAATATTATCTGAATGGCGGCAGATTAGGAAAGGGGGAGGTGCAACGAGACCCGGGTGTCATGCTTCATCAGTCATTGAAAGTTGGCATGCAGGTTCAGCAGGCGGTGAAGAAGGCAGATAGTATGTTGGCCTTCATAGCTAGGGGATTTGAGTATAGGAGTAGGGAGGTCTTACTGCAGTTGTACAGGGCCTTGGTGAGGTCTCACCTAGAATATTGTGTTCAGTTTTAGTCTCCTAATCTGAGGAAGGACATTCTTGCTATTGAGGGAGTGCAGCGAAGGTTCACCAGACTGATTCCCGGGATGGGGGGACTGACATATGAGGAGAGACTGGATCAACTGGGCCTTTATACTCTGGTGTTTAGAAGGATGAGAGGGGATCTCATAGAAACTTACAAGATTCTGACAGGACTGGACAGGTTAGATGCGGGAAGAATGTTCCCGATGATGGAGAAGTCCAGAACCAGGGGACACAGTCTTAGGATAAGGGGTAAGCCATTTAGGACTGAGATGAGGAGAAACTTCTTCACTCAGAGAGTTGTTAACCTGTGGAATTCCCTACCGCAGAGAGTTGTTGATGCCAGTTCATTGGATATATTCAAGTGGGAGTTAGATATGGCCCTTGCGGCTAAAGGGATCAAGGGGTATGGAGAGAAAGCAGGAATGGGGTACTGAGGGAATGATCAGCCATGATCTTATTGAATGGTGATGCAGGCTCAAAGGGCCGAATGGCCTACTCCTGAACCTATTTTCTATGTTTCTATAAGAACATGAGAAATAGGAGCAGGAGTAGGCCATACGGCCCCTCGAGCCTGCTCCGCCATTCAATATGATCATGGCTGATCAGCTCCACTTCCCCACCCGCTCCCCATAACCCTTTATCTACTTATCGTTTAAGAAACTGTCTAGTTCTGTCTTAAATTTATTCAATGTTTCAACTTCCACAGCTCTCTGAGGCAGTGAATTCCACAGATTTACAACCCTCTGAGTGAAGAAATTTCTCCTCGTCTCTGTTTTAAATGGGTGGCCCCTTATTCTAAGATCATACCCTCTAGTTCTAGTCTCCCCCATCAGTGAAAACATCCTCTCTGCATCCACCTTGTCAAGTCCCCTCATAATCTTATACGTTTCGATAAGATCATCTCTCATTCTTCTGAATTCCAGTGAATAGAGGCCTTTCCTACTCAACCTTTCCTCATAAGTCAATGCCCTCATACCCGGAATCAACCTAGTGAACCTTCTCTGAACTGCCTCCAAAGAAAGTATATCCTTTCGTAAATATGGAAACCAAAACTGCACGCAGTATTCGAGGTGTGGCCTCACCAATATCTTATATGTCTGTAGCAAGACTTCCCTGCTTTTATACTCCATCCCCTTTGCAATAAAGGCCAAGATCTTGTTGAATGGCGGAGCAGGCTCGAGGGGCTAGATGGCCTACTCCTGTTCCTAATTCTTGTACCATTGGCCTTCCTGATCACTTGCTATACCTGCATACTAACCTTTTGTGTTTCATGCACAAGTAAATGATTAGGTGAAGTATTTCAATCACCTAATCATTTACTTCTTGATTTACCTGCTCTTTTCTATTAACTTTATTCCAGCCGTTTCTGCTCTCATGCACTATGGACCTTTGTCTTGGGGAGTGCATACAAAGGTGTAATCTAATCATGAGGGAATACTTCACCACAAGTGGCTATCGAGCAAGAATCTAAAATAGTTTAAGAGGAACGGGATGATTATTTGAAAAGGAAGGATATAAGGGAAAGGGGCATTAGGAATGGAGGGGGTAGCTCCTGCTGGGGAGCTAACACAGGCACAAAGGGCTGAATGGCCTCCTGCATTCTGTAGTTCAACAGAGAGCTAACATTTTGTCTCCCATGACCATGCTTGTGGCCTCAGAAGACTCTTATCTAATCGAGGGATTCAGACAATGTCATGAATAACAAAGATGAAGGATGAGTGGTTTATAACCATTATCTGCAACCCTCATGATTAGATTACACCCTTGTACTCACTCCGCAAGGCAAAGGTCCATAGTGCAGGAGAGCAGCAAAGGCTGGAATAAAGTTAATAGAAAAGAGCAGGTAAATCTAGAAGTAAATGATTAGGTGATTGCAAGTTTGAATTTTAAAAGGTTTTGCGATTGTAGGAGCAAGAAGGGCTGGTGGGGCGGGGGCGCGGTTGGCGGGAGGAGTGGGAAGGTAAGGAGTACCGCAGCTTTTGCCGTGCTGGGAAAGAATGAATAGAAGACAATGTGACCAGATTTGATTTCAACACACAATAAAGATGTAGTTAGGATGCATTTGAATTGAAGCTTGGAGAGAAATGAGAGAGAAAAGTTGAGTTACGCTCTAAAATAAAGACCAGAAGGTAATTTTAAGATGATTGGCTAAAAGAACCAGAGGTGATGTGAGGAGAATATTATTTTTAATGCCAAGTTGTTGTGATCTGGAATGCACTGCCTGAAAGGGCGGTGGAAGCAGATACAATAGGGACGTTCAATGAGAATTAGATAAATGCTTGAAGGGGAGAATTTTTCAGGACAATGGGGAAAGGGCAGGGGGAGTGGGACTAATTGGATGGCTCTTTCAAAGACCCGGCACAGGCACGATGGGCCGAATGGCCTCCTTCTGCGCTGTAGCATTCTATGATTTCATGAATTAAAAGTAGCAATGGGGAAGTTGATCTGGATTTAATGTTGTATTAAAGAGAATGGAATTGCTGAGTTGGGTGGTCTCGGTCACTGTAGCTTGAGAGGGGGTCCTGAGGGTGCCTTGGAGTTTGGAAAAGAGAAAGATTCATCACTCCTTGTCGTTATATAGTGCCCTCTCCTGGCTTGCGGGCGCTAGGCAAGGGCAGGGCCCCAGCTCGGCTACGATGTCTCCGATGGTTGCATAGCCCGCGTGGGGCCTTTGATGTCTGGGCTCCAGCGCAGCTAGCTGGTCAGTTGAGCGAGGTAGTGGCAGCCCTTGACGCGAGAGGAACCATGCCCAGATAAGGGAGTTGGTGCCTTCAGGAGCGATGGGCAGGAACAGAAATTTGATGGGAGTAGGTGGGGAAGGGGGGTGAGCGAATGAAAAAAATCTCAGGCTGGATTATTGAGAGCTTGGGGCTTTTCTTTCCCTTACACACTCAAAACGCGTCCTTTACAAAGAAGCATTAGCTTCCAGTCGCTGGGAAACACCAGCCTGCATTTATATAGCTCCTTTCACAACTTTAGGATGTCGGAAAGCACTGTTTACAGCCAGCAAAGTACTTTTTGAAATGTGGTAAACACGGTAGCCAATTTGCCCACAGCAAGCTCCCACAAACAGCAATGTGATAATGACCAAATACCCTGTTTTAGTGATGTTGGTTGAGGGATAAATAATGGCCCAGGGGGCCAGGGAGACCTCCCCTGCTCTTCTTCAAAATAGTTGCCACGGGGTCTTTTACATCCACCTGAGAGGGCAGACAGGTCCCATCCGAAAGATGGATTCCTTTTATTTTTTTGCAAGGAAGCGTAACGCTGGAATATCAAAATTGTATCCCTCCAAATTGACCTGTATTCTCTGCACACACACACACACCCTCCGTCCCGTGAACTTCCGCCCAAGTTCCCGCTCGCCCCTCTGTATGCATCACCTTCGGCAGCCAGGTGATCTGTAAAACGGTGGACGGAATCGCCGATGGCACATTGATCAGCTCAGCGTTGCCTCAGCCGCTGGATTCCCCTGCGCCGTCTCGATTTTCACTCGACATTGCTGCGGTACTTTGTCCGTCTTTAGCCCAGCAGTGCAGGAGGTGAGTCTGCTTTCTCCCCGTGTGTGTGTGTATATGGCTAACGATACAATGTGAATAGGGTTTGGCTGGGCCTCCGACTGCCCACTATGAGTGAAAGGGGTGGGTTGGGGGTGATGTTCAAGCCCTAAACCAGGGGTTCATAATAGTTCAGGTGGAGCAGGGAGAATGGTCAAAAGCTGCTGTAGTTTTGACCTGGGCTCAGAGTTTTATGGCAGTGGTGCTCTCAGGCTAGCATTGCCTGTGCAGTGTATGTGATGCCTGTATATGACATTCTCACTCTCTCTCTCTCTCTCTCAACATCTGGTAACTCCAGTTCAGGACTTCTGCAGACTCTGTGTCAGAACTTGCCTCCCCCCTCTCCCCTCTCCCCTCCCCACACAACAGGCAGGAAAGCCCATCAAAAAGCAGCTTGCATTCATTTCTGCTGGGCTTTTTTCATGCAGTGTTTACAGGCAGCTCTACTCTTCCTCTGGAGCGACCACCATTCCTTAAACATACAATGGAAGGAGCATCTGAAATGTAAAAAAAAAGGGGGCTGGTACTTGCATCCCGCCTGAGGGCCAAGTGTCATCCAGGGAGATGCAAATTAAGTCTACCTCAGCAGCCCAGAGAGAAGCTTTCCGTTTCAGTCCTGCTGCTGCTCTCCCTGTCCGTGCAAAGCCAGACTGCGAAGCTTTAGTTTGCACAGTTTCCCCCAGGCATCGGGCATTTTCCAAACTGCTTGGACTTAACCAGAGACCCTCCGTTCTCCCCCACCGCACCACAGCCTGATGACAAAAGGCTTCATCTGTCTCTGCTAACCGGAGCATGTATCCGAGCCGCGCCGATTCAGCCTGCGACTGCCTGCTGTGTGCTGACCGGCAGCCGGCTCCTCTCGCCGCCAGCCTGCCGGATTGAGCTTCTGTGAACCCCCACTCCCCCCCTCCTCCGCCTCCTCCTCCTCCTCCTCACCCCACCCCTCCCCCCCCATCCAAGGCACAAGAACAAGGTCGGGCAGCATGTCCCACTTTTTGACTTGATAGAGAGGTAAGCGCCAGCTTTGATCTTCGAATTCATGTGTGAGACTTGGGGCGGGGGATTAGAGATGGAACCAGATGAACTGGGGTTATTTTTGTGTTAGTGTGTGTATGTGAGTGTGTTAATGTGTCTGGTTGTGTTAGTGTGAGTATATGATTGTGTGTCAGTGAGTGTTTGTGTGTCTGCTAGTGTTAGTGTGTGTGTGTTACTGCGTGTGTCTGAGTTTGTATGTGTTAGTGTGTATATGTATGTGTTTGTGTTTGTATGTGATTGTGTTAGCATGTGTGTGTCTGTGTTATATGTGTATATATGAGTATATATGTGTTAGTGTGTGAATCTATTAGTGTGTGAATCTGTGTTAGTGTGTGAGTGTCTATGTGTTAGTGTGTACATGTATATGTTAGTGTGTGAATCTGTGATTGTGTTAGTATGTATATGTATGTGTTAGTGTGTGTGTGTTAGAGTATATATGTATTTTAGTGTGTATCTTAGAGTGCGTATGTGTTTGTGTGATTGTCTTATAGTGTATATATATATGTGTGTGTGATTGTGGTATGTGTGTATGTGCGTGTATATATCTATGTGTTAATGTGTATATGTATGTGTGTGTGTGTGAATCTGTGTGTGTGTGTGATTATGTTAGTGTGTGTGAATCTGTGTGTGTGTTAGTGTGTGTGATTGTGTTAATGTGTTAGTGTGTGTGAATCTGTGTGTGTTAGTGTGTGATTGTGTATGTGTATTAGTGTGTATGAATCTGTGTGTGTTAGTGTGTGTGATTGTGTATGTGTGTGTGATTGTGTTAGTGTGTGTGAATCTGTGTGTGTGTGATTGTGTTAGTGTGTGTGAATCTGTGTGTTAGTGTGTGTGATTGTGTATGTGTGTGTGAATCTGTGTGTGTTAGTGTGTGTGAATCTGTGTGTGTGTGATTGTGTAAGTGTGTGATTGTGTATGAGTGTGTCTGCGCGTGTATTAGTGTGTATGTCTGAGCGTTCCTGACTTAGTGTGTGTGTGTTGAATGAATGGAAGCAATTAGAAGCAAACGGATAGCTTTCATCTGCTCCCCAAAAAATCAGTTCAGGATCATTTAATTAAAAGTCACTGCGTCTTTTTGTAATTGAAGAAAGAAAGTTTGCCGTTGCAGCAGCTCCAGCAGTTGTGTGTTTTTTTAATGTGTCTGTACACAGCTTGAATTGTGTTTTACTCACTGGCACTGTGTGGGTTGTAAAAGACTGGGCAGACTGCTTGTTCACAATCTGCCCCCATTTGCTGTGACTGGGTCTGGGGATCCTGTCGGGAGGTGCGGCAGCAGAAACCCCAACGCTGAAGGTATTTTTTCTTTGTGCAGGTTTGCTTTGGAAAGACGTGTTTTTTTTTCTCCTTGTGTCAGTTCGGCGGCTGTCGGAATGGATGTGTCTTAAAGTATGTGCGGATGGGATCTCCTGAAGGAGATGGTTTGATTTGAGAGAGAGGAGAAAAAAATCTGTATTCTGGGGGAGTGAGCACCATCTGAGAGCGTTCAATCGAACAAATGATCTGCTGTTTGCTTTCCTCTGATGCTTCTGCGATCCCCTCCTTTTGTTCTGCTTTCAATCTCCCCACCCCCCCCCCCAAAAGGAGTTGCCATTTCACATCATTCCCCACAAAATTGTCGGAATTAATACCGGTGCGGGGTGCTGAACTGTTTGAAGGGGAATTAACATATCAAAGCTTTTCACACAACATCGCTTCAATTGAGCGAGAAAAACTTCAGCTGGGCTGCTCCAGTTTGCTGTGAACTTTTCAGGCCTAAAGGACATTGTTGTGGTCGGGGGTGATTGTGAATGGGCAAAATGGGCAGGCGTGTGTGTTCCTGCACTTTTACTGTTTAGTAATTATGTGATTTAAAAAAAAAGAAAAACATGGTGTGTTTGCTGGAAGCTAGCTCCCTTTGCAAGCGCCCAGACTATTATTTGCTGGTGATTAATGGTTTGGTGTTAAGAGAAAAGAGGGAGAGGAAAAAAAAACTGATGACCTTCCTTGACAAGGGAGAGTTACATAGTTTCTTCTGTCTGTGGCGAGTTCTTTGTGCCTTGCCCCTGAATTACATCAGCAGCCTGTGAATGTTGAGAGCTCGGGGGGCCCAGTATCGATATGGGCACAATGTCCAGGAGCGATTCGGTGAAAGCGAAAAGGGATTTTCGAAAAGGATCTTAATTTTGTTGTTGGATGCGGTGTCCGTTTTTGAATTGAGCGCCGCAGACCGCAAGAAGCTGGACTCTCCCAACCCCGCAGTTCTCAAGCCCGCCGTAAAATAGCCGGCGATGGTGGGGCGGACTTAAAAAAAACAGATTTTTGCATCGCCGCGTACTCATGGTGGTGCGAACTTCTGAGCTGTTTGATTCGGTTTGGTTCAATTTGCACGCAAAAACGCTTTGACAGGGGCGAGGACGGAGTGAGATCTGTCGGATAATCCGATGCTGGTTTGCACATTTTGTGAGACGCACAACAAAAATCAATGCCTTTAATTCGTCAAACAAGCCTCACCTTGCCTTAATAAGAAGTCTAGCCCATTCCCGTTCACGCTCTGGTTGTGTTTTAATTTAGTAACGCAATCGTACACTATCAACATGCCCCCATGCTCTGCTTCAACTGTTTGCTGCCGTTTGCACACTTGGGGGTGCCCTGCAAACAATTGTACCGCTAGTACGGCTTATTGTAAAGGGAGCATTCCAGCTACTTGTTAATAACGATAATCTACAGATTACTCCTTTAAAAAGTGTTGCTCAGTACAGACCCGTGTAGCAGCAAAGTGCTGCTAAATGCCTTGAAAAAGCAGGACAGTGTATTAATAAAGCTGAATCGTTGTCATAATTCATCTTGAGTGGGTGGGGGGGAGAAATATTGTTCTGCTCCCATGTCCTTTCAGCTGTCGTTTTCGATCTCTGGGATTACGTTGTGCCAGGGACAGGAACAGACAGATTGCTCGGCGAGTAGCGAGGCATCCAGTAGGATATTGAATCAGGTGGGCAGACCAGTACAAAGCAGGTCACTTCATTTTTTTTTGTCTTTGACCAGTGAAACTCAATTAAGATGTTTCCCGCTGACTTGACTTTTTAGCTTTTCCATCCATTAGCGATTGGATGAAAGCAAGTAAACAAGACTGGCAATGCGGTAGGAGCAAACTGTAAAAGTTACATATCCCTGGTGCGCAACTTACTTGGTATAAAGAAAGCCCTACTTTGCTCTTAACAGTTCCACTTTGTTTTTATGGCTGCAATTTTAACCTTCGCTGGTCAACTTGGATGCATTTAGGGCTGATTTTCTTTTGGGTGTATCTGAGACTGAAGTGCACAGGAGGAGAAGTGCTCATTAAATATTTGTTTCCCCGAGATTTATGTAGCATTAGGGTGCCCTCACACCCCTTTAACTGCTGCCCGAGTTCCCTGCGCTCCTTTTATCAAATTGCGATGGGAGCAGTGTTGTCCGAGCTCAACATTTATATGGAGCACTTTGTTGTTAATCTGTCGCACAAATGTCCGAGTAATGATTAGCCATACAACGCTGAGGCTTTGCATTATTAGTCCATGAACAAGAGTTGTATTTTGGCCACACAACTCTGCAAACCACTCTCGCCACATAGATCTCCTTTTATTGTCTGTTTTAATTTTTATTTTATTGTCACCATCGCGCTCTCCTCCATTAAGACGCTCCTTCAAACCTAACTCTTTGACCAGGCTCGATGTCAGATTTTGTCTGCTAACGCTCCTGTGAAGTGTCTTGGGACGTTTTTACTCCATTGAAGGCACTATTTAAATGCAAGCTGTTGTTTTTAAAGAGTATAATCATTTTACTCCTCTGCTGGCTCAGTGAATTTAGCCATCGTGCGCTGGACTGAACAGACCAGGAAAGCCCCACGTCCCACCTCTTCTCGGTGTGGTCTGAGCGAGCTGATTGCAACCCAATCAGCAGCAGAGCTGCCACACTCGGCCTTGAGCGTCCCTAGATTAGGGCGAGGAAAGTCAGCCAATGGGGGGTGGGTGGGGGAGGGGAGGGGCGGTGGGCGGGGGTGTGGTCCCTGCTCCTCATCACCTCATCACCTATGCTGCTGCAAACTGAGAAAAGCTTCGGGCACGGCTGCGACGCACTCCATGATGGAGTAGCCGACCAGCGGTGGCGGTGGGTGGCTCGCGAGCTGCGAGGAGCGATCACTTTGGACGAGGCGCGGGGAAGGCTGAAGGTGCCCGCTTGCCGCTACCCAATGCTGGAAGGACGGTGATCGCCTTCGAGCGAGAGAGAGAGAGAGAGAGAGAGAGAGAGAGCGAGCGTAGCCAGGAAAATAAAATGACAGTCTGAGGACAACCTTGATCGACAAGGAGGAAAATGCTCACTGCTGAGGTACGTGAGGCAGTTCGGAATCTGCGGGTAATGTAACCCGGCGCAGAGTCAGCGCCTCCGGGAGAGAAACAAACTGGTAGTGGGTCAGGAAAACAATCAAAATAAGTAAGAGGTTAACCGTGTCAGGATTTTAAAAAATGGTGAGCCATTAGCAGCTTAACAGTTTGGCAAATCTTTTTTGACTTCAGAACATGTTTCTAGACTGCAAATCTTTATATTTTAGTAGCTTAAAATCCAAATGATAAATAATTTAGAGTGGTTTCCTGAAAGCAGTGCAATCAATTGGAATGCAACGATGATTCTGCTTTCTTTTGTTGTCGTCACTTGAGCGTTGCAAACTCGATGTTCGAATTGATATTTTTTTTTCCCCCTCCCGAGTTTCTTGGCGAATAACTCTTTTTTTTTTCTGCCGTTTGCCCATTCTGAAATGAAGATTTATAAAATCTTCATCCTTTCGTTAAGTGATCTTGGAGCCAACTCTATCTACATGGGTTGTTGGGCCAAGATTTCACGGTGCCCAGTTCTGCTCGTGTGCGTTTGCGTCCTTCCAGAGAGAAGCTCTGTAGTGATTGTCACGTAATGGGCACCCAAAGCCAACTCGCTAGTGAACCTGTAAGAAATTTATAATGTACTTGCAGTAGCATATTGTTCAGAAATAATAATCTTCAATCATGTCTTGAAGCTCAACACATCGCCAACTATGATTAATAATTCACTACATGATTTGGAGGGTCTTGCAAAATAATAAAATTGCTCCTGCATATGTATTTCCGCCCCCCTGTCTCCCCTTCCCGATCAAGGCTTTCGAAATGTGTCTGTGAGCAGACTATCTGCACAACCCTATTATTTACATAGTGTGAGGTATGTTTTAAAAAGATGCTAGCTAATAAACGTCTCGACTGTTTGAGAGAGAGCGAGAGGGGAAAGAAATACAATGACTTCCCACCTGCAGTTAAACTGCAGCCTCCAGCCAAAATGTCAATTGGGTCGAACAGCAAGCATTTTTATCCATTCACAGCTATTTGCGCGAAATGCTGGCTGACGGGTTAACCCGGGCCACTTTGCGTATATAATTAGAAGCATTGCATCTGCAAAGCAACCGTGCCGGAGGAGGAACTGTGGTTGAGCCTTCGTGAGCGAGTAACCGGTTTTGTGAGGTGGTCAGGCAGACTGGAAATGATGGGGGAATAATTTTCCCGACCCGCGAAATCATGCCCCAGTCGACTTGGAAACCTTTTCTGTCAATTTGTTCCGACGAATGAGTCTAAGCAGAATAAAGAGGGAAAGGTTTATCGTACGGTAGAAATTATGCTTTTAAATCCTGTAGAACAAAAGTAAAACGCTGGAAATATAAAATCAAATCAGAAAATGCTGGAAACACTCAGCAGGGCAGACAGCATCTGCTTGAGAGTGAGAAAGCAAGAGTTAACGGTTCAGGTCGATGTCCTTTTGCCAGGACCTTTCAATCGGTATACAGTGGTGTTTTTCGGTAGAGTTTGTCAGCGAGGTGATTGGGCGCGTGTGCTAAAATCAGGTGACGTTTAATACTTGAGTTTAGGAATTCAGTGCAGCATGAGTGAGGAAAGTTATCTGGTATTGGGCTGTCTCAAGGATTTCAGTAATGTGTAACGGGCACACAATACATGTATTTCATAAAATAACTGAGTCTGCAGCAAAGAAACAGGGCATTCGGCCCAACTGGTCCACGCCAGCATTTATGCTCCACACGGGCCTGCTCCCACCCCTCTTCTTATCAGCATATCCTATTCCTTTCCCCCTCGGTTGTTATCGAGCTTTCCCCTTAAATGCATCTGTGCTATTCGCCTCAACTACTCTCCGTGGTAGTGTGTTCCATATCCTTACCAGTCTTTGGTTAAATAATATATTGGGCTGTATTTTCGGCTTTTGAGATTTCGGGGCGGTAATGGCGCGGGGGCAGTCCTGATGTTGCTTGGAAAAAGTTTGCGTCCTCGCCTGCAAAATTCGGCAAAAAATGAGGTTTCATAATCGGGCGTGCAAAATCAGGCATTACACAAGGAAGTTTTTGCGCCCCAGCCGAAAATCGCGGCGTTAAATAAGTCCGAATAGTATGCAGGACAAGGTTGGACAGATGCCCTGATTTTTGTTGATTACACTTGTAAATAGTTTTGTTGATTTAATGCAAATCATTGTTGCTCCGTGTACTGCAACCTCTCTATTGTCTGGTTTTCTTTTGGTGAGGGGAGTTTTTGTTACTAGATTGTAGTAAAATGTCTGTTTGATCCTTTGCCATTGGTGTCTTGCGCATCATTCCAATGTTCACCGGAGATGTGCCTCTATGGGGGCACATAGACTGTCCAGTATTAGCTCCATCCTTCAGTTTCCCCAATTTACGAGCCAGTCCATTACGAGCTGGTGACGTGTGCGACTCTTGGTCCGGCAGTACCTCCCCCGTGGATGGGGTGGTTATCCAATGGGGGCCTCCTCAGGCTCCTCTTTGTCGTTCTTCTCCTCCTGAAGTGGGCTTGCAAATTCCCATTGGCAATGCCTGGTCCCTCATGATGGCCAAGCTGTGCAACATGCAGCATACCATACTGAATTTGGATACCTGTTGAGGGGAGTATTGAAGGCTGCCTCCAGAGCAGTCCAGGCATCGGGCTACCTGTAGGAGATGGCATAGCTCTGTCAGCACTTCCTTTTGGAAGCGCAGCCTTCTCACACACCATTCCTCAGACAGCTGGCGGTCTAAGCGTTGGTGTCTGTAAACCCACAGAAGGTAAGCCCTCCTCCTCGGGACAGCTTCAGCCTCTCCTCATCCGTGGGTGGACATGGCCAAGAGCCCTTCTATTAGCTTGACGCTGCCCAGCAATAGCATGGAGCACGATACGCTGGCGAACTAGTAATGTCCCCTTTAAATTCTCTCACTGAAGCTGGAAGAAAACTGCAATGGCAGATAAAACTGCCGCTTTCAAGTCGGAGCTTCATGCAGCGTCCTGTGCGGAACCGATGCAGTTAATGTGACCTGTGATGTAGGATCCACCTGTCGCGATTTAAAGATGCCACAAATACCGCCTGCTGCACCCTGTGAACGCCTTGTTTTTCAGGCATTTCCTGGGGTGGGTGTATAATGAGGCGTTATGATTAAAATATACCTTCATGCTTTATATCGACTTCTGCTGTGGGAAAAGGGAAAACAAAAAAAAAACAGTACAATTATGGATTTTACCCTTCCAAACTTGGCTCTTGTCTACAGAGAGCATTTGGCCTGAATAGCAATCGGTAGGTTAAAGTACTGGCAATTTGAGGTAATGAATTAAAACCACGGCATGATACATTAAATAAGCTGGGTGACTGTGGTGCCTTGATGTGTCGGGCTCCCTTTAATTGGGTAAACTGTGAATTGGATTCACGGCCGGTTCTGAGCTCCGCACAGCAACTCATCATCATCAGAGGCAGTCTCTCGGAATCGAGGAAGACTTGCTTCCACTCCCTGAAGTGAGTTCTTTTGTGGCTGAACAGTCCAATACGAGAACCACAGTCCCTGTCACAGGTGGGACAGATAGTCGTTGAGGGTAAGGGAGGGTGGGACTGGTTTGCCGCACGCTCTTTCCGCTGCCTGCGCTTGATTTCTGCATGCTCTCGGCGTTGAGACTCGAGGTGCTCAGCGCCCTCCCGGATGCACTTTCTCCACTTCGGGCGGTCTTGGGCCAGGGACTCCCAGGTGTCAGTGGGGATGTTGTACTTTATCAGGGAGGCTTTGAGAGTGTCCTTGTAGCGTTTCCGCTGCCCACCTTTGGCTCGTTTGCCGTGAAGGAGCTCCACATAGAGCACTTGCTTTGCTGGTCTCGTGTCAGGCATGCGAACTATGTGGCCTGCCCAGCGGAGCTGATCGAGTGTGGTCAGTGCTTCAATGCTAGAGCTGTAGAGACTGCTCGTCTTAGTACCCCGAGCCCCCAGTGTGTGTGTGTGTGTGTGAATGCCCCGATCCCACAGTGTGTGTGTTTTTGTGTGTGTGTGTGTCAATGCCCCGAGCCCCCAGAGTATGTGTGTGTGTGTGTGTGTGTCAATGCCCCGAGCCCTCAGTGTGCGTGTGTATGTGTGAATGCCCTGATCCCACAGTGTGTGTGTTTGTGTGTGTGAATGCCCCGATCCCACAGTATGTGTGTTTGTGTGTGTGTGTGTCAGTACCCCGATCCCACAGTGTGCTTGTGTGTGTGCGTCAGTACCTCGATCCCACAGTGTGTGTGTTTGTGTGTGTGTGTGTGAATGCCCCGATCCCACAGTGTGTGTATGTGTGTGTGTGCGTGTGTGTATGTCAATGCCCCGATCCCACAGTGTGTGTGTTTGTATGTGTGTCAGTACCCCGATCCCTCAGTGTGTGTGTTTGTATGTGTGTCAGTACCCCGATCTCAGTGTGTGTGTGTGTGTGCGTCAATGCCCCGAGTCCCCTGTATGTGTGTGTGTCAGTACCCCGAGCCCCCAGTGTGTATGTGTGTCAGTACCCCGAGCCCCCAGTATGTATGTGTGTGTGTATCAGTACCCCGATCTCACAGTGTGTGTGTTTGTATGTGTGTGTGTGCGTCAATACCCCGAGCCCCCAGTGTGTATGTGTGTGTGTGTCAGTACCCCGATCTCACAGTGTGTGTGTCAATGCCCCGAGCCCACTGCATTTCTCTCACTGTATCCAGGCAGCTCAACCGACGAGATGAGAAAATGACAAGCCAGAACCAATGGACCTTGCCTGGGTCATGAAGTCAACATTAAGGAATGTTCTGGGGAGCCGGCATGGGAGCAGAGGACAAATGTCACTCTGAATGGAGATGTTTAAATCAGGCCGTGGTCCTGGGGGTGAGCTTTATCCCTGTTTGAGCCCGGATGTAGTGTCTGCCTCTACCCAGCTGCGGCATTAATCACAATTTGACAAGAGAACTTGTGCTGAAAAGAATAGACCCCCATTGGTCCTGTCAATTGCTTTCCTTGTGTCTTGTTCGGCCTGTATTATGTTAACGCTAAAAGCCACACTAAGGGATTCAGCCTTTTACCCTCTTCTTTTCCCTGTTAAGTACAGCTGCCCTCGAACCAATCTGACGGAAGTCAGTCCGCACACTGGTGCTGGGGTTCTGAGGGCAGCCTCGCTGGAGCAGACCTCCAAAGTGTGTGTCTCCGCTTCCTGCATACACACACACCTCCCATCGAGGGGGGTGTGTTCCAGCCAAATGGAGGCGCAGGGCTTCATTAGAGACACCTGCTTTAGATTAGGAAGGCTGCTGGGAGTTCTGCACGCCTCCCACCAGCAACTCGCTGTTAGAAGGCTGCCTTCAAAACGATTTCATTGAAGGCCCTTGTAAATAGGTGCTTGGCGGGTGGTCCAACACAGCGAGGCGAAATGTGGTTTCTTCACCCAATTCACCTCCGAGTGTTGCCTTGAGAGCATTGGATTCTGACGGGCAGTCTTGCTGGGCCGGGCCGGGTTTGAAACTGTGCTCCAAACGGGGTTACGGTTACACCCGTGCTCTTAACGGTTAAAAGGCAGCGCACAAAATGTCAAAGGAAGCTGCCTTTGCTCCGGGTTCACTGGGGGGGCGGGGGGGGGGGGGGGGGAAAGGGGGAGGGCGTAATGCAAGATGCTTTTGAATTCAGCCGGGTAGGATCCTAGCCAGGCCATGTTCGTAACGGACGTGTTAGCTGCTTCGTATTACATTTCCCTCGCTTCTAATGAAGGTGCTGTGACCCATTTAAAATGAGCAGGTCAATGGTGGAAAATGAGCAGGCAGGGGAATTGTATGTGTGTGCGTTGGCGTGGTAGTTACAGCTCACTTCCTATCCATGTGTATTCCTATTTACGTCGGAGCGTCTGCATGATGTGATTGCTCTGTCTTTGTGTCACTGAGGCCATGCTGAAGATATTTTAACTCGGGATAACTGTCCTGGTACCGTGCCACTGTAACTAACCCGCAAAAACTTGTTCCTGCACTGAACAGTAAACAGTGGCATCTTGTGGTCTTTCTTGTATCCTGAACCTTTATTACTCTGTGCTTTTTGTGGTTGCTGATGTTTCCGAAAGTGAGGTGTCCTCTTGGACTGGAATTAAATCCCTGTTCCCTGTGTAACATGGCTACATTCGCTTCTGGAGGAAAGCTCCGAACCTTTGGCTCCCCTTTATCTGTGGGTGGGGGCAAGATTTAAAAAAAACAAAGGGGCTGAAAGTAGTAATATCAGTAACTCCAACCGGGGTCTTTAAAATTACAAGGAGGTTTGATGATGACGTTTCCACTTGTGTGGGGTGTTAAACTAGGGCCATGACTATAAGATAGTCACTGATAAATCCAGTGAGCAATTCAGGAGAAACCTCTTCACCCAGAGAGTGGTGAGAATGTGGAACTCACTACCGCAGGGAGTGGTTGAGCCGAATAGTAGAGATGTATTTAAGGGGAGGCTGGATAAGTCCACGAGAGAGAAAGGAATAGAAGGATATGTTGATGGGGTGAGATGAAGTCAGGTGGGAGGAGGCTTGTGTGGAGCATTAACACCCAGCACAGAGCAGTTGGGCCGAATGGCCTGTTACTGTGCTGTAAAATTCTGTGTAACTTGCGTTAAGACATTTGTGCCAAATTCCTTCTCTGCCATTTTTGAGGAAGGTGTTGCTTCACCTTGGGCGTGTTAAAGCCTTGTCAAAATGTCAACGGGCAAAATCTCAATACTGGTGCATCAAAACATCTGTTGCTGCTATAATTCAGCGCCATTTTGACCCAAGGAATAAGTCGGACCCTTATAGGGAAAATAAAGCCCCCCCCGCCCCAACCCCTTCCTTAAAATCGAACCAGTTTCTTCAAAAGTGCTAGAAGACAACGTGATGGAGTGAAGCTCGTTGGCTACCACTTGTTACCGCCGGGCATTTTATTAACATGTAGTGTAGAAAAAAAGACTACTGTTTAAAACAAAATGAAATGTCAGGAGCGAAGCAGTAGTGACCATCAGTGTCTCAGCAGTGCTGCTCACTCACCTCTCCAATGCTGCCCGCACTGACGGGAGAGGAGAGGAGAGGAGGGGAGAGGAGGACCACTACCTCTTACCAGCTGTAGAGCTCCTAATTGCCACGAGTTTGAGCAGGCTCAGCCCAGTTCCCCTAATGACTACAAATCTATGGCACTAAATTACTTATAATTGGGGCTAAGATGTGAGCCTCCCTCAGCAATAATGGGTAGCGTGGAAAATGAAAAAAGTCTGACTGGCAAGAACTAAAGAGTGCTTTGTGCAGCCTGGCATTAATTGGTGGGGCACTGGAAGGGCAGTGGGGGGGATTTACTCGGTGTCTTCACCGATTGACCTTGGGAGTCTGTCAATGCTGACACTGGCTGCAGCAAAACATTATATGATTGGGTTGAAAGAGACTCTCATATTTCTCAAAATTGTTAAGTGTTGTTGCTCCATATCTTAGTACCTCATGTTGTTAGGGGGGGGGGGCGGGGAGGGGAGATTTCTTCTGTGTGAAGTGAAATCCTTCGTCAAGAATGTCTTGATGATATTTGCTATCATATATAATCCCGCACACAAAGAAAATTGTCCTCTGTTGTTAATTGTTCAGCACAAATTCCGCGCCCCCACCTGCTCTCCCCACACGCAGTTTTATTTTCTTGAACAGCCCTGGTAAATGGCAATTGAGAGACCCTAATCCCACATGTAAAACATTCTTTTGGCTTTTGGACCCAGAATCGTGCAAATGTGAAATATTCTGAGATTCAAATATTTGTAGCGGGAGAGCGTGAAGTGGTGGGGGGGGTGGGGAGAGGGGACAGGGTGGTGGGGGGGGGGTGGGGAGAGGGAACGTGGTGGGGGGGGTGGGGAGAGGGGACAGGGTAGTGAGGGGGGTGGGGAGAGGGAACGTGGTGGGGGGGTGGGGAGAGGGGACAGGGTAGTGGGGGGGGGTGGGGAGAGGGAACGTGGTGGGGGGGTGGGGAGAGGGGACAGGGTAGTGGAGGGGGGGTGGGGAGAGGGAACGTGGTGGGGGGGGGTGGAGAGAGGGGACAGGGTAGTGAGGGGGGTGGGGAGAGGGAACGTGGTGGGGGGGTGGGGAGAGGGGACAGGGTAGTGGGGGGGGTGGGGAGAGGGGACAGGGTGGTGGGAGGGGGTGGGGAGAGGGGACAGGGTGGTGGAGGGGGGGTGGGGAGAGGGAACGTGGTGGGGGGGTGGGGAGAGGGGACAGGGTAGTGGGGGGGGTGGGGAGAGGGGACAGGGTGGTGGGAGGGGGTGGGGAGAGGGGACAGGGTGGTGGAGGGGGGGTGGGGAGAGGGAACAGGGTGTTGGGAGGGGGGTGGTGGGGATAGGGGAGGGTGTGGGGAGAGGGGACAGGGTGGTGGAGGGGGGGTGGGGAGAGGGGACAGGGTGGTGGAGGGGGGGTGGGGAGAGGGAACGTGGTGGGGGGGTGGGGAGAGGGGACAGGGTAGTGGGGGGGGTGGGGAGAGGGGACAGGGTGGTGGGAGGGGGTGGGGAGAGGGGACAGGGTGGTGGAGGGGGGGTGGGGAGAGGGAACGTGGTGGGAGGGGGTGGGGAGAGGGGACAGGGTGGTGGGAGGGGGTGGGGAGAGGGGACAGGGTGGTGGAGGGGGGGGTCGGGAGAGGGAACGTGGTGGGGGGGTGGGGAGAGGGGACAGGGTAGTGGGGGGGGTGGGGAGAGGGGACAGGGTAGTGGGGGGGGTGAGGAGAGGGGACAGGGTGGTGGGGGGGGGTGGGGAGAGGGGACAGGGTGGTTGGGGGGGTGGGGAGAGGGGACAGGGTGTTGGGAGGGGGGTGGTGGGGAGAGGGGAGGGGGTGGGGAGAGGGAACAGGGTGGTGGAGGGGGGGTCGGGAGAGGGAACGTGGTGGGGGGGTGGGGAGAGGGGACAGGGTAGTGAGGGGGGGTGGGGAGAGGGGACAGGGTGGTGGGAGGGGGTGGGGAGAGGGGACAGGGTGGGGAGAGGGGACAGAGTGTTGGGAGGGGGGTGGTGGGGAGCGGGGAGGGGGTGGGGAGAGGGGAGGGGGTGGGGAGAGGGGATAGGGTGGTGGGAGGGGGTGGGGAGAGGGGACAGGGTAGTGAGGGGGGTGGGGAGAGGGAACGTGGTGGGGGGGGTGGGGAAAGGGGACAGGGTGGTGGGAGGGGGTGGGGAGAGGGGACAGGGTGTTGGGAGGGGGGTGGTGGGGAGAGGGGAGGGGGTGGGGAGAGGGGACAGGGTGGTGGGGGGGTGGGGAGAGGGGACAGGGTAGTGAGGGGGGTGGGGAGAGGGGACAGGGTGGTGGGAGGGGGTGGGGAGAGGGGACAGGGTGGTGGGAGGGGGTGGGGAGAGGGGACAGGGTGTTGGGAGGGGGGTGGTGGGGAGCGGGGAGGTGGTGGGGAGAGGGGACAGGGTGGTGGTGGATGTGCATGGGCTGTGACCCTTCCTCAGAATGGGACCCCAGCCCATTGTCGCCCTGAATCCATCTGCTCCATTTGCTGCTGGGACCTGCACTTTTTTTCCCAGCCACTTGTTAAGGATTGGGTTGGGCGTTCCGAGAATTGGGAGAAACGTGTCGTGAGCAGTGCACCAGTGCTACTTCCCGTACACTCGCTCTGGCCCTCTCCATCTTTAGGAAGGCTCTTTGCTCTTCGCAAACAGGAGGAAGAGAAAATGAGATGTTATTGATTTGCCTCCGAGTCCTTTCTTTGTAATAATTTGACACGAGGATTTTAAACAACTGAAAACGCAGTACTCGTCATACAAGGAATCAGAAACGAGACTACCTCATAGCCAAAGAAAAACCACAGGGCAAGCATGAAGCAAAATTCCCCCGCCCCACCGTTCTCACTCCCTGAAATGGAAGTCAGGCTTATTTTCCCGCTGAAATCTCGGACTGACTTGGGGACAGGTTCCCTCTGTGCAATGCGCCTTGAGGTTTATTTCCAGGGTGTTGTGAATTGATGTGAGGGAGAGGGCTGGGGAGAGATGGTGCGCTGAAGGATTCGGCTTCAGTGAGCTGAACGGACCTTTTCGCCTCGTCTTGTGTTCCTACAGAACATGCTGTGCTTGCCGTTGTTGCAAAGATGCAGCTATCTGTCCGATCCACATTTACCCCGCTGACTGGTTTTAGCCCCCATACTCAGCCCAGAGGGAAGAGCTGTGACTCAACCCATCAACACGCAAAAACAATCCCGCCCTTCGCATTCATCCTGTCCGCACCTTTCCACCTGTTTGGGTGCCATTTTATAAAAAAACATTGACTGACTGTGTTACACTTCTTTACCTTTTCTGTCTCTCTTTTCCTTTTCTTAATAAAGAGCTGTGTTTTATTCCCTCCCTTTCCCTGATCTGTAAGCTGATTCAGTGCTGTAAATGGGCAAATCGTTTTCATAAGACAGCTGCATTTGCGATGCTCGCTGTCACTTAATTTAAAAATGTTTATGGATTGAATGAAAATCCTGTACAGGAACTGAGCAAAGGTTACGAGCAGCGTGTTCGGGGCAGGGGGGGGTGGGGGGAGCGGGTGGGTGGTGGTATTGCGTTCAGACACAGCAATGCCTTCTAAGTAGGTCAATCTGGCGGACGCGAATGCAGCTTTATCAAAAATGCTGAGCAAAGTACGGAGTGCAGCCTGCAGACAACTGCTCGTCTGGCCTTGCCCGGGTTTGTGTCTCCGCTCTTTGCAGGTCATCTTTATTTTAAAAATATATATTTATAGCAGTTCAAGAGACCAAACACGGTTATCCGTCAAAAACAAACATGATTAAGAGAAGCTTGGGATGGATTGATGAGCTGGAGATTGTGCCATACACATTTATTGGACTGTTGGGCCCCCCTGAGGGATGCACTATG
The DNA here is from genome assembly GCF_044704955.1 of Pristiophorus japonicus. NCBI lineage: Eukaryota > Metazoa > Chordata > Chondrichthyes > Pristiophoridae > Pristiophorus > Pristiophorus japonicus. Next base: position 13,536,767 of record NC_091984.1, on the reverse strand, counting down.
TTATTAGAGGGGATAATCCAGCAGATATTGGATGCCTTGATGTTGACACACACCACCCCACGAGAAGCTGGCACTGAAGCTGAAAGCTTGTCGAACTCTTGAAGAAGGAACATTGACTGACATCTGGCTCGGCAGCTGAGGGACAGTCGGAATTGTAGTCATCTTTCTTTTTTTATTATTGTCCGTTCAATCTTCTCCCCTTCCTTTCTCCTGGAGCAGTTCCATTGGTGCTGGCTGTCCTGCATTACCTTGCCGCAGTGTGGCTGTCACTGATGTGACCGTGAGCCTGAACGACGAGTGCTATTGGGTGGTTTGGCCATGGAAGCCATTATAGCTGAATGTCAGCCTCGCGTCCATCAGGCGTAATTAGACGCTGATCGCGGGGTCGGGGGAAGCGGGGGAAGGAAATCAGCTTGGATTTCCCTTCTTGTCGGCCGTCCACTGACACGTTCTGTAAAATGTGCGTGCGCAGACATCAGGCGAGGATGGGACAATGGCACCCCGACGGGCAGTGTTCACTCTGGTTTTTTTTTGGGGGGGGATGGTGGTGGTGGGCAGGCGGCCCCTTTAACGGGTGGTCCGGCCGATTGAAAATTCTGCGCATGCGCAGTTTTCCCCTTTGACCTCCGGCGTGCTGCGCGGCCGTGCAGCTCAAAGGGAACTTTAACGGGTGAACTGATGGTGAACGGGTTACCGACACGCACCTGGAGAACAGCCTCCCTCGGGCAAAGTACCAGAGCTTCCTGCAGAACCGCACTGCGGCAGCCATTCCCAAGAGGAGAATAGGCTCCAGTTGGTGACGGAAAGTATCTGGAGTGGGGAGATAGGAATTAATGACGCCAGTCAACCAGACTTGACGTATTGCCAGAAGTTCATGGCCAATGATCATGTGGCATTAGTTCTGTAGAAAGCATCGATGCGACCACAGTTTGAATATACCATTCGTTTTTTTGTCACAGTGCAGCCAATAAATGATGCCATGGCAAAGTCTGAAAACTAAACCTGTCCACTAAGCTGTCTGGTTACTTCTCAACTCCTGCACCAGGCTTGAGATCTGCTTCTCTCTTTCTCTCTCTCTCTGTAGTGCCTTGCGACATTCTATGTTAAAGATTCTCTATAAATGCAAGTTGGATAGCTTCGTGGGTTTGGTTTTGTATTGAGGGATGTGAGGCAAAGGCGGGTATCTGGAAATAGGATATAGATTAACCATGATCTCATTGAATAGCAGAACAGGCTCGAAGCGGGGGGGTGCTAAATGGCCTACTCCTGTTCCAGTATTCCTCGGGACTTTGCAACATCTCTGTTTAGCCTTGTAGTGACACTGTGGAACAGTGGAATAAGAATGCCTGATCTTCCGTCTGATCTTCCTCACTCTACTATTTTAGGGGAGGTAGTACCCTTGTGTTTTAGACAGGTTAACACCTCCACTAAAATAGCAGAGAAAAATGTCATGCAAACACAGTAAATATTGACGACATGTTATCCACCGTGTAATTTCAAAGCCTTTGTCACAGCGGCTCAACTAAACAGCAGAAAGGCCTATAATCAGGCACAAGCTATGTGGTATTAAACTGGAATAACCGCATTTTTATCCTGATCACTTCCAGCAGACCAGTCGGATGGCCAAATCTATCCCGCCGCTTGATTCCATTTACATTAATACCAGGCGAGTGAGCAATGCTGTTAAGGAAGTGCACATGAATAACAGAAACCACAAAGCTGTATGCTATCTAATTCATGGCTGCCAACTAAATACAAGAGAAACACTTTCTCTTTCGAGGCTGATGGAGCTCCTGCAGCGGTACTTCTCGCAAGGCTGAGCGGTCAGAGATTTGAGCGTACACTGTGCGAGGATTGGCGTGCGGAGGGGCGTGGGGGTGAGAGGTCGAGGACCTGCGGTTAAGGTTTAACGGGGCTCTGGGTTTGGTGGGGGTGGTGGGGGAAGAGTGAGGCCGACAATGCAGTCGGGAGTGCGTGGAGCTTGGGCGCGGGCGGGATGGACGCACGAGTTATTTGGGCTTATGTTTGGCATATTTATTTTATTTTGGAATGTTGGGTTGGAAACTGCCGTCCCCACTTTCTGTTTCTGTAATCCGATTGGTCATTTTGAGATGAGTCAGACTGATGAGAGGGACTAGCATCCCTTGCCGGTTGATAGAATCATAGAATGGTTACAGCACAGAAAGCTATTCGGCCCATCGAGCCCGTGATGGCTCTCTGCAAGAGCACGTCCCACTTGCCCCCGCCCCCCTCCTTTCACCGAAGCCCGACAATTTTTTTCCCTTTTGGTACTTATCCAATTCCCTTTTTGAAAGGCATGATTGAGCCTGCATCCGCCACTCTTTCGGGCAGTGAATTCCAGATCCTGACCACTCGCTGTGTAAAAAAAAAAAAGTTTCCCCTCATGTCACCTTTGGTTCACCTGCCAATCACCTTAAATCTGGTGGTTGAGAGGGCAGAGAGTGGAATTCTACATGTCCCTTCTCCTTTTGAAGTAGTCCTGCACGATCCTCAGTTTCACGTGGCATTGCCAAAGGGCAGTTCAGGAACGAGCCACATTGAGGCTGTGCACTGCTCTCTGTGCCTGGCACACACTGATGTAGTGGGTGTGGTAGTGTAGTGCTTATTTTACTGGACTCATAATCCAGAGATTATATGAGTGCATATGGCACCATGGCCATTTGAGAATTTGAATTTAATTTTAAAAATCTGGGAAATAAAAAAGCTGGTATCAGCTAAAAGTGTCCATGGAGCTGTCAGATTGTCATAAAAACCCATTTTAAGGAAAGAAACCTACCTTCCTTACCCGGTCTGGCCTGTATGTGACTCCAGCCCCACACCAACGTGACTCTCCTCTGAAGTGGCCTAGAAAGCCACTCAGTTGCATAAAAACCATTTATCCGCAAGCTTCTTGGGATAGGATTGATACCTCAAACTGTTTAAAATGTATTCCAGTAGATCTCCCATGGCACTGCTCATGACTAGTCCGATGGCATGCTGTTTTATAGGAATAGGAACTGTTTTATTACAATGATATGGCCTATAATGCACAGTGTAGTTGCTGGGCTGGAGCTGTGTTATGGTGGCCAATCCTTTGAAGGCCACAAAGTCTAGTTGCTGTAAATCCTTCAACCAGTTGGAGGCTAATGGCTGTCGGTCAGGGGAAATTTGAAGATTGGCAAAGTAAAGGAGCCCATTGCACTGGTTGAAGAAGAGCAGGAAATTCTCAGTCTTCGTGGCCAATCTTCCTGCCTCAGTCGATGGCACCAAAAGTCGATTACTTGATCATTCACTTGGTGCTTATGGGATCTTATTGTGCACAAATTGGAGTTTGCTTCCAACAGTGACGACACTTCAAAAGTAACTCATTGGCTTTAAAGTGCTTCCGGACGTCCTGAGGGATATGGAAAGGCACAATAACAGAGCAAGTTCTCGCTCTCTCTCTCTCTCTCTTTCTTGCCTCCAAACAGTTGGTTTAAGAGCAGCATCAGTTGAGCGGAGAGGAGTTCACCTGTCGGGCAAGGAACAGCGTGCGGCCCAGGAAAGAAGAAAACAAACTCTTCGGTCACAATAAACAATATCTCTCTGGGGAGGGAGAGAATACCAAGTAAGGAGCAAGCTTGTTGAAAGTTCTGCTGTCCGGTGCGCCGGTGGCCAAAGAACTGCAGCAGCCCTATTTGCAGCAGACCGAGGCCTCCACCAACATGCTGAGATAAAGCAATAAACACTTGGATGGCGGCAAGCGTTCCTCAGTACTCCCCAGCCATTCGCACCCTCCTGTTTCAAAGCTGCTGACTCTTGCAGGTTTACAGGTCCGCAAGACACTGGACGTCCATGTCCAGGTTGCGTCTTGCAGTGAGTGGTGGCAGGCTATTTAACCACAACAACAACTTGCATTTATATAGCGCCTTTTAACGCAGTGAAATATCGCAAGGAGCTTCACAGGAGCATTAATTTAACCGTATTCGACACCCAGCCGCAGACCGAGAACTTTTCCGGGCTCCACTGGGAAACTTTGGGCCTCCTCTGTCCCCCTTTGGGCTTTCACCTCTTCCCCCCGACCGCGATTCGTCTCCCCTGAAAGCTAACCGTGTGCTGAGGGGTCGTGGGGGGGGGGGGGGACGTCCCAGCGGGTTCCACTGATGGTCTCCGATCTCCCTGACGACTCCCTGGCCCTTCCGGTCAGGAAGCAGCCTGCTGTCAAGGCCCTCCGTTAAAATTAGCACAAGCCTCCCCGCTGTCGCTCCTGGACGGCCCAGCCACGCGATCGGGTGCGCTCCTGACCAGGAGAGAAAATAGACCAACCTCCACCCCCCTCCCCCACCCACCCCTGCCGAGTGGGATGGGTGGGGCAGGGAGGCCTGCAACGTACCTCAGCCATGTTGGCAACTCTGATTGGACATATTGATTTAGGCTTTCATCGCTTGACTGCCTGCCTCCAATCGCCTAGCTCAGTCAAACATCCCCCAACTCCCATCTCCAATATTTTTTTACAACAAATAAGACTGTTCAAAGAAAACGATAAAAACATAGTGCAGTATTTTTTTTATTTATCTTCTGGCATTTTGTTCGCAGTATTGTCCCGGAGATTGATTGTTCTTTGATTCCTGGGCAATGCTGGAGGGTTAGCAATCCCTAAACCTCAGCATGTATCAGTGCCCTGAGGAGAGGAATGGAGAAAATTGGAGTGAGCAATCAAGCTGAATGAAGCAGGCAGCTTTAGGTAGATGATGGGTGCGATACTCCCTGCAGCCCACATCTATTAGCAAGGAGGCTATTGAGGTCGTCAATTTGTTCCACCTTGTTTTTTTCCCATTCCACACATTCTTTATGGCTTTAGTGGCCAGCCTTCGTTTTATAGGCCTCTCTCTCTCAACTCTCCACTTTCGAGCCTCCGTTCTCTGCTGGTATGGCTCAGGCTACTGTTCTATGAGCTGATGGCCTCCCAACAGAATTTGATAGCTTCTCTGTACATGTGTGGCTCTGGCAGGCCATTGATAAAGAAAGGCCTCACTTCCCTGTATCGAGTTTCAGTAGACAGAGGAAAGTAGGCCTCTATAGCCTGATCGCCCCCATCCCCCACACCCCGGCCTTCAAGAGCACAGCCATGTATCCCGACTGAAAGACTTTACCAACCACTTGAGGCCATTTTTCCTCGTATATATGTGTAGCTGATAGCTGATTGAAGGTGGCTTCTCGGAGCAGGACCAAACAAACCTTTTTTGATTGAAGGACCCCTTTTTAAATTGATTAATAATCATCTCCGCACCCTCCACCCCCATCTAAGTTATAATACGATAAACTCATTGCACATTTACATTTCTGAATGTAAAGTTCATCAGTGTTATTTGGTTCCTGGGAGAAGAGGGTTGTCCTGTGAGGAGAGATTGAATAGATTGGGCCTATATCTCTGGAGTTTAGAAGAATGAGGTGATCTCATTGAAACATACATGATTCTGAGGGGGATTGACAGGGTAGATGCTGAGAGGTTGTTTCCCCTGGCTGGAGAGTCTAGAACTAGGGGGCACAGTCTCAGGATAAGGGTTCGGCCATTTAAGACTGAGATGAGGAGGAATTTCTTCACACGGGGGATTGTGAATCTTTGGAATTCTCTACCCCACAGGGCTGTGGCTGCTGAATTGTTGAGTATATTCAAGGCTGAGTTTTTCGACTCTAGGAGAATCAAGGGATTATGGCGATTGGGCGGGAAAGTGGAGTTGAGGTTGAAGTTCAGCCATGATCTTATTGAATGGCGGAGCAGGCTCGAGGGGCCGTATGGACGACTCCTGCTCCTAATTCATATGAGCTTGTGTGTCCTGTTAAAGGGCCTTGCATGAAATTTTGCCAGGGCTGTGTGATCTAGAGAATATTGATGTGATTGGTGCTGTGAAAACTTTTATCTTCCCTTCAGCTGAAAGGTAATCCTACAGGTTCCGCAACATGCCTGTTGAATAGTTCACCGCATGCGACTTCCGTGCTCTGCCTGGAGTTGGGATGGGGCTCGGTGGCTCCTGTTGGGAACACTGGCACCGTTTCAGGTGTAACCCTCCACCAGCCTGCCCTACTCACTACTGCACAGCTGCTGAGTATTTCGGGGTGTTTTCCTCCCCTCTGCCGTTTACCGACCTGTCTGTCCTGGAGTATCGCTGACGTGCTGACTAGGTGTGTGGCATTTCTGCCATCGGGACACCGCAGGATGGCGGCTTTAGTCCCGGCCCACTCACGGGGCCAACGGCCACACGCGGCGAATGAAGCTTGGCATGATCGCCCAGCCCAGGCCCTCGGACAAAGCTTGACACATGGTGTTCCTTCCAACCCTCCCCTAGCCCTGCAGATCCATTCCCGGTGTTTTCGGGGGCTCCACTTATCCTCCCTCGGGGTTCTCAGTCAGTCCGAGGTCCCGCTAATCCGGTTACCTATCTGTTTCCACAGCTGCCTCGTTCCCCTGCCCTGGTGATCGCTGACCAGCGTCTTGCTGTGGGACAGCACCAGGGGCCCCCTTCCTCCCCCGGGGCCTGACATCGAGCTCCCTGGTGCACGAGCTCTCGGCTGTGCCGCTCGAATGGACGGAGGAAATGGTCACCCCCCCCGTCCCCGCCAGCCAGCCTCCTGTCGCACGTTGAACGCTCAGAGGCAGCCTCGTGCTCCTCTGACGCGCTTTTGACAATCCGATCTCTGTGTGTTCCGCATCAGAGCTCAGCAAAGCCTATAAAGGCAAACAGCTGTCGACAAATGTTGATGGGGGGAATGAAGCACGGAGATCGCTCCCTCAGGAGTGGGAACAGCAACAAAAATGATGAGGTAAAAATGCTTTTCATTTTTCTACTGCCGGAGAACAGAACATTTCCTCGACATTTCAGGCATCCAGTCTCAGCATCAAGTGCTCCCAGATCAGGTGTTGACACAAAATGATGCTCCCTCTGCTCCAGAAACATGTGCAACTCCAGCTGTAGTAGAGCTCCTGCTCGACTAGTGTGCAACTACAGCCCCCCCTCACCCCTTCTCTCTCCCTCCCACCCCACACAATTTTCCCAGCCCAACCATCCTTTGGCACTCTCGCTCAAGAGAGACCTATTAGTGCTGAATTAGGAGCCAGTTGTGCCACTAGGAAATGATTGAGATGCATTTCACCACCATCAGAGATCTTCACCCCATCAGTCGCACAGGGGAAAACCCAGTGTCTAACCCACGGCATCACCCTATGCCCACAAGGGGTTCCAACGAAAGACCACCCTAGTCAACACCTGACCTTTGTGCTGCTCCAGTTTACATCACCCAGTGTTGCTTCATGACCAAGATCTGCTGGAGGTCGGAGAACTGCAAGACCCATAGCTCACGGTGGGTCTTTTGCCTTTGTGGCCCGCTCTGTTTGTATCTTGGAGCACATGAGAATAGTATTCAAGTCCGTGTTCTCAATTTGCGTATATCTCACGTTGCTGCTACTAACAGATCGTGGTTTTTGCTTTAGGATTTCTCTGCCAATGAGGCAACTGCGCTAAATACGCCATCACCGAACCCAACAACTTGCATTTATATAACGCCTTTAATGTAGTAAAACATCCCAAGGTGCTTCACAGGAGCGTAATCAAACAGAACTTTGACACCCAACCACGTAAAAGATATTAGGACAGGTGACCAAAAGCTGGGTCAAAGAGGTAGGCTTTAAGCAGCGTTCCACCCACCCCTTCCCTCAATGACTATCTGTCCCACCTGTGACAGAGTCTGTGGCTCTCGTATTGAACTGTTCAGCCACCAAAGAAGCCACTTCAGGAGTGGAAGCAAGTCTTCCTCAATTCCGAGCGACTGCCTATGATATGATGAAAGGAGGAGAGAGATGTAGAGCGGTTTAGGGCGAGAATTCCAGAGCTTGGGGCCCAGACAGCTGAAAGCACGGCCGCCAATGGCGGGGCGATGGAAATCGGGCATGCTTCAGGCCGACTACTTCTTTCGTAGGGTAGTCGCAAAGTAAATAAAACGTCAATATCTAAGTCAGATATCCAGAGCCAAAGTTTCCGGTGTAACAGCGTGGATATCTTGGAGGCTGCCTGCAAATTACCCCTCAGGGCAGTGCTCAGTGATGTGCCCCAGGGTCTGATCAGGAGCTCCACAGGCGCATGATGGGACTGCTTTAATCTTCCATCTATGGAGAAGGTGGCAGCATCGAGGCGGTTGATGGTTGTCCACTATTTGCGAGGAAGGTTTGATCCTTCAGGTTATACTGTGGGGTCCTCTATAAGGAATCCATTCCGTATGTCGGAGTTTTTCCAAGCATTTCACCACCAGTCGTCAAGGCTGAGAGGAGATCGCTGAAGGGCTTTGGCGACGGTCCAAAATGGCCTTCTAGATTCGAGACGGGTTTGGTGGCAGGTTGTTCAAGTCAGCCTGGATTGGCATGTCTTTGCTGGCATAGCGGTTGTATTCTCTGGAAGCTGCATGCTTGCGGCGTAGGTGTGATGGTGAGATGTGGTGTATTTGGACTTCCGGAAGGCATTTGACAAGGTGCCACACAAAAGGTTACTGCACAAGATAAAAGTTCACGGGGTTGGGGGTAATATATTTAGCAATGATAGAAGATTGGCTGACAAACAGAAAACAAAGAGTTGGTATAAATGGGTCATTCTCTGGTTGGCAACCAGTAACTAGTGGGGTGCCGCAGGGATCAGTGCTGGGACCCCAACTATTTACAATCTGTATTAATGATTTGGAAGAAGGGACTGAGTGTGATGTAGCCAAGTTTGCTGACGATACAAAGATGGGAGGAAGGGCAATGTGTGAGGAGGATATAAAGAGGCTGCAGGAGGCCATAGACAGGCTAAGTGAGTGGGCAAGAACTTGGCAGATGGAGTATAATGTTGGAAAGTGTGAGGTCATGCACTTTGGCAGAAAAAACATAAGAGCAAGTTATTATTTAAATGGAGATAGATTGCAAAGTGCTGCAGTACAGCGGGACCTGGGGGTACTTGTGCATGAAACACAAAAGGATAGTATGCAGGTACAGCAAGTGATCAGGAAGGCCAATGGAATCTTGGCATTTATTGCAAAGGGGATGGAGTATAAAAGCACGGAAGTCTTGTTACAGCTGTACAGGGTATTGGTGAGGCCACACCTGGAATACTGCGTGCAGTTTTGGTTTCCATATTTACGAAAGGTTATACTTGCTGTGGAGGCGGTTCAGAGAAGGTTCACTTGGTTGATCTCGGGGATGAGGGGGTTGACTTATGGGGAAAGGTTGAGTAGGTTGGGCCTCCACTCATTGGAATTCAGAAGAATGAGAGGTGATCTTATCGAAACGTATAAGATTATGGGGGGCTTGACAAGTTGGATGCAGAGAGGATGTTTCCACTGATGGGGGAGACTAGAACTAGAGGACATGATCTTAGAATAAGGGGCCGCCCATTTAAAACTGAAATGAGGAGAAATTTCTTCTCTCAGAGGGTTGTGGATCTGTGGAATTCACTGCCTCAGAGAGCTGTGGAAGCTGGGACATTGAATAAAGTTAAGACAGAAGTAGACAGTTTCTTAAACGATAAGGGGATAAGGGGTTATGGGGAGCGGGCAGGGAAGTAGAGCTGAGTACATAATCCGATCAGCCATGATCGTATTGAAAGGCAGAGCAGGCACGAGGGGCCTTATGGCCTACGCCTCCTATTATGTCTGACTACTAAATTCAAACAAGACAAACTGGCAAAGAAAAAACGTGCTGGACTGGGTGGGGGTGGGGAGGGGGGGCCTCACTGAGTACCGGATTGGGTGGGGGGAGGCACTGAGTGTCTGGGCTCGGGGGTTGCTGGCGGGACACCGTTACCCAAGCTAATAGGAGGGATGTCTTCACTTTCCATTGGCGACCTGCCTTGGCAGAGCCAGTGGGCAGAGCGGCTGTGGAGTGCGGTTGGGCCCGTTGTCTTTGCATTGATGGTGGCTGTGCAGCTCGCCTGTCTCCGATACCTTCAGTGCAGAGAGAGCCTTTCCTCTGTTTCAATGGAGCATTGCCGAGACCGAGAAATGCTTTTGGCAAAACTTGTTAGTGTGGGAGGAGGAAGTGGGTCCGGAATTTCACGCGCAAGTGGCATTCACAGGTGGCATCGTTCGTTGTAATTGATAGCTGTGTACGCCAACCAACCACGGTTTGCCGAATTCTGCCTTATCATGAGGAAAATCCCCTTCAATATTTTAAGAATATGAAAGCTAATTTTAAAAAAAATGTTCCTGTGCTAACTGCTGGGAAGGTGCACAGCATGTTCACAGAAAGACAATTGTTTTTTGAAAGAATTGTTTTTAAAAATAGATTTTAATCCCTCCCTTGACCGGATTTTATATGATGCTGGAAGTTCTGAAAGCTCCTTGGATCTGGTACGAGTTGGGGAAGGGCAGGGGCAGTACCGCCTGCTGGCAGCCATGGCATTGGTCTGCTGCCAATGCTGCCCTCACTGTTCACTAGGCCTACAAAAGCAGAGTTTTGCTTCGAGCCTCCAGCTTTGGTGGGCCACAGGTAGATGTGGTTCAAGACAACCAGTCGAATTTCATGTACAAAGTAGCAGCAAAGGAACGCTCCTAATCAGCTGTAATGTGAACCCACACCTTTACCTCCGCGCGCAATGGGAATGGGTGGATAATTGAGAGGCCCGACACCATTCCCCTCCCACCCGCACCCCCCCCCCCCCCAAAGTTTGGATCTGGGTGCAAGAATAGTGCCACGCGTGGTCAGATGCATCAGAAAGTTGGGGGTTCAAGCCCTGCTCCAGGGATTGAGCATTCAATCTAGTGCAGTGCGGTGCTGCACTGTCGAGGTGCCGTCTTTCACACAAACCGTTAAACTGAGGCGCGCTCGGGTGCAGGGTTCCACGGCACAATTCCAAAGAAGCGCAGGAGTGTTTGCCCCAGGGTCCGTATGCAAGTTCTGCTGCCGCGTTTGTTTACATAGCAAAAGTGACTGCACTTCAAAAGTCCTCTGATGTGTGTTGAGATGCTCTGAAAGAGACTATTATAAAGGCAAGGGGTTTCTTTTCTTCATTAGCTTGGCCACAGGAATGAAAGCAAGTAAGACAGCAACATTTCAGTTAATCTTTCCCTGGCAGATTTATGTCGTGACGGGAGGAGCTTGTGTTGGTGGGTGTCTCCTGAGTCTCTGTCCCTGGCAGGTTCCGTCAGATAATTGGGAATGGGGATAAGAGCAGTGCAGATTTCATTGTTGTGTGTTCAATTGGCTCCCATACAAGCACGAACACTCAACAGCTCAATCGGGTTAGCAAACCGTTTCCTGTCAAGTTTATGGTTTGAATTTCCAATATCTATATTTTTCTACTTGACGTGTTTACTTCTGGTTAGATTTCGGCCTCATTTTTTTCGCAAACTAATTTATTTAATGATTTAAATACTGAAGGACACATTTTCCTTGATAGCACCTTCTCTCAAAATATCTTCTCATCTTCAAAACCCTTGCCCCACTCTATCTCTGCGAGCTCCTCCAACGATTCACATCCCATCATTGATTCCGGGATTCCATTCTCTACTGCTCCCTCTCTTAAACCCTTCAGCTTCTCCTTTTCTGTCTGCACCTTTTTTAAAAAAAAAATAAAAATAAAAATACAAACTTCTCAAGAAACAACTTTTCAACCAAGCTCCACCACGAAAGCAAAATACTGCGGATGCTGGAAATCTGGAACAACAACAGAAAATGCTCAGCAGGTCAAGCAGTTTCTGTGGCGAGAGAAACAGTTAACATTTCAGGTTGATGACTTTTCGAATTGGAAATTCTAGCCAGTTCAGACGAAAGCCTCATCGGCCTGAAACGCTAACTCTGCTTCTCTCTCCTCAGAGGCTGCTTTCCAAGCCAAGCTTTTGGTCATGACTTTGAACTGTTGCTCCATGGTTTTCACCTCCACATGAGAGGGGAGACGGGGGGGGGTCTTGGTTTAATACCTCATCCAAAAGACAGCACCACCGACAGTGCAGCGCTCCCTCAGTCCTGCACTAAATTTGTCAGCCTAGATTTTGTGCTCCAATCTCTGGAGTGGAACTCGAATACACAACCTTGTGACTACGAGGTAAGAGTTTTACCAACTGAGCCACGCCTGACACTGTGCACTCTTGACACACCTGCAGCAGTCATGCCACCTGAAGTTTTGCTGCCCATTCGCTGCCTCAGCCCGAAGCTCTGGAATTCCCTCCCTCAACCTCTCCGAATCCGACAAAAGGTTGAGTAGGTTGGGCCTCTACTCATTGGAATTCAGAAGAATGAGAGTTGATCTTATCGAAATGTAGGGGCTTGACAAGGTGGATGCAGAGAGGATGTTTCCACTGAAATGGGAAGACTGGAACTAGAGGGCATAATCTTAGAATAAGGGGCCGCCCATTTAAAACTGAGATGAAGAGAAATTTCTTCTCTGAGGGTTGTAAATCTGTGGAATTCGCGACCTCAGAGAGCTGTGGAAGCTGGGACATTGAATAAATTTAAGACAGAAATAGACAGTTAACCCCAATAAGGGGTTATGGGGAGCGGGCAGGGAAGTGGACCTGAGTCCATGATCGGATCAGCCATGATCGTATTAAATGGCGGAGGGGGCCGCATGGCCTTCTCCTGCTCCAATTTCTTATATTCTTATGACTTTCTACCTCTCTCTCCTCCTCCAAATCGCTCCTTAAAAACATACCTCTTTGGACCAAGCTTTTGATCACCTCTCCTAATGTCTCCTTCGGTGGCTCATTGTCAAATACTGTCTGATAACGCTCGTTTTTACCCCGTGACAGGTGCTCTACAAATGCAGGTGGCTGTTGTTGGCATGCAACGGGTGTGTCTCTGGCTCTTTGTTACTGAACTCTCAGCGAGCACGGCCTTTTCTGGTGGTGTGAATAATGGTATCTTGAAGTCACTCAGCAGCTGCTGCTGAGTGCTCCCCGGTATCGAGCGCAAAGAATGAGCCGACAGCCATTAGCATCTCAGAAAATTGTTCTCGGCTGCCCGAAGCCAAGGGAGAGACAGCCATTCCCCTCCGTTTTGCTTCTGTGTTTTGAAGTCTTAATGGCTGCTTTGTTGTCGCCGATAAGATCTCGGCTGCTTGGAGGCAGCTTTGTGTGACAGGCGGCTGCTGACGCTCACTGTTGATGAAGGCTCGGCTATTGAGGTCTGGCGGTGGGGCCGCACTCTGACCTTTGGAGCAGACCCGAACAGAGGAGATACTTATGATGCTACAAATTGAGCTTGATGCATTAGTTCCTTCTCGCTGACAGTAATTGCCTTGCTCCAGCGCAAAACAAAAAGAGTTGTGCATGTGTGCGCAGACTAAATGTGGACCGGCCCTTTTGTGATGCAGATCGGGAGCGGCCTGAAGGGGAAAATGCAGACTTTTTTGTTGTTGTTTTGCTTGGCACAGTAAATAAAACAACTTGTGTTCTTTTGATTTGTTTGTTTTGAATGATAAGCATTGGCTCCGATTACCACAAAGGAGAGAGCTGCTTTGGGTAGCCTGGCATCTCCTTGCAATGTTTGCAGTGTCTGTTCTCTGAGATTGCCTCGGTGGTGTGGGTTTGAATGCATTTCATGGGCCGCGTGGGAAATGGAAATCAAATTAGACATCAAATGAGACCTTTTATCTTTATTTGTGTGTTTTTGAAAAAGAAATGCTTCCCATTGCCCCAGAAGGCACATTAACCATTGTTCTCCTCCCCACCCCTCCACTTAATCTAGTACCACATCCAAATGGCCATTCTTCCTGTGCGAGCCCAGACTAGAAATAAATACTTGCATTTATATAGCGCCTTTCACGACCACTGGACGTCTCAAAGCGCTTTACAGCGAATGAAGTACTTTTTGAAGTGTAGTCATTGTTGTAATGTAGGAAACGCGGCAACTAATTTGTGTACAGCAAACTCCCACAAACAGCAATGTGATAATGACCAGATAATCTGTTTTTTTGTTATGCTGATTGAGGGATAAATATTGGCCCAGGACATTGGGGAGAACTCCCCTGCGAAATAGTGCTGTGGGATCTTTTACGTCCACCTGAGAGAGCAGACGGTGCCTCGGTTTAACTTCTCATCCAAAAGACAGCACCTCCGACAGTGCAGCACTCCCTCAGCACTGCACTGGAGTGTCAGCCTGGATTCCTGTGCTCAAGTCCCTGGAGTGGGACTTGAATCGGCAACTTTCTGGCTCTGAGGCGAGAGTGCTGCCCACTGAGCCACGGCTGACACTGATGAGGGGCCGGCAGCCTTTTTTGACCGTGGGGCTGTCACAAGCCGAGCTGTATCCTAACCTCGGTTTGCAGCCGGGCCCGATGGGTGGAAACGATTGTCGGCTGACAGAAGCCTGTGGGGTTGGATTTCCTCCGGGGGCTCTTCCGAGCTCCGAACCGGGATCGGCAGAAATCCCAGAGGAATGGTGTAAGAACGGAGGCCTGCGCCGTTTCGCCAGTGTTCCCGCCAATCCTCTGTTAAAGTGCCGGCAGAGCATCAGACACCCTCCCCGCACTCCCACGGAAATGACAAAGCAAAGTATGGGGGGGGGGGCTCTCTGAAGGAATATTTTTGCTGTTGTTCCCTGCTCCAGGTGTGCTGAGGAGAATCCTAGTCACCAAAAACCAAAGTGGTGAGTTATCTCGGCGCAGCCCGGGCATCAAGCCTGCTGGACCATGTGACTGCCGGTGCGTTCAGCCGTCGCGGGTGGCGTTTAACCGTTTGAGCAGCGAATTGAAGATGAATGTGGGTGTATGATTTTTCTTTTACACTTCCAAATGCATTTGGGGAATATGATCCTGTAATTGTAAAAATGATTCCTTCGGTTTCATTAATTCAAGCTCATTAAGTAATCCGTGTCATTGCATCACAGAGCTCATTTCAAGATATGTATGATAGGAAAATGTGAAATTTAAAATTACACCAAAATGCAGTTCTCGGAGGGGATCTCATTTGCAAATGAACCTGAAGCTAGATGTTGAACCGCAACTACACTTTCATTATCCACAATTACTCTTTGCTGCTTATTAATAAGTCATTCCAGCTATCTCTGAAAATTGCCATAATGTTCCTCATTTGGAACGATGGGTTTGCCCATTGTTAATGGTAACCTAGTTGGGGGGAATGGGAGAGAAGATTGGCTCAGTGCGCGGAGTAGCAGAACTGTAAATAGCCGCTTGGAACTCACTCCAGCCCATAATCTTGGCTGGTGCCGCCGTCCATTGTTGGAGGTCCCGTTTCTTTTGGACGAGCGGCCAACCCAAAGTTCGGTCTGCTCGTTCAAGAGGATGTGGAGGAGTTCACGGGACAATTGAAGATGAGCCATGAGTTCTCCGGGCCAACGTTCCCCTCTTCTCTGATCCCACTGGACCAGCTAGCCATTCACCTTATTGCTACTTGCATGATCTGACTGTCTGCACAATGCCTGCTGCATTTGTCTACGTACCAACAGCGTCCCAAAGCAACTCATTGCACGTGAAGTGCTTTCAGACATTAGTGAGAGTCACGATATAAATACAGCTCTCTCTGTCTTCTCCAGTGCACAGCCCAGCTTTTGGTCATCCAACATATTTACAAATGACTTGTTTCCTAATCTACTCATACTGAGTGACTCCGCTCCGTCCGTTAGTTACGCCCATGTGAAGCACCTTGTGTTTAGTTTCATTCCAGTGCTGCTTTATTACCCCATTTATGTGACGACCTTCAGAGTTGGAGCAGATAAGTTGTGGCCCACTGGGAACACCCCAACAACTGGCCAGTGGGCCCGTTTTATGCCGTGCTTCTTGGTGGGGCAGTGTGTTGCCACACAACAGAAAAGGCTGCTGGGATAAATCTAACTACATGATGTCAACTGACCGTTTACATCTCTCCAGATACTTGTGTGTGGGAGTTTGAAGAGGAGGGGGAGGAATGATGGTAGAATGGAGAGGTGGTTGTTTTCTTGCTGGTATCAACCCTGCTCAACCGTGTCAATTTTTTGATTACGCTTACTTAAGATGAACCTCTGATAAGAACTTGTGTTGGCCTGTTTCAGTTGGCAGGACTCTTGTCTCTGATTTAGAAGTTTGTGGGTTCGAGCTCCACTCCAGGACCCGTGCACAGCGCAATGGAGGCACTGTGCTGCCATGTTCTTCGTGGTGTTGATTGAGGGATCAATAATGGCCAGGACACCATGGAGAACTCCCCTGCTCCTCTTCGAAATAGTGCCGTGGGATATTTTACATCCACCCAAGAGGGCAGACAGGGCCAAGGTTTAACATCTGATCTGAATGATGGCACCTCCGACAGTGCAGTGCTCCCTCAGCACTGTACTGGACTGTCAGCCTAGATGATATGCTCGGGTCTTCGGAGTAAACCCATTGACGAGAAAAGTCGGTCTAGTCTGTTGCCGAGGACGACAGTGGTAATCGGATAGGGCTCAGATGCACTTATTCAGCAGGTTTATGGTCATTTGGAAAGGCTTTATTTTGGTGTTGCCCTACACAGCAGGCCGACCAATTTACCTTGCTGCTTTTCAGCAGCTCTTACAAAGGATATTTCTGTATCACACGCTGAGAATATTACCCGCGCCAATTATACTTCGGGGATTACATTTTGCAGATATACATAAAATTCTGCAGCGTGGAACGGATTGAGTGCAATCCATACCCTTCTCTCAGCAACAGTAACAAGACATAGTGCCCTGCTTAACCCTGCACTCTGCTTTAGTATCAGGCAAATGTAATTCACAAAATTGTTAAAAAAATTCATTTTCAGGGTGCTCAGTGCAAATTTTATCATACTTTCTCGATATTCTTTAGTTGGATAAGCAGAACTGTTCCTTCCAGTACCTTACATTACTTGAGGATGGAGTTACACAAAAAATGATCCCCAATTTTAACTTTATATACTTCACACACACACACACACACACACACACACTTGAGGTGTTCTTTACGTAGAGTGTATGGCAGAGAAACAGGCCATTCAGCCCAACTGGTCTGTGCCGGTGTTTATGCTCTACACGAACTTCTTCCCACCCTACTTCATCTCACCCCATCAACATCCTTTCTCCCTCATGTGCCCATCTACCTTCTCCATAAATGCATCTGTGCTATTTGCCTCATGGTAGCGAGTTCCACATGCTAAACACTCTGTGGGTAAACAATTTTCTCCTGAATTCTGACTGTCTTGTATTTATGGCCCATAGTTTGGGTCTGCCCTCACAAGTGGAACCATCTTCTCTGCGTCTACCCTATCAAACCCCTTCATCATTTTAAAGGGCTCTATCGGGTCACTCCTCAGCCTTTTCTTTTCTGGAGGGATTCCGAGGATCTGCCTCAGAAGAGAAGAGGAGGACAGAGCCCCCAGCCGGCTCAGCCTCTCCTGATGGTTCCAACCTCTCAGTTCTGATAGTTGTGTCGCAGAGGTTGTTAAAGCAAATAAATGTCCGCACAAATAAAAAAAATGCTGCATTGTTTTCCCCGGGTGGCATGCAAACTCTTTATCTGTGTCCTTGCAGGTAAAATCAAAATAACGCTAACAAAATAGTTGTGCAATTGTTGCATTTGCAAAGATTTCAATCATTGTTACAGTTTAATAAAATTAGAGTGTGGTTTAATAAAAAAAATTTATATCCCCGCTCAGGTCACCCTATAAATCCGCATGTAACATTTGGTGGATTTGGCTGCGAATGTTTGGGAGCTATCCTCAGCAAACAGCCCCTCCTCCCCACCCCCGCACCTTGCAAAGCAGTCTGACACAGATATACTGATTGCTCAATCTGCCAGCCCCACTACGGGTGGCGACTGATAACAGTGATGAAAGCAATCTCTCTCTTAGCGTTGGCTCGGTTTTATTGCAACAAGACACTGATCCTCTGAATGGTTCATGGTCCGCTGAAGGTTCCTGCAGAATGGGCTTTCCGCATGGCAGACATTTGGCTGGAGCAAGGCTTTTTTTGGGTGGGGGGTGCGGAGGAGAGCGGGAAGTAGTAAATAACAAGAACAAAAGTACATAGCTTCATTTCTTCAAAACCAACTTGCATTGAAGCTGCCGGGTGACATCTCTGTTGAGAAGTGACACCCTGCGGGGAAATGGTCAGGCTCGGGTTGCCAACCCTCCAGGGTTGCCCTGGACGCTCCAGGACTGGAAGATCAGTGTCCTCGGATACTGGTGCGAGCGAACCTGGCGAGAAGAATCATAGGAGGGGGGCATTTAAAAAAAATAATAATAATTGTGTGCTTCTGTTCATTTTTTTTGAAAAATATTGGAGATTTTATTCTTTTTTTTTTAAAAAAAGCTCTTTTATTGGACGGGGCGATTAGAGGCGGGAGGTCATGTGATGAAACCTCCAGGAATATGGCCAACCAGAGTTGGCAACCCTAGCTCTTGGAAACCGGGCTCATTTTAACTGGGCTGAGGCAGTGAATTGCCCGGGGTACGTACCTCACTATTCATACCAGGGGGCTTGATCGACAGCTGTCCCAGAAACTCAAATGAATCTGTCAGCATAGAAGGAGGCCATTCGGCCCATCGAGCCCGTGCCAGCTCTTTGAAAGATCAATCCAATTAGTCGCACTCTTCTGCTCTTTCCCCATAGCCCTGCAAAATCTTTCCCTTTTTGAAGTATTTATCCAGTTCCCTTTTTGAAAGTTACTGTTGAATCTGTTTCCACCGCCCTTTCAGGCAGTGTGTTCCAGGTCATCATATCTCGCTGCTTTTTAAAAAAAAATATATATATATATCCTCATCTCGCCTCTGGTTCTTTTGCCAATGACCTTCAGTCTGTGTCCTCTGGTCACCGACCCTCCTGTCAGTGGAAACGCTTGCTCTCTATATTTACTAAACTCCCCCCTGCTGCGCAATTTTTTTTCAGCCCTGTTTTTTTTTCTCTCTCTCGCCATCTCAATTCAAGAATTTCTTCCCTGCAGCCCAAAGCAAGCAGGAAGAGCTTCGCTGGTAACTGTACACGATCGTGAGCCTGTTAGTTAGTGTTAACATGGGACCCCCGCAGTTTGGAACAATTCGTTAATCCTCTTTCTGCTAAGTAAGAGCGCTTAATGATTCCCCTCGCAGGGAGCATTCGCTGCACTGTGGAGAACAGTGTTTGTCGGGTTTCGCAGCTGTCAGTTCCTTTCCCTCCTTCCCGTCTAAATGATAACAGCATTTGACGGAGCAGGTGCCCAAATCTGGTGCCACCTGTGCGATTTTACTGAAATGAAGCAAATTGGCTAAAACTGCAGCAAAAATGTTCAAATACCATTGAAACATGACCACTGCCAATGAGGCTACTCTTCTGGATATAATTGCAAAACACTTAACGGGGCCCTGAATGTCTCGTGGACATCTTAACGCTATACAGTCAATGAAGTACTTATGAAGTGCTGTCGTAATGTGGGGAAACGCAGCAGCCAATTTGCGCACAGCACAGTCGCACCAGCAGCAATCCGATAAATGACCAGATAATCTGTTGCCGTGACGTTGGCTGAGGGTTAAATGTTGGCCAGGACAATGGGGATAAACTCCCCTGCTCTTCTTCAGAAATAGTGCCGTGGGATCTTTTACGTCCACCTGAGAGGGCAGACTGGGGTCTCGGTTTAACGTCTCATGCGAAAGACGGCACCTCCCACAGTGCAGCGCTCCCTCCGAACCGCGCTGGGAGTGTCGGCCTGGATTATGTGCTCGAGTCCCTGGAGTGGGACTTGAACCCACGACCGCCTCACTTACAGGCAAGAGTGCGACCCAGTGGGCCACGGCTGACCCTCAAAAGACCGTCGTTTCAGTGGGTCTTGTGTCAGACATAACATGGGCCACGGCGGCACTGTGCGAGTGCGAGCAGGAGGCGGAAGCGGCTGGTGTAAGGCAACAAGCTCCCGTATCTTTGTTTAAATTCTGTTCAGATCAAGCCGCCTGCCCCAGCAGGAGGGACAATGCCACATTGTGTGCGAGGTCTGCTTTCACATTGGAATAATAGAGATTTCTGTGTGAAGGAACCTGGCTTGTGAATGCATGCCCCTTTCGCAGGACTGGTTCCTTGATTTTAAACAATGCCCTACTTGATCCCGCCGTTTCCTGTCCTTAACTTTATTTTGTCTCTTTTGTATATTTTGGCACTGGCCGTTCAGCACAACCAGGTTAATACATTTTGTAAGCGAAATGCTTCTGAGGCAGCTTTCTCCTGTTAAGACCCATTGCTTGCTCACACTGCAGCTTTTGCATAGTTGCAGGAGTAGGCCATTCAACCCCTCGGGCCAGTTCCGCCATTCCATTAGCAATTGGCATGTTGGCCTTCATAGCAAGGGGATTTGAGTGCAGGGGCAGGGAGGTATTGCTACAGTTGTACAGGGCCTTGGTAAGGCCACACCTGCAGTATTGTGTACAGTTTTGGTCTCCTAACTTGAGGAAGGACATTCTTGCTATTGAGGGAGTGCAGCGAAGGTTAACCAGACTGATTCCCGGGATGGCGGGACTGACATAGCAAGAAAGACTGGATCAACTGGGCTTGTATTCACTGGAGTTCAGAAGAATGAGAGGGGATCTCATAGAAACGTTTAAAATTCTGACGGGTTTAGACAGGTTAGATGCAGGAAGAATGTTCCCAATGTTGGGGAAGTCCAGAACCAGAGGTTACAGTCTAAGGATAAGGGGTAAGCCATTTAGGACCGAGATGAGAAGAAATTTCTTCACCCAGAGAGTGGTGAACCTGTGGAATTCTCTACCACAGAAAGTTGTTGAGGCCAATTCACTAAATATATTCAAAAAGGAGTTAGATGTAGTCCTTACTACAAGGGGGATCAAGGGGTATGGCGAGAAAGCAGGAATGGGGTACTGAAGTTGCATGTTCAGCCATGAACTCATTGAATGACGGTGCAGGCCCGAAGGGCCGAATGGTCTACTCCTGCACCTATTTTCTATGTTTCTATGTTTCTATGTCTATGGCTGATCTGTATCTTAACTCTTGCTGATCCCGCTTTGGTTCCGTAACCTTTTACTGCCTTTGCCTAACAAAAATCTTATCAATCTCGTTTATTTTGAGTGGAAACAAAGTGTTTTCTTTCCCCCTAGTGGGCCTCAATGCGAATCTGGTGGTATAATTCGAGATTACCGAGCGCACTACTGAGACTTGGGGCCCGCTGTGGCGGGAGGGATCTTTCCCGCACCGGCCTGAATCCTCAAAGGCAGCAGCATTTGAGTGTGGCTCCCGTTGAGTGTCTAGGCTGGTTAAGGATGTGTGACCTGCAGGCCGCAGTAGTCCCCGATTTGTTCTGGGCTGAGTTAGCGCCCTCTTCATCTGGGTGGTAGTCTGGGCTAAAGAAGTGGGAGAAAGTTAGCTAGACGCTAACAAGAACAAACTTGCATTACACCTTTAACATAAGAAAAAAACAACAATCCGCTGTCCAGTCACCGGGTTGGAAACTCTACACGTGGACATCAGGCAAGGAACAGGACTCGACTTGGCGCTGATGCCCCCTGCAGTCGAATAGCCTGCAGACACTTGCCTTGGCTCCCATGTTATAGGGAGCCACTTGGGTGAGCTGAAACCAAAGGGCGCCAGTGCCTGTGGAGCTGGGTCCCAGCAAGAGAAAGGGAGAAGATTGCGAGAGAGGTGAGGGAGGAATATTTTTCTCAGACCGAGACAAAGGGGCTGAAATGAGCCTATTACCAGCGCAATGGGCTTGTGTCCATGGATTTTCCAATCAGACAGGGTGTAAAACGGGCCGTTGATTCGCTTTGAGCTCATGTCACTAGGGATTGGAAATTTAAATCCAGCCAGGCGCCTTTGTTACCTCTAGACTTGACTATCCCAACACTCTCCTTGCTGGCCTCCGATCTCCCATCCTCCATAAACTTGAGCAATCCTAACTCGCACCAAGTCCCGTTCACCCATCACCCCCGTGCTCGCTGACCTACAGTGGCTCCCGGTCCGGCAACGCCTCAATTTTAAACTTCTCATCCTTAGTTTTCAAATCATTGGAACATAGGGGTAGGCCATTGAGCAAAATCCTTCCATGGCCTCGCCCCTCCCTATCTCTGTAATCTCCTCCAGCCTCACAACCCGAGCTGTCTGCACTCCTCTAATTCTGCCCTCTTGAGCATCCCTGATTTTAATCATAAGAAATAGGAGCAGGAGTAAGCCATTTGACCCCTCGAGCCTACTCCACCATTTAATAAGATCAAGGCTGATCTGATCATGGACTCAGCTCCCCATAACCTTTTACGACCGTATCGCTCAAAAATCTGTCTATCTCCGCCTTAAATATATTCAATGACCCAGCCTCCACAGCTCTCTGGGGCAGAGAATTACATAGATTTGCAACCCTCTGAGAGAAGAAATTCCTCCTCATCTCAGTTTTAAATGGGCGGCCCCTTATTCTGAGACTATGTCCCCTAGTTTTAGTTTCCCCTATGAGTGGAAACATCATCTCTGCATCCACCTTGTCAAGCCCCCTCATCCATTGGTGGCCATGTCTCTGTTGCCTCGGCCCTAAGCTCTGGAATTCCCTCCCTAAGCCTCTCCGCCTCTCTACTTCTCTCTTTCTTCCTTTAAGATGCTCCTTAAAACCGACCTCTTTGACCAAGCTTTTGGTGACCTGTCCAAATATCGCCTTATGTGGTTCGGTGTCCAACTTTGTTCGATAACATTTCAGTGAAGCCCCTTGGGACGTTTTGCTACATTGAAGGCGCTGCATAAATGCAAGTTGCAATATTACGGACCAGTATTGGTGAGTCTCGCCATTTCAACATTCCCCTGTCCTGGCTCGCGGGCATGTCCAGGGTCACAAACGCCCAGCTATTCAGGGGAGAAGAGGCATTCGCCTCGCATTCCGTGCCTGACCAACCTTTCACCTCACGCCAGAACGAATGGCCACAATATCGCTTGGAGGGCAGAAGAATTATAGCCATGACGTTATCTCCAGCGGCACTTAAATCTGCCTGCACCCATGCTCACGCCACTCAAGGGCAGCAGCACTGGGAGGTCCCCTCTCCCCTGCTAGGCCATAAAAATTCTTTCCGAGAAAAGATTTTCAATTTGCGTTCAACGAGACGCCTCCTGAGATGTCTGACCAGCCTCGCAGTGGAGAATTAAGTGCTCCTTGGGCAGCTGAGCCCTTGACCATCTGACAGTGTCAGAGGTCAGCTCTGCACTCTGTTCGAACTGCATACCAGTACTCCCTTCCTCAGTCCACGTCGGGAAAATCTGGCAACAGATTTTAGACCTTCCCGATAAGGATTTATAATCGTCATCGTCCCGCAAAGTGTGGAAGGTTTTGGTGCGGACGCGCTTGCTGGGGAAAAGATGGTTGGTGGCGCGACATCGCCTCTTGCCTTTGTGCACTGCTAAAATAGGAATGTTTCAGACTTGTAGCTTAAACAATGAACAATTAACCCGTGTGACCTTCCTTCAGTGTTGGAAATAAGACAGCTCATGAATTCACATGATGGGACTATGCACAGAATACCAGAGTGACCAAACACTTCGTCACCTGTCCTCCTATCTCTCTCCGCGTGGCTCGGTGTGTCACTGTCTGATTACGCACCCTTGGGATGTTTTGTACTCGGCTAAATGCAAGTTGTTTGTGGTTGATGGCTCCCGTTGTGGAACAAGTTGGAGGAGAACATGTTTGGATCACCTCTGCCCATTTTAACGACGCATAGGGCAGTTTCTGTGCTCCCAGCGGAGGCACCGTGCTAACCGAGACCATGGTCCCAGTTGGGCGCTATTCGCCTCAACTACTCCTTGTGCGATATTCTGGTGGAATGAGATCAGATGAGCCAAAGGGCCGCCTTCATCCAGGACTGTCTTGGTATCTTGTGCGAGGAGCTGTGGCCCTACAAATATCAGCAGCTCCCCACAGTCGGGGTGATGCTCTGTGACATCAGTGTGTTTATTCCCCTCTCTCAGCAGTGGCCCCTTTTGCTGTATGTACGCGCATGTGGGACGTTGCACTTCTTTCCTGCCCCGTAGACTTGCCTCCGAGCGCAGTCAAAGTCTATCCCTTACTTGCTATCTAATTAATTGCATGGGTTGAAGGGGGAATTGTCGTCTTCTGGCTGGAACGTCGATTCTCTATCCTCAGGACGCACGCTGCTCCTTGCCTCGAGAGTGCTGACAGGCGAACTTCCATCCCAGGCTTCTGTCGGGCCCTCTGCTGGGGCTGGAGGCTTGTTAGGCAACGCTAGAAAAAACTCAGCCTGCTCATTTACTCCCTTCCCTACCAGTGGGAGTCTGCGCCCACTCTGCCGGCTGCTTTCCAGAGTTGGCAAGTGGGAGTTTTGTCTTTTTTTTTTCAAGTGGCAGGTGTTAAAACAGGCTCTCCCACTGGCACTCCTAAAGTGCCAGACCCCAAACAACTTTTACTGAAGGCACAGTGAATAACCCTCCAGTAACTGTTTTTGAAAAAAAATTGTTTTATTCTTTCATCTTCTGAACAGGAAGTTCAAAGTGGGGAGTTATGTTCATATGAATATCCATTAACTGCACAGGGGAGATTATTAGTGGCTTCCTGTTGCCTGACGATGACGTCACAATGGTTGCCAAGCATTGGCCCCTATACATAAGCAAGTGGAACTGTTAGCGTGTGCCAGCTAATTAAAGCAGGGAGGGGTTTGCAGCAGATTGGAAATTGGACTTGTTCCTCTCGGACTTGGGTTAAAATCCAGCCCAACTGATGGTGTAAAATTCTCCTCTTGGCTGGCTGTCAGAGTCCGACATGGAATGTGTTTGGACTGTCCGGTTCCTAGTGAGCACAGACCTGCAGGACAGGTCTGCCTCTAGGTTCCTAACCCCAAAACGACTAAAAGTTTCCCGGAATCGGGGTGTGTTGGGGGGGGGGGGGGGCGGGAACTTCCTGTCAGCGATTTATAGTTCCTGGCCCACGTGAAACATAGAAGATAGAAATAGAAAATAGGTGCAGGAGTAGGCCATTCGGCCCTTCGAGCCTTCAATGAGTTCATGGCTGAACATGCAACTTCAGTACAACAACAGACTCTCTGCGTGAGGGGCTGTGAATAATAACTGACCATCGGAAGTCAGAATGAGGTTATTCTGCCTTCCTTTCGAACCGAATCATTTCCTGGCCTTTACCACAGAGCTTGTCACCGGCGGCTGCACAGTGCCTTTGCCCGCAGAGAGCCACGACCGGCTTGGTGGGGGGCAAGGGGGAGGGGGGCAAGAAGTTGGTAACCGTGGAGTGGTGGGGGGGGGTGGTGGTTGGTTGTTGCTGAAATCCGGTGTACTCTGAAATCGGTGGGGGGGGTGGGTGAGGGGATGAGAGGGAGACTGGGGACTTGGGGTTAGGGAGACAGTAATCTATCGCTCTATGAAAACTCTCCTTTTTATTGCGTGTGAGCTCAGGGAGTGGTTTAGATAAGTTGGTGGTAAGCTGAGTTTCGGAGGATGCACACTGTGAAAGATGCCCCAAGCCCCGAGCCTGCTGCCCAACCGGTCTCGGCCTGTGAAGTTCAAGTACAGATCAGCTCTGTTGTCACCTTCTCACGGAATGAGCCTAAACCAGAGGACTTGTGGAGAGAGTAGATCTGTTCGAAGGCAATCCGGACCACGACTTGTGCGGTGTAGGGGGGATTCTGGCTGGAGTTTAGGGTATCAGCGGGTTATACAGGGTTACTACTGGTCATAGCAGAGGTAGGATTACACATATTGTGTTACATTTAGACTATCAGTGAGTTACTGTATTGCTCTTGGCTATGAGGAGAATCTGAGTTTTACCAGCATTACTATTAGATATCAATGCAATTTCAGTGAGTTAACATTAGTTACTGGTACTCCAAAAATGCTCAATTACAGGGGGGACCCAAATTTTATTCTAAGGGAATTGGAGTACAAGAGTAAGGAAGTCTTGCTACAATTGTACAGGGCCTTGGTGAGACCACACCTGGAGTACTGTGCACAGTTTTGGTCTCCTTATCTAAGGAAAGATATACTTGCCTTGGAGGCGGTGCAACAAAGGTTCACTAGATTGATCCCTGGGGTGAGAGGGCTGTCTTATGATGAGAGATTGAGTAGATTGAGCCTATATTCTCTGGAGTTTAGAAGAATGAGAGGTGATCTCATTGAAACAGATAAGATTCTGAGAGAGATTGACAGGGTAGATGCTGAGAGGTTGTTTCCCCCGGGCTGGAGAGTTTAGAACAAGGGGGCACAGTCTCAGGATAAGGGGACGGCCATTTAAGACTGAGATGAAGAATTTCTTCACTGAGGGTTGTGCATCTTTGGAATTCTCTTCCCCAGAGGGCTGTGGATGCGGAATCGTTGAGTATATTCAAGGCCGAGATGGATAGATTTTTCGACTCTCGGGGAATCAAGGGATATGGGGATCGGGCAGGAAAGTGGAGTTGAGGTTGAAGATCATTGAATGGCGGAGCAGGTTCGAGGGGCCATAATTCTGCTCCTAATTCTCATGTTCTTATAAGGTAAATGCAATACCATTTGTAGCTGTCATGTGATCAACTGTCATGTGATCCTGCATCATATGGTCAGATGTCATGTGGTCAGACTGTCATGTGATCAAACCTCCAGGAATGCTTCCACCCAGAGTTGGGAACCCAGACTGCCACTAAAAGTTCAGTGTCAGGCTTAAGGATGATTGGTGTCGGGATGTCCCACTGGTGCAGAAGGAGCTGCTATTCTGAAGCACGCTCTTGGGCTCAAGTACAGGGAATATCACCCTGCATTTATTCAAGTAGTCCCACTCCAGAACCTTGAGCACAAAGTCGAGGCTGACACTCCCAGTGCGGCACTGAGGGAGTGCTGCACTGTCGGAGGTGCCATCTTTCGGATGAGACGTTAAACGGAGGCCCCGTTTAGAAGAAGAGCCAATATTTATCTCTGAAACAACATCACTACAAACCAGATGATCTGGTCTTTTATCACATTGCTGTGTGCGTGGGATTTTGCAAATTGGCTGCTGCGCTTCCGCTATTACAACAGTGACTGCACTACAAAAAGCAAAAGTACGTCATTGGCTGTCAAGTGCTTTGGGATGTCCTGAGGACATGAAAAGCGTTATGTAAATGCAAGTTTGTTCGTTCTTTCGCAACCTGACCTAGGAATGCTTGATGCTGACGTATGGAAAGTGTTTCATTCCCCAGAACCAGTTTCCCTCCTGGCACTAGCATCCCTCGCACATACAATAAAAAAAGGCCGTTACTTATCAAAGTGTTAATGACTATCCTACATTCCAGTGAGCAAACAGAAATGAATGTGTAGAACTGCCAGATATGTGTCTAATGACAAAACTCCCCAGAGCATCGGCAGCTCTCTGTAATTTGAAAATATTCACTTTGAAACTGATTTTCACAGCGTAGCTGAATTGATTCTTAAATGAATTGGTGCCAGGAAATCAAAGGGAGGTCGGCAGGATTAAAGGAAGGACCACCAGATTTAATGTGCCCTGATAGCTCTGCAGGATTATCCCAGCAAGTTGGATATTTCTGAAGATGGATGTTAAAGGTTCCCTGGCAACATTAGGGGGAAGAGAAAATAAAGGTCTCCGGGCCAACATTCCTCCCTCAACCAAGACCACTAACTCTGGTGTTTTGTCCAATTGGTGGTGGACACAAAGTGGCGACTGCATTGGCCTACGTAACATCAGCCCCTCGAGCCTATTCCATCATTCAATGAGATCATGACTGATCTGTGACCTAACTCCACATACCTGCCTTTGGCCCATAGTAGCGGCATTGCTAAAGCTTTCATTGTGCATGAAGTGCCTGAGTGATGTTTCTGAGGAGTGCAATAAATTGTCATATGAATACAAGTCTATGTTTTTATTTATTTTGTTTTATTATCTTTATATCTGTTTACACTGTGATGTTCCTACTTATTGTTATATTGGACATGTATAACTCAGTGTGTGGAGGATAGTTACACATTATGTGCGCAAAATCAACCTCCATCATTTACAGCAGTCCAGGCGTGATTGACAGCAGTGAGGTCTCTAGGCGTGATTGACAGGGGAAGTTATCCAATCACCACCATGTTGCCCAGGTGTAGCGGTGTCACTATATGCAGCCCCAGCGAGTTTGGTTTGGGCCCACCATGATGTGCCAGGATCTGGCAGTGCCAACACCACTCTCAACCCACTGTGATAGGGCTGGCAGTGCAAATCTGCTTTTATTCAGGTTGGTGGAGGCCAGCGTTTGTGAGCCGCCTCCCAGTATCTACACTGTTAAAGTCAGCTCCCTTCTCCCAGCAGCAGAATCATAGCAAGACCTTGCATTATGTAGCCCCTTTCAATCTCCCGGGATGCATCAAAGTGCTTCACAGCCAATGAATTACTTTTGGAAGTGGAGTCACTGTTGCCATGTGCCAGTTTGTACACAGCACGATCCCACAAACCGCAGAGATAAATGACCAGTTATTAAGTTTTGTGGATCGAGGGATAAATGTTGGCCAAGATACTAGGATAACTCCTCTGCGCTTGGAAATGGCCCGATGGGATCTTTAACGTCTACCCGAGAGGGCAGATGGGGCCTCGGTTTAGGGTCTCCTCTGAAAGCTGGAAATCTCCGAGTCCCTCCGTACTGCGACAAAGTTGTGCCGAATTTCCTCAGTTTACACTTGTCCTTTTTACCTGAGTCAGAAGGTCGTGGGTTCAAGTCCCCCTCCAGAGACTTGAGTACAAAATCCAAGCTGACACTCCAGTGCAGTACTGAGGGAGTGCTACACTGTCAGAGGTGCCGTCTTTTGGATGACACCTTAATCTGAGGGTCCTGCCTGCCCTTTCAGGTGGATGTAAAAGAAGAAGAGCAGGGGAGTTTTCCCCGGTGTCCTGGCCAATATTTAACCTTCACTCAACATCACTAAATACAGATGATCTGGTCAGAGAGGATGTTTTCCCTCGTGGGGGAATCTAGAACTAGGGGCATAGTTTCAGAATAAGTGGTCGCCCATTTAAAATGGAGATGGGGAGAAATGTATTCTCTCAGAGGGTCGTGAATCTTTGGAATTCTCTACCCCAGAGAGCTGTGTCGAGGCTGGGTCAATTAATATATTTAAGGTGGAGATGGACAGATTTTTGAACGAAAGGGGAGTCCAGGTTTATGGGGAGTGGGTAGGGAACTGGAGTTGAGGCAATGATCAGATCCGCCATGATCTTATTGAATGGCGGAGCAGGCTTGAGGGGCCAAATGGCTGACTCCTATTTCTTACGTTATGTTCTTATCACATCGCTGTTTGTGGGACCTTGCTGTGTGCAAATTGGCTGCCGTGTTTCCTATATTACAACCGTGACAATATTACTTCATTGGCTGTAAAGCGCTTTGGGGCATCCTGAGGCCATGGAAGGTGCTATAAAATTGCAAGTCTTTCTGTTCTTTTTTGGTTGCTGCTTTGTTGGGAGATGCTGTCCTTTTGGCTGACCTGTTAAACCGAGACCCTTTTTGCTAGCTGTGGTGGACACTGAACATCCCAGGTCACTATTCGAAGAAACATTGTGAGTTCTCCCCGGTGTTGCTGGCCAACAGGCGAGCCTCAATCAACAGCACCAGACAAAAAAAACAGATTAACTGCTCATGTTTGTGGAACCTTGCTGTGCACTAACTGGCCTTCATAACCAGAAGTGGCTTGCATTTCAAAAGAGATTCCTTGGCTATGAGGCAGTTTTGACGACCTGAGGACATAAAAAGGCTCTATCAAAATGCATGTCTCAGATACTGCAGATATCTAACCTGATAATGAATTAAATCTTGTACCGTACGGTGAGAAACTGGATAAGTGCTTGGTGCACATATTCTGAATTCTGCACATGATATTAAATATTCCTCCAGATTAATTAGACCATGTTTAGTATTTAATATATCTGTCCTTGTTCATTTGCAAAAATGCATGCCTCACGCAGCAATCAAAAGGTCAAATGCTAACTGATTCTGACATCTAAACAAATGAAGACAGCCTATCTTAAAGCAAAACAGCAGCAAAATGTGATTGTTTGCTCATATTGTTGAACTGCAGGTGATCCTTAGCAAAGATTGGTTTGCTTTCAGCAACATGCTCTTGTGACTAATTAACGGCACACAAAAGTGGAAAATAAATCAAACGCTGGACAGAGGCTCCTCCGCCCCCCCCGCCCCATTCCCCCAACCGATAGTTCAATTGGTAAAAGGTAGGAAAAAATGTGATGACTCATTAAACCGAGGCTCCGTCTGTCTTCTCGGGTAAACATAAAAGATCCAACGGCATCTTTCGACGAAGAGCAGGGCCGTTCTCCCAATGTCCTGGCCAACCATCAACCGAAGTCAGCCAGGAGCAGATGATCTGGTCATTATTATATTGCCGTGTGTCGGAGATTGCTGTGCACAATATGGCGGTCGGGTTACACTTCAAAGGCAGTCCCTCGGAGTCGAGGATGAGCTCTTTGGGACATCCTGAGGTGAAAGGGAAAAACCCACAGCAAGTGATCTCTTTCTTTCCGAATGCAGAACAGAAGGCCCCAGCTTTTGATGGGCAGTCTGTGTTTTGAGTTGCCTCTTCTATACTAAGGGCAGCATTTGTGGATGCAACAATTGGCCTGAGCTCCACAGGGCAAGGGAGGGGAGGGGAGGGGAAGGGAGGAGGGAAAGGCAGGGCAGAGCTGGGGGAGGGGAGGGGAAGGGATGAGGGCTGGGGAAGGGGAGGGAAGGAAGGCTGGGGAGGGGAGGGGAAGGGGAAGGGAAGGAAATGAGCCAGGGCGCCCCCACTCCGAGTTGCTATGCAGTGACTGTTGTCGGGTGAGGAGCGGAGCTGTCCCGAGCTGCAAAAATAGCTTATTGACACTCCCTGCTTAAACACGCACATGGGTGAAACGTAACCCAGCAAGCAGGAGGGGAGAGCAAAAAAATACTTGTTAAAAGGTAAAGGCTGTCTCGCATTAAACTGTAATAAAGCAAAACCCACAGCTGTTGGGGATTTGCAGAAAACCCCCAAATGGCCCCGACTCCCTTCACCACGTAGCTAAACATTAGTAATGCCAATGGATTGCAGAGCATTGTGCGAGTGTCTGATCCTGTGATAAGATGCTGTGGTGCCGGCACATCTGCTGCAGTGGGACGGACGTTTATGCCAGAGTTTAGAGAGAGGACACGCTGTTGCTCAGGAGCAGAGAGCAAATAATCGTCTTTCATCCCGTGATCTGCGGTAACATCGCAATGAACGTAGGTCCTCGGGAGCAAACAGCAACACAATACATTTGGGGTAGTGTTTTCGCTTGGGGCGCAGTCGGGAACGGCGCCCGAAATTGCACTGGTTAGAGTTCAGTTCAAGTTTCCGCTTAAACTCATTCGCATAATCACAAACGTAAAATCCTCCGTGAACCAGAACAGTGGGGCAAGGTGACAGAACCTATTCCTTGATGTATTTAAGGGCGGTAACCTGGGGCAGTTTGATTAATACGGCTGAAAATGATGCCACCAAAAAAAGTATTTTTTAATAAAGGTGTCCAGCCCTCCACCTGCGAGTGACCTGATTTCAAATCGCTGCAAATAACTTTTTAATAAAAAATAAACTACTTTCAATACAATAGTCAGTTTCTGAGTAAATTGAATATTTTTTGAGATGGAAAATCTTTTTTAAACGTGACAACTAGTGCCTGTGCGGCCCAGAAAATGAGAGCAATTTCCCGAACCAGCGCTATCGGCGCAACCTCGCAGTCTTCACCTGGGGGTGGGGCTAGTTTTGTGGGCGGGGCCCGATGCAGGCCAATTGAATCATAAACCAGCGTAAAGGATCGCGGAAAACACAAACATAAGTGGGTTGGGGCGTAACTCGCGTTTAAAATTCCCTAATCTTTTGCGCGGGTTTGGCCGATGTCAGCCGCACTGCACCGAGATTAACAGCGCAATTGAGTGGAAGTGCGATCAATCTCCGCACATTCCAGCTATACTCGGGACAAAAAGACTTCAAAGTGATGATATCTAACAGGGGCGAGAACAGTTTGCTTGTCTGACTGTCTGAAGCCCACTTTCCGGAGCAATGTTCTGGCACGAGATTGGTATAATTGTCTTCATAGAATGGAAATCGCAGTTTTCTGGGATCGTTCTGTACTGCCTGAACCCCCAAGCTCTGGAATTCCCTCCCTAAACCTCCCCGCTCTCTACCTTTCTCTCCTCCTTCATGACGCGCCTTATAACCAACCTCTGTATGACCTTTAGTCATCTGTCTTAATGTCTCCTTATGTGGCTCGGGGTCAAATATTGTTTGATATCGCTCCTGTGAAGCTCCTTGGGATGTTTTACTGCATTAAAGGCGCTATATAAATACAAGCTGTTGTTGGTGCTTAAAGTCCAAACGGATTGAACCGGTTCTGCGTGACAGTGGGATGGGTGATGAATTTACACGGGATTTCTCCCGCTCGTCCAGAGGCATTGCTGTGGAAATCCCGACGCTGATGCCATTTCTTCCGGGTTCTCCGTAACTCATGAGGCCGGTATTTCCTAAACTCTGAGCCCTGGTCCTGGTCAATGGCAAGCATGTTTGTCTCGACCGGCTTGCTCGTTCCACTGGGACCTTGGACCATGTGCTGAATATTATCAAATAAACAGGCGTTTTTTTTACATTGCCAGATCCTCGGAGGTTGACAGCTAAAATGGCGGCCATTGGAAATAATTTTTATCAACATCCCTCGTGTCCTTCTGTGACATCGCCGGCTGTAGTTCTGTTTCATTTACATTTGAATAACCATTGTGTAATAATAAATCACATCTCAACACAAAATTGATTGAAGAAAGAATGATATGGGAAATAGATATTTCAGTTGCACACTAAAGGCCCGATTTCTTTAGTGGTAAGTTTGTCGAGCAGATTTACAGTTCATTTATTTTCCATTATGATTCCCCTCACTTGGACCTGAAGGGCTATGTCAGTGCAAGACTTGCATTTCTATAGCATGTTATCGTGTCCCTTTGAAATGTCTCAAAGCGTTTCACGTGCCATGAATTATATTTGAAGTACAATGATTGCACAAAATGAAATGTTGAATATGCTGCCTGTCACGGGTGGTGATTGTGCTAGTTCTTCAATATTCCCTTGCTGTTTTTGCTATTATTCTGGGAGTTAGGCTCTGTTTAGCTTTGGCTCTGTTTAGTTCTCAGGAAGGAACATGGGAAGATAACAGCAGGAGTAGGCCATTCAGCTGCTCGAGCCTGTTCTGCCATTCAGTGAGATCATGGCTGATCTGTATCTTAACTCCACCGACCTGCCTTGGTTCCGTGATCTTTCTTTAACACCCTTGCCGAACCAAAATCTATCAATCTCAGTTTTAAAATTTTCACTTGACCCCCAGCCTCAACAGCTTTTTGTGGAAAAGAATTCCAGATTTCCAGTACTCTTTGTAGTGAAGAAGTGCTTCCTGGCATCAGCTCTGAACAGCCCTAGCTCGAATTTGAACATCATTCCCCCTTGTTCTGAACTCCCCCCTCTCCCCCCACCAGAGGAAATAGTTTTTCTATATCTTCCCTATCAGTTCCTTTAATCATCTTAATCACCCCCAATTGGATCACCCTTCAAGGGAATATAAGCCTTGTCCAGACAACCTGTCCTCATAATTGAACCATTTTAGTCCTGGTATCATTCCGGTGATACACCCTTCCTGAGATGCAGTGCCCAGAACTGAATGCAGTACTCTAAATGGGGATTAACCAGAGCTTTATATAACGAACGTAACATCCATCCCTTTGCATTCCAGCCCCCTGGAGGTGCAGACCAACATTGCGTTAGCTGGTGGCTATAATGGGCCACGCCTCCTACAAGGCAGCCAGCTCTGATTGGACATAATCCTGCAGGCTTCACCATGCCCCAATCGCTCTGCCCGCTGCACACCCCCGTCGTGCCATTGGTCGTCTGACACCTCTATCCTTCCCACGGACAACTGGAAGGCCGTCCAGCTCTCAGTTATCCAATATCCAATATTTTTACAACCAATGAATGAAAATGTTCCAGGAAAATGGAACCAGATCACACGCTCTTTTATCTTTTACACCCGGGTCCCTCCTGGAGATTAAGTTTCAATTCCTGGTGACTCCAGGGCAATTACGGGACTGTTTGGTGACTCTAGCCTCCTCACGCTGGCGCTATCATGTCCTGGCCCAACCACCACGGCCTGAGGTAAAACTGGTGCTTTAGATGCTGAATGAGTGAAAACAAGGGTGGGTATCAAGTCTCTGTAGTTACTTTCCTGAAACCAGCTCCTACATGGATCTACATATCCAGAGAGGGAGGGCGGTTTAGCAACTCATTCGTTCCCCAAGCTTGTGGAGGGCGGGGTTGAGCCTTTAAATGCTGCCCCCCTCTCTTCCCGCCCCCCCTCTCCTGCCCCCTTCCCACAATCCCACATCTCCTGCCATTTGTATTTACATCATCTTGTTTTGAATTCATGAGTTGGGATGATCAGGGCAAAGTAGGCACTCCGTTGCTGAAAATTATGCTTCTAATTGGGACTGAAATAAGCATTTCACGTTCTCTGCAGATGGAAGTTTGGCTCACTTGATTTGCTGCCCCATCAAGTAGTGTCATTATTACAACAGATGGTAGAATTGTGGAAATCTTGCCCACAAAAAAAGCAGTAGGTGCAAGATCAAATAATAAATCTGAGGCTGATAGAGAAGGTAGCCCAGGGTATAAAAGGCTATGGAGCCAAGGCAGGTGGACGGAAAGATGGAGTTAAGATACAGAGCAGCCATGATCTCATTGAATGGTGGTACAGGCTCGAGGGGCTGAATGGCCGACTGTTGCTATTTTGCTGTTGGTACCTTTGACACATGATGTTGAACATCATTCTGCACTTTGTGTCCTAAACAAAGGTTCCAGTTTGTTCATATTTTTTTCTTCTTGGGCAGTTCGCACACAACGTTTGGGAGTCATTGCACATAGCACTTCCAAGTGGCATTTAAAGCCTGCTTCGGCCCAGACCACCCAACAGGCTTGCATGTATCAGTGATAATTTATAGTCACAAGTGTTGCAAGTTTTCTGAAATAGCCGTCTTTTGCTAGCTGTGTCTTGTTATGGCAACTGGGGAGTGGTGGTGGGTGGGGGCTGGGGGTGGGGGGGAGACACATCATGTCATGCCAAGGTCCTACTATAAATGAGACATTTCACCTCTGGGTCTTGGCTTCAAATCCAGCTCAGACCAATGGGATGATGCTCTCTGCTGTGTGCTGGCTCCAAAGGCTAATGCCTGGAAGGGTGGTGGATGCAGAGAAACAAAGAAAATAGGTGCAGGAGTAGGCCATTCGTCCCTTCGAGCCTGTAGCGCCATTCAATAAGATCATGGCTGATCATTCCCTCAGTACCCCTTTCCTGCTTTCTCTCCATACCCCTTGATCCCCTTAGCCGTAAGGTCCATATCTAACTCCCCCTTGAATATATCCAATGAACTGGCATCAACAATTCTCTGCGGCAGGGAATTCCACAGGCTAACAACTCTGGGTGAAGAAGTTTCTCCTCATCTCAGTCCTAAATGGCCTACCCCTTATCCTAAGACTGTGTCCCCTGGTTCTGGACTTCCCCAACATCGGGAACATTCTTCCCACATCCAACCTGTCCAGTCC
Organism: Pristiophorus japonicus; assembly: GCF_044704955.1. NCBI lineage: Eukaryota > Metazoa > Chordata > Chondrichthyes > Pristiophoridae > Pristiophorus > Pristiophorus japonicus. The sequence continues at coordinate 13,501,294 of NC_091984.1, read as the reverse complement.
CGTCAGAATCTTATACGTTTCTATGCGATCCCCTCTCATCCTTCTAAACTCCAATGAATAAAGGCCCAGTTGATCCATATGACAGTCCAGCCATCCCTGGAATTAGTCTGGTGAACCTTCACTGCACTCCCTCAATAACAAGAACGTCCTTCCTCAGATTAGGAGACCAAAATTGAACACAATATTCCAGGTGAGGCCTCACTAAGGCCCCCGCACAACTGCAGTAAGACCTCTCTGCTCCTATACTCAAATCCCCTAGCTATGAAGGCCAACATACCATTTGCCTTCTTCACCGCCTGTTGTACTTGCATGCCAACCTTCAATGACTGATGAACCATGACACCCAGGTCTCGTTGCACCTCACTTTTTCCTAATCTGCCGCCATTCAGATAATATTCTGCCTTCGTGTTTTTGCCTCCAAAGTGGATAACCTCACATTTATCCACATTATACTGCATCTGCCATGCATTTGCCCACTCACCTAACCTGTCCAATTCAACCTGCAGCCTCTGAGCATCCCCCTCACAGCTCGCACCGCCACCCAGTTTAGTGTCATCTGCAAACTTGGTGATATTATACTCAATTCCTTCATCCAAATCGTTAATGAATATTATAAAGAGCTGGGGTCCCAGCACTGAGCCCTGCGGCACTCCACTAGTCACTGCCTGCCATTCTGAAAAGGACCCGTTTATCCTAACTCTCTGCTTCCTGTCTGCCAACCAGTTCTCAATCCGCGTCAGCACGCTACCCCCAATACCATGCGCTTTGACTTTGCACACCAATCTCTTGTGTGGGACCTTGTCAAAAGCTTTTAGAAAGTCCAAATACACCACATCCACTGGTTCTCCCTTGTCCACTCTACTAGTTACACCCTCAAAAAATTCCAGAAGATTCGTCAAGCATGATTTCCCTTTCATAAATCCATGCTGACTTGGACCGATCCTGTCACTGCCTTCCAAATGCACTGCTATTTCATCCTTAATGATTGATTCCAACATTTTCCCCACTACTGATGTCAGGCTAACCGGTCTATAATTATCCGTTTTCTCTCTCCCTCCTTTTTGAAAAAGTGGTGTTACATTAGCTACCCTCCAGTCCATAGGAACTGATCCAGAGTCGATAGACTGTTGAAAAATGATCACCAATGCATCCACTATTTCTAGGGCCACTTCCTTAAGTACTCTGGGATGCAGACTATCAGGCCTCAGGGATTTATCAGCCTTCAATCCCATCAATTTCCTGAATACAATTTCCCGCCTAATAAGGATATCCTTCAGTTCCTCCTTCTCACTAGACCCACTGTCCCCTAGTACATTCGGAAGGTTATTTGTGTCTTCCTTCGAGAAGACAGAACCGAAATATTTGTTCAGTTGGTCTGCCACACCACATTTAAAAGGTGCTTGGATGGGCACTTGAAGTGCCGTAACCTGGAGCGTTACGGACCTAGAGCTGGTGAGTGGGATTAGACTGGATTACCTCTTGTCTGGCGCAGATACAATGGTAAGTACTGCAGTGAATCGAATACGGCCACAGTGATCTCCTGAACTAATTTTGATTGCCTGGATGGGTCAGAGAGAAATTTTCCCAGATTTGTTTTTTTTCCTCAATTGGCCTGGGTTTTTAATCTGGTTTTTGCCTCTCCCAGGAGATCATATGGCTCCGATTGGGGTGGTGTGTAGAATGTTTCGGTGCAAGGTGTGTCGCAGTTGTGTGGGTCGGATTGGTTGGGCTGGGTGCTCTTTACCTTTCCGCTGTTGTTCATTGTTCATTGATTTATATGTAACCTTCAGGGCTGCTGACTGAGGGCCATGTGGCTCTTTGTCGGTCGGCGCGAACACGATGGGCCGAAATGGTCTCCTTCTGCACTGTAAATTTCTATGTTTCTATGAGGTGAGTTTGGGCAGTCTCAATCCAGTTCCTGGTCAGCATGGACCTAAAGTACAAACTACAACACAGCTAATGGAATGTTGGCCGTTGGAATACAAGGGAGGAAGTGATGCTTCATTTGTACAGCGCCTTGGTCAGAACCCATCTGGAGAACTGTGTTCGGTTCTTGTGTACCTCGGGAAGGATATATTGACCTTGGAAGGGGCACAGCGCAGATTCACCAGAATGATACCGGGGTTTAGAGGGTTAAAGTACAAGGACGGGTTGCATAAACATGGCTTGTATTTCCTAGAGTTTAGACGATCAGATCGAGCTATTTAAAATGTTAAAAAGGATTCGATGGGGTTGATACGGAGAAACAATTTCCACTGGTGGGGAATCCAGAACAAAGGGGCAGAATGTTAAAATTCGAGCCAGGGAATTCAGCCGGGAAATCAAGAAGTACTTTGTCACACAAAGGGGAGTGGAGATTTGGAGCATTCTCCCCCAAAAGGCTGTGGATGCTGGAGGACAGTTGGAGCTTTCACGGCTGTGATTGATGGATTTTAGTTGGGTGAGGGTATTGAAGGTATACGGAGAAAATGGGGTTAAGATACACATTATCTAACTGAATGGATCGAGGGGCTGAATGGCCCACTCTTGTTCCTAATGTTACTACCCCTAGTCCAGCACAAATTAGTAATGTAATTCATGGTGGCTGCTATGGGAAATGGAGACTGTCACACTGGCGCACATCGGAGTGAAGGCTGAGATACGTTGTTGGTGTAGAGTACAGGGAGCTTTACTCTGCCTCTTGATTATGCCGCACCGGACCTAGTCCTGCCGTATATCACCAACGATGTCTCCGCAAGATTCTGAAAATCTCCTGGGAGGACAGGCGCATCAACATCAGTGTCCTCGCCCAGGCTAACATCCCCAGCATTGAAGCACTGACCACACTCAATCAGCTCCGCTGGACAGGCCACGTAGTTCGCATGCCAGACACGAGACTCCTGAAGCAAATGCTTTATGCGGAGCTCCTTCACAGCAAACGAGCCAAAGGTGGGCAGCGGAAACATTACAAGGACACCCTTAAAGCCTCCCTGGTAAAGTGCGACATCACCACTGACACCTGGGAGTCCCTGGCCAAAGACTGCCCTAGGTGGAGAAAGTGCATCCGGGAGGGCGTTGAGCTCTCCGAATCTCAACGCCGCAAGCGTGAAGAGATCAGGCGCAGGCAGCGGAAGGAGCGTGTGGCAAACCAGTCCCACCCATCCCTTTCCCCGACCAATGTCTATCCCACCTGTGACATGGTCTGTGGCTCTCGTATTGGACTGTTCAGCCACTAAAGGACTCACTTTAGGAGTGGAAGCAAGTCTTCCTCAATTCCGAGGGACTGCCTATGATGATGATGACCTGATCTGGAGTGCATGATACTAGACGCCATACGGAGAACAACATTCCATGAAAGAAAAGGAAATGTGAAGAGCCAGAAGCTTAAACCAGAGTTGAGATATGCCACAGAGTTTTATTTCCTGACTTGAGTGAGTTCGGCATTGTGTTTGACATTTATGCTTAGCCTGGACAAGCGTTCCTTCAATTTCTTATTTCGTGCACGCACACACAGAGACACACACACACACACACACACGGGCAGAGACATGCACACACACAGACAGAGAGGTGCGTACACACACATACACAGACACTGAGACACACACACACTGACAGCGTTTTCTCCCCTCCTCGGCCCAACCCACAGCTTCAATCTAAATTTTAATAATTACCGCCCATTTTGATTAAAGACCGCTCAATCGGCCCAGGATCGCATTTTCCGCCGAGAGTTAAGGTGTAAGGTCCATTTTTTCCACCAGGAGGAATTTTCCCCTTTTTGTGGACTTTTTCGCCCGCGGTAATTTAAAAATATTAGTGACATTTTGGGCGGCAATCCAATGCTGGCGGATTTTTTTGGAAATTCTAGCCCAGAGACACAGACACACACACACACACACGCAAAGACCGACATGTACATACAAACGCAAAGCTCTTTTGGAAATTGCACCTCTCTTCGTTTAATCTCATCAAACCTTGGCCGAGATTTCCTCTTTAACTTCTCTCTCTCTCTCTCTCTGTCCCTCCTTCCCTCCCAGTACTACTGATGACTTAATGTGAGACAGATCTTGGATCATTATTACTTCATTTGGAAGCCATATGTGTACACTATGAGGCAATCTGAATATTGATTGATTGGAATCGCTGGGAGCTGTGATTAATGGGCTTGAGATTCAGACCAGCCAGCCGAAAGCTGCAGAGATTACAATTTCAGCTGCTATCGATTTCACGTCATATTTCAATGTCGGGGGGTCGGCGGGGGGAATTGCACTGTAATCCCACGATTGTTTTTTTAACATTAACACCAAAAACTTGCAACACACAACTGCCGGAAGAAGGCCTCAGCATTAAGAGGTGAGCTGATGTGTGAGCTTGTCTTGTTTATTCATGGGGAAAATGAATTTGAATTGAACACTGAGAACACTGGCAGAGAGCATTGCGAGCACGTTAGATCTGCTGGCTGATGTGTTTATCAGATTGCAGTCGTTCTGTGGCAGAATGAAGGATGGCGCTGTATGGCAGGGCTTTAAGCTCCCCTGGATTACCAGCCTTTACTTGCTGTAGCTGATGCCCGTTGCTGGAAAGTGGAGTTATATTAGCGCGTCAGCTGCAACTCTTGGCCCCTCTCCCCTTTCATTCCCTTCCCCTGCTCAAGCTGAGCGAGGTCGTATAGCGTGTCAGCGACAAGAATGCCTCCAGTCAGCTGCAGGCATGTCTGTACCCTGTCTGTCCCCACGCAAGATGCACAAAGTCAGCAGTGTGGCTGCCGTTTGTCCGTCGTGACTTGAAGGAATTCTCCGCTGCTCGGTAAAGGAGACGAAATGATGTGACCTGACTTGCTGGAGGGAAATGGATCTCCTAAAGCCTGTCGAGGCTGTCACAGTGTAGCGTGCCTCAGCTACAAGACGGTGTTGTCATCGCCGGACTTGAGACGGGTGTTGTTCTTGGTAAGGGCATGCTGAGATGTGTAACAGCCGCTCGCTTTCTACTGTGGGGATGGCAGATGGAGAGTACTACTTGGAGAAGTTGTCATTTCTCTGTTGCTTAAAGGACAAGTGACCTTTACATAGATTGTCTGTCGAACACTTTATATATCTTTTTTTAATGTAAAAATGACCTATTGTGAAGGAAGCACATTTGGTGAGGAAATTAGGAAATAGGGATCCACTGAAAAGTTTCTGGCACTTAAATCTGTTTAACATATTGTGAGTTTATAGATCAGTACATTGTGAACTTCTGCTGAGCTGACACAAGAGAAAGCTGGTCACTTTATTGAAGGCAGTCGGTGAAATAGGTGAGCGTTTAATATGATCAAGGAAGTTGACCTAATTACTAGATACATGAGGATATATGAGATACAGACAGACACCCATACAAATGGAATTGGAGGGCTCAGGTTTTCTCTGAGCTTGTGGCTGTGATTACTCTGAGAAGGCAAATTCCCCTGTCCGGTCAACTGCATGAGTTAAAAGAGAATGGAAGGGGCGAAAGACAAGGCCACTTGTGCTAATGCAACAAACTGCTTGGAGGACTTCTGCTCAATGTAGTCTCCCCTGGGGACACCGTGTCCTCTGTCCCTAATCCGTACCCACCTTTCTCATCAGAAGCCCTTGTCATGAGAGGAAATGGTTTATGGTCACTGCTTGAAGGATTTCTGTGCAATCTACCCGCCCCTGGGGACACACGTGTCCTCTGTTCCTAATCCATAACCACCTTTCTTGAGCAGAAACCCTTGGCATGAGAGAGCAGAAGGTCTGTGGCTGATCGAGCAGATGCCTCGCATTTATAAACAACTGGTGTCATTGAGCGGATTAGCGTTAAGGTGTATTTTGAAATACTACTGTGCCGAATTTTGATCTTGGGGGCTAGCGGTGAAATAATTCGTGTCTACACCTGTAGCTTATTGTTCTTTATTGTATAGCTGCACCTTGCTTTGCACAGCATTGTATTGCATTGAATATGTTGGGAAAAGGCTTTTGTGATAATTCTTGGCTGGGTTTATGCGCAGTACATTGTTACATGCTGCACACTGCTCATTGTATCAGTATCATTGATGTAACACTTCAAACAGAACCCAGCTGAGTGCATGGACTTTTTCTTTGTACTTTAGAACTGTTCCTAAACAGTCGGTCAAAAGCTGTACTGTTGGCAACGTTCACCATGCCAATGTCCGAAAGCTTGACCAGCAACAACAACTTGCATTTCTATAGCGCCTTTGACGGAGTAAAACACCCCAAAGCGCTTCACAGGAAGGTCGGCAAACACAATTTGACACCAAGCCACGTAAGGAGCTATTAGCACAGGTAGGTCACAGAGGTAGGTTTTGAGGAGCATCCGAAAGGGGGAGAGAGCTCGAGAGGTGGAGTGGTTTAGGGAGGGAATTCCAGAGCTTAGGGCGAGGCAGCTGAAGGCATGGCCGCCAAAGGTGGAGTGATGAAAATCGAGGTTGCACAAGTGACCAGAATTGGAAGAGCGCAGAGATCTCGGGGAGTTGAAGGGCTGGATAAGGTAACGGAGATAGGGAAGGGCGAGGCCATGGAGGCATTTGAACACAAGGATGATAATTTTAAAATTGAGGCGTTGCCGGACCGGGAGCCAATGTGAGCAGGATGAGCAGGGCTCAGTGGGAGTTAGAATAAAGGGAATAGGGTTTTGGATGAGCTTAATTAAGTTTATTGAGGGTGGGTGATTAGTGGCTGGCCAGGAGAGCGTTGGAATAGTCAAGTCCAGAGATAACAAAAAAAATGGCTGAGTATTTCAGCAGCAGATCAGCTACGGCAGGGGTGGAGATGGCCAATGTTATGGAGGTGGATGTCGGTGGTCTTAGAGATAGTGCAGATGTGTGGTCGTAAGCTTGTCTCCAGGGCAGAGAGGGCACCACGGCTACGAATGGTCTGGTTCAGCCTCAGACTGTGGCCAGGAAGAGGGATGGAGTTGGTGGCTGGGGAACAGAATTTGTGATGGGGACCCAAGACAATGGTCTTGGTTAAAGGACATTTCTGCTCATCCAGTAGTGGATGTCAGAAGAACAGTGCGACAACTCCAAATCAATGGAAAGGTGAAGAGAGTTGGTGGTTACGTGGAGATGAATCATAGAATGATACAGCCCAGAAGGAGGCCATTTGGCCTGTACCATCTCTTTGAAAGAGCTATTCAATTAGACCCACTCCCATGCTTGGTCAAAGATATGGTTTTATGGAGCGTCTTAAAGACCAGGAACACACCTTTATAATTTACGGTGAATAATTCTGCCCTTTTTAGCCCTGATTATAATCACTCAACCACTGCTGGTTGTGGCTACTGTTGCCTCGGCCCTAAGCTCTGGAATTCCCTGCCTAAACCTTGCCACCTCTCTACCTCTCCTTCCTCCTTTTAAGACGCTCTGCACAGCCCACCTCTTTGACCAAGCTTTTGGTCATCTGTCCTAATTTGTCCTTATGTGGCTCGGTGTCATTTTTTTTGTCTTCTAACACTCCTGTGAAGCGCCTTGGGATGTTTTATTACCTTAAAAGCACGATATTAATACAAGTTATTATTGTTGAATAGTTTTGGGGGGAACATGTTAACTGTTTACACACCCGCTAGAACAGAGAGCGAGAGCTCGGGCTCTGGCAAGGAAACGTGTTGATGTCACGCCATATTTGGCAACAATGGTTGCTAGGAACTTTGCATCATAGAACCATAGCATGCTACGGGACATTCAGCCCAGCTCCACATGAGCTACATAGCCTATTCCCACCCTCCTGCTCACTCCCCAGACCTCTATTCAAACAACTATCTAATTCCCTTTTTAACGTAATTTACGGCAGCAACTTCACCAGGGATTTATGATTCCACAGTCTTAACAACCCTCCGTGTAAAGAACATTTTTACTGACCTTCCCTTTTGTGATCATCTCTAACATATTCCCTCTCATTACAGTCTCGTTAACCAGAGAAACAATCTTGTCACAATTTACCTCATCATAATGCTACACAATCCTGGAGGCCTCTGATCAGCTCAATATTTAACCTTCTCAGGTCTAGTGGGGGAGAGAAAAAAAACCCGACTTCTCGGGTCCCTCCTTATGTCTAATAAACCTTGCTTCACTGCCATTGTTATTGGTGGTGCCTGTAAATGATGCTCACTCTCTTCCCAGATCTTAATGTCTTTAAATTCTAGTCAGTTATTTCTGCCTCTTCCTCAAGACTCTCGTAATGCATCACTTCTGTGGGGATTTGTATTTAAGGAAAGACTCCAAATCTGGGTTATTCTGAGGGGCCCCCCTGAGGCTTTACAACCAACAAAGTACTTTTTGAAGTGTAGTCACTGTAGTAATGTCAGAGACACGGCAGTCGATTTGAGCATAGCAAGGTCCCAAAACAGCAATAAGATAATGACCATAATGTTTTAATGATGGTTGAGTCCAGATTTCCCAGGGTACTAGGCGAAAGCCCATGTTCTTCTTCAAAATAGTGCCATGGGGGGGAATTTTTACATAAGAACACAAGAAATAGGAGTGGGAGTAGGCCATTTGACCCCTCGTGCCTGCTCTGCCTTATCGCTCAAAAATCTGTCCATCTCTGCCTTAATTAAATTCAATGACCTAGCCTCCACAGCTCTCTGGGGCAGAGAATGCCACAGATTTACAACTCTCTGAGGGAAGAAATTCCTCCTCATCTCCATTTTAAATGGGTGGCCCCTTATTCTGAGACTACGTCCCCTAGTTTTAGTTTCCCCTATGAGTGGAAATATCCTCTTTGCATCCACCTTGTCCAGCCCCTTCATTATCTTATATGTTTTGATAAGATTACCTCTCATTCTTCTAAACTCCAATGAGTACTGTCCCAACCTACTCAACTATCTTCATTAGTCAACCCCCTCATCTCCGGAATCAACCTAGTGAACCTTCTCTGAACAGCCTCCAATGCAAGTATATCCTTCCTTAAATATGGAGATCAAAACTGCACGCAGTACTCCAGGTGTGGCCTCACCATAAGAACATAAGAATTAGGAACAGGAGTAGGCCATCTAGCCCCTCGAGCATGCTCCGCCATTAAACAAGATCATGGCTGATCTGGCCGTGGACTCAGCTCCACTTACCCGCCCGCTCCCCGTAACCCTTAATTCCCTTATTGGTTAAAAATATATCTATCTGTGACTTGAATACATTCAATGAGCTAGCCTCAACTGCTTCCTTGGGCAGAGAATTCCACAGATTCACAACCCTCTGGGAGAAGAAATTCCTTCTCAACTTGGTTTTAAATTGGCTGCCCCGTATTTTGAGGCTGTGCCCCCTAGTTCTAGTCTCCCCGACCAGTGGAAACAATTTCTCCGCCTCTATCTTGTTATCACCAATACCCTGTATAGTTGTAGCAGGACTTCTCTGCTTTTATACTCCATCCCACTTGCAATAAAGGCCACCATTCCATTTGCCTTCCTGATTACTTGCTGTACCTGCATACTAACTTTTTGTGTTTCATGTACAAGGACCTCCAGGTCCATCTGCATTGCAGCACTTTGCAATTTTTCTCCATTGAAATTATAATTTGCTTTTCTATTTTTTCTGAAAGTGGATAACCTCACATTTTCCCACATTATACCCCATCTGCCAATGTTTTGCCCACTCACCTTTTATCTTGTGCAGTAACCTTTTATGTGGCACCTAATCAAATGCCTTCTCGAAATCCAAATACACCTCATCCACTGGTTCCCCCTTATCCACCCTGCTCATTACATCCTCAAAGAACTATAGCAAAATTTGTCAAACATGATTTCCTTTTCATAAAACCATGCTGACTCTGCTTGACTGAAAAATGTCCTGCTACTGCTTCCTTAATGGACTGCAGCATTTTCCCGACGATAGATGTTAGGCTAACTAGTCTATCGTTACCTGCTTTCTGTCTGTCTCCTTTTTTTTTAAAAAAGAGGCATTGCATTTGCGGTTTTCTAATCCGCTGGGACCTCTCCAGAATCCAGAACATTTTGGTAGATTACAACCAAGGCATCCACTATCTCTGCAGCCACTTCTTTTAAGACCCTAGGATGTAAGCCATCAGGTCCAGGGGACTTGTCTGCCTTTAGTCCCATTAGTTTACCGAGTATACTACTTTAGTGATTGTATTAAGTTCCTCACTCCCTATGGCCTCTTGATTATCCACTATTGGGATGTTTTTAGTGTCTTCTACCGTGAAGACCGACACAAAATATTTGTTCAAAGTCTCCTCCATTTCCCTGTTCCCCATTATTAATTCCCCAGTCTCATCCTCGAGGGGAACAACATTTACTTTAGCCACTCTTTTCCTTTTTATGTACCTGTAGAAACTCTCCTACTATTTGTTTTTATATTTCGTTCTAGTTTACTTTCATAATCTATCTTCCCTCTATTATTTTTTTAGTCATTCTTTGCTGCTTTTTAAAAGTTTCCCAATCCTCTGGCCAGATTGCATGCCCTTTTCAATTTGATACCATCCTTTATTTCCTTAGTTAGCCTCGGATGGTTATCCTTTCTCTTACAGCCTTCCTTCTCGTTGGGATATATTTTTGTTGAGAGTTATAAAATATCTCCTAAAATGTCTGCCACTGCTCATCAACCGTCCCACTCTCCAATCTAGTTTCCCAGTCAATTTTAGCCAACTCTGCCTTCATACCTTTGTAGTCTCCTTTACGTCTACCTGAGAGGGCAGACAACTTGATTACTGAGGGAACGCTGAATACTCTGAGCTGCCGTCTTCCTGATGAGATATTAAAACTGCTCTCTCAGGTGGACGTAAAAGATCCCATGACACTATTTTGAAGAAGAGCAGGGGAATATTCCCATTGTCATGGCCAATATGTATTCCTCAATCAACATCACAAACAGCTTCTCTGGTCATTATCACATTGCTGTTTGTGGGAGCTTGCTGTGCGCAACTTGACTGCCGCGTTTCCTACATTACCATAGTGACTATACTTTAAAAGAAATAATATACTTAATTTTCTGTAAAGTGCTTTGGGACATTGAGGTCGTGAAAGGCGCTATATAAATGCAAGTCTTTCATTTAACGTAGTAAAATGTCCCAAGAAGCTCCACAGGAAAGTAATCCGGACAAAAATTGCCACAGAGACAAAGAAGGAGGCAAAGCTTGGTAAAAGAGGTAGGCTTTAAGCAGGAGGAGGAGAGGGAATTCCAGAGCTTCGGGCCTAAACCTATACCTTGGTGATTCTACATTTTTACTATTAAAATGGTTCTAAATTCAAGTAAAATCCAGTGGCAACCTTTGTGGTGAGACTGCAGAGGGTGAAAGGCAGGATTCACGCTGAAAGCAGTTTCAGGTTGCCTATCTTCCGTTCACTTTGTTTACATTCACAGTTCCATTTCACTTCCCACAGGAGTTCTCTGCTGTGTAGTTTCGGGGCACAGGAGCTGTAGATAGCAACAAATGGAATCTGCAGCTCTAAAGTAAAACCTCCCAACCTATTTTTATGTCCACTCTCTTGAGATTGTTAAAATATGCTGCTCAGTAGTGTAGAAAAGCAAAGTGTGTCGGCTTCAAAGCAAGGCAGGAAACAACATCATCAGCTTTCTTTAATATCACACCTTTCATCCAATACACTGCTGCCCGTATCCTAACTCGCATCAAGTCCCGCTCACCCATCATCATCAGCAACATAAATTGATGAAGACTTGCTTCCACTCGAAAAGTGAGTTCTCAGGTGACTGAACAGTCCAATATAGGAATTACAGTCTCTGTCACGGGTGGGACAGACAGTGGTTGGAGGAAAGGGTGGGTGGGGACTCTGGTTTGCCGCACGCTCCTTCTGCTGTTTGCGCTTGGTTTCTGCATGCTCTCGGCGACGAGACTCGAGGTGCTTGGCGCCCTCCCGGATGCTCTTCCTCCACTTTGGGTGGTCTTTGGCCAGGGATTCCCAGGTGCCAGAGGGGATATTGCACTTTATTAAGGAGGCTTTGAGGGTTCGCTGACCTGCATAGGCTCCTGGTTGATCAACATCTCGACTTTAAAATTCTCATCCATCTTTTCAAATCCCTCCATGGCCTCACCCCTCCCTATCTCTGAAACCTCCTTCAGCCCTACAAGAAATGTCTTTTCTCAGAGGGTTGTAAATCTCTGGAGTTCACTGCCTCAGAGAGCTATGGAAGCTGGGAAATTGAATAAATTTAGGACAGAGATAGACGGTTTCAACCTATAAGTTGAATAATGGGTTACGGGGAGCGGGCAGGGAAGTGGACTTGATTCCATGATCGGATCAGCCATGATCGTATTAAATGGCAGAGCAGGCTTGAGGGGCTGTATGGCCTACTCCTGCTCCTATTTCTTATGTAACCCCCTTGAGATCTCTGCACTCCTCCAATTCTGGCCTCTTGTGCATCCCCAATTTTCAGTACTCCAGCATTGGTGGCCGTGCCTTCAGTTGCCTAGGCCCTAAGCTCCAGAATTCCCTCCCTAAACCTCTCCACCTCTCTACCTCTATTTCTTCCTTTAAGACGCTCTTTGAAACCTACCTGTTTGACCAAGCTTTTGATCATCTGCCCTGATTTCTCCTTATGTGGCTCGGAATCAGATTGTGTCTGGATTATGCTCGCCCTTGTGAAGTGCCTTGGGACATTTTACTGCATTAAGGACGCTATATAAATGCAAGTTGTTGCAGTTTTAATTTAGTAAATAGGGTTGCCAACCCTCCAGGATTGTCCTGATGTTTCCAGGATTTGCAGACAATCCGCGAAAAATATCTTTGGGAAATTTTTTTAAATGGAGTTTTAGAAAAGTTCCTTTTCATGATGAAGTATTAAATATTGGCGAGTGGGGGGGTGGGGGGAGGGGTGGTCGGCGACGCAACAAAAAGGATGTTTGACAGGACGGGTCCGGAGGCCATGTGATGAAACCTCCAGGAATACATCCAGCCAGAGTTGGCAACCTGAGTAATAAATGTCCCAAGGTGCTTCACCGGGGAGCAGCGTTCGGGCAGATAAACGGAGCGCACAGTTGAAACGATTTATGGGTAGAATTTCCACGGACGTTCCACAATCTCCCGCCATAACTTCGGCAGAGGATCGGTGGAACGACCGTTGATGCCTTTCTCTAGTGTTCTTGGCAAAGTTACAGCGGAGAACCTCCGTGGTCATTCCAGTATAGGACTCGGAGAAACTTTGTGCTAAGGCGGGAGAGAGAGAGAGAGAGAGGTTGAAGGAAGGCAGGGGCTTCTGAAGGAAACTGCACAAAGTATCGCCAAGCTGGCTGAGGGCTCTGGTGAAGTGGGGAGTGTACCAGGAAGACAGTCGGGCCATATTGATATCGAAACCCTCTTCGCTCACAGTGATACATTTTTTGTTGGGTATTCAGAGGTGGTTTCATGATCCAGCATGGAGCCCTGTTCCTGGGAAGCACGGGTCAGAGAATCAAGGTTATGTCTCTGTCCTGTACTCCTTGCACACACGGGAGAGTATAGAATGCCCTGTGGTGACACAGGAGCAGTATTCCTCCAGCACCTCACACATGCGGAATTGGCTCATGCGTGAGCTAAACTGGTGAGTGTTGGCTGGCTCTTCAACGAAGAAGGGGAGGGCCGTGGTCAAACCCGAGACTGTCCGCACTGGTTATCTGCACATGGTGGTTTCCAGCAGGGATCGGAGTCCAGGACAAGAACTCTGGCTACTTTTTCCCCTTTGCTCGCCCAGGAACCAAGCCAAGCCCAGCTCAGCACAGACCAGGAGCAGAGGCTGGGAGCTCTCCATTGATCTGGGAGTAGGACTGCAGATGGTGGGTGTCCCTTTCGTTGCTCGGCCATCGGGGGAAACTTGCATTTGTCGGAGTCAATACGTTTAGGGGAGAAGTGGAGAAAATTGGGAGGGGAAATATGTAGCGAGCCAATTGTGTATTAAAGAAAGAAAGACTTGCAATTCGATGGTGCCTTTCACAACCTCAGGATATCCCAAAATGCTTTACAGCCAATGAAGTACTTTTGAAGTGTAGTCACTGTTGTAATGTAGGAAACACAGCGGCCAATTTGCACACCGGAATCTCCCACAAAATAACAATGTGGATAATGGCCAGATCACCCGAGAGAGCAGACGGGGCCTCGGTTTAACGTCTTACCCGAAAGACGACACCTCCAACAGTGCAGCGCTCCCTCAGTACTCAAATATTTGTGCTCAAGCCTATGGCGCTGGATCATTAAAGGTCAGTCTCTGCCAGGTGGCCACCGTTCTGACGACGACGATGATATATCTCCGACAGACCATAATCTTTCATGAGGCCTGGCTCCGTGAATGCCTAGGATTGTTCATAAACTGCGTCACAAAGGGAAGACAGCCAGTCGCTTCTCAGTGTTTACCTTGCCAAAGAATTTCCTTTAACTGGGGCACATTCTGACTGCATGACTCCCCTCATTGTGCAGCCTTCCAACTCATACTTTCATGTTGTCTCCGCTGTTTGTTTTGACTTACTTATTTGCTTGGGTCAGTAGAGGTTGGGGGCGCAACAATAGAAGGAGCTTGGAAAGGAGAAGAGTTAGGGAAACAAGCGAGCCAGTCTAAACACACAGATTGAGGGATCGGGTTGCAGCTAAAAACTTCCTAAGTAGTTGCACTCTGTGATATCTGATCAGCCTCCTGCCTGTAAAATGCTCCCATCAGCGAGAAAGGATTGTTGCCAGTCAGTCGAAGGTGGTCCACAGAAAGCCAGGTCATTGGGGACCGAAATACCAGTAGTGATCCACCTTTAGATTGACTCCGGCAACCTGATATGCATTACCTGTTTGTTTATTTGTTTGCTAGACTGGTTGTCTTTGTAGCCTGTTCAGTCCCCAATTACATGGTCTGAAAGGCGCCTCTGTCATCGGTCTCTCCCCGTCTCTCAATAGACGCAGGAGGCTCAAGCTCCATCAGAGGTTGGTATGTCCGCAGAGTTATTTTCACATGGACCTGCACGGTTGATCAATCGGGAGGCTTTTTCTTGGCCCCCTTCCCAAGTTTCTGTATTAACTGCTTGATCGGGGAATGGTCGCAGAGGGTGCTTGCTCTCTGGCACCTGCTCCACCATTGCTGGCCGTGCCTTCAGCCGCCTAGGCCCTAAGCTCTCAAATTATCTCCCTAAACCTCTCCACCTCTCTACCTCTCTCTCCTCCGCTATGGCACTCCTTAAAAACCCACCTCTTTTGTTCTAATATCTCATTACGTGGTTCGGTGTCAAATTTTGTCTGATGATCACTCCTGGGAAGCATCTTGGGACGTTTTACTATGTTAAAGGAACTATATAAATGCAAGTTGTTCGTGATCCAAGTGACCACTCTTCACACAGGCGGTCGGAGAGTTGGTTATGGAGGATTCTACAGTTCTGGGGGAATGGGTGGTGGGAAGGAGGGGGGACGGTTGGGGCGGGTGGGGTTCACTTTCGGAACATAGGAACAGGACTAGGCCATTCAGCCCCTCGAGCCTGTTTCGCGATTGTCCCGGCTGATCTGTATCTCAATGCCATCTACCTGCCTCGGTTCGATAACCCTTAATATCGTTGCCTAACAAAAGTCTTAGCGATCTCGGTTTTAAGATTTTCAATTCAGCCCCAGCCTATACAGCTTTCAGATTCAAAGAAGTTCTTCCTGACATCACCCTTGAATGACCTAGCTCTAATTTTAACATTGCGTCCCCTTATTCTGGACTCCCTCCACCAGAGGAAATCTCTTCTCTCTATCCACCAACATTTGAGCTCCCAGTGCCGGGGAGGGGGTTTGGGGGGTGGGCGGGTGGTTACACTCCCAACTTTCGTCATCACAGGCAGTCCCTCGAAATCGAGAAAGACTTGCTTCCACTCTAAAAGTGAGTTCTTAGGTGACTGAACAGTCCAATGTGGGAATTAGTCTCTGTCACAGGTGGGGCAGGCAAACTCCCAACTTTAATGTCACAGTGAAGCAGAATGTGACATCGAGTGTTGTCGGACTATTCGAATGTGGGAAGCATCGTAGCTGAGCCTCATCTTGTCGTCACCTACACCCACACCTATTCCGGTAGAAGATATCCTCGCTAATTTATCCGTTCCCCCACTCCCCCTTAGCCGATGGGTACTGAGGCCAAATTTGGCATTGAGGTGGGGATTAACCCTGCAACGTTTTGGCCTGTGTGTCTCGGTTACAAGCCAGCTTTGACAACTGGACTTTCAGAAGAGGTTAAAAGGCTTTCTTTTAATGCGTAGCTATCTGATCAAAATGGTTTCTTTCAACTACACAGGGCAGGGCCTTGTTCCGACAATAGATTATTTTGCTCAGGATCCAGTTGTGGGTTAAATTTTTAAGTTTGACCGTGTCCTTTGAGTGATGCCCCAGTAGTAACGTATTGTATTGTTTCTTTATTTTAGACTTGACTAGTAATGAAGCAAACCATTAGCATCTGTTTCATGGGACGTCAGTAACCAGATGTGTTAAACAGTACCTGCCAAAAGAAAGATTAAAGGGAAGAAGATGTCAGCATCTGTCTGGAAGCTTTGGGCCCTGTGGTGGTTTATCGTCCTTGGTGGGTGGTTACCATTTACGAAAGGTAAGATCCAAATCTTGCTGTTCAATGTTGACAACATTTTTGGGAGACAAAGTGTTGTTGTTCATGGAATTAGTTTCACGTTTTAACTTTTATTTTGGAGTTTATGTGCTGCCCGTATCCTAACTTGCACCAAGTCCCATCCACCCATCACCTCTGTGCTCGGTCCGGCAACGCCTTGATTTAAAAATCCTCATCCTTGTTTTCAAATCCCTCGTCCCTCCCAGTCTCTGAAACTTCCTCCAGCCCTACAACCCTCCGCAATCTCTGCACTCCTCCACTTCTGGTCTCTCTCACATCCCCGATTTTAATCGCTCCACCATTGGTGGCTGTGCCTTCAGCTACCAGGACCACAAGCTCTGGAATTCCCTCCCTAAACCTCTCCGCATCTCCACCGCTCTCTCCTCCTTGAAATCGCTCCTTAAAACCTGCCCCTTTGGACAAATTTTTGGTCAACTGCCCTAATATCTCCCTCTGTGGTTCGGTGTCAAATTTTGTCGCTAATTGCTCCTGCAAAGTGCCTTGGGACATTTTACTATATTAAAGATGCTATATAGAAAATTGTTGTATCCTCTACAAGCCTCCTTGAAACCTCACAACCTTGAATGTGCACTTCTTTGATGGTTTTCTTAGAATTGGGATTCCTCTTGGATGGATTTGTAGAATTACATAGAAATTAAAACATGGAAACCAGTTGTTTTGATGTTTATCCTCCTCACGAGCAGTCATCCTAATCCCATGTGCCCTCCCCCTTTTCGCATATCCCTTTATCCCCCCTACCCTTCAACCACCTGTCTAAAGATTATTACGTGATGGCATGGACTCTGCTTCAATCATCAACCGTTCCACAGCCTCTCATCTCTCTGTGTAAAAAGCTTTCTCCTGCTCTGTGTTCTGATTTTTTTGGTGCTTGTATCTTCTGGAACCTAAATCAATAGAAGCCATCTGTTTCCATCTGGTCTGCCACATTCTTTCATAATGTTAAACCCTTCGAGTAAATCACCCCTTAATTTCCTTTGTGCTAATGAAAACAGTCCCACTATTTCCAAGTAACTTTAGTTCCTTATACAAGTCAGCATCCCAGTGAATCTGTGCTATTGCCTCAACATCCCTTGTATAGTGTGAGACTTTATACTTATTTATAGAATTTTGTGCTCAGTGGAGTGAGGGATGTCGGTGATCGATAAATATGGTGAATCATTTTCTACTTTGGCTAGTTTTCAAGGGATCGAGCTTCAAGGACTCCTTGTTAACTACAGCATGTCCAGACGCCTTGCTATCATAGAAAGATACCGCACAGAAGGAGGCCCTTTGGCGCATCGTGCCTGTGCCAGCTCTTTGAAAGAACTGTCCAATTAGCCCCACTACCGGGTTCTTTCTCCAAAGCCCTGCAAATTTTTCTCCTCTTCAAGTATTTATCCAATTCTCTTTTGAAAGTTCCAATTGAATCTGCTTCCACCGCCCTTTCAGGCAATGCATTCCAATCCATAACAGCTCACTGCGTAAAAACATTCCTCCTCCTCTTCTCCTTTGGTTCTTTTGCTAATTACCTTAAATCTGTGTCCTCTGGTTAATGACTCTCCTGCCCATGGAAAGAGTTTCTCCCTATCAACTCTATCAAAGCGCCTTAGAATTTTGAACACTTCTACTACATCTCCCCTTAACCTTCTCTGCTCCAAGGACAACAATCCCAGCTTCACCAGTCTCTCCACTTAACTGAAGGCCCTTGTCCCTGGTACTATCCTGGTAAATCTCCTCTGTACCCTCTCCTAGACCTTCACATCCTTCCTAAAGTGTGGTGCCCAGAATTGGACACAATACCCCAGCCGAGATCACGGTTCTGTTGCTGAGTCTCAGCATAAGTTGCTTCTAAAAGGCTGACCCAGTATTTCCGGTAACTTTGGGACATTCATTGCAATGTTTCAATTAAGCTCAAGTGCGTGAAATGAGCCTCAAGTGCACCCGTGTCTGAAAACGTTTGCCTGAGGGGACCCTCGCCTTCACTAGAGTTCAACATGCACTCCTTGTGAAACTTAATGGACAGTTTGTATAGCTTTGTGTTCTCACAAGCCTACCTGCCGCACGTCATCATGAGGTGAACCCTAACTCTAGCAGTTACTAACTATCCGAATTAGGACGCTGGGATTTCCCATTTTGCTAATGGATCTTTCCCATTGGATGGGCTTGGTGAAGCCAGCAAGTTCAGCTTGGCATTGCGACCATGTGCAGGAGGCCCGGACGTCAGGAATTGGCTTGGTTAGCAGACCCCATGTAACAGAACCCAACACCGAGAACTCTTTAGCCCAGGCTTGCTGAAACCAAATTTAGCACCCCTCCCCGTGCAATCCCATAAGCCGTACTGCCTGCTGCGTGGCCCCCACCTCCCCCAATGGGCGTGCCCCCCGCCTCCCCCAATGGGCGTGCCCCCACCTCCCCCAATGGGCGTGCCCCCGCCTCCCCCAATGGGCGTGCCCCCGCCTCCCCCAATGGGCGTGCCGCCACCTCCCCCAATGGGCGTGTCCCCGCCTCCCCCAATGGGCGTGCCCCCGCCTCCCCCAATGGGCGTGCCGCCACCTCCCCCAATGGGCGTGCCCCCGCCTCCCCCAATGGGCGTGCCCCCGCCTCCCCCAATGGGCGTGCCGCCACCTCCCCCAATGGGCGTGCCGCCGCCTCCCCCAATGGGCGTGTCCCCGCCTCCCCCAATGGGCGTGCCCCCAACTCCCCCAATGGGCGTGTCCCCGCCTCCCCCAATGGACGTGCCCCCGCCTCCCCCAATGGCCGTGCCCCCAACTCCCCCAATGGGCATGCCCCCGCCTCCCCAATGGGCGGGCCACCAACTCCCCCAATGGGCGTGCCCCCACCTCCCCCAATGGGCGGGCCGCCACCTCCCCCAATGGGCGGGCCGCCACCTCCCCCAATGGGCGGGCCACCAACTCCCCCAATGGGCAGGCCGCCACCTCCCCCAATGGGAGGGCCCCCAACCCCCCCAATGGGCGGGCCGCCACCTCCCCCAATGGGAGGGCCCCCAACTCCCCCAATGGGCGGGCCACCAACTCCCCCAATGCACGGGCCATTCAAATTTTTGCGCATGCGCGGTGACTGCAGTATAGAAGCCGGTGAGTGGCCTGCACGCAGATGACCGTGTGGCCACATAGCTTAGCGGCCGAACATTGCTCCCGCCCTGGTTGAGAACAGCAAACTCAACAGACATAGCATTGAGCCTTCTCGGCTGTGTGTGGTTCAGCTGCTTGCTGCCCTAACCTTGTCGGCCACTAGGGGAGCCATAGAGTGTTGACATTGCCTGCAGTTGCCCGTCAAATGTGTGCGCTCTTGACTGAGGGAAAATTAGTTTTGCCAAACATATCTTTCTTGAGGCACGGTTAATATTTACTGTGAGATTTATTTGTAAGTAGCAGGATGTTGTGCTCTGATTTGATTCACATCTGTGTGTTTGTGCATCGCAAAATGCAAAGAAAGTTTTCTGACAAAGTCTCATTGTTCCCAACTGAAATGCAGACATTGACTTCAACGATGTTTCGCCAGGGACGAGTGGTATTCCAGTTTTTAATTAATGATCACAAAGATGCGCAACTGTTTTCGGTTATTCTGTGTGACACAGCATCTAAAATTGTGTTTTGTTTTGAAGTTATTAGTTACCTGTTCTTGTAACAAAAGAAAGTAGAGACTTGTAGCAAAAGCAGTGGATTCCTTCAATATAACAGGCCTGATTCTGTGTGTCCTGGTAACCTGATGGTAGCACAACGAGAAACATAGGAACAGGAGGAGGCCATTCAGCCCCTCGAGCCTGTTGCATCATTCAATAAGATCATGGCTGATGTGTGACCTAACTTCATATACCCGCCTGTGTCCCATATCCCTTAGTACCTCTGGTTAACTAAAATCTATGAATCTCAGATTAAAAATTAATCGAGAGTTCCAAACTTCTGCCACCCTTTGTGTGTAGAAATGTTTCCTAACTGCACTCCTGAAAGAGCTGGCTCTAATGTTTAGGCTATGTTCCCTAGTCCTCGATTCCCTGGCCGTGGAAATAGTTTTTCTCTCTCTACTCCTATCAGTTCCCCTTAAGAATCATGGAATAGTACAGCATAGCGCCAGTTCTGTTGAGGAGCAATCAGGTTTGTCCCACTCCTCTGCTTTTTCCCCATATCCCTGCAATTTTTTCTTCTTTAAGTATGTATCCAATTTCCTTTTGAAGGCATCAATTGAATCTGTATCGCCCACCTGACCAGGCAATGCATTCCAAATCCAAACCACTCGTTGCCTAAAGAGGTTTTTTGCTCATGTCGCCTCTGGTTCTTTTGCCAATCACCTTAAATCTGCTCCTCTCGTTAGTGACCTTTCAGCCATTTTAATCCGTTTCTCTTTATTTACTCTATCTATACCCTTCATGGTTTTAAAAACCTCATCTTCGCCTTCTCTGCTCTATGGAGAACAAACCCAACTTCTCCAGTCTATCCACATTAATGTATCCCTCAAATGTTTCCCACGTTACAACAGTGACTCCACTCCAAAAGTATTTAATTGGCTGTAAAGCACTTTGAGACGTCCGGTGGTCGTGAAAGGTTCTATATAAATACCTGGACTATTCTCGTAAATCTCTTCTGTACCCTCTTCAAAGCCTTCACGTCCTTTCTGGTGTGGTGCCCAGAATTGGATACACTACTCCAGTAGGGGCTGAACTACTGTTGAAATATCTGGAAAACTTTGATCAATCACCCCATAATCTTCTAAGTTATGGTGTCCGGAACTGCTCACATTACTCCAGGTCGAACCAGCATGTTGTTGCAATGTCTGTAAGCTTGTAATGTTTGTAGCTCCACACTGTGGATGTGGACGTATTGTGTACTGCAACTGCAGAGTTAATAATAAACAGAACCAGGCAGATTCTGGAGGCTTCCGAGAGAGCTGTGCCTGCCATGTTAGGAGCTGTGTGTGCTGTGCTCTGTGAATATATCACATTTGGCGATGAGATAAGATTTTTCGGATGATTTAAAGCTTAAATTTTGTTGGTGAATGATTCAGCCAGCCGACAGAGAGACTTTGGAAGTTTCTGTCTTTGGAACAAAGCTACAAAATCTGAGGTAAAATACAGCACACGGTGTGAACAGCTAGAGATTAAAATGGCAGGTGTAATTGGACATTTGGGGGAATATAGACACGACCAGGAACGTTTTAAAGCTTATGTGGATCGGCTAGAAATGTATTTCACTGCAAATAACATAATCGAAGTTCCAGACAATGCAGTCCAGAACCGGGCTGTGTTGGAACGTAAGAGAGCGATCTTATTGGAGGCAGGTCCGGCATTGTACGAAACCCTTGTAAATCTGCTTGTGCCTGACGAGCCAAAGGACACAACGCTTAAAGAGATTTTAACAAAGCTGGAGCAGCACTATAACCCCAAACTGTTAGAAATTGCTGAAAGCTATCGTTTTGGGATTAAGAATCAAAAGATTGATGAAAGTATCAGTGATTACATCATAGCATTAAAAAAGCTATCGATGCGCTGTAATTTTGGAAACTTTCAAAACCGAGCATTACGGGATCATTTTGTTCGTGGGGTGAAAAATGATGCGATCAGAAGGAAGTTATTGACGACGGATGACTTGACTTTTGAGATTGCTTGTCAGACAGCGAGGTCGATTGGCATGGCCGAACAATATTCCCGAGAATTAAATAATAATTACGGTCGTCAGTCAACCAAGGTAAATCACCTGCAGGTTCAAGGTAAAAGATGGTGGGGGCCCAAAGTCTCAGAAACTGGAAATTCTAACGGAGTGTCGAAGTTGTGCTATAGGTGCCTGGGACAACACATTGCTCAAAGTTGTCCATACGTGAAGGCAGAGTGTTTCTTCTGCAGGAAGGCATGCCGACTGAAGGATAAACCAGCTTCCAAAGCTATGAGTCCAGCGTTCAAAGCTATGAGTAGAAATCCCAAGAGATTACATAGCATTGAAGAACAACAACAGGACGAGGAGATGTTAGTGTTACACGTCATCAGGAGCACGAGGTTAACGGATAGCGATTCGGAAAGCATCAAAATCCACATAGATGTTGCGGGATTCAAGATACCAATGGAAATCGACATGAGTGCCTCCATGAGTGTTGTACTGGAGTCACTGTACCTCGACAAATTGCGTGATTTCCAACTGGAGAAATCCAAGCTGGAGCTGCGAGGCTACTCGAGAGAGAAAATTCCTGTGGTAGGTCGTACCACCATCCCGGTGAAATATTAAGATCAATTTCAGAACTTGCCTCAGAACTTGCCTTTAATAGTAGTGAAAGGAAATAAGTCTGCCTTACGAGGAAGAAATTGATTGAGCTCACTGAAGCTGGATTGGAGTAAGATTTTTTGTGTGGAAGCGAGATTTTCATCAACGGATGAGGTTATCAAGAAGTATCCAAAGGTGTTCTGTGAAACGGGCAGTCCGATCCAAGGCTTCAAGGCGAGTGTCAGGGTACAGAAGGACGCTAGATCAGTTTACTACAAGCCACGTTCCGTACCATATGCACTTGAGGAGAAAGTTGAGCAAGAACTCAAAAGACGAGAGAGAAATATTATTTGTAAGATAGATCGATGTAATTGGGCTACACCTAAGTCCGATGGTAAGGTAAGATTGTGTGGTGATTATAAAGTAACCGTAAACCAGGTTCTAGAGGGTAATGTCCCCAATACATTGCCGAATATAGAAGATTTGTTCACAACACTGACAGGTGGTCAGATCTTCTCAAAATTGGATCTTACAAATGCCTACTTACAGCTTGAACTAGATGAGGAGTCCAAGTCCTGTTTGGCTATAAATACTCATCTAGGCCTATATCAATTTAATAGGCTACTGTTTGGAGTGTCTTCCGCCCCTGCCATATTCCAAGGGGTGATGAACCAGATTTTGCAAGGTATTGAAGGGGTTGTATGTTATTTGGATGACATACTAATTTCAGCACCAAATAGGCAAATTCATAATAACATATTGAATGAAGTCCTCAAACGACCAGAGAAGCACAGAGTACGAGTGTCTGCTCGTAAGTGTGAGTTATTTAAAAACTCAGTGGAGTACTTAGGGTACAGAGTAGACAAAGATGGTTTACATCCAACCATGGAAAAATTGTATGCAATTAGAAATGCACCCACTCCCAGGAATGTCACTGAACTTCGTTCATTCTTGGGTCTTTTGAACTATTATGGGAAGTTCCTACCAAATTTGGCTACAGTATTACATCCACGAATTGAACTTTTGAAAAAACAGGTCCATTGGAAGTGGTCAAAAGAATGAGATACAGCATTCAAGGAGTGTAAAAGCAAATTGGTAGAGAGCACCAGGTTAGTTCACTATGACATATCTAAGGAGATTAAGCTAGCATGTGATGCCTCTCCATATGGAGTTGGGGCAGTGATCTCTCATGTATCACGTAGTGGGCAGGAGAGACCAATTGCTTTTGCTTCACGCACTCTCAGTGCCTGTGAGAGTAATTATGCGCAAATTGAAAGGGAAGCTTTGGCATTCATTTTTGGGGTCAAGAAGTTTCACAAATACTTGTATGGTCGTATGTTTACCATCGTGACGGACCATAAGCCCTTAACAGCAATCCTCCATCCAAAGTCCCCAGTTCCAACATTAGCTGCAGCCCGAATGCAGAGATGGGCTTTGATTTTGTCAGCATATACATATGATATTGAATACAGACGATCAGCTGATCACAGTAATGCTGATGCAATGTCTAGATTGCCTTCCCCATCACAAGTTACACCCGATAGGGAAGAAGTGTTTTATTTTTCATACATTGATGAACTGCCAGTCACAGCTGAAGAGATTGGTAGAGCAACCAAACGTGACCCTGTGATGTCAAAGGTGTATGAGTATATTGCAAATGGATGGCCAAACCAGGTAACAGACAAAGATACACATCCATTCTTCATTCGTAGGAATGAATTATCAGTCAATAAAGATTGTATCATGTGGGGTGCAAGAGTGGTTATACCAAATAAATTCAGGTCCAAATTATTTGGAGACCTCCATGACGAGCACCTGGGAATGTGTTTGACCAAGAGTTTTGCACGCAGTTATTTATGGTGGCCAGGTCTTGATAAAGATATAGAGTATATCATGAGTCAGTGTACAACATGTCAATCGGTAAGCAAGCAACCACCATCAGTACCATTACAGCCATGGAAATGGCCTCCCAGGGTGTGGGAAAGGCTACATATTGATTTTGCTGAGTTAGAAGGACAACAATTGTTCATTGTGATTGATAGCCATTCGAAGTGGGTTGAGGTGTTCCCAATGTGGAAAATAACAACAAGTAAAACATTGGACATTTTACGAAGATTATTTTCTTCATTTGGCCTCCATGAAGAAAATGTTTCTGATAATGGACCACAATTTTGTTCAAAAGAATTTGCACAATTCATGAGCAAAAATGGTGTGAAACATACCAAGGTTCCACCATACCATCCTGCTTCGAATGTTGCAGCAGAGCACACTGTACAAATTGTAAAACGTGCCCTCATAAAACAAATGTTAGATCCAAATCCAAGGAAACGACAGTTGTCATTGG
Organism: Pristiophorus japonicus; assembly: GCF_044704955.1. Taxonomy (NCBI): domain Eukaryota; kingdom Metazoa; phylum Chordata; class Chondrichthyes; family Pristiophoridae; genus Pristiophorus; species Pristiophorus japonicus. The sequence goes on along the minus strand of NC_091984.1, from coordinate 13,476,240 downwards.
ATCACAAATTGGCTTAATTGTTTGATTACATATCGAAATACTCCTCATACAACTACTGGTAGAACACCAGCAGAGTTGTTTCTCAAACGGCAGCCATGAACCAGATTCTCGTTGTTAAAACCAAATTTGACACGGTCTGTAGAAAAGACACAATTAAGACAGAAAGAGAATCATGATAGAGGTATAGTAAAAGAGAGAAGTGTGAAATTAAACCAGAAGGTGAGAGTGAAGAACCATCACCATTAAAGTGGTTACCAGGAAGAGTGGTGAAGATATGTGGTCCTCGCACATATTTGGTCAAGATGTTTGATAATGGACAGGTTAGGTTTGTTTAATATTGATCATATTTTACCTACAGACATGGAACGAGTTGAAGGTGGGAATGATTCAATTATTTCTGACTCATCAGATAGTTTTGATACACCAGTAGCAAATCCTAAATCCAATGCACTGGAAACAAATCCAGGAAAGAATCAGAATGAAAGACTGAGTCCGAGTCAGGAAAACAAAGAGCCTGAAGTTTGAGTGAATTCAAATGAAAATCAAGGAAATTCCATGGAGGAAAACATTCCTCAGGATGAGCCTCGAATGAGTTTTGATTTGACACCATGTTTGGAAGGTTCTGTTCGAGAGCGAAGGTATCCTCTTCGAAACAGAAAACAAGTGGTAAAGTTAAATTTGCAAATATGGAAAAAAATACGTCTGTGTCCTGTGTTATGAATAAACAGGAAAGTTATGTATGATGATTGTTATAATAATTTCTTCATTAAGGAGGGAGAAGTGTAATGTCTGTAAGCTTGTAATGTTTGTAGCGCCACACTGTGGATGTGGACATATTGTGTACTGCAACTGCAGAGTTAATAATAAATAGAACCAGGCAGATTCCGGAGGCTTCCGAGAGAGCTGCCTGTCATGTTAGGAGCTGTGTGTGCTGTGCTCTGTGAAAATATCTCAGTTGTATAACTGCAGCATAACTTCTACCCCCTTGTACTTCTAGATATAAAGGCCAGCATTCCATTAGCCTTTTTGATTATTTTCTGTATCTGTTTATGATATTTTAATGATCTATGTACATGAATCACTGCGTCTCTTTGCACCTCCTCTGTTTTTAGCTTTTCATCATTTAGGAAAAACCCTTTTCTATACTTTTTAGGTCCAAAGCGGATGATTTCACACTTGCCGACATTGAAATCCATTTGCCACAGTTTAGGACATTAACTTAATGTATTAATATCTCTTGTAATACCATTAGTGAGTTATCCCAGAGGCAGTCAGTAGTTGAACCACACACAAGACCTCTGCAACATAGGAAATAGGAGCAGGAGTAGGCCACCTGGCCCCTCGAGCCTGCTCCGCCATTTAATAAGATCATAGCTAATCTGATCATGGACTCGGCTCCACTTCCCTGACTGCTCCCCATAACTCTTTATTCCATTATCACTCAAAAATCTGTCTTATTTCTGCCTTAAATATATTCAATGATTCCCACCTCCACAGCTCTCTGGGGCAGAGAATTCCATAAATTTACAAGCCTCTGAGAGAAGAAATTCCTCCTCATCTCAGTTTTAAATAGGCAGCCCCTTATTCTGAGACTATGTCCTCTAGTTTTAGTTTCCTCTATGAATGGAAATATCCTCTCTGCATCCACCTTGTCGAGCCCCCTCATTATTTTATATGTTTCGATAAGATCACCTCTTATTCTTCTGAACTCCAATGTGTATGGGCCCAACCTACTCAACCTATCTTCATAAGTCAACCCCCTCATCTCCGCGATTGTATCCTAACTAAGAGTCGTTGCTTTCAGAAGGGGGGAGTAGGGAAGAAAGCGCGAGGCTGCAGGCAGCATAGATAGAGCTGGTAATCTCAGTGGGTCAGGCAGCATCTGTGGAGAGAAACAGATACGTTTCAGGTCAATGACCTGTTGTCAGAACTGGTGAATGTTCGAAATGAACAGATTCTTAAGGAGCACTGAAAGGGGGCGGGGAGGAGAGGAAAGAACAAGGGGGAAAGTCTGTGATAGGGTGGAAGGCAGGAGAGATTAGAGAGACAAAAGGGATGATGGACTGACTTGAGGCAGAAGTTAGAAAAAGGTTAGTCTAGATTGGGTGTGAACAGCGGAATAATTACCAGCCGCCATGGGAAACAGAGAGAAAGCAATTACAGAGGGGCATGTGGGTTTATCTGATGTTATTTGATTCCAGCATCTGCAGCATTTTGGTTTTATTGATAGAGCTGGTATTTTATCAGTCACGGGCTGCACCAAATAGCTGTACAATGGGTTCTGCACAAGAGTATATAGTGGAGCCTGCAGATCACTTGTGATCATGCTGACTGTGCTTGTGCTGGCAAGGAATATTTGACCACAATGCCAGCCAGCCCAGGACCGTTTTCCCCCCCACACTGCTCCAGCTTCTTTAAATGGATTATTATTGAGAACCAGGAGGTCTAGACCCTTAATGGGCTGACGCCCTTGGGGACACCTTGTTTGAATTGGACTGAATAAAGCCAGAGAGTCTAACTTGGTTCTCCTTGACTGTACAATACCAGGAAGACCACAAAAACCACATTACAGGAGTCACACAGCTGTGGCAGGCTTTATGTGGTGAAACTTTTTTTATATCCCTTCTGCCCTTCAATCAGCGTGATGTGAACCAGGCTGCTGTTTTCTGCTGTTGTTTTACGTGTTGGTGGGAATAATGAAACCTCCAAGGGAGCTCGGCGTTAATTCTTCGGCGGTTTCATTAACGTGCCAATTTTGTGCTTCATTGGAGACTGCGTGCTTTAGTGTCTGCAGTTTCCTTCTGTATTTTCACCTGCCTTTGTGTGAGAGCCATGTCTTCAGAGGTGGCACGAGGATGTTTATTTATTAAGCATTACCTTCATGTGTGTGGAAAAGCTGCTTCCGAGCTGGGAGTTCTGAGCATGTGTCAAGGTTTGGGGTGGGATCCGGTGGGATTCCTTAGCTCGCGAGCCACGTTATTCGGGGCGTGGTTTTCTATGGCTGTAACGTTTCTCTTGTAAATTTGTGTTTTAGTCTTTTAGTTCCCCCTCCAGTTACCAACCCTCTTCTCCAGAAGGCACTGCCACTTTTGTGGTACTGTTCTACAGGGACAGACAGCACTGTCGTCCTGTACCTCAGCCCAAGTGGCTGTGCTTCTGACCTTAAACTAAACAATGAGGTGTTGGACCATGGTGAATATTGGGCCACGGCGGACACCATAGCCCAACCCCAGCTTGTCCTCACCTGCTGGATAGACGTACACTTTTCAGCAATGCTTACAATATAGTGATCAGGAGGTGTCTGTTTAAAACCTTAAAACCTACCTCTTTGCTAAACTTTGAGTCCTGATTTGATAATCGCTCTTGTGACGTGCCTTGGGACGTTTTGCGACATTAAAGGTTCTATATCAAGGGAAGTTGTTCCCCCACCCCACCAGCCCCCTCGCGTACCAGTCCGAGGGAGGCTGATGCCCATATTGGCGCCCTCAGCCAAGAGCAGCACATTCAACAAAGCCCGAGAAACAAAACATCGAGGAACATCGGGTCTACGGTACAGAAACAGCCCATTCAGCTCTACTCGCCCATGCCGGTGTTTATGCTCTACATGAGCTTCAATTCACTCTATCAGCATAATCTTCTACTCCTTTCTCCTTCATGTGGTTATCTGGCTCCCCCTTGAATGTATCTCTGCTATTTGCCTCAACTACTCCTTGTGGTAGCGAGTTCCACGTTCTCACCATTTTCTGGGTAAAGAAGTTTTTCGTCAACTCCATTTTGGGTTTATTAGTGGCTATCTTATATTTATGGCCTCTAGTTTTGGTCCCCCTCACAAGAGAAACTATGTCTACCCTATCAACCCCTTCATCATTTTAAAGACCTCTATCAGGTCAGCCTTCTCTTTTCGAGAGAAAAGAGCCCCAGCTTCGTCAATCTTTCTTGATAGTTATAATCCCCTCGGTTCTGATATGTTGTACTGGGCATCAAATTAATTTCTACTGAGTCTTGCTGTGTTTTAGTTTAGCTTCTGATGGTCATAATGGACTGAGTATATAAATATATATATGTGTGTACAGCTCAAATTGATTCCAACTGACACTTTCTCAGAAGACGAGAGCTTTGGGGCCCATTGTGCCAGTGTTGGCTGTGGTTCAGCCACAACACTCCCACCTCTTGAGTTGCAAAGTCAAGGGTTTGGGCCTCACTCCAAAGAACTGAGCCAATAATCTAGGCTGACACGTCCGTGCAGTAACGAGGGTGAGCTGCACTGTCTGAGGTGCCGTCTTTCAGGTGGGCCATCGAACCAAAGTACTGTCTGCCCTCCCAGCTTGGATGTTGGAGATTCCACGGCACGAGAAGAAGAGTCGGGGAGTTCTATTCAGTTTCCTGACCAATATTTATCACTAAAAACAGATTATGTGGTCATTATCTCAGTGCTGTTTATGGGAGCTTGCTGTGCACAAATTGGCTGCTGTGTTTCCCTACATTGCAACAGTGACTATAGTGTAAAGGTACTTCATTGGCTGAAGCATGCTTTGGCACCTCCTGAGGCAATGAAAGCCACTATATGAATGCAAGTCTTGTTTTCAAATTGCTCCCCACTTTCCCCCTCCCTGTGGTGACAGACCTGTGAACCGCCCACAGGCCAATCTAGATGTGTACTGCTGGGTATTTTCACGGTTGAATTGGACGCTGTATGAAAACTTCAGGCTCCCACCATTATGTTTTGCTGAATTCCCAGTGACAACACTGGGAAGGGTTTGAAAATGGGCTCTTTCAGCCTTTTTTTATCTGCTGCAGTGTGGTTTTTTTTGGACGGTGGATGTAATTTATTACACAACAGACAGCAATGCTTGCTTACCTGCTTCGACTCTCCGTGATCGCTTTTCAGAGTGATCATTGAAACAGCCCAGTAGCCATTAGAATGATTTATACGGATACATTGCTGAAAAACAGTTGCAACAGGTAGCAAAGGGGGAATAGCTGACGGCTGCTCCAAGTCTAATTCGTACAGTAATGAGCTGTAATTTATTTTCGTATCCCACGGCAATGTTGCTTTCCTGCTTGCTTATGTGTGAGGAGGACACAAAAAATCTGCAAAAGGACCTAGACAGGCTAAGTGAGTGGTCATAAATTTGGCAGGTGGAGTATAATGTCGGAAAGTGTGAGGTCATGCACTCTGGCAGAAAAAAATCAAAGAGCAAGTTATTATTTAAATGGAGAAAGATTGCAAAGTGCCGCAGTACAGGACCTGGGGCTACTTGTGCATAGAAACATAGAAAATAGGTGCAGCAGTAGGTATCCAGCCCTTCGAGCCTGCACCACCATTCAATATGATCATGGCTGATCATGAACTTCAGTACCCCATTCCTGCTTTCTCTCTATGCCCCTTGATCCCTTTAGCCGTAAGGGCCACATCTAGCTCCCTTTTGAATATATCTAACGAACTGGCCTCAACAACTTTCTGTGGTAGAGAATTCCGCATGCTCACAACTTTCTGAGTGAAGAAGTTTCTCCTCATCTCGGTCCTAAATGGCTTACCCCTTATCCTTAGACTGTGACCCCTGGTTCTGGACTCCCCCAACATTGGGAATATTCTTCCTGCATCTAACCTGTCTAAACCCATCAGAATTTTATATGTTTCTTTGAGGTCCCCTCTCTTTCTTCTAAATTCCATAGAATATAAGCCGAGTCGATCCAGTCTTTCTTCATCGGTCAGTCATGCCATCCTGAGCATCAGTGTGGTGAAACTTCGCTGCACTCCCTCTTTAAAAGCAAGAATGTCCTTCCTCAGATTAGGAGATGAAAACTGTACACAATATTCATGGTGTGGCCTCACCAAGGCCCTGTACAACTGCAGTAAGACCTCTCTGCTCCTATACTCAAATCCTCTCACTATGATGGCCAACATGCCATTTGCTGCCTTCACCTATGTGTATGCCAACTTTCAATGACTGATGTACCATGACACCCAAGTCTCGTTACACCTCCCCTTTTACTAATCTGTCACCATTCAGATAATATTCTGCCTTCCTGTTTTTACCACCAAAGTGGATAACCTCACATTTATCTACATTAGACCGCATCTGCCGTGTATTTGCCCATGCACCTAACCTGTCCAAATCAACCTGCAGCCTCTTAGCATCCTCGTCACAGCTCGCACTGCCATCCAGCTTAGTGTCATCTGCAAACTTGGAGATATTACATTCAATTCCTTCGTCTAAATCATTAATGTACAATGTAAATAGCTGGGGCCCCAGCACGGAACCTTGTGGTACCCCACTAGTCACTGCCTGCCATTCTGAAAAGGACCCGTTTATTCCTACTCTTGGCTTCCTGTCTGCCAACCAGTTCTCTATCTACATCAATACATTACCCCCAGTACCATGTGCTTTAATTTTGCACACTAATCTCTTGTGTGGGACCTTGCCAAAAGCCTTTTGAAATTCTAAATACACTACATCCACGGCTCCCCCTTGTCCACTCTACTAGTTACATCCTCAAAAAATTTAGAAGATTTATCAAGCATGATTTCCCTTTCACTGCTTTCCAAATACGCTGCTACTACATCTTTAATAATTGATTCCAACATTTTCCCCACCACCGATGTCAGGCTCACCGGTCTATAATTCCCTGTTTTCTCTCTCCCTCCTTTTTTAAAAAGTGGGGTTACATTAGGTACCCTCCAGTCCATAGGAACTGATCCAGAGTCTATAGAATATTGGAAAATGACCACCAATGCATCCACTATTTCTCGGGCCACTTCCTTAAGTACTCTGGGATGCAGACTATCAGGCCCCGGGGATTTATCGGCCTTCAATCCCATCAATTTTCCGAACACAATTTGCTGACTAATAATGATTTTCTTTAGTTCCTCCTTCTCGCTAGACCCTCGGTCCCTTATTATTTCCAGAAGGTTATTTGTGTCTTCCTTAGTGAAGACAGAATCAAAGGCCCCAAGTTTCCACACGCGGCAAAACAGGCGCCCCTCCGAGCTGAGCGCCCGTTTTTTGCGCCGAAAACGGCGCCTGAAAAAAAACGCGCTATTCTCCACCTCCCTGCAGGTCCTCTGGCCCTTGGCGCAGCGCAGCAGGAGCTGTAGGGGGGTGGAGCCAGGTCCCTGCGCTGAAAACAGTGCCGGGACCTCTGCACATGCGCGCTACAGTGGGCACGCAAGTGCAGTAGCTCCAGGCGCCCGAAACTGTGTGGGAGGGGCCCGAAGCACGCAGCCCCTAGCCCTGGCCGAATAGCCTCACTGGGGCTGCGTGAATAAGGCTCCTCCCACGGCCAGCTCCTGCTTCCTCCCGACTCCCGCTCCTGCTCGCTCTCCCCCCTCCCACCCCGGACCGGACCCGACCCGACTCCCGCTCCCCCCCCGACTGGACCCGACCCGACCCGACTGCCGCTCCCGCTCTCGCTCCCGCTCCCCCCCGACTGGACCCGACCCGACTCCCGCTCCCGCTCCCCATCGACTGCCGCTCCCGCTCCCGCTCCCCCCCGACTGGACCCGACCCGACTCCCGCTCCCGCTCCCCCCCGACTGGACCCGACCCGACTCCCACTCCCGCTCCCGCTCCCCCCCGACTGGACCCGACCCGACTCCCGCTCCCGCTCCCGCTCCCCCCCGACTGGACCCGACCCGACTCCCGCTCCCGCTCCCCCCCGACTGGACCCAACCCGACCCGACTCCCGCTCCCGCTCCCGCTCCCCCCCGACTGGACCCGACCCGACTCCCGCTCCCGCTCCCCCCCGACTGGACCCGGCCCAACCCGACCCGACTCCCGCTCCCGCTCCCCCCCGACTGGACCCGACCCGACTCCCGCTCCCGCTCCCGCTCCCCCCCGACTGGACCCGACCCGACTCCCGCTCCCGCTCCCGCTCCCCCCCGACTGGACCCGACCCGACTCCCGCTCCCGCTCCCGCTCCCCCCCGACTGGACCCGACCCGACTCCCGCTCCCGCTCCCCCCCGACTGGACCCGACCCGACTCCCGCTCCCGCTCCCGCTCCCCCCCGACTGGACCCGACCCGATTCCCGCTCCCGCTCCCGCTCCCCCCCGACTGGACCCGGCCCAACCCGACCCGACTCCCGCTCCCCCCCGACTGGACCCGACCCGACTCCCGCTCCCGCTCCCGCTCCCGCTCCCCCCCGACTGGACCCGGCCCAACCCGACCCGACTCCCGCTCCCGCTCCCCCCCGACTGGACCCGACCCGACTCCCGCTCCCGCTCCCGCTCCCCCCCGACTGGACCCGGCCCAACCCGACCCGACTCCCGCTCCCGCTCCCCCCCGACTGGACCCGACCCGACTCCCGCTCCCGCTCCCGCTCCCCCCCGACTGGACCCGACCCGACTCCCGCTCCCGCTCCCGCTCCCGCTCCCGCTCCCCCCCGACTGGACCCGACCCGACCCTACTCCCGCTCCCGCTCCCCCACTACTGGACCCGACCCGACTCCCGCTCCCGCTCCCGCTCCCCCCCCGACTAGACCCGACCCGACCCTACTCCCGCTCCCCCCCTACTGGACCCGACCCGACTCCCGCTCCCACTCCCGCTCCCCCCCCGACTGGACCCGACCCGACTCCCGCTCCCCCCCTACTGGACCCAACCCGACTCCCGCTCCCACTCCCGCTCCCCCCCCGACTGGACCCGACCCGACTCCCGCTCCCGCTCCCCCCCTACTGGACCCGACCCGACTCCCGCTCCCACTCCCGCTCCCGCCCGACTGGACCCGACCCGACCCTACTCCCACTCCCCCCCCCGACTGGACCCGACCCGACTCCCGCCCCCGCCCCCAGACTGGATCCGACCTGACCTCCCTCTCCCCGACCTGACCTCCCCCTCCCTCCCACCCCCCCCCCGCCAACCTGAACCGAACCTCCCTCCCCGACCCGACCCAACGCCACCTACCTGTAAATCTGGTGCTGGGGACGGGCCCTGTCCGAAGTCTCGGGCCCGGCCCGTTCAGACTTCGGTCCCGACGGAAAACCGCTGCCTGAAAGGCCTGCCTGAAGCACTTTCACACAAGTAGGAACATGGTTTATTTAATCTTTTCTTTGCTTCTAAATTTTTATTCAGGTTGGATTTATTTGTATAATATTTGTATAAGTATAACTAAGGATTTATTGTAGAATTTAATGACTTCCCTTCCCGACGCCTAATTTGTAACCTGCGGCTGATTTTTTAATGTGTAGACAAGGTTTTTTCAAGCGTACAAAAATCTTCACTTACTCCATTCTAAGTTAGTTTGGAGTACGTTTTCACTGTGGAATCTTTGAAATCAGGCGTCAGTGGCTGGACACGCCCCCTTTTGAAAAAAAAATTCTGTTCCAAAGTGAAACTGTTCCACCTGACTAGAACTGCAGAAAACTAAATGTGGAGAATTCCGATTTCTAAGATACTCCGTTCTACACCAGTTGCTCCTAAAATTCAGGAGCAAATCATGTGGAAACTTGGGGCCTATATAGTATTTGTTCAATTGGTCTGCCATTTCTTTGTTCCCTATTATAAATTTGTCTGATTCTGACTGCAAGAGATCCACATTTGTCTTCACTAATCTTTTTCTCCACTTATCTGTAGAAGCTTTTGCAGTCAGTTTTTATGTTCCCTGCAAGCTTTCTCTTATTCTATTTCCCCCCTCCGAATTAAACCCTTTGTCCTCCTCTGCTGATTTCTAAATTTCTCCCAGTCCTCAGGTTTGCTGCTTGTTTTGGCCAATTTATATGCCTCTTCCTTGGATTTAACGCTATCCCGAATTTCCCTTGTAAGCCACAGTTGAGCCACCTTCCCCATTTTATTTTTACGCCAGACAGGGATGTACAATTGTTGAAGTTGATCCATGTGATCTTTAAATGTCTGCCATTGCCTATCCACCGTTAACCCTTTAAGTATCATGCACCAGTCTATTCTAGCCAATTCATGCCTCATACCGTCGAAGTTACCTTTGTTTAGGTTCAGGACCCTAGTCTCTGAATTAACTGTGTCACTATCCACCTCAATGGAGAATTCTACCATATTATGGTCATTCTTCCGCAAGGGACCTCGCACAACAAGATTGCTAATTAATCCTCTCTCATTACACAACACCCAGTCGAGGATGGCCAGCTCTCTAGTTGGTTCCTTGACATATTGGTCTAGAAAACCATCCCTCATACACTCCAGGAAATCCTCCTCCACCACATTGCTACCAGTTTCTTTAGCCCAATCTATATGTAGATTAAAGTCACCCATGATAACTGCTGTACCTTTATTGCACGCATCCCTAATTTCCTGTTTGATGCCATCCCCAACCTCACTATGACTGTTTGGTGGTCTGTACACAACTCCCACAAGCGTTTTCTGCCCTTTGGTGTTCCGCAGCTCTACCCATACAGATTCCACATCATCCACGCATGAAACACAAAAGGATAGAATGCAGGTACAGCAAGTCATTAGGAAGGCCAATGGTATCTTGGCCTTTATTGCAAAGGGGATAGTGTATAAAAACAGGGAAGTCTTGCTACAGCTGTATAAGGTATTGGTGAGGCCACACCTGGAATACTGCGTGCAGTTTTGGTTTCCATATTTACGAAAGGATTTACTTGCTTTGGATGCAGTTCAGAGAAGGTTCACTCGGTTGATTCCGGGGATGAGTGGGTTGACTTATGAAGAAAGGTTGGGCCTCTATTCATTGGATTTCAAAAGAATGAGAGGTGATCGTATCGAAATGTATAAGATTATGAAGGGGTTTGATAAGGTGGATGCAGAGAGGATGTTTCCACTGGTGGGGGAGACTAGAACTAGAGGGCACGATCTTAGAAGAAGGGGCCGCCCATTTAAAACAGAGATGAGGAGAAATTTCTTCTCCCAGAGGATTGTATATCTGTGGAATTTGCTGCCTCAGAGAGCTGTGGAAGCTGGGACATTGAATAAATTTAAGACAGAAATGGATAGTTTCTTAAATGATGAGGGGATAAGGGGCTATGGGGAGTGGGCGGGGAAGTGGAGCTGAGTCCATGATCAGATCAGCCATGATCTTATTGAATGGCGGAGCAGGCTCGAGGAGCCGTATGGCCTACTCCTGTTCTTATTGTTCTTATGGCGACTGAAATGTTCAAATTCTGTTTTTACTGCATGGGACTCTTCGGGGTCATTACTGACATTTTTGGAGAATTGCATTCTGTGATTGCGCCCATTTTTAATTGGGGCATTGACTTGTGGCGACTGAATAAATCGGATTGCTTTTTTTATTATTAAATGGGATCCTGGAATTTGTACCCCTGTTTTAGGGTTCGCTTCTGCGACTCCCTCCATTGATTTTCCTCTCCCCCTATGAAAACCACACATCAGAATGGGTCTGGCACTGAACGACTTGTTCTGGTCGGGAATAGGTCTGTTCAGAGTCGGGTCTGATTAGTTTGTGTTCGGCAAGGCTGTTGTGGGTCATGGAACCAAGGCAGGTCGAAGGGGTCAAGCTTCACATTGGCCATGATTGGGCAGAACAGGCTCGAGGGGCTGAAATGGCCTCCTCCTGCTCCTAATTCCTTCAGTGACAGAGTTGGATTATTGGGGTCTCCTGAGTAGCAGATGACTGACGTGTGAATGCAGATGCGGAATATGCCTGCGAGAAAGTAATAAATAATTGCATATTAGTTGGATTGTTGGTTGGGGGCGGGGGTTTGCTTGAACTGTGAATACAGATTTGCTATCGAACTGCCTCAGCTCAGAATATTCTCATCATTTATGCATGCTGTCTTAATAATTTATAGCTGCTGTTCTCTACAGTTTAAAACAAAAATAACTAATAAATCTAGTGTGGCGTTCTTTATTTTCAATTTTCTCCCCTCCTCTCCTGGCGCCACAGGCAGTGTGTTCCCACAGGTAGCGGTTAACCCTTCCAAGGGTACGGGCCTAGACCTTCAGAAAGAAAGAGCTTGCATTTATATTGCGCCTTTCACGACCTCCGGACGTCACAAAGCGCTTTACGGCCAATGAATTACGTTTTATTGTTGAAGTCACGGTTGTAATGTGGGAAATGCGGCAGCCAATTTGCACACGGCAAGCTCCCACAAACTGCAATGTGATAGTGACCAGATCATCTGTTTGTTTTGGTGATGTTGGTCGAGGGATAAATATTGGCAGGGCACCGCGGTGAATTCCCCTGCTCTTCTTAGAAATGGTGCGGACCATTTAATGTCCACCCGAGAGGGCAGGTGGGGCCTCGGTTTAATGTCTCATTCAAATTGTGGCACCTCTGACAGTGCAGCGCCCCCTCAGCACTGCGCTGGAGTGTCAGCCTGGACTATGTGCTTGACTGAGCCACGGATTCAGCGCTCCGCAATGCATGCCCCCAACAGTCCCGCTCCATCCACCCCTCCGAGCACCATATGCACCAAGGCCAGCGAACATCAGCCTACGCGGTGCAGACTGGGGATCAAACCATGTGCTATGTATGAATATATTCCTGTAGCGGATGGCACTTTTTGTCAACTTTTGGCTCAATTTTCCACATGGGTGATTTTTGGCACAGTTGAAGAGGGATGTACGATTTTTTTAATGGCTCACATGCACCCCAAAAAAATCCAAGTTTCGCCGGAATTAACTGAATTTGGAGCAGCCCAGATTGGCCTTCAGCTTTGTGGGTGGAGTTTAAGGCCTGCGGCAAAAACTGATGTCGCCAGGGTAATGAGGGACGCTCAGAAGGGCTGAGGTTAAAAACTGAAAAAGGCTGAGGCTGGGCTGGAAACTGAAGTCGCTGCATTTCTGGGCTGAAAGGAGCCCGCACTGGCTCACTGCCTTCCCGGGCAGTAAGGCAGCGGGCCGGTGCATGTGGGCCCGCACCAATCCCGGGCCAAAATGACCCAACCTCCCCCCCCCCCCCCCACCTATCTGTCCTGTATCAGCCTCCCGGTCTGTTCCCCCTCCCCTAGCCTTGGCCGAAGGGCTTGCCGGTGCGTTCTCGTGCCCCTAGCCCAGGCCGAGTGGTGGTCTCCCTCATAAGAACATAAGAATTAGGAACAGGAGTAGGCCATCTAGTCTCTCGAGCCTGCTCCGCCATTCAACAAGATCATGGCTGATCTGGCCGTGGACTCAGCTCCACTTACCCGCCCTCTCCCCGTAACCCTTAATTCCCTTATTGGTTAAAAATCTATCCATCTGTGACTTGAATACATTCAATGAGCTAGCCTCAACTGCTTCCTTGGGCAGAGAATTCCACAGATTCACAACCCTCTGGGAGAAGAAATTCCTTCTCAACTCGGTTTTAAATTGGCTCCCCCGCATTTTGAGGCTGTGCCCCCTAGTTCTAGTCTCCCCGACCAGTGGAAATAACCTCTCTGCCTCTATCTTGTCTATCCCTTTCATTATTTTAAATGTTTCTATAAGATCACCCCTCATCCTTCTGAACTCCAACGAGTAAAGACCCAGTCTGCTCAATCTATCATCATGAGGTAACCCCCTCATCTCCGGAATCAGCCGAATGAATCGTCTCTGTACCCCCTCCAAAGCTAGTATATCCTTCCTTAAGTAAGGTGACCAAAACTGCACGCAGTACTCCAGGTGCGGCCTCACCAATACCCTATACAGTTGCAGCAGGACCTCCCTGCTTTTGTACTCCATCCCTCTCGCAATGAAGGCCAACATTCCATTCACCTTCCTGATTACCTGCTGCACCTGCAAACTTACTTTTTGGGATTCATGCACAAGGAGTGTCCTTGGAGATGGAGCACGCGGTGTCCACCGGTACGCTCGCGGCCTTCCGCGAGAGGTGGGCACCGGAGGGACTGGAGTGCATCATCACGCCCGGCAACCAAATTTTAATTTGATTTTACGTTTTAAAGTTTAATTTGTTTTCATTGCCGGTGCTTTTAGTGTCCCCCTCCCCTTTTATAGGGGGCACTGGAAAAATTTGATTTTAGCGCCCCAAAAAAAAACCAAAAAAAAAAAGGCCTTGAAAATGTCTGCTGTGTCACCCAGGCGGGTGGCATGGTTTTAATGTTTATGTTTATTTTCAGGTAAACTCAAAAGAGTTTCATGCACAAGGACCCCCAGGTCCCTCTGCACCGCAGCATGTTGTAATTTCTCCCCATTCAAATAATATTCCCTTTTACTGTTTTTTTTTCCCAAGGTGGATGACCTCACACTTTCTGACATTGTATTCCATCTGCCAAACCGTAGCCCATTCGCTTAACCTATCTAAATCTCTTTGCAGCCTCTGTGTCCTCTATACAACCCGCTTTCCCACTAATCTTTGTGTCATCTGCAAATTTTGTTACACTACACTCTGTCCCCTCTCTCTCTGTCCCTCCCGGTCAAAGGCTTCCCCCCCCCAACCCCTCTCCCTCCCCCCCTCCCACCTCACTCTTCCTCCCCCACCTCTCTTTCAACCCTCTCTCTTACCTTTCCTACAGCTGCTGTCCAGGCATCGGCTGCACTTACCTGCGGCGATTTTCTTACCTGCGCCACTTTCTTTAACAGTCCGCAAGGGTTTTCTCGAATGGCCACATACGCTGGCCTAAGTAAAATTGGAGTAAGTATTAGCTGGCTAAAGTTGCCTAAATGGCCAGAATTGGCGTTGGTGGATAGTAAAGCCCCCTTTTGAGAAAATAAAACTTACCTAATAAAAACGGAACTATGTCAGTTACGCTGGTGCAAATTGATTGGGGAAAATGGGGATTTTTAAGTTAGGCCAGAAAAAGCAGCCTACTCCAAAAAAAAAACGGAGCAAATACTGCGGAAAATTGAGCCCTAGTCAGTGAGCAGCTAGCAAATGGTACTCGTGTGGGGGAACTGCGAGAAATCCTTATTAGTCAGGAAATGGTGTTGGGGAAATTGATGGGATTGAAGGCCGATAAATCTCCGGGACCTGATAGTCTGCATCCCAGAGTACTTAAAGAAGTGGCCCTAGAAATAGTAGATGCATTGGTGGTCATTTTCCAACATTCCTTGGACTCTGGATCAGTTTCTATGGATTGGAGGGTAGCTAATGTAACCCCACTTTTTAAAAAAGGAGGGAGAGAAAGCAGGTAATTAGCCTGACATCGGTAGTGGGGAAAACGCTGGAATCAATTATTAAAGATGGAAAGCAGTGACAGGATCGGTCCAAGTCAGCATGGATTTATGAAAGGGAAATCATGCTTGACAAATCTTCTCGAATTTTTTGAGGACTAGTAGAGTGGATAAGGGAGAACTAGTGGATGTGGTGTATTTGGACTTTAAAAGGCTTTTGACAAGGTCCCACACAAGAGATTAGTGTGCAAAATTAAGGCACATGGGATTGGGGGTAATGTATTGACGTGGATAGAGAACTGGTTGGCAGACAGGAAGCAAAGCATGTGAATAAACGGGTCATTTTCAGGATGGCAGGCAGTGATTAGTGGGGTACCGCAAGGTTCACTGCCGGGACCCCAGCTATTTACATTGTACATTAATGATTTAGACGAGGGGATTAAATGCAGTATCTCCAAATTTGCGGATGACACTAAGTTGGGTGGCAGTGTGAGCTGCGAGGAGGATGCTATTAGGCTGCAGAGTGACTTGGATAGGTTAGGTGAGTGGGCAAATGCATGGCAGATGAAGTATTATGTGGATAAATGTGAGGTTATCCACTTTGGTGGTAAAAACAGAGAGACAGACTATTATCTGGATGGTGACAGATTAGGAAAAGGGAAGGTGCAACGAGACCTGGGTGTCATGGTACATCAGTCATTGAAGGTTAGCATGCAGGTACAGCAGGCGGTTAAGAAAGCAAATGGCATGTTGGCCTTCATAGCGAGGGGATTTGACTACAGGGGCAGGGAGGTGTTGCTACAGTTGTACAGGGCCATTGGTGAGGCCACACTTGGAGTATTGTGTACAGTTTTGGTCTCCTAACTTGAGGAAGGACATTCTTGCTATTGAGGGAGTGCAGCGAAGATTCACCAGACTGATTCCCGGGATGGCGGAACTGACCTATCAAGAAAGACTGGATCAACTGGGCTTGTATTCACTGGAGTTCAGAAGAATGAGAGGGGACCTCATAGAAACGTTTAAAATTCTGACGGGTTTAGACAGGTTAGATGCAGGAAGAATGTTCCCAATGTTGGGGAAGTCCAGAACCAGGGATCACAGTCTGAGGATAAGGGGTAAGCCATTTAGGACCGAGATGAGGAGAAACTTCTTCACCCAGAGAGTGGTGAACCTGTGGAATTCTCTACCACAGAAAGTAGTTGAGGCCAATTCACTAAATATATTCAAAAGGGAGTTAGATGAAGTCCTTACTACTCGGGGGATCAAGGGTTATGGCTAGAAAGCAGGAAGGGGGTACTGAAGTTTCATGTTCAGCCATGAACTCATTGAATGGCGGTGCAGGCTAGAAGGGCTGAATGGCCTGCTCCTGCACCTATTTTCTATGTTTCTATGTTTCTAATATACATTAATGATTTAGACAAAGGAATTGAATGTAACATCTCCAAGTTTGCAGCTGACACTAAGCTGGGTGGTAGTGTGAGCTGTGAGGAGGATGCGAAGAGGTTACAGGGTGTCTTGGACAGATTAGGTGAGTGGGCAAATGCATGGCAGATGCAGTATAATGTGGATAGGTGTGAGGTTTTCCACTTTGGTGGCAAAAACAGGAAGGCAGATTATTATCTGAATGGTGACAGATTAGTAAAAGGGGAGGTTCAACGAGACCTGGGTGTGATGGTATATCAGTCATTGAAAGTAGGCATGCAGGTACAGCAGGCAGTTAAGAAAGCAAATGGCATGTTGGCCTTCATAGCGAGAGGATTTGAGTATAGGAGCAGGGAGGTCTTGCTGCAGTTGTACAGGGCCTTGGTGAGACCACACCTTGAGTATTGTGTGCAGTTTTGGTCTCCTAATCTGAGGAAGGACTTTCTTGCTATTGAGGGAGTGCAGCGAAGGTTCACCAGACTGATTCCCGGGATGGCAGGACTGACATATGAAGAAAGACTGGATTGACTAGGCTTATAGTTACTGGAATTTAGAATGATGAGAGGGGATCTCATAGAAGCATATAAAATTCTGATGGGATTGGACAGGTTAGATGCAGGAAGAATGTTCCCGATATTGGGGAGGTCCAGAACCAGGGGCCACAGTTTTATGATAAGGGGTAAGCCATATAGGACCATGATGAGAAACTTTTTCACCCAGAGAATTGTGAACCTGTGGAATTCTCTACCACAGAAAGTTGTTGAGTCCAGTTCGTTCGATATATTCAGAGGGGAGTTAGATGTGGCCCTTGCAGCTAAAGGGATTGGGGTTATGGAGAGAAAGCAGGAGTGGGGTACTGAAGTTGCATGATCAGCCATGATCATATTGAATGGTGGTGCAGGCTTGAAGGGCTGAATGGCCTGCTCCTGCACATATTTTCTATGTTTCTATGTTAACTGGGACTGTGTCATGAGGAATCTTTTTGTGTATGTGTGTGTGTCTCTCTTTCATGACTTAATAAAGTCATTAACTTGGCAATTTGTCAACATCGCCTCACCCTCTCTTTCTGAAGATACTATTTGTCTTTCTCACGACGGGCAAATGAAACAATCAATAAATGTTTTGTATTTGCCATTTTTCTAGATTTGACAAAAAGTCATCTTGCGTTTGTTAGCTGTTTGTGGCGTTGTGTCTCACTCCAGGTGCCTTGATATGGAGACAGATGAAGAGGCTCAATGTAAAAAGGCTTTTGCGGAATTCCCGCTGACAGTTCAGTGAGCAGCTCAGCCCCAAAGCTCCCAGCCCTTTCCCGACCGCAGCAAGTGTGTAACAATTTGCCTCAGCATCCCTGGGTTGGGGAGGGGAAAACTGGTTGGAATTCCCTCTCCTGGTCACCATCTGTACCCTTGCCAGGAATGCCTTGGTCCATCTGGAAATGCTTTATTTGGCATCCAGACTTGACTAGTCCAAAACTTTCCTGGCTTGGCCTCCCATCTTCCACCCTTCGTCAAGTGCAGCTCATCCAAAACGTCAAAAGTACTTAAAGGTAAAGTGACCCGAGGTCCTGAAAGGCGCTGTATAAATGCAAGTTGTTTCTTTTCAGTATCTGATTGATACAGGACCATTTTTACTCCCCGTGAGGGGCACCCTGTTGGATAAATTCACTAATCCCGCACGCCTTGAGGGGAGTGGTGCTCGGGGAGGGTGCAGGATCGGGATCAGGCTGCCGTGCAGCAGCACTTGTTCCGGATCGACTTTCCAACGCACCTCTCCGCTTGGAGCATGGGAGCGACGACTTTTCCGTTTTACTCTGCGTCTGTCCACTTTTTTTTTTTCCTACGCGCAATGCACCGCCTCTCAATGAAAAGAAGTCAACCCATCAATGCATGTCCCCGTATCCTTCATGCAATGGAACTCTCTTCTCTAACTCGCTTCTTCCCTGCCTCTTATGCACTCAGCGTCTATAAATCCAGATCTTTGATTTCCTTCATGAACTTAAAACAAAAACATAAAATGTAGCCCGCCCCTCCCAAGGATGCTCCCACACGGGATCCGAAGCCGAAATAATAAGTTGATTTATTTTCTTCTGCCAAATGGAAAATCTTACCGCGGACATAAGAACATAAGAACATATGAATTAGGAACAGGAGTAGGCCATCTAGCCCCTCGAGCCTGCTCCGCCATTCAACAAGATCATGGCTGATCTGGCCGTGGACTCAGCTCCACTTACCCGCCCGCTCCCCATAACCCTTATTGATTAAAAATCTATCTATCTGTGACTTGAATACATTCAATGAGCTAGCCTCAACTGCTTCCTTGGGCAGAGAATTCCACAGATTCACAACCCTCTGGGAGAAGAAATTCCTTCTCAACTCGGTTTTAAATTGGCTCCCCCGTATTTTGAGGCTGTGCCCCCTAGTTCTAGTCTCCCCTACCAGTGGAAACAACCTCTCCGCCTCTATCTTGTCTACCCCTTTCATTATTTTAAATGTTTCTATAAGATCACCCCTCATCCTTCTGAACTCCAACGAGTAAAGACCCAGTCTACTCAATCTATTCGGCTCCGCCCACAAACTCCAAGGACAACTTGAGTGGGACCCTTATGACTGGAATTGGACTGGGATTGTAGGGGGAGTCATCAGCCTGCGTTAGCAAGGAAGCACCTGGGCCAAGGGTTTCACAGTGAGAACTTCCTATGAAGGCACCCTTGGGGCCGGCGTGCTTTCGCACTGAATCAGTTGGTGATTTTAGTTCAACTGCTTCACAGCTTTGCTGCCTGTTCACCACAATAAACAATCAGGCACTTAAGAGTTTCCCCTTTACTATACTGCAAGTACCCTGTACACTTTTTTTTCTTATTGAGATAAGCTCCAGCAAGTGTAGTGACTTTGTGCATGTGTTTCTGTAAATATATTAAGAGTAAGAGGATAACTAAAGAAAGGATAGAGCCTATTAGAGACCATGAGGGTAATCTTTGTGTGGAGGCAGAAGATTGTAGGGTTCTTAACGAATACTTTGCATCTGTTTTCACAAAGGAAAGGGATAATGCAGATACGGCTATCGAGGAGGAGTGTGATATTCTGGATGAAATAAATATCATGAGAGAGGAAGTATTAAGGGGTTTAGCAGTTTTGAAAGTAGATAATTCCCCAGGCCCGGATGAAATGCATCCCAGGCTGTTGAGTGAAGTAAAAGAGGAAATAGCAGCAGTCTTGACCATCATTTTCTGGTCCTCTTTGGATTTGGGCATGTTGCCGGAGGATTGTAGGACTGCTAATGTAGTACCCTTGTTTAAGAAGGGAAAAAGAGATAGGCCGAATAATTACAGGCCTGTCAGCTTAACCTCAGTGGTGGCAAAATTATTGGAAAAAATCTTGAAAGACAGGATAAATCGACATCTGGAAAGGCAAGGATTAATTAGGGACAGTCAGCACGGATTTGTTGCAGGAAGATCGTGTCTGACTAACCTGATTATATTTTTTGAGGAGGTAACCAAGAGGGTTGATGAGGGTAGTGCGTACGATGTAGTATATATGGACTTTAGCAAGGCTTTTGATGGGGTCCCACATGGTAGACTGGTCATGAAGGTTAAAGCCCATGGGATACAGGGCAAAGTGGCAAGTTGGACCCAAAATTGCCTTGGAGGTAGGAAGCAAAGGGTAATGATTGATGGATGTTTTTGTGACTGGAAGGATGTTTCCAGTGGGGTTCCGCAGGGCTCAGTACTGGGTCCCTTGCTTTTTGTGGTATATATCAATGATTTAGATTTGAATATATGGAGTATAATTAAGAAGTTTGCAGATGACACTAACATTTTCTGTGTGGTTGATAATGAAGGGGAAAACCATGGGCTACAGGAGGATATCAATCTACTGGTCAGGTGGGCAGAGCAGTGGCAAATAGAATTTAATTCAGAGAAGTGTGAGGTGATGCACTTTGGGAGGGCTAATAAGGAAAGGATATACATATTAAGCGGTAGGCCACTTAATAGTGCAGATGGACAAAGGGACCTTGGAGTGCTTGTCCATAGATCTCTGAAAGTAGTTGGCCCGGTGGATAAATAAGGTGGCTAAGAAGACATATGGAATGGTTGCCTTTATTGGCCGAGGCATAGAATATAAGAGCAGGGATGTTATGCTTAAATTGTATAATACTTTGGTTAGGCCACAGCTGGAGTACTGCGTGCAGTTCTGGTCGCCGTATTGTAGGAAGGACGTGATTGTACTAGAGAGGGTGCAGAGGAGATTTACTCGGATGCTGCCTGGAATGGAGAATCTTAGTTATGAAGACAAATTGGATAAGCTGGGTTTGTTCTCATTGGAACAGAGGAGGTTGAGAGGAGACCTCATCGAGGTGTACAAAATATTGAGGGGTCTGGACATAGTGGATAGTAAGGGTTTCTTTCCATTGGTGGAGGGATCTAGTACGAGGGGGCATAGTTTTAAGGTGGTTGGTGGAAGGTTTTGAGGGGGTCTTCTTTACGCAGAGGGTTGTGGGGATCTGGAACTCGCTGGCTGGAAGAGTGGTGCATGCAGAAACCCTCACCCCTTTTAAGAGATGGGTGGTTAAGAGATACAGGGTTACGGATCTAGAGCTGGTAATTGGGATTAGACTGGATGACCTTTTGTTGGATGGTGCAGATATAATGGGTAAGTACTGCAGGGAATAGAATATGGCCAGCATGATGATCTGGACTAGTTTCAATCGCCTGGATAGGTCGGAGAGTAATTTTCCCAGATTTTTTCTCCCTAAATTGGCCTGGGTTTTTATCTGGTTTTTGCTTCTCCCAGAGATCACATGGCTCCGGTTAGAATGTTTGAGTATAAGGGGTGTTGCAGTTGTGTGAGGCGAACTGGTTGGGCTGGCTGCTCTTTGCCTTTCCGTCATTGTTCATAGGTTTATATGTAACCTTTAGGGCTGCTGACCGAGGGCCGTGCAGCTCTTTGTTGGCTGGCGTGGACACGATGGGCTGAAATGGCCTCCTTACGCGCTGTAAATTTCTATGTTTCTATGTTTCATGAAGGTTTCCCCTCCTGTTTCGGTCAAAGTGATTCACACTATACAGTTTAACACGCACAAAATCTTAACATAAGAACATAAGAATTAGGAACAGGAGTAGGCCATCTAGCCCCTTGAGCCTGCTCCGCCATTCAAAAAGATCATGGCTGATCTGGCCGTGGACTCAGCTCCACTTACCCGCCCGCTCCCCATAACCCTTAATTCCTTTATTGGTTAAAAATCTATCTATCTGTGACTTGAATACATTCAATGAGCTTGCCTCAACTGCTTCCTTGGGCAGAGAATTCCACAGATTCACAACCCTCTGGGAAAAGAAATTCCTTCTCAACTCGGTTTTAAATTAATGTATGATATAATTATGCACAAAGGCCAAAGGACACCGTTCACTCCTTTGCATGTTGCTCAATGCTTACTTTGTTTTGTACTGTTGAATATCGGCCTGCTTTTGTTCTCAAATGTCTGCGTGGCCTCACCCTTCCCTACCTCTGTAACCTCCTCCAGCCCCACAACCCTCCGAGATCTCAGCGCTCATCAACTCCTGGCCTCTTGTGCATTTTAATTACTCAGCCATTGACGGCCATGCTTTCAGCTACTTAGGCCCTATGCTCTGCAATTGTCTCACTAAACCTGTCTGCCTCCCCTCCTCTCTCATCCTTTAAGATGCTCCTTAAAACCTATCACTTTCAGCAAACTTTTGATCACCTATCTCCTTGCATGGCTCAGTGTCAAATTTGTTTGAGAACGCCACTGTGAAGCATTTTGGGATATTTTCGATGTTAAAGGCGCTATATGGACGCAAGTTGTTCAACCATATTTCACTTTTTTTTCTCAGCTGTTTTTGTTTTGATGGGAAATGCAGCTCCCAGTGCCACACAGACCAGAAGGTCATGGGTCCAAATCCCAAATTGTGCTAATATTGAAATTTGGCTCAGATTGGGGGGAGAGCTGAAAGAAAATAACGTCTAGTCCAAAAGACGGCACCTCTGACAGTGCAGCGCTCCCTCAGTACTACGTTGGGAGTGCCAGTCTAGGTTTTGTGCTCAGGTCTCTGGAGTAGGGCTTCAACCCACCGCCTTGTGACTCAGGGTTCTGCCCATTGAGCCACAGCTGACAACTGTGAGAATGTAGCAGAAGGAAATCTCGCTCGACGACCGACGTCTCCTCCTTGCTGTGTGATGCTCTCATCCTGTTACATTATGAATGATTTATAGAATTGACTATAAGCTGAACATTTCACAGTAATCGGGTTATATTGAATGCATCAGGCCATTTGCATTATCTTTAATACAGGCAAATGTCATTGTGGCATCGAAGTGCTGATAAACTCAATGCCAGTAGCTGCTTTTAATTGCAAAAGGCTGTAGCTAATAAAACTTCATAAACAACTGCTACACAGACATTCTGTTTGGCGAGAGAGGGAAGTAGATTTGTGTTAATGCTTTCCTTCAATTCAGTCACTCCGCTTAATCTACTGTCTAACATTCGGGCATTGCAGAGGATGGCTGCAGTGTTGCCATTGACGATGTCTGTTCTGAACGTGTCCTCCATTCACTGTTGTCAATCTAGAGATGATTAAATCAGGCTTCGTTTTGCGGGGGAGGGGAGGGGGGCAGGGGTGTGGGCATGCTTAGATTTCTTGCCTTATTCAGATGTACCCTCTGTGGAGAACAGGTAAAGCATCTTGCCAACGATAAGCAATATATTGTTTTGCTATCTCAAATTCTTTCCACTGTGTGTTAAACTTGCCTTTTGCCTCTGTTTTGAAATATATGATTCAAAACTGAACAGGTTGAAAGGCAGTATGGGGATGTGTTCCACTTTGATATTATCTTACTACAATCTATCTCCTGTTTTTGTTTGGACAGTGTTTTACTTAACTGTCTTGGCTGTTTCCTTTCGATCTAAATGTTTTAAATTCTCTTCGAATCCAGTAGTTTCCCCCCCTGTTCCTCCACCAACTCTCCTCAATGCACTGATACCATATGCTTTGATTCCATATGGTAGGCTTCCATGTGTTTTTATCACCTCAAATATCAGACCAGTCTGACATCAATGTGGTTGACTCTTAATTGCACCCTGACATGGGCCCAGCAAGTTGTATCAAACCACTATTCGGAGGAAGGCGGCTCACCACCTCCTTCTCGGGGCAACTAGGCCAATAAATGCCGGCCTTGCCAGTGATGCCTAAAACCTGAGAATTGTTATTTTTTAAATACCAGTGAGTGCCTACAGGCTTTTCCACCTTGGAAGGAGGTGAAACCATGCTACAAGCCAATCCAGTCCTCAGCTGACAAAGCAGGATGCTGGTTTCATAAACAGAGGGTGCTGTTCCTGGTAACGCAGTACTTTCCACCAACCTGTTATGGTTTTGCCATCCATCGCTAATAGCGGGCTCATCACGTTTTCGGAAAATCAACCCTCAAGCTGGGTCTACATTGAAAGTGGGCGGGAAGAGCAAAATGGCTCCTCTCTGTCCGCGTTTCTGAGTCCACTTTTCAACAGGGTCCACTGGATATCTATCGGAACCGCGAGCACTGCTGGATATTTTTATATGTAATCCCTCTCTGTACTCTGGATCACATTTTGTATCCTCCTCGGTGCCCAAGCAGAGATGAATGAATGCCCACACACGCACAGGGGATTGAGCCTCAAACCTTCTGGTCACCATCGTTTGTTTAAGCACTTGACTTAACGAATCAAGCCATCAATGATCTTTTAAGATGATGGCCGTCAAAGAGACAGATAAGCCATGCTAGTATTTGTTAGCCTGTAGCTGGGGGATCAGCGCAGTCACGTGTGCGCCTGCACACCACGCTTCCAATGTCACATTTTGTCACAGCTAGAAAACAATCTTTGAAAAGCGTATTGAGTGAAGAAGCAAGAAAGCCAGTCATTTCCTGCTGATATTTCTTACCTTGAGGCAGGGGCAAGGATTTGCAAGCAGCTGCCAAGCTACAGAGGAACAATTGCTCTCTCCTTGACCGGTCTAAGAGAAGTTATTTCTCACTTGTCTCAGGATATGCCTCTTACAGCAGTTGGACTGTGGGGCTGAAGATAGCCCAAAAATAAACAAACAAACGCGCACACACAAACTCTGTGCTCTTATAATCTATGCCTTGGCTAATAAAGGAAGTGTCCCGTATGCCTTTTTAACCACCTTATCTACCTGTCCTGCTACCTTCAGGGATCTGTGGACATACACTCCAAGGTTCTTTTGTTCCACTACACGTCTGTGTCCTACCATTTAATGTGCATTCCCTTGCCTTGTTAGCCCTTCCCAAATGCAATACCTCAAACTTCTCTGGATTGAATTCCATTTGCCACTCTTCTGCCCACCAGACCAGTTGATTGATTTCTTCCTGCAGTCTTACAGCTTTCTTCTTCATTATCAACCAAACGGCCAATTTTTGTATCATCTGCAAACTTCTTAATCATACCCTCTACATTCAGGTCTAAATTCATTGATATAAGAACATAAGAACATAAGAAATAGGAGCAGGAGTAGGCCGTACGGCTCCTCGAGCCTGCTCCGCCATTCAATAAGATCATGGCTGATCTGATCATGGACTCAGCTCCACTTCCCCGCCTGCTCCCCATAACCGCTTATCCCCTTATCGTTTAAGAAACTGTCTATTTCTGTCTTAAATTTATTCAATGTCCCAGCTTCCACAGCTCTCTGAGGCAGCGAATTCCACAGATTAACAATCCACCGAGAGAAGACATTTTTTCTCATCTCTGCTTTAAATGGGCAGCCCCTTATTCTAAGATCATGTCCTCTAGTTCTAATCTCCCCCATCAGTGGAAACATTGTCTCTGCATCCACCTTATCAAGTCCCCACATAATCTTATACGTTTCGATAAGATCACCTCTCATTCTTCTGAATTCCAATGAGTAGAGGCCCAACCTACCCAACCTTTCCTCATAAGTCAACCCACTCATCGCCGGAATCAACCTAGTGAACCTTCTCTGAACTGCCTCCAAAGTAAGTATATCCTTTCGTAAATATGGAAACCAAAACTGCACGCAGTATTCCAGGTGTGGCCTCACCAATACCTTATATAGCTGTAGCAAGACTTCCCTGCTTTTATACTCCATCCCCTTTGCAATAAAGGCAAATATACCACAAAAAGCAAGGAACCTAGTACTGAGCCCTGTGGAACCACTCTGGAAACAGCCTTCCAGTCACAAAAACACCCATCAACCATTACCCTTTGCTTCCTGCCTCTGAGACAATTTTGGATCCAACTTGCCACATTGCCTTAGATCCCAATAGGCTTTTACCTTTGTGACCAGTCTGCCATGTAGGACCAGATCAAAAGCCTTGCTAAAATCCATATAAACTACATCAAATGCACTACCCTCATTGACCCTTCTTGTTTCATCCTCAACAAATGTAATCAAGTTCGTCAGATATGGCCTTCCCTTAACAAATCCATGCTGACTGTCCTTGATTGATACGTGTCTTTCTAAATTAAGAATGATCCTTTCTATCAGAATTTTTTCCAATAATTTTTCCACTACTGACTGGCCTGTAATTTCTCGGTCTAACCCGTTCTCCCTTTTTAAACAATGGTACAACATTAGTAGTCCTCCAGTCCACCGGTACTATACCTGTACCCAGAGGATTGGTAAATGATGGTCAGAGCCTCTGTTATTTGCTCTCATACACTCCCATGCACACACGCACCCACTCCCACACACACACACGCATGCGCGCACACACTTACACACCTTCCCACACACACATACAAACACATTGCCACACACACTCCCACGCCCCCCGCATGCACATGCGCGTGCGCACACACACAGACACACCCATCAGAATAATACATTGTGCATTCCTCTGATGTCCTTATTAAACAATGCACCATCTGATTTACCAGGAGCAATGCCACGGGACATGCACTGTGTGTTTAAAGAGCCATAATGCCATTTAACCTTGAGGCA
Organism: Pristiophorus japonicus; assembly: GCF_044704955.1. Taxonomy (NCBI): domain Eukaryota; kingdom Metazoa; phylum Chordata; class Chondrichthyes; family Pristiophoridae; genus Pristiophorus; species Pristiophorus japonicus. The sequence goes on along the minus strand of NC_091984.1, from coordinate 13,449,872 downwards.
ATTGCTGTTAAATTAACAAGAAGCCGATGAAAGAGATTTGCTGGTACTGTAGGTGGGGAAAAGCTGAAGTCAAAGCAACAAATCTCTTTACTTACTGTTGGTGAACAGTTTCTCGAAACCGGTTGCCTTTAGTAATTGCTTGACATTTTGAAGAAAGGTGATCTGTAGTTCTTAAAAGCTTTCTTCCAACTATTGTGTGCAGCACTCTGGTCGGCAATCGAACGGAAAATAACACGAGAAACAGCAAGGTTTTTAAATTGTTGTGTTACCTCTTTATCACAAAGGATATTCTTGCTGTTGATAAAGCCTTTAGGTGCCTTATCCATCTGCTAACTGACCTGTTATGTTAGAATTGATCCATTTTTGCATTCACTGAACATTGGCCCATTGTTTCATAGCTTGACTGTGCAGCAATAGCCACGGGGGGATTAAAAGCCCATCTAATGTACAGCTAAAAGTTATCATTTGATCGAACCATGTGCCGTGCTTTCAAATGTTCTCTTAAACTCTCTCCTCTTTTCTTTCTTGGGAATTTAGTGCTTGTCGGGAAGAGGGGAAGTTTGTGGGTGGGAGTTGCGGGGAAGGGCGGCGGGGAGGAGAGAGTCACATTCTGGCATTCCCAGGGTCAGGTGTAGCGTGATTAGAACTGGGAGTCCGCTACACGCTTCGTCACGCCGAGGGTGTTGGGAGGGCAGAACTCTCGCCCGTAAAAATCAATACATGATAGCTCACTTAATAATTTAGCAATTAGGAAAGCAAATGGTATGTTGGCCTTTATTACAGAGGGATTAGTGTATAAGAGTAAATAAGTCTTACTGTAATTATATAGGGCCTTGGTAAGACCACACCTGGAGTACTGTGCACAGTTTTGGTCTCCTTACCTAAGGAAGTATACAGTTGCCTTAGAAGGAGTGCAACAAATTTTCACTAGACTGATTCCTGGGATGAGGATATTGTCGTTTAAGGAGAGACTGAGTAGATTAGACCTAGATTCTCCAGAGTTTAGAATAATAAATTGATCTAATTGAAACAGATAACATTCTTAACGGGCTTGACAGGGTAGATGCTGGGAGGATGTTTCCCCTGGTTGGGGAGTCTAGAACGAGGGGTCACAGTCTCAGAATAATGGGTTGGCCATTTGGGATTTGAGCTGAGTAGAAATTTCTTCACTCAGAGGGTGGTGAATCTTTGTATTTTTCTATCCCAGAAGGCTGTGGATGCTCAGTCGTTGATTAAATTCAAGACGGAGATGGATTTTTGGGCACTGAGGGAATCAAGGGATATGGGGAAAGTGAGGGAAGGTGGAGTTGAGGTAGAAGATCAGCCATGATCTTATTGAATGGTGGAGCAGACTCGAAGGGCCGTACGGCTTACTCCTGCTCCTATTTCTTATGTACTGAATCTGAGATCGATAGATTTTTGCTGGCCATGGAATATTAAGGGAAATGGAGTCATGGCGGTTGGATGGAGTTAGGATGCAAATCAGCCATGATCTCAATGAATGGCGAACAGGCTCAAGGAGCTGAATGGCCACCTCCTGTTCCTCTGTTCCTCTACTCTGGCCCACGCATGAGCTTCTGCTCCACCCACACGCTTCCGCCTTAAACCTCCATTATGACATTTTGCGATCAGTCGTTCCATGAATGAGGTTGTCAGCGAGTGCTGGAGCAGTGGAAGTTCTGTGCTGTGAGCCAGCAACTGGACTCCGAGTTCTCGCAATGCAATTCATATCGAAACATGGACAGCAAGCAGACCTCATTTGCCTTCTGTCTTGGCTAATCCGCATCCCAGAGGTGGAAGACCAGTGTCTAACCAAGTGCACCCTGCTTTAAAATTTATCTGTGGAGTCCATGAAGCATATTACCACGAGTCAACCATATTACCATGAAGCATATTACCACGAGTCAACCATATTACCATGAAGCATATTATCATGAGCAATAGAGGGGAGGAACTTAACACAATCACAATCACTAAGGAGGTGGTACTCAGTAAGATACATTCATGAGACTAAAGGCAATTAAATCCCCTGGACCTGATGGCTTGCACCCGAGGGTTTTAACAGAAGTAACGACAGGGATTGTGGATGCATTGGTTGTAATTTACCAAAATTCCCTGCATTCTGGGGAGGTCCCAGCAGATTGGAAGACTGCAAATGTAACGCCCCTATTTTTTTTTAAAAAAAGGAGGCAGACAAAAAGCAGGAAACTGTAGACCAGTTAGCCTAACATCTGTGGTTGGGAAAATGTTGGAGTCCATTATTAAAGAAGCAGTAGCAGGACATTTGGAAAAAGCAAAACTCGGTCAGGCAGAGTCAGCATGGATTTATGAAGGGGAAGTCGTATTTGACAAATTTGCTGGAGTTCTTTGAGGATGTAACGAACAGGATGGATAAAGTGGAACCAATGGATGTGGTGTATTTGGACTTCCAGAAGGCATTTGACAAGGTGCCACACAAGGTAATAGTTTACGAGGTTGGGGGTAATATATTAGCATGGATAGAGGATTAGCTAACTAACAGAAAACAGAGAGTCGGGATAAATGGTTCATTCTCTGGTTGGCAACAAGTTACGAGTGGGGTGTTGCAGGGATCAGTGCTGGGACCCCAACTATTTACAATCTATATTAACGACTTGGAAGAAGGGACTGAGTGTAATGTAAGTTTGCTGATGATAGAAAGATGGGAGGAAGCTTCTATAGATATGTAAAGAGAAAAAGATTAGTGAAGACAAACGTAGGTCCCTTGCAGTCAGATTCAGGTGAATTTATAATGGGGAACAAAGAAATGGCAGACCAGTTGAACAAATACTTTGGTTCTGTATTCACAAAGGAAGACACAAATAACCTTCCAGAAATACGAGGGGACCGAGGGTCTAGTGAGAAGGAAGAACTGAAGGAAATTCTTATTAGGCAGGAAATGTGTTAGGAAAATTGATGGGATTGAAGGCCGATAAATCCCCAAGGGCCTGATAGTCTGCATCTCAGAGTACTCAAGGAAGTGGCCCTAGAAATAGTGGATGCATTGGTGATCATTTTCCAACAATCTGTCGACTCTGGATCAGTTCCTATGGATTGGAGGGTAGCTAATGTAACAGCACTTTTTAAAAAAGGAGGGAGAGAGAAAACGGGTAATTATAGACCAGTTAGCCTGACATCAGTAGTGGGGAAAATGTTGGAATCAATTATTAAAGATGAAATAGCAGCGCATTTGGAAAGCAGTGACAGGATCGGTTCAAGTCAGCATGGATTTATGAAAGGGAAAATCATGCTTGACAAATCTTCTGGAATTTTTTGAGGATGTAACTAGGAGAGTGGACAAGGGAGAACTAGTGGATGTGGAGTATTTGGACTTTCAAAAGGCTTTTGACAAGGTCCCGCACAAGAGATTGGTGTGCAAAATTAAAACACATGGTATTGGGGATAATGTACTGACGTGGATAGAGAACTGGTTGGCAGACAGGAAGAGTCAGGATAAACGGGTCCTTTTCAGAATGGCAGGCAGTGACTAGTGTAGTGCTGGGACCCCAGCTCTTTACAATATACATTAATGATTTAGATGAAGGAATTGAGTGTAATATCTCCAAGATTGCAGATGACACGAAGCTGGGTGGCGGTGTCAGCTGTAGGAGGACGCTAAGAGGCTGCAGAGTGAATTGGACAGGTTAGGTGAGTGGGCAAATGCATGGCAGATGCAATATAATGTGGATAAATGTGAGGTTATCCATTTTTGGTGGCAAAAACACGAAGCAGAATATTATCTGAATGGCGGCAGATTAGGAAAAGGGGAGGTGCAACGGGACCTGGGTGTCATGGTACATCAGTCATTGCAAGTTGGCATGCAGGTACAGCAGGCATTGAAGGCAAATGGTATGTTGGCCTTCATAGCTAGGGGATTTGAGTATAGGAGCAGGGAGGTCTTACTGCAGTTATACAGAGCCTTGATGAGGCCTCACCTGGAATATTGTGTTAGTTTTGGTCTCCTAATCTGAGGAAGGACGTTCTTGCTATTGAGGGAGTGCAGCGAAGGTTCACCAGACTGATTTCCGGGATGGCAGGACTGACATATGAGGAGAGACTGGATCGACTGGGCCTGTATTCACTGGAGTTTATAAGGATGAGAGGGGATCTCATAGAAACATTGAAAATTCTGATGGGACTGGACAAGTTAGATGCAGCAAGAATGTTCCCAATGTTGGGGAAGTCCAGAACCAGGGGTCACAGTCTAAGGATAAGGGGTAAGCCATCTAGGACTGAGATGAGGAGAAACATCTTCACTCGGGGTGGTTAACCTGTGGAATTCCCTACCGCAGAGAGTTGTTGATGCCAGTTGATTGGATATATTCAAGAGAGAGTTAGATATGGCCCTTACGGCTAAAGGGATCAAGGGGTATGGAGAGAAAGCAGGATAGGGGTACTGAGGTGAATGATCAGCCATGATCTTATTGAATGGTGGTGCAGGCTCGAATGGCCTACTCCTGCACCTATTTTCTATGTTTCTATGAAAAGCAGTGTGAGGAGGACACACAAAAATCTGCAAAAGGACATAGACAGGCTGAGTGAGTGGGCAAAAATTTGGCAGATGGAGTATAATGTTGGAAAGTGTGAGGTCATGCACTTTGGCAGAAAAAAAATCAAAGAGCAAATTATTATTTAAATGGAGAAAGATTGCACAATGCCGCAGCACAGCGGGACCTGGGGGTACTTGTGCATGAAACACAGAAGCATAGTACGCAGGTACAGCAATTGATCAGGAAAACCAATGGTATCTTGGCCTTTATTGCAAAGTGGATGGAGTATAAAAGCAGGGAAGTCTTGCTACAGCTATATAAGATATTGGTGAGGCCACACCTGGAATACTGTGTGCAGTTTTGCTTCTATATTTACGAAAGGATATACTTGCTTTGGAGGCAGTTCAGAGAAGGTTTCGCTCGGTTGATTCCGGGGATGAGTGGGTTGACTTATGAGGAAAGGTTGAGTAGGTTGGGCCTCTACTCATTGGAATTCAGATGAATGAGAGGTGATCTTATCGAAACGTATAAGATTATGAGGGGGCTTGACAAGGATGCAGAGAGGATGTTCCACTGATGGGGAAGACTAGAACTAGAGGGCACGATCTTAGAATAAGGAGTCGCCCATTTAAAACATAGGTGAGGAGAAATTTCTTCTCTCAGAGGGTTGTAAATCTGTGGAATTCGCTGCCTCAGAGAGCTGTGGAAGCTTGGACATTGAATAAATTTAAGTCAGAAATAGACAGTTTCTTAAACGATAAGGGGATAAGCAGTTATGGGGAGCGGGCGGGGAAGTTGTGCTCAGTCCATGATCAGATCAGCCATGATCTTATTGAATGGCGGAGCAGGCTCAAGGGGCCATCTGGCCTACTCCTGTTCCTATTTCTTATGTTCTTATGTTCTAAACAGTACAAACAGACCTGCAAAGACAGATTGCTGTCGCTGGTAAATGTAATCTGCTTGATGATATCTTCACATTATTGATTTTGTGCGATCATTAATTAAAAAAAAACTTTTTATTGACCTTTCTCATAGTAAGGAGAGTAAAATCCAGAGACCTGTACATTGGGCCAATAGGTTGCTACTCAAACACCAATAGGGGCCATAGACTGCAATCCAGCTGGAGTTAAAGGAGTGAATATCCGCACTCCCGTCTACGAATGTCCTGTGGGAAATGGTGCAGTCAGGCCAAGATCCTGGTGGCTGTGTGGGCCCCTTGGCACCAGTGGCGGTAATTTGTTACCAGTCGAGAATCGTGCCTGCAGAAATCACAGGGTTTGCTGGCGCCCCACAGATGGAAACTTTGATTACTTCTCGCAGCTTGGCCACTGATTGGGCTGTTGCATTCCTCAATGCGGCGTGGGGGGAGGGGGACGGTGGGTGGTTGAGGGGATAGTTAAATCCTTATTTGGATACATCTGACACAGCGCAGTTCCTCCTGAGGCTGCACAGCCCTCCCCTGTCGATTTACTAATCACAGGAAGCCTGTTAATTCTACTCTTTCAAAGCTCGGTACAAATAGATCTTGTTTCAGTGTCAATTATCTTGGTCTTTTGCCGTGTGTTGTTTCAAATGCTACTCTGGGCAGACTGTCCGGTCCCCTCCGCTCCTGTGGGGTCAGGCCGGCAGTGCGCCCCGTAACTACTCTCTCGTCGAGCATCGTTAATCGGTGGAGGCGCGGCAGATCAAGTGACCGCGGCAGAAAGGCCTTCAGTGACAAAAGGCGTGGGATTAAGGTGCGACAGGTTTGTTTTGTGCGCAGGGCCTGCGATCGAGTTACAGCCATTCATCTCCCTCCCTCATTCCCGAGTAAAGTCCTAGACGGGACAGCAGAAGGGAGAAGAATTGCAAATACAAAAGGTGGGGCCGAAAAAAACCAAGCTACTAATCATCAGCTAAGTGCCAGCCACCACTCCTGCCCTTTAAGTCTGACCACTTTGCTCACAGTCTTCCTGAGGCCTTTGTTGATCCAATTTAAACAGCATGGATTTTCAGTGTTACACTTTAACTCCAGTTAATGCATGTGAGCTAAGTGGAAGCATGTCTTTCATAATGGACATTTTCTCAGCAACTGATTGATTTTCAACATACGCAGCCGTGTCTCAGTTGGTAGCACCCTCGCCTCTGAGTCAGTAGGTTGTGGGTTCAAGACCCGCTACCGAGACTGGAGAAGAAAAACCCAAGCTGACACTCCAGTGCAGTACTGAGGCAGCGCTACACTGTCGGAGGTGCCGCATTTTAGATGAGACGTTAAACCGAGGTCTCGTTTGCTCTCTCAGGTGGACGTAAACGATCCTGTGGCACTATTTTCCCTGTGTCCTGGTGACTTGGACAGGTTAGGTGAGTGGGCAAATGCAGATGCAATATAATGTGGATAAATGTGAGGTTATCCACTTTGGGGACAAAAACACGAAGGCAGAATATTATCTGAATGGCGGCAGATTAGGAAAAGGGGAGGTGCAACGAGACCTGGGTGTCATGGTACATCAGTCATTGAAAGTTGGCATGCAGGGACAGCAGGTGGTGAAGAAGGCAAATGGTATATTGGCCTTCATAGCAAGGGGATTTGAGTATAGGAACAGGGAGGTCTTACTGCAGTTGTACAAGGCCTTGGTGAGGTCTCACCTGGAATATTGTGTTCAGTTTTGGTCTCCTAATCTGAGGAAGGACGTTCTTGCTATTGAGGGAGTGTAGCGAAGATTCACCAGACTGATTCCCGGGATGGCAGGACTGACATATGAGGAGAGACTGTATCGACTGGGCCTGTATTCACTGGAGTTTAGAAGGATGAGAGGGGATCTCATAGAAACATATAAGATTCTGACGGGGCTGGACAGGTTAGATGCAGGAAGAATGTTCCCGATGTTGGGGAAGTCCAGAACCAGAGGACACAGTCTAAGGATAATGGGTAGGCCATTTAGGACTGAGATGAGGAGAAACTTCTTCACTCAGAGAGTTGTTATCCTGTAGAATTCCCTGCCGCAGAGAGTTGTTGATGCCAGTTCATTGGATATATTCAAGAGGGAGTTAGATATGGTCCTTATGGCTAAAGGGATCAAGGGGTTTGGAGAGAAAGCAGGAAAGGGGTACTGAGGTGAATGATCAGCCATGATCTTATTGAATGGTGGTGCAGGCTCGAAGGGCCGAATGGCCTACTCCACCTATTTTCTATGTTTCTATGTTAATCTCTCAATCACTAATGCAGATAATCTGGTCATTATCACATTGCTGTTTGTGGGAGCTTGCTGTGCGCAAATTGGTTGCCGTGTTTCCTACATTACAACAGTAACTACACTTCGAAAAGTACTTCATTGGCTGTAAAGGAGCTTTGGAACATCCTCAAGCACTATATAAATGAAAGTCTGTCTTTTCTTTTTATAGATAAGGTTTTGCTGAAAGAAATAACAGCGTGTCAGCGAAGCATGCTGTAATCAATGTGTAAATCGTCCAGCCAGTTTTGGTGAGGAAGAGACACTCTGTGAATTGTGAATCGCCACAAGTTGGTGGAAGAATCACGCTGCTCGCCATTAGCTTCATGAAAATGGCATCGCACTCATAACCTCCCTGTGAGTTTCATGAAGTTGCTGCATTTGGACATTAATTGTCCATGAAACTGGCCACAGAGAGTCTAATAATTAACAGCGTAAGTACTCTTTAATGATGTGATGCCAGTCAACCTCAAGACTTGTAATTGTTAACTTTCTGGGCCAGAGTGTCATTCCTTCAGGGTATGAATTGTTGCAGATTTTCCAAATATCGTATTTTAAATTTTTTTTCTCTCTCTTACCTGTCCTATCTGTCTTTTTTTTTTCTCTCTCAATTCAATCTTTCCCACTCTGTTTCTCTTTCTGTACCTCAATCCAACATTCACGACATTACAACGGTGACTACACTTGAAAAAGTACCTCATTGGCTGTAAAAACGATGTGGGACGTCCGGTGGTTGTGAAAGGCGCTATATAAATGCAAAGCTTTTTTTTCTCTCTCCTCTGTTTCATTCTCAATCCTTAAATTCCATTGGTTAAGCAGATAGATTATTGGTGCCATTGTTCACCGAGGTCCCAGGTGCCCTGTTGCCCTCACCGTTATCGGCTCGCACTTCCAGCAACTTTGTGGGCACAAATTGTTAATGTAACTAACTTTTTCATTGCGCTGAAATGTGCCGGAGTGGGGCATCTTGTGGCGTGCCCTGTTAGTTAGGCTCTTTCTTTTAGCCTTCAGCTGAAAAATGTTTTTGCCCTGTAAGTGCGAGCTGATGAGGGAGCAGCGAGGGCAGTGGGGCATCTGGGAGCTCGATGAATGGTGGGACCCACAGGGTATCCCCTCGGCTGAGCGATCGACTTAAACCTCCGCTCCACAGTGAGGCCCTGTTAGATGTGAGGCTTTTAACATGTTGAGAAATTCTGTCAGCGCTCCAACTGCAAATGCTTTAGCTCAAACACTTTGCCACTTGGTTTTTCAGTATCATTTGGCACAGGGTTGACTCATTACGCTGCTGTAAAAGTGCTTCAAGTGCGCAGAAAGTAAAATTTGATCATGATTATAATATTTAAGTGCTCTACTTTATTTGTTTTGAGAAGCGATGGGGGGCTCGTGTACGGCCATAAAGATGAGTGTAATGGCACCATAAAAGTCCGTGGAGGTAGTGCTGCTTAGTTCTGAACCTTGTCTGCTAATCTTCTGAGGAGCAGGGAGCCTTCAGTAATCCTATATGCAAAACGTTTTAGTGACCAGCGGGACTTCTGTGAGCAAATCGTATAAAATAAGCCTGTGAGCAGACTATTAATGGAACACCACTTCTGGCTCCGTTCTATTTGTACTCTGGTTGTAAGTGCCTGTCACACCCCCGCAGCTTAGGGATGGTGCCCTTTTGAGAGCGGCTGGGGCTGGAACCCCTTCAGGTAGAATACTGGCCGCAGCTCCAACTGCACGCTCCTTCATAGTGGCAAACCTTGGCTTAACCAGGAACGCTCGGGCAGCCCAATAGGTGAAGGCGGGAGGAGGAATTTTCCCCCCGCATCCCGGAGCTACGGTTGGGCTGCCCATCGAGCGACTGGCTGACGGCCCCTGACAAAGACTCGCTGTCTGGGCAACTGGAGGTGGACCCTGCCCGCAGGCCCAAACCCGCAGGCCTGTTGGCTAATCATGCTGCCGTTTCATCGGTGGGCTTGCGTCGCTTTTATGTTTCAACTCTTCTGTGGGGTTGCTGCATGAACTGTCCCACAGCTGCTTTCCCGTACCTTGCTGCAAGTTCTCCATATTTGAGCCTAAACAGTGAGCGCTAAAAAGGTTATTCAGCCATGGGGGACACACATACACACACACCACAACCAAGCCCTCAGCTGCCGTCTGCACAGGTCCACTGTACAGCAGGGAGCTATGGTGAACAATCAGAAACAGGAACGTTGGCTGATTTCCCCCTCCCTCCCCGGCCCTGCCTCTGCTCCAAGGTGCTGAGGCCAATTTTAAACACCTAGGCAGAGACCAGCCAATTTAGCACAAGACACGAAGGTGCTGGACCTTGGGAGGCTCTCATTCCTCATGGCTCAGGTTGGTATTTCCTTTTAGGGTTTTCTTAAAGGGCCTACATTGACCAAGAAATCGAAACAACAGTTTCTTCTGCTTCCTGACCCAGAGTAACAGTAGCTCCTCCTCCAGAATTTAAGCTCTCTGCTTTGGGTGAAGTATTCTGCAGCAACTGCGAACATTAAGTGAAGGACTTCTATTTATATAGCGCCTGAGTACATCTCTCAGTCTCAAAGCCCTTCGACAACAGTAATTACTTTGACACGCAATGAATGTTGTGTGGTCGGGAAATGGGACAGCCATTTTTGCACATTGTGAGATCCCATGCCAGTAAGATGATGAACCTGGAGTTAATCTGTTCTTGGCAGTGCTGGTGAAAAGCCCACTGCTCCTTTTTAAATAGTGCCGCAGGATTTTGAATGCGTATTTGAGCCACCAGACAAGGCCTCGTTTTAATGTCCCATCCAATGAGCGGCAACACCAGGATACAGCGGGGTTTCGGGCCTGGGTTCCGAGCTCAGGTCGGGCGAGAGGGATGGAGTAAAAAAGCAGGGAGGTCCTTCTGCAACTGTATAGGGTATTGGTGAGGCCACACCTGGAGTACTGCGTGCAGTTTTGGTCACCTTACTTAAGGAAGGATATACTAGTTTTGGAGGGGGTACAGAGACGATTCACTAGGCTGATTCCGGAGATGAGGGGGTTACCTTATGATGATAGATTGAGTAGACTGGGTCTTTACTCGTTGGCGTTCAGAAGGATGAGGGGTGATCTTATAGAAACATTTAAAATAATGAAAGGGATAGACAAGATAGAGGCAGAGAGGTTGTTTCCACTGGTCGGGGAGACTCGAACTAGGGGGCACAGCCTCAAAATACTGGGGAGCCAATTTAAAACCGAGTTGAGAAGGAATTTCTTCTCCCAGAGGGTTGTGAATCTGTGGAATTCTCTGCCCAAGGAAGCAGTTGAGGCTAGCTCATTGAATGTATTCAAGTCACAGATAGATAGATTTTTAACCAATAAGGGAATTAAGGGTTACGGGGAGCGGGCGGGTAAGTGGAGCTGAGTCCACGGCCAGATCAGCCATGATCTTGTTGAATGGCGGAGCAGGCTCGAGGGGCTAGATGGCCTACCCCTCTTCCTAATTCTTATGTTCTTATGTGCCTTGAACTTACCACCATCTGACTCGAGAGATGAATTCAACCGACTGAACTGAAGCTGTTGACTCTTGGCCGTATTTCATCTGTTGAGTCAGAAAGTTATGGGTTCAAAGGCTGCTCTCAGCCTTGCAAGTAGCCTCGGCGGACACTCCACGAGAGTATGAGGGAGTGCTTCATTGTCTGAGGTGCCGTGCTTCAGCTGAGCCATCAGCATAAGATCCTATCTATAGGAAGGTTATTGAGTTTGTATTCTGGAAGGGTGAGGTCATTTAGGAACATAGGAACAGGAGGACGCCACTCAGCCTCTTGAGCCTGTTTCACTATTCAATGAGATCATGGCTGATCTGTACCTTTACTCCACCCAGGCACCTGGGCTGCAAATCCCTTTATAACCTTGTCTGGCGGAGTTAAAGGTGTGGTGGTGCTTTGTTTGTTTTGTATTCCTGAGCTTCGGGTGGTTTGAAGGCAACATGAAGCCAGGGTGGTTTCAAACACTCCGAGGCTGACAATGGTATATTACACCAATTTATGTAGCATTAAGGAACATGCTGTTTATCATTGCTGTGCATTCATTATCCTGTTATGTCCATTTCCTTTTGCTTATGAATGCAGGAAAGCCAATTCCACAAATCCTATTTTCTTGGCAAGTTGAGCTTCATGATAATATGATCGTGTAGACAAATAATTTCATCGTTGCTTAGATTAATTTAAAACTGTTAGCTATAATGTAATTATTGAAAGGAAGTACTTTTTCCAGTGAAAGATTGTCCAGGTTTCTTGCCAGTACAGAAAGAAAAGAAAGACTTGCATTTATATAGCGCCCTTCACGATCTCAGGACATCCCTTGGTGCTTGACAGTCAATGCTTTTGGAGTGTAGTCACTGTTATAATATAGGAACAGCGACAGCCAAATTTGTGCACAGCAAGGTCCCACAAACAGCAAAGAGATAATGACCAGATAATCTATTTTTAGATTGTAGATTTGGGATAAATACTGCCCAGGACACTGGTGAGAACTCCACTGCTCTTCTTCGAAATAGTGGCCATGGGATCTTTTATTTCCGCCTGAGAGGGCAGACGATTTAACGTCTCATCCAAAAGAAGGCACCATTGACAGTGCAGCGTTCCCTGGAGTGTCAGCTTACATTTTGTGTTCGGGTCTCTGGAGTGGGACTTGAACCTATGACCTTCTGACTCAGAGGTGAGACTGTTACCCACTGAGCCACAGCCCAGTTATTGTGAAATTCCAGCTGTACTTCCGACAGCACATCATATTTTTTCAAGGATTATTTATAGCAGGGTGGAATTTCCAGTCAGTCAACAGGGCAATATAGTGCCTTGAAGGCCAGCACTGGCCTCACCCCAAGAAACAATAAAAAAGGCTCTGAGGCCAATTGGAGCATCCCAATTGCAAGGAGCGAACTCGCCCTCGGCTGGGAATCCAGCCTGCAGATTCAATACTGTGGCAACACTTGACCTTTTACCCAATAGGCCATGGGGGAAGCTAGAATTCTCTTCCGAATGACAAAAGAAAAACCTTTCCTGAAGTTTTGGCCAAAAAATAGATTGTAATTAGAACTGTGCAAATGTTACAAGCCGCTCAGAAGCCAGTGGCGGCATGCCGCGGGAAAATTCTGTGGTTGCCGTTCTTTGCCTCGGCCACTTTCTGTGTGAGCAGTGATCCGGTTATTTATTGTCCAGTGGCAGAATTGGCTGCCAAAGGTGCAAATTCCAAGGAACATATGGAGAGACCAAAAAAAAAATAGAAATCTTTGCATTTCTGTAGCGCCTCAGGATGTCCCAATGTCCTTTACACCCAATGAAGTATTTTGAAGTGTGGTCACTGTTGTAATGTGGCATCTCGGTGTTACTGGGCAGTAAAACTCTGCTGCTGTCCAGGTAGCAGCACGTGCTGTGCTTTGCCTAATTGGCTCTTCCTTGTGCCAAGTTAGTCTTGGAACAAACATACCATCTCGCTACTTCGTAACAGTCGTAAACTGAGCAGGCAGTTAGAACCATTAAGTCTCAAAGCACTTCACCGGCAATGAATTCCTGATCGCTGAGGCTGTTATTCAGCTCACAGCAAGATTCCACCAACAGCAATAGGATGAATGACCAGTGGGGAGATCTCTCTTTGAATGCCCTTGGTTGAGGAAGGGATGTTGGGTAGGACACGGACAGAACTTCCTGCTCCTCTTGAATGTACCACGGGATTTTTCACACCCAGTCTGAATAGGCGGATGTAACCTTGGCGTGTCAGCATTTCATCTGAAGGATGGCATCTCCCACAATGCAACACTCCTTCAGTACTGACGGTCGGCCGAGATGCCATGCTCCAGCCCTGAAGTGAGGCTTGAGCCCATAGTCTTGTGACCCTGCGGCACAGGCATCGATTAAAAGAATAAATATCTCTCTCCTCACCTCTCCTATGCACTGATTACAATATTCTGCCACTGAGCCTCAGTTCCCAGCATTCCTTCTCCGAGATAGCCATGATGAGAAGCAGAGAATGCTGGGAACTAACACTCAAAGGTAGAATTTAGACCTTAAGAGGCTTCTGTTTTATCTCGGGTCTGATCAGGAAAACAGTGACCTTATAGCAAAACAAAGGCAAAATATTGCAGATGTGCAGAGGGACACGATGCCCCATCTACCTGAGAGTAAATTTATTACAAAAAAAAAATTAGAACTATATATAATCCTTGAAAAAATATTTAGTGGGGCCCATTTTAGTCACGGCAAAGGCCATTGAATAAAACATTTTGAATGAGATACTCAAGGCAAATTGACACATTTAAGGAGTTAGTTAACATCAAAAATATATAACTAAATTGTAATTGAGCCGTATATAAAAATATCACTGTTCACACTTACCTAGCACCTTGCTTACAATAAGCATCCCGAGGAGATTTGCACAGGACTAGAGGGCACTGAGTGAAGTGGAAGGAAAATCTTTACTTTTCCATTCTCATCATGTGGTTGCCCATGACCAGGCCACCATTTATTGTCTGTCCCTAGTCGCCCTCGAGGTGAGCTGTCGCCTTGAACCGCTGCAGTCCGTGTGGTGAAGGTACTCCCACAGTGCTGTTAGGGATGGAGTTCCAGGATTTTGACCCGACACCGGTGACTTGAGTCTTGTGTGTCCCAATTCATGATGGCGTGGGACTTTCGAGAGGTGACTAAAGCACAGGCAACAAGCAGGTTTTGAGGAGTCATTTGAAGATGGGGAGAGAAGGAGCAATGCAGAGGGTCTTAGAAAGAGAGTGTCAGAATAGTGGGGCTTGATGGCTGATGGCCTTTGCCACCGATGGTGACGTAGAATTGTCAAGAATTGACTCACAAGCACTATGCCAGATGTTCTGAATCACAAGGTGTAGTGTTGTAAATAAATGTAGCTTGCGACACTGCATTTTGTCATCAGTGGAGCAGTGCTGTTGCTTGCCCAGCCAATGAATTCTGCCTAACATGACCTCACCGCAGGCTGCTGCAGCTGTGGAGCTTTGCAATCAATTTTGGCTCAGAACCGATACATGGGACCATTCTTTTTTCTTGCAGATGTTCTGTGGAAATGTTTGATGACCCAATTGCACATGAATCAAGGGAAATATTTAGATTTCTTGAATATTTGATAGCCATCCTTGTAAACTGAAAATAAATTGCATGGAGCCACCCAGCTTTGAGCCAATCGGCTGATGGATACATCAAAGCATGTTTTACAGCAGAGCACTTGAATGGAAAGTTTTATTTAAAGGGCTAGTAATGTCTGATGAAAGTCTTAAAGGGCACTTTATCCAATATCTGCCAAGTTTCAATCACTGACAGATCACCCATTTTTGGTTTCAAAGTGTCAGGTATTGGCTTGGCCCATATGTCATTTCTGAGTCACAAAGTTCTGAGGCCTTGCATATAGTCTCGGCGGACACTCCACGGGAGTATGAGGGAATGCTGCGTTGCCTGAGGTGCCATGCATGAGCTGGGACGTCAGCATGAGATCCTATCTATATGAAGGTCATAGAGTTGTATTCTGGAAGGGTGAGGTCATTTAGGAGGAGGCCATCCAGCCCCTTGAGATGTTCCGCTACTCAATGAGATCATGGCCGATCTGTATCTTAACTCCACCCAGCCACTTGTGCTGCAAATCCTTTTATACTCTTGTCGAGCAGAAATCTGTTGATCTCCGATTTAAAAGTATTAATTGAGCCACCATTTACTGCTTTTGTGTGGGAGAGTGTTCCACACTTCTACACTGTTCCCATTGGCAGATGGGTCGAGAACCAGAGGACACAGATTTAAGGCAATTGGTAAAAGAAGCAGAGGTGACATGAGGAAAAACTTTTACACAGCGAGTGGTTAGGATCTGGAATGCTCTGCCTGAAAGGGTGGTGGAGGCAGACTCAATTGTGGCCCACAAAAGGGAATTGGATAAGTACCTGAAGGAAAAAAATGAAAGGGCTATGGGGAAAGGGCGGGGGAGTGGGACTATCGTAAGTGCTCTTGCAGAGAGCTGGCATGGGCTCGACGGGCTGAATGGCCTCCGGTGCTGTAACCATGCTATGATTCTCCCACCCTTTGCACGAAGAAGTGTTTCCTAACTTCTCTCCTGAACGTCCTGGCTCTTGATTTTAAGGTCTCCTTGTCCTAAACTCCTCCACCAGCTGAAAACATTTCTCCCATCTACCCTATCCATTACTTTCAAAATCCTCAAAATCTCAATCAGATCCGAGAATGCCGGCCTGGTTTATTGGACTGGGGAGAGCCCCCTTCTTTTGATGGTCAGGGGTAGCTCCCGTGTGCCATCCAGTGACTTCCTGGAAAGGCTGTGGGAGTGGGAACAGGGATAGGCTTGACTGTGATGACCTCCATGATAAAAGTCTTCTGGCATTCGCTGCCTCACCAGAGAGCGGAGGATGGGACAGAAAGTGCTCGTGGAATGAGGCTCCGAGTTATTGATGTACAGAATGAGCAGCCTGTGGAGATCCTCACCTCTTTTTATTAGTGGTGTTGGAGGCACAGTTTTGCAGCTGTTGGTCGCAGTGTGGTAGCTGTTGCATGTGGCATTCTTAATGTGCGGAGAGCAGAGACAGTGAGTGTTGGTTGGCTGTTTGACTGGGGCTGGCATCACGTACGGAACTGTACAAAAAGGAAAGGTGAGAAAAGGTCATCAAGCCTTTAAATACTCGATCTTGCCCCTTAGACAGGACACCTCTTTGCGGGGGCTGGGTGGCGGTGGGGGAGGGGGTGGTGGGGGAGGTAAGAATGAGAGAAAGAGAACGATAAACCAGGGGAACAACTCTGGAAAATTCCTCTCCAACTCCCTAATGTAACCAAGCAAGCTCCAAGAGACGGTGGTTACCCACCATGTGTCATTGGACATGTTTAACCAATAATCCTTTACCCCCATACCGAAATATGACCCAATGTTCTCGAGAACAGAGGACTGCATGAGAACAGATACAAAGACCATGGGCCACATACCCGGTTTTATCTCTCATATCTTTTCAATAGTCCTATCTGTTCAAAATTCATCCTCTTGAAATGTCTCACCTCCCCCTCCCCCCGCCTCAATAGTGTGTGTGCCGTTCCATATATTCCGGAGCCAAATCCTGTGCTAACTTCCCAGCGGGAGTCGTGGAATGAGGACCAGGAATGGATTTTTTTCTCCCCCTGTTAACCCACGGGGTACTGAGGCCGATTGCAGCGTCGCCAAGTGCTGCTCTCGGCAGAAAGCAGCTGACGCAGCAGTGAGCGAGCATGGAACCCGGGGCCTCCCGAGCTCTGTGTGACTTGTTCCCACACTCGCTGGCATGTAATTCCCCCACTGAGGCGAGGGATCTGCGCTTTCTTGGGATTCGCTCGGAACGGTTCTGGGTTTTTTTGTTTTAAAAGCTGTGATGTGAAAGAGCCAGGCTGTAATCTCCGCTGTTTAAGTTGTAGCTGCGGAGGTTGTATGTTTGCGGAGAGGGCAAGTCCTCAGAGGATGATCCCTGTAAACCAATCCCACTAATGACATCGTAAAAACAAAATTATTCCGTCTGAGCTTTGCTAAAATAACCATTATTATTTCATACCCGTAGCGGGTAAATGGTGCATAAGTAATACTTTCAATGTGGCGGATGTCGGCCTCCATGTGGCCCGAGGGTCAAATTGAAGACTGTGTATGAGTGATCAGTTTTGACAGTGAGTGTGAAAGACATTCTCAGTCTTGAGTGTTTCCAGCAGTAGGAACTATTGTCCCCAGCCCCCAACCCTCTCTCCCTCCCTCCCTCCCTTCCTACCACGTCCCACCCCAAAGATTCTAGTTCTTTCTGAAGGCCAGTTCCACTTTCCTCCATCAAGTGAGCATTCTTCTTCCGTGTTAATGGGCTGTTTAACCCTCACAACCAAGCCCATATCTGTCCTCTCGATATCTACATGCACGTACAGTAGGGTGGGTTGCCTGAGGTGGAGGAGGGCTGTAATATTCCAATTTTTGAACGTCTAGACTTGTGTGTAGAATTTCCTCTCCGGTGAGGTGCCAGATTGCTTCGGGCCAATGGAACCGAGACTGGCAAGAGCAGAAAGAATTCCTATAACTCCTTGCATGACTTAAGGACGTCCCAAAGCTCAAGTACTTTTTTCGAGTGTAGTCACTGTGGTAGTGCAGGCAGCATGGCAGCAAATTTGCACACAGCAAGCTCCCACAAACAACGACCGAGATAAATTGTTTTAGTGATGTTGGTTGTGGGATATATATTGGCCATGACACAGGGGAGAACTCCCCTGCTCTTCAAAATAGTGCCATATGGCCTTTTAGGTCCACCATGTGAGGGCAGATGGTGGGGGCCTTGGTTAAATGTCTTGTGCGAAAGATGGCACCTCCAATGGTGCAGCAGTGGCAGTGTTGAACTCGATTATGGGGCTCAAGTCTCTGAAGTGGGGCTTGAACACACAAACCTCTGACTCAGAGATGAGCGTGCAGCCAACTGAGCCAGGGCTGGCACCAAGAAGAGAACACTGGGGTTTGTGATCTGAAACTCCGTGTGGTCTTTAAATGGAGCAATTCGGCCCCCCCAGCAGTACATCAGACACGCCAGTCAGGTTTCCAACTTTCTCTGAGCGGCCACCCGTGTGAGCCTGGATTGGGCAATTACCCCTAAAGCCTTAATTCCGCGTTAATTCTCAAGGCTGGGACCTGGTGGATTAACATATAATTACGTTGCGCATGTGATTTATTTGATTTTCCCATCCAGGAAACATTTAAATTGTTCTGCTACAGCACGGCTGTAGGAATAGGCCGAGCTCCAATCTAAATATCCAGCCGCTTTTGTCTTGAGATTGATATCGAGAGACACACTGAGGCTAAAGGGGGGAGAAAAAGGTTCTGCCTTGTATAGGCCGATTATCCTGACGGGAGAAGAGCCGACAGAGCCCATTTAGCAGTTCGCAAGGCGAATTCTTCCACCCTTCTCCCACCCTCAATCTGACAGGCCCATCGTTTCCTCATGCGATTGAATCCTACAGGCCGCCTTTTTTGAAGGGCTGGTTAGGTGGGAGAAGAGATGTAATGAAAATATGCTCTAATTATTATTTTTTTCCCCCCTCTCCAATTTTTACTCAAATGGGCCTCAAACTTCAATGGAGCATCGCTTTGAGGTGGGGGGTGAGGGGGCGGGGAAGAGAGTGGGTGGGAGTGCGGAGGAAGGGGTGGGAGTGCGGAGGTGGGGGAAGTTGCGGAAGATGTGGCGATGGGTGAACGCTGGCGGAGAGAGGGAAAAGAAACCTGAGGCGAATAGCAACTCAAGTAGGGCAAAGAAGTTTTCAAAAAGGCAGAGAAAGGGAATGGAGAAATATACATTGGAGGACGAGGATGTGCAGAAATCAGGCAGCGAAGACAATAAGACAAAGAGGAGCAAAGGCACGGGACAAGATGAAACCAATAAAATCAACACGTGAATGGATGAAAGAAAATCAGAATTAAAATGGTGTGAAGGACAGAAAGAGGCGATGATAAGCATGGTTTAATTATCCCGAGTGATCCCCATTGTTGAATAGACGACCAGCACTCTCTGCCCTGACTCTCGTGAGACATGAGACTTTTTGGTCTGCGTAGATTGTATTTCCCTGACATGGATTCTGTTAAGTCCAATTTCCACAGACTAACAGACTAAAGAGAGAAAGACTTGCATGTATACAGCGCCTTTCACTACTTCAGGATGTCCCAAAGCACTTTCCATTGTTGATATGTCCTTGCTATACAGTATAGATGCACACGAGGCCCATACTTGAGAGAAGGTCACTCTGTGACCAGTTACCTTTATTACCAAGACCTCAAGTGATGAAGGTGGGTGGAGCTTCCTCTTTTATACCTGAAAGTCCAGGTTAGGAGTGTCTCCCACAAGTTCACCCCCTTGTGGTCAATGTTCTCAAGGTGTACAACTTAGGTCAGCTTTATACATGGGTTACAATGATAGTTGAATACATGACAGTTGTAATGTAGGAAACGCGGCAGCTAATTTGCATACAGCAAGCTCCCACAAACAACAATGTGATAAGGACTATATAATCTGTTTTAATGATAATTGAAGGATAAATATTGGTCAGGATACAGGGAAGAACTCCCCTGCTCTTGTTCGAAAGAATGCCATGGGATCTTTTGCGTGTGCCTGAGAGGGCAGACACGTCTCATCCAAAAGACGGCACCTCTGGCCAATGTTCCCACTTTTTTGGGTGTGTGGCCCCTTTCAGGGGTTGCGCGACCTAGTCAACGTTTCGCACATGCGCAAAACTTAACATTAAAATAGCTGGTCCCGGGCTGAGCGGGACTGGCAGAGAGCTGCGCGGCCACGCAGCATATCAGGAACGTTGCCTCTGACAGTGTAGCACTCCCTCAGCACTGCACTGGAGTATTAACCTTGATACTAGTGCTCCAAGTCTCTGGAGTGGGACTTGAACCCACAATCTTCAGACTCCGAGGCGAGAGTGCTGCCCATTGAGCCGCGACTGACACCTGCACGTTATGGAAGTGTTGATTTTGTCAAATGAGCGTTGATCGGGCAAGAGAGTCGCCCAACCGTTGATCGATTTATTGATTTCATTGGAGTGAATATTGGACGGGTTCTATAAAGGTTGGATGGGTTTTTTAAAGGTTGGACAATTCCATCCACCTGGTTATCATCCAGGCAGTGACGGTGAAACTGTACCCTATGAATGTTTATAAATCCTCCATTTCCCAGCCTTGAAGTCAGTTCTAACTGCACTATATCATTGCCAATATGACCGCATTCATTGAGAGTAGGTCATTGCTTTGTGAAGTGCTTTCAGATGTTTCACAGGATCGAGATAATGTGCTACGTAGATGGAATCTTTTTATTCTTTATTTCTTTCTTTCATTCATTTGTTTGCTTTTTCTTCCCCAGATTCACTCAGCCAAACCCATCGGCAAGTGTACCCCTCCCCCTCACCCCTTCCTCCTACCCCCACCCAATGATAGCATTGCAAATGCATTTCTACTTGCCTCTTTTTCTTTTGCTCTAGCCTGATGAGAGTAACCGCCATACCCCAATCTCCTTATTTCTATCTGAGGGGGGGAGTCGCCAGTCTCCATACCTCACTCTCCTTGTTTAGATTTTTCTTTTGATAGCAGCTTCCTTAAGCTCCATGGGAACATTGCTTTAAACTATTTATAGGCCCCCCCCATGACTCCATGGTACCCATACAGTCTGTGAAAGCAAGAGATTGGACCCCATTTTATGATATCTCCTTATCCACCATTATCATTAAAAGTGTGCGCCTGTTCAACTTCTTTCTTAGCAATTTAATTCACTCTCTAACTTGGAACTTTCTAAAACGCGCATCAATATTTTAATTTCCAACTTCGTAAACACTAGGTTAATTTCAAAATTTTGTCTGCAAATTGATTTGTCGTGCTCGCGCTCTAATTGGAAGTAATTACAATTGAAAACACTTTCTCTAAACACTGCAAGTGGAGGTCTATGTGAGGCATGGTGCTTCACCTTTATCATCACAGACAGCGATCTGCATGTTCTCCTTTGATGCATGTTAATACTTACAAGTGTCGGGCAAAGAAAGCAGAATTATCCCGAGTTCGCTCAGAGAATCGTGGGGTGAAGGAAGGGGAATTCAGATCCCTGACGGCTGTAAAATATTTAATTTGGGAATGGGTGTGACTTGCCAAAATGTCGGGTTTGTATAGCTGGATGTCGAGCGAGTTTCTGTCGGCCTAACTGAACAGAAGCATCGTGCGTTTGTGCTCACTGATTGCTCAGTCATTGTTTGCCCCCGCAGCAAAATAAAGAACTTGCATTTATATAGCGCCCTTCATTTCCTCAAGGCATCCCACAGCGCTTTACAGTCAATGAATTACTTTCACAGTGCAAGACACTGTTGTTATGGAGGCAAACACGACAGCCAATTATGTGCACAGCAAGGTCCCACAAACCGCAAATAGAGATGGATGAACAGTTAATCTTCTTCAGTTGATGTTGGTTGAAGGACAAATGGTGGACGAAGAAGGGGCAGACGGTATTTAAAGAAGTGCTGCCCTTGTGACTCAGTTGAAGTCTGATGGTATGGTGGTCTAGTGGTTGCAGTGCTGGACTAGCAACCAGAGGTCATCGGTTCAAAACCAACCATAGCAAGTTGTGAAGACTGGTAATCTGAACGCTGCTGCATTGTTGCCAGCACCCAATTGGTTCACGGATGATCAGGCAAGCCTACACATGGCATCGTTCACCAGAACGATACCGCGGCTAAAAGTTTTAAATTATGAGGACAGGTTGTCTAGACAAGGCTTATATTGCCTCAATTGTTGAAGATTAAGGGATGATCTAGTTGAGGTGTTTTAAGATAATGAAAGGATTTGATCGGGTAGAGAGAGGAAGAAACCATTTCCTCTGGTGGGGGAGTCCAGAACAAGGGAGCATAACCTTGAAATTAGAGCTGGGCTGTTCAGGGGTGATGTCAGGAAGCATTTCTTCACACAAAAGGGTAGTGGAAATCTGGAACTCTCTCCCCTAAAAGCTGTTGAGGCTGGGAGGGCGGGGGGGGGGGGGGGGATGTCAATTGAAAATGTCAAAACTGAGATGGATTTGATTTTTATTAGGTTAGGTTATTAAGGAATCTGGAACCAAGGCAAGTAAATGGAGTTACGATACAGATCAGCCATGATCTAACTGAATGGTGGAGCAGGCTCGAGGGGCTGAATGGCCTACTCCTGTTCCTATGTTCCTAGACCACATCATAATCATCATAGACGGTCCCTTGAAACGAGGATTACTTGCTCCCACGCCGAAAAGGGATGAGTTCACAGTGTTTCAATGAAGATCCTAATATTCCGGATCCCGAACTAAATCTCGAAGGGTGGAAGATGCCTGTGGGTGGATTTTTTTTTAACGTGTGGTGGCCGTTGCACCCCAGCCATCACACGGGCTTGACAGAGCTCGGTCCAGTGGCAAGGGTTAACCAAGACGACCGGAGACCAGCTCTGCAATGTACACAATGCCGTTGACTGTCTGAAGTGGTTTGTGCAAACCCCTCAGTTGGGCAGGCCAACATAGCCCACATCCAGAATAAATGGGGGAAAACAGAGGTATGGGGCCCAAAGGTCCCAGGTTTGATACCTGTGCTCAATTAGCTGAAATGGGTGGCTTTGGAGGGGTTAAGAATTGGCCTCTGCAGCACCGGCCGAGAGAGCTAGATGTCCTTGTTCACCAGTCTAAGTGCTTGGGGCCGAGGTTCGCATGTGTAGGGTGTTCTCTGATGCCACAGAGCTGCCAGCAGTGGCCGGAGGTCCAATGAGGGTCATCGTTCATCGTCCTCAGGTCAGGATAGGAGAAAATTGCAAAGAAAAAATAGGAAAATAAATTTGTTGAGGCCGATTAATCATCGAGCTGCATTATGTGTTTTAGTTCCCCTCAAATCAGTGGCATAAAGGTGCCCCTTGATTCTGCTTAACTGCTTGTCAATAGTGTTGTCAAACTGACCAAAAAGAAAGAAAGACTGGTCATGTAGCATTTGCTCCCGAATGTAATTGAGGAATACAAGGAAACGTGTATCAGATGTGGAACAATTACCTTCAGACGCACAGCGAAGTGCCCATATGGTACACGTGCCCATGAGGAGGATTAGCCTCTGGAGAGAAGTGAAATTTCTAGGGCAGATTTTCGGGTCAGAAATTTTCGATCGGATGATGGCTGTGCATCTGTCTCTTTTATAAAATAAAATCCCCAGTTCTGATTTGATGTTTGATACAGGTTGTACTGGCGCAGGAGCACAGCAGCAGGCAGTGGCAACGTGGGAAAGGTAATGATGGTGATGTGGAGGCCCTTTGGAAGGAGGCTCCGAGGGGACAATTTTAGACTCGGGAAGGATACTTAGGAAGTAAATCGGGAATAGCCTCTGGAAGCGTAGCGGCAATGTCCTTTGGATGGACAAGGGGGAAGATAGCCGTGGCCTGAGACGCGCGGATATGGAAGTATGCGGCCTGTGAGGCCAACAACCGGCTTGAGGCCTACTTGAGCAGGCTGATTGATGAAACAGAGAGCAGGTCTTCCTTGTATTTGCCTGCCCTCGTGTTCCTGCAGCAAGCTTTCGACCGTGAGCTTCTTTCTTTTGGGTGAGATTGTAGCCTTAGGAAGAACGCGGTGAAATGGAGACAAGAAGTTAATACGAGCGAAGCAGTCAGAAAGCAGGCACTGTAGTGTGTGTCTGGATAGAGCCTTGCTATTTTTGCGAGCACACACTATTATTCACAGTAATTATGGTGGCTGAGTGAGAAGTAATTGTTCACAGTGCTTGTAAATTGTCATCCCGGTGGTTCGTGTGTTGTAAATGCTTTCTTCTACTTCTCTGTAACTGTGCGATGAACTGATTATACCCACAAAGAAGGTACGACGACGCAAGGCTGAATCCTTGCAGAGCAAAAGGCATTTTATTGCTTATCTTGGGTTTTTCGCCTGTCGCTCTTCCTTGCTCGAGCTTTGCGTCCGGTTCAGAGGCTGATTCCTTAAAACCGCTCTTCTGCGCCTGTGTCGCGGGCTGGCTGCCCGTTTTATGAAGCTTCCTGCTCCAACGGGCCTAGAAGCAGGCTTTTGGCCTCCTGGGCTGCGCAGGTGCAAACCACCGGGTACGGTAGTGCAGTGGTTATGTTAGCTGACGAGTAATCCAGAGGCCTGGGCTAATAATTCAGAGAATGAGAGTCCAAATCCCGCCATGGCCATTTGAGAGTTTAAATTCAGTTTAAAAATAAAAGCTGGGATCGATTAAAAGTGACCATGAAACTGTTCGGATTGTCCTAAAAACCTTGCTGACTCACGAATGAAAGAAAGACGTACGTTTATGCAGCACCTTTCATGGCTTCCGAAGTCGCTGTTGTAATGTCGGAATGTAATGTTGTAATGCAGCCAATTTGCGCACAGCAAGGCCCCATAAACAGCAATATGATCTGTTTATAGTGATGTTGGTTGAGGGAAATATTGGCCAGGACTCTGGGAGAGAACGCTCCTAATCTTCAAAATAGTGCCGAGGGATATTTTGCGTCCACCTGAGAGGGCAAACGAGGCCCCAGTTTAATGTCTCATCCAAAAGACGGCACCTCTGACAGTGCAGCTCCCAGTCAGTGCTGCATTGGAGTGTCAGACAGCGTTCCCGGATTTTTCATGTAAAATTTTATGAATGGGGGCACGCAGTCCCTTTTTTAAAAAAAACGGAGTGATTATTTGCAACAGCTTATTTGTGTCCTTCTGCACATGCGTGCCTTTGACTCCGCCCCTGTTTGCGAAGTGCGTCCTTAAAAACAATAAGAGGGAACATTGGTATCAGCCTGGATTTTGTGCTCAAGTCTTTGGAGTTGAATTCCTAGCCCTCGGACTCTAAGGCAAGAGTACCACCCACTGAGTCACGGCTGACATCTTTGAGAAGCAGATATAAAGTTTATATTCATTTCCCATTCAGACTTCTCCAGTTGCTGACACTGGCTTATGGTTCTGCTTTAGGGTTGGTCTGCCAGAAATGTGATCAGTACCTGGCTTGTGTGGTCAGACTGACGGAACGCTGTCCTTGGGCTGCAGGTTGGACGCTGGTGACTAAGAGGGGAGAGTCACTGCTGGATGGCTTTGTCATCTTCTGGTTCAAAAGCAACCTTTGAACTGCAAGTAATTGGTAATGGCATTGCTGTTGTGTCCTTAGATGCTCTGGTAATGACTCCACGAGGCAATGTGTTGTACTTGAACTGTAGTGACCTTAGTCCTTTATTAGTTAACTCCAGAGTGAGGATCACACTTGGTGGCCTGCCTTTTATACTAGGCCAGGCATACCTGTACAGGTAACCTACAAGTCTCCCACTGCTGTGCCCTCTAGTGGCACACCTTGTGATAGTACCAGCAGCAGCCATGTGCAATAATATTAGGAGTCCAAAGAGGACCCGATTGAATTCTGGGATAAGAGGTTTGTCCAATGAGTTTAGAAGATGAGAAGTGAGCTGATTGAAACGTACAAAATTCTTAGAGGGTGTGACAGGGTAGATACTGAGAGGTTGTATCCCCCGGCAGGAGAGTCGAGAACTAGGGGGCATAGTCTCAGGATAAGGGGCCGGCTTATTTTCTTAGTCCTCAGGATTAGAACTGAGATGTGGAGACATTTTTTCACTTAAAGGTTGTGAATCTTTGCAATTCTCTACCCCATAGAGTTGTGGATGCTGAATCGTTCACTTTATTCAAGACTGAAATTGATAGATTTTTGGACACTTCGGGAATCAAGGGATATCGAGGGTAAGGCGGGAAAATGGAATTGAGGTAGAAGATCGGCCATGATCTTATTGAATGACAGAGCGGGTTCGAAGGGCTGTATGGCCTACTCCTGCTCCTATTTTTTATATGTTCTTATGCTCTTATGACCAGCATAATTCAAAAGGAAGCATCCAGAAGCTGGCTGAGAGCTCCTGCAGTGCACCCTGCTGCTATGATACAAGGGTGCCGCCTTGCCCTTTAAATTCATTTTCTATTCAACACAATGCATGAGTCTGCGAGCTGTCGAGCTGTGGTAAAGCTGAAGATGTGGTTGGCCTGCTCCCCTACCTTCCAGTTGATGTATATTACTTCATATCTTTCAGCCAAAGGACCCTGGCAACTTTGTTTATAATTTTTGAAATACAACATGTCACAGTCAGCAACAAAAAAATCTTATCTGATTTCCAGTAAGACAATTTTCGTCAAAGGACAAGTTTCTTAAAGGACAGTATAGTCGGATAATGATTGTGTAAGAGGCTGACACACTTTGAAGAGTTAACCCGTGGACTGTTTCTTTAAGCGTCTATTAAGGCAGTGGTAAATTTAAGCAGGGTATTGTGCAATGTAGTTTATAGCTGCATTCTCTGTACCATTACATAAATAAAGCATTCAGTGTGTGCATCAGTGCCATCAAGCATGACTACCCTGGTGGACGGGGGAATTAAATGGCAACTGAGGGTCAGCAGCAACAAAGACTGAATAACGCTCAGAAAATGTATGCGTATTAGGCAACGAACATTGCTCCCAGTGCAGAAGAAATTGATAAGCTGCTTGCGAGCCTGCGTGTGGCATAAAGACTTGCTTGTGTTTGGATGAACTGCCGTCATCGACCCGTGTGGGATATTCCATTATTGCATGAACTGGACCGTGGTTTATTAAGGGGAGAAAGGGGGAAAATCTATTGTTTCCGAGACATACGGCACTATTTTACCTCTCTGCTCTTTCTTTCCTTCATTGATGACATGACAAGATTTCAGAGAGAGGGGGAGGGGGGTCATAAACCAGAGGGTCAGCAGTTGAGTCAATTGGGGGACAATCTGAAGAATTTTTCAGCTGACGTAGCTTCTCACCGTGGAAGGCTTTGAATCCTTTGGCTAATTCCCCACCCTCCATCCCCCTGAAAGCATTATCTTGTTATAGTTGCGTCGGCAGCTTCTGATTCTATTATTTATGTGTGAGCCTCGGCAGTGAATAGACTGTTCAACCATGGGGGAGGGAGGGAGGGGTGTTTTACAGTCGAGTCCAATTCTGATCGTGACCACACAGGGGGTCACTGGACGGTGACCAGGAGCAAAAATCCTGGCTAACTTTCCCCTCCTGACGCAAGTGTCCCTGCCAATAAAAGCAAGACTTGCATTTCTGTAGTGCCTTTCCCAACCTCAGGGTGTCCCAAATCGCTTTACTGCCAAATACTTCTGAAGTAATGTCGGAAACACGGCAACCAATTTGCATTGAGCAAGGTCCCACAAACAACGATGTGATAATGACCAGACAATCTGTTTTAGGTGTTGATTGAGGGATAGCTATTGGCCTGGTCCTGATGGCTTGCATCCTAGGGTATTAAAAGAAGTGACTGCAGCAATAGTGGATGCATTGGTTGTAATCGACCAGAATTTCCCTGGATTCTGGGGTGGTCCCAACAGATTGGAAAACCGCAAATGTAACGCCCCTATTTAAAAAAGGAGGCAGAAAAAAAGCAGGAAACTATAGACCAGTTAGCTTAACATCTGTTGTTGGGAAAATGCTGGAGATTATTATTGAGGAAGCAGTAGCAGGACATTTGGAAAAGCATAATTCAATCAAGCTGAGTCAGCATGGTTTTATGAAAGGGAAATCATGTTTGACAAATTTGCTGGAGTTCTTTGAGGATGTAAAGAGCAGGGTGGATAAGGGGGAACCAGTGGATGTGGTGTATTTGGATTTCCAGAAGGCATTCGATAAGGTGCCACATAAAAAGTTACTGCACAAGATAAAAGTTCACGGGGTTGGAGGAAATATATTAGCATGGATTGAGGATTGGCTAACTAACAGAAAACAGAGAGTCGGGATAAATAGGTCATTTTCCGGTTGTCAAACAGTAACTAGTGGGATGCTGCAGGGATCTGTGCTGGGGCCTCAACTATTTACAATCTATATTAATGACTTGGATGAAGGGACAAAGTGTAATGTAGCCAAGTTTGCTGATGATACAAAGATGGGTGGGAAAGCAAATTGTGAGAAGGACACAAAAAAATCTGCAAAGGGATATAGACAGGCTAAGTGAGTGGGCAACGATTTGGCAGAATGTAAGGCTATCCATCTTTGGCAGAAAAAATAGAAAAGCAAATTATAATTTAAATGGGGGAAAATTGCAAAATGTTGCAGGACAGAGGGACCTGGGGGTCCTTGTGCGTGGAACACAAAAAGTTAGTATGCAGGTACAGCAAATAATCAGGAAGGCAAATGGAATGTTGGCCTTTATTGCAAGGGGGATAGAGTATAAAAGCTGAGAAGTCCTGCTACACCTGCACAGGGTATTGGTGAGGCCACACCTCGAGTACTGTGTATAGTTTTGGTCTCCGTATTTAAGGAAGATATACTTGCATTGGAGGCTGTTCAGAGAAGGTTCACTCGGTTGATTCCAGAGATGAGGGGGTTGACTCATGAAGATAGATTGAGTAGGTTGGGTCTATACTCAATGGAATTCAGAAGAATGAGAGGTGATCTTATCGAAACATATAAGATACTAAGGCGGCTCAATAAGGTGGATGCAGAGAGGATATATCCACTCATAGTGGAAACTAAAACTAGGGGGCATAGTTTCAGAATAAGGGGCTGCTCATTTAAAAGTAAGATGAGGAGAAATTTATTCTCTCAGAGGGTTGTAAATCTGTGGAATTCTCTGCCCCAAAGAGCTGTGGAGGCTGGGTCATTGAATATATTTAAGGCGGAGATAGACAGATTTTTGAGGGGGTAAGGGAATAAAGGGTTATGTGGAGTGGGCAGGGAGCTGAGTCCATGATCAGATCAGCCATGAACTTATTAAATGGCGGAGCAGGCTCGAGGGGCCAAATGGCCTACTCCTGCTCCTGTTCCCTATGTTGCCGGGGAGAACTTTCCTGCTCTTCTTTGAAATAGTGCGTGGGACTCTCTTTGTTTGTTCTCAGCCACTTGCTCGCTGGCGCACTGGGGAAGGAAAGCTTGCGAGCATTTTTAGTAATGGGCTGACTGATGGAGGTCAGTCAATTTAAAGGCTGCAGCTTGAAGGTCTCCGATCTATTTGTGGCTATGTTTTTTTGTGTTGTCATGTGACTCCACGAATTGCTAGTTATCTTGTAATTCCAACTTCATTATCTGCAATAGGTGCCGACCCACCTTGTGTTCACATCTTCATGATTAATTGGTCTATTAGCTGGATGCTATCAACTGCGTTCAAGAGGGTGAGCCAGTACTGATGTTCTGGGATGTGCATGATGTCATGCTGGGGCCAGTTGGGTTACTCCAAGGACCTAACCTGCAGCAAGCCTGCGAACAGTGCCTTTTTTTCTATGTGACTAATGAAGGTCTTATCTGTTGTGCGAGGCACTTTGAATCCTAGAAATAGCAGGTCTAGTGGGAACCATGAGATGCTGAATAACAATTCATTAACAAAGCACAATCGAAAGGAATTTTATGTTACAGGCTTAAAAAGTTTACCGGCACCGAGTTCCCGTCCTGGCTGTTAGAGCCATAGCCAGCGTGCTTGGTATCCCAGTGGTAAAAGAGAGGATAACCTCACACTTGGTGGAGTGCATCAGCTTGGCCCAGTCACGGCTCACCTCCAAGTTAGAAGGAAGGGGATGTGGTTCAAGCACCACTCCTCGGATGTGAGCACATCATCGAGGCGGCTGCTCGTGCGTCGCACTGAGGAGATGCTGCGTTTTCCCGTCAGATGAGACGTTGAAACCAATGCTCTGTTTTGTGGTTCAGGTGGCTTGTAAAGAGCCCAGGGTTCTAATTGAGGAAGAGTTGGGCGCTGTCCTGGACAACCAAAAATAGATTAGCTGCTCACTCAGCTCGTGCCATTTTGCTGTGGATGTCTCCATCACACGCCAGGGAGCAGCACGTGCTGGAGCAGGCGGGCGACAGCAGTGAAGAGGGACATCACCAAGATCCAAGTCGGTGATTGGCGAGTGGGCAGGAACAGCAGGAGCGGCGAGGTTGGGCCGAAGGAGTGGCAAGAGATCGTAGAGGGACGTGATCGGGGCCCAGGAGAGGCACGAGTTCAGGGCCCAGAAGAGGCGGGGGCCCAGGGACAGCACAGGTCAGCCCACACTGCGATATGTGTGCGCACTAGGTCTGTGCAGCAGAGCTTATTGTGTTCCTGACACAGAAGAGACTGCACACAGGGAGGTTAAAGTAACAGTGACCTCAGTTTTTATTGAGACACTCCAGAGTGAGGAACAGGCCTCAGTGGCTGGCTTATATACAGTGCTCCCAAGGGATGCTGGGATCCCTTGGGACTTCAGGGGATGAGCTCCCTGGTGGTGGAACATGGGAGTGCATGCTTTTCAGACACACAACATCACTCCACCCCCCAAAGTCAAAGTGAAAACTACTTACAAGGTGAGGCGGTCGGGAGCCTTTCTTTCCCTGGTGGACCGCCTCGGTACAAATGTCTGTTCTGGTGTGTTGGCTGTGCCCTCGCTGGGCTGGTGTGTTGTTGGCCCTGCAGGGCTGCTGGGTGAGCCTGGCCTTGCTGGGCTTTGGGTGTGATGGGTTCGATTTCCTGGTCTGGGGTGATGTCGTTGATCCTTTGGGTGTGTGTTGTGGGCTCGAAAAAGGTGGTGTCTGCTGTGGGTTGTTCAGGGCAATCTGTGAACCGCAGCCTCGTTTAGTCCAGGTGCGTTCTGCAAATTTGTCCATTGTCTAGTTTGACTACAAACACCCTGCTCCCTTCTTTAGCTATCACTGTGCCCGCGATCCACTTGGGACCATGTCCATAGTTTAGCACATACATAGGGTCATTCAGATCAATTTCCCGTGACACAGTGGCGCGACCATCGTTTACATTTTGTTGCTGCCGCCTGCTCTCTACCTGATCATGCAGGTTGGGGTGAACCAGCGAGAGTCTAGTTTTAAGTGTCCTTTTCATGAGTAGCTCAGCCGGGGGCACCCCTGTGAGCGAGTGGGGTCTCGTGCGGTAGCTGAGCAGCACTCAGGACAGGCGGGTTTGGAAGTGAGCCTTCTGTGACCCGTTTAAGACTCTGTTTAATTGTTTGTACTGCTCGCTCTGCCTTCCCATTGGAGGCTGGTTTAAACGGGGCCGAGGTGACATGTTTGATCCCATTGCGGATCATGAATTCTTTAAATTCGACACTGGTGAAACATGGCCCGTTGTCACTAACCAGTATGTCAGGCAGGCCGTGGGTGGCAAACATGGCCCTCAGGCTTTCAATGGTGCCATGACCATCAACAAGTCTGCAGGCTGCGCCACCATCAATAAGTTTGCAGGCTGCGCCATTTTCACCCCCGTGGTGGGCAATGTTAGCCGACTGGAGCATCCGCACAGTTCTCGGTGCCTGGCCTGTGGCGGATGGTTTAGTTATACGCTGATAGCGCAGGTGCCCACCTTTGTATGCGGGCTGAGGCATTAGTATTTATCCCCTTGTTTTCAGCGAACAGGGATATGAGGGGCTTGTGATCGGTTTCCTGCTCAAATTTGAGGCCAAACAGGTACTGATGCATTTTCTTTACCCCGAACACACATGCTAATGCCTCTTTCTCAATCATGCTGTAGCCCTCTCCGTCTTAGACAAGCTCCTGGTGGCATAGGCGACAGGTTGCAACTTCCCCGCAACGTTAGCTTGTTGTAATACGACGACGCGTCACATGCTAGCACAAGTCTTTTACACGGGTTATCCAATACAAGCAGCTTGTTGGAGCATAAAATGTTTCTGGCTTTCTCAAAAACAATGACTTGTTTTTTTTCCCATACCCAGTTCTCACCTTTACGCAATAACACATGTAGGGGCTCTAAGAGGATGCTTAACCCCGGTAGGAAGTTACCAAAATAGTTGAGGAGTCCCAGGAACGACCGCAGCTCCGTGACGTTGTGTGGCCTGGGTGCGTTCCTGATAGCCTCTGTCTTAGCGTCTGTGGGCCGAGTGCCGTCTGCTGCGATCTTTCTCCCCAAAAACTCCACTTCTGTTGCCATGAAGACTCATTTTGACCCCTTCAGCTGCAGCCCTACGCGATCCAGTCGCTGGAGGACCTCCTCCAGGTTTTGTAGGTGCTCGACGGTGTCTCGACCCGTGACCATTATGTCGTCCTGAAAAACCACCGTGTGTGGTACTGACTTGAGTAAGCTCTCCACGTTTCTCTGGAAGATCGCTGCAGCCGACCGAATTCCAAACGGGCATCTGTTGTCGATGAACAGTCCCTTGTGCGCGTTGATGCAGCTGAGGCCCTTCGAAGACTCCTCCTGCTCCTGCGTCATGTAGGCCGAAGTCAGGCCGAGCTTGGTGAACGTCTTGCCTCCTGCCAGCCTCGCAAATAGGTCGTCTGCCTTAGGTAAGGGGTATTGGTCCTGTAACGAGAAACGATTAATAGTTACTTTATAATCGCCGCAAATCCTGACCGTGCCATCACTTTTGAGTACTGGAACAATCGGGCTGGCCCACTCGCTGATTTCCACTGGGAAGATGATGCCCTCGTGTTGCAGCCTGTCCAGCTCGATTTCCACTCTCCCCCTCATCATGTGAGGTACTGCTCGCGCCTTGTGGTGAATGGGTCGTGCCTCTGAGACCAAGTGGATCCACACCTTCACCCCGGAAAAGTTTCCAATGCCTGGCTTAAAAGGTGAAGGAAATTTGATAGCGCTCGGATGTTATCCACTCTCGAAGTGAGTTCTGAGGTGATTGTGCAGTCCAATACGGGAATTACAGTCCAATACGGGAATTAGAGTCTCTGTCACAGGTGGGACAGACAGCCGTTGAAGGAAAGGGTGGGTGGGACTGGTTTGCCGCACGCTCCTTCCGCTTCCTGCGCTTGATTTCTGCATGCTCTCGGCGATGAGACTCGAGGTGCTCAGCGCCCCTCCCGGATGCTCTTCCACCACTTAGGGTGGTCTTTGGCCAGGGACTCCCAGGTGTCGGTGGGGATGCTGCATTTTACCAAGGCGGTCAAAATGAGCAGCATTCAACATCAACTTGTCTTTCTCCAGCTCTTTCATCGCAGTGATACATCCCAAGGCGCTTCACAGGAGCGTTATTAAACTAAATTTGACACATAAGGAGGTAATAGGGCCCCAATTTTGCCCAGCAGAAATAAAGGCGTGCACTGACCTTGTAGGCATGTTTCGCTGTGGATCGTCTGCGCTGGAAAAAAAATCCCAAGTATCCGGCAAACATAATCATCCTGTCGTGCCGGCGCTACCCGAGTTGATCTCAGGGGGCGGTGCTTAGAGTGTGCGCCTAAAACGCACAGCGCATGCGCTTAAAACCCCCCCCCCCCAAAAAAAATACGACCAAAGCGCATGCGCAGAAGAAAAAAAAAATGAAGAAGCACTTCGCAGCGGATCGAGTCGGCTGCGTGGAGGATTGGGAGAAAGCTGCCCTTCATGTTTTTGGTTTGAAGCCTCCTTCCTATTCCTCTGGTGGTTTTGCCTGCTGTGTGGCTGCAGAAGGCTTTCCTGGACTTCAGGAACATCTTTGAAAATTTTGGGCCACTTGGGACATCGATGGAAAAGGTGGTGAAGATTTATGTTTTATTTGAAGGCTTACACTTGTATCATTGAAGGAGTAGCATTAATGGTAAGTTTTCTTTCATCTGCTTTATTTTTAAAGTTCCATAAAGTTGATGTTTTATTTTTAAAGTTCTATAAAGTTTATGTAAAATAGCCAGGGAGTCCCTTCGGCTGGGGATCGCAGTGGGCCGGGACGGATTTCTTTAACTCCAGGTAAGGCTTTTTCCTACGCTGTTTCTAGTGTCTGCGCCGATTTAAAACTATCGTTAATGAGGAAAGTTGGCGCGTATGATACTTTTTAACGTACGTCAGCGCCAGAATGTATGGTGCCAAATCTTTACACTCAGCTTCATCACCAGAGAAGTCACTGGGTGCCAAAAAAACGGCGCCCAGTGCTGTACAAAATTAAGGCCTTGGACTGTGCTTGCTCAAAGAGGTAGGTTTTATGGAGCGTCTTTAAGGAGGGGAGAGCGAGATCGAGAGGGGGAGAGGTTCTAGGGGTGGGGGAGTTCCAGAGAGGGCCTCTGCAGCTGAAGACACGGTTGCCAATTCTCCCATCAAGATATCTAAGAGCAAGAAGTCCAGGAACGACTAGACCTTCCAAAACCTGAAATTAATTAAATAATTCAGGGAAGAAATAAGAACATAAGAAATAGGAACAGGAGTAGGCCATACTGATCCTCGAGCCTGCTCCGCCATTCAATAATATCATGGCTGATCTGATCATGGACTCAGCTCCACTTCCCCACCCGCTCCTCATAATCCCGTATCCTCTTATCGTTTAAGAAACTGCCTATTTCTGTCTTAAATTTATTCAATGCCCCAGTTTCCACAGCTCTCTGAGGCAGCGAATTCCATAAATTACAACCCTCTAGGAGAAGAAATTGTAATGTATGTACATAAGGTCTGCCCACCACCAGAGGGCACTACCGTCGGAGGTCCTCGGGTCATAGGTGCACTCGTGCTGGGCCCGCTATATAACCTGAACTTCACCTCTGCATTCTGGAAGCCATTAAAGGCTGACCAGGTTACACCTGGTCACTGGCTCACAGTACGGAGTTCATTGTATCATTTCATATACCACAACTGGCGACGAGGCAAATACGAACCCACGCAAAAGTATGGCGAGCACAGCACGATCGAGTACTGTTGGAATTCTCGAGCGATTCAATGAGGGAGAGGATTGGGGAGATTTCACGGATCGTCTTGACCAGTACCTCGTGGCAAACGACCTAAACAAAGACAAGGCTGCAGAGAAGCACAGGGCAGTTCTTCTCACTGTCTGTGGCCCCACGACCTATGCACTCATCAAGAATCTGCTCTCACCCACTCTTCCTACAGAAAAGGATTTCAAAGAACTGCGTGCTCTAGTAACACCTTAAACCCAAGGAAGGAATCCTCACATCCAGATATCGCTTCTATACTCATATTTGTCCAGAAGGCCAGGGCGTAGCGGCATTTGTTGCCGACCTGAGACGTCTTGTAGGGTCTTGCAAATTTGGGCCTGGTGATTTTTTCACTGATCGGGGTCGACCACGAGGCGATCTTAAGTAAGCTTGCTGGCTGCGGAGATGCCGGACCTCAGCAAGGTCATCACTGTTATGTCTTGGATAAAGAGTCAGAATAGATAATGCAAGCTCAAAGCAAGAGCGACCGTAGTCCGCCACGACAGATCTCAGAGTGCTTCTCCAGCCTGTGAGGCCTCCCCATACACAGTGATTTCATTTGCTTTAAAGCAAGAGAAATTAAAAAAAATAATCTGAAGAAAACAGTGTGTCTGCAGCGGGCAGCAATTTGAGAACGTTTAAAGTGTCTAGGTTTAGAATATGGGCAACGAAAGGAACTCCATTCAAATCAGATGATATGCATAATGCTCACACCAACTTCACCATAAAGGTAATCTGTGTGTGGAGGCGGAAGACGTGGGTGTGGTTCTGAATGAATACTTTGCATCTCGTTTCACAAAAGAGAGGAGAGGGGCGATGCAAACATTGCAATCAGGGAGAAGGAGCATGAAATATTAGATGAAATAAACATAGTGAGAGAGGAAGTATTAAGGGGCTTCGCAGCTTTGAAAGTGAATAAATCCCCAGAGGAAGTATATCCTAGGCTGTGAAGAGAAGCAGAAGAAGAAACAGAGGCTCTGACCATCAGTTTCCAATCCTCTTTGGCTGCAGGTGCGGTGCCGGAGGACTGCTAACATAGAAACATAGAATATAGGTGCAGGAGTAGGCCATTCGGCCCTTCGAGCCTGCGCCACCATTCAATATGATCATGGCTGATCCTGTAACTTCAGTATAGTACCAAATTCCTGCTTTCTTTCCATACCCTTTGATCCCTTTAGCCTTAAGGGCCACATCTAACTCACTTTTGAATATATCTAACGAACTGGCCTCAACAAATTTCTGTGGTAGAGAATTCCACAGGTTCACCACTCACTGGGTGAAGAAGTTTTTCCTCATCTCGGTCCTAAATGGCTTACCCCTTATTCTTAGAGTGTGACCCCTGGTTCTGGACTTCCCCAACATCGGGAACATTCTTCCTGCATCTGACCTGTCCAATCCCGTCAGAATTTTATATGTTTCTATGAAATCCCCTCTCATTCTTCTAAATTCCAGTGAATATAAGCCTAGTCGATCCAGTCTTTCTTCATATGTCAGTCCTGTCATCTCGGGAATCAGTCTGGTGAACCTTCGCTGCACCCCCTCAATAGCAAGAAAGTCCTTCCTCAGATTAGGAGACCAAAACTGAACACAATATTCAAGGTGTGGCACTGTACAACTGCAGTAAGACCTCCCTGCTCCTATACTCAATTCCTCTCGCTATGAAGGCCAACATGCCATTTGCCGCCTTCATCGCCTGCTGTACCTGCCTGCCAACTTTCAATGACTGATGTACCATGACACCCAGGTCTCTTTGCACCTCCCCTTTTCCTAATCTGTCACCATTCAGATAATATTCTGCCTTCCTTTTTTTGCCACCAAAGTGGATAACCTCACATTTATCTACATTATACTGCATCTGCCATGCATTTGCCCACTCACCTAACCTGTCCAAGTCACCCTGCAGCCTCTTAGCCTTCCCAGCCTTGGTCACCCTGGAGCCATGGCTCCGTAATGCCAATTACATCATATCTGTTAACAGCTGTCTGCGTAGTTATTTCATCCACCTTATTACGAGACACAGACCTTGCATTGAGACACAGAGCCTTCAGGCATGATTTTTTAACACTCTTTGTCCTTTTAGAATTATGTTGTATTGTGGCCCTTTTTGACTTTTGCCTTTGATTTCTCTGCCCTCCACTTTTCCTTATCTCCTTTCCACCTTTTGCTTCTGCCCCCATTTTACTTCCCTCTGTCTCCCTGCATAGATTCCCATCCTCCTGCCATTTTAGTTTAAACCCTCCACAACAGCACTAGCAAACACTCCCCCTAGGACATCACCTCCCCCAGAACCGATTCCAATGTCCCAGGAATTTGAATCCCTTCCTCTTGCACCATTCCTCAAGCCACGTATTGATTTTAACTATCCTGTACCTTTGTTTAAAAAGGGAAAAAGGGATAGACTGAGTAATTACTGGCCAGTCAGCTTAACCTCGGTGGTGGGAAAATTATTGGAAAAAATTCTGAAGGACAGAATAAATTTTCATTTAGAAAGACACGGATTAATCAAGGACAGTCAGCATGGATTTGTTAAGAGAAGGTCGTGTCTGACTGACTTGATTATATTTTTTGAGGAGGTAACAAGGAGGGGTCGATGAGTGTAGTGCATTTGTTGTAGTGTATATGGATTTTAGCAAGACTTTTGATAAGGACCCACATGGCAGACTGGTCACGAAAGTAAAAGCCCATGGGATCCAAGGCAAAGTGGCAAGTTGGATGCAAAATTGGCTCAAAGGCAGGAAGCAAAGGGTAAAGGATGATGGGTGCTTTTGAGACTGGAAGGTTGTTTCCAATGAGGTTCCGTAGGGCTCAGTACTAGGTCATTTACTTTTTGTGGTATATATCAATGATTTAAACTTGAAAGTAAGGGATATGATTAAGACATTTGCAGATGAAACAAAAATTGGCTGTGTATTTGATAATGAAGAAGAAAGCACCCATCTGCAGGAAGATATCAATCAACTGGTCAAGTTGGCAGAACAGTGGCAAATGGAATTGAATCCAGTAATGCATTTGGGGAGGTCTAACAAGACAAGGGAATACACATTAAATGGCAGGACACTGAGGAATGTAGAGGAACAGAGGGACCTTGGAGTGCATGTCCACAGATACCTGAAGGTAGCAGGTGGTTAAGAAGGCAGATGGAATACATAACATAAGAACATAAGAACATAAGAATTAGGAACAGGAGTAGGCCATCTAGCCCCTCGAGCCTGCTCCGCAGTTCAACAAGATCATGGCTGATCTGGCCGTGGACTCAGCTCCACTTACCCACCCGCTCCCCTTATTGG
Source organism: Pristiophorus japonicus (assembly GCF_044704955.1). Lineage (NCBI taxonomy): Eukaryota > Metazoa > Chordata > Chondrichthyes > Pristiophoridae > Pristiophorus > Pristiophorus japonicus. The sequence continues at coordinate 13,411,741 of NC_091984.1, read as the reverse complement.
TTAAAAATCTATCTATCTGTGATTTGAATACATTCAATGAGCTAGCCTCAACTGCTTCCTTGGGCAGAGAATTCCACAGATTCACAACCCTCTGGGAGAAGAAATTTCTTCTCAACTCGGTTTTAAATTGGCTCCCCCGTATTTTAGGCTGTGCCCCCTAGTTCTAGTCTCCCCGACCAGTTAAAACAACCTCTCTGCCTCTATCTTGCCTATCCCTTTCATTATTTTAAATGTTTCTATAAGATCACCCCTCATCCTTCTGAACTCCAACGAGTAAGGACCCAGTCTACTCAATCTATCATCATAAGGTAACCCCCTCATCTCCAGAATCAGCCTAGTGAATCGTCTCTGTACCCCCTCCAAAGCTAGTATATCCTTCCTTAGGAAAGGTGACCAAAACTGCACGCAGTACTCCAGGTGTGGCCTCACCAATACCCTGTACAGTTGCAGCAGGACCTCCCTGCTTTTGTATTCCATCCCTCTCGCAATGAAGGCCAACATTCCATTCGCCTTCCTGATTACCTGCTGCACCTGCAAACTAACTTTTTGGGATTCATGCACAAGGACCCCCAGGTCCCTCTGCACCGCAGCATGTTGTAATTTCTCCCCATTCAAATAATATTCCCTTTAACTGTGTTTTTTTCCAAGGTGGATGACCTCACATTTTCCGACATTGTATTCCATCTGCCAAACCTTAGCCCATTTGCTTAACCTATCTGAATCTCTTTGCAGCCTCTCTGTGTCCTCTACACAACCCACTTTCCCACTAATCTTTGTGTCATCTGAAAATTTTGTTATACTACACTCTTTCCCCTCTTCCAGGTCATCTATGTATATTGTAAACAGTTGTGGTCCCAGCACCGATCCCTGTGGCACACCACTAACCACCGATTTCCAACCTGAAAAGGACCCATTTATCCCGACTCTCTGCCTTTATTATCCGATGCATAGAATACAAGAGTAGGGAGGTTATGCTAGAACTGTATAAAACACTAGTTAGGCCACAGCTAGAGTACTGCGTGCAGTTCTGGTCACCACATTACAGGAAAGATGTGATTACGCTAGAGAGGGTACAGACGATATTTATGAGGATATTGCCTGAACTGGAGAATTTTAGCTATGAGGAAAGATTGGAAATGCTAGGTTTGTTTCCTCTGGAACAGAGGAAGCTGAGGGGAGACCTTATTGAGGTGTATACAATTATGAGGGGCCTAGATAGAGTGGATAGGAAGGACCTATTTTCCTTTGCAATCAACAACCAGGGGGCATAGATTTAAAGTAATTGGTAGGAGGTTTAGAGGGGATTTGAGGCAAAATGTTTTCGCCGTGAGGGTGGTGGGGGTCTGGAACTCACTGCCTGAAAGGTTGGTCGAGACAGAAAACATTTAAAAAGTATTTGGATGTGCACGTGAAGTGCCATTACTTACAGGGCTACGGACAAAGAGGTGGAAAGTGGGATTAGGCTGGATAGCTTTTTGTTGGCGGGTACGGGCATGATGGGCTGAAATGGCCGCCTTCCGTGCTGTAAATTTCTATGATTCTGCGATTCTAAGCCCCATTGCAAATGCCAGCATTTTGATATTGCAGTATTCGGTGCTTGCTGCGCATTAGGATGTCCTTGACAGCAGAACCCAAGGAGTGTTTGTTCATGCTTTATCAGATGCATGCGTCTGATTGACAACATTCATCGGCTTTTGTTGTCTCCTGCTCTTTAGAACTGCTCTCGAATGCCAAATCGAACAATGGAAAACAGCTAGTCTTGGCTGCAGTGAAACGCTTTTAATTAAAGGCAGCCGACCCCCCCTCCCCCGCCCCCCCGCCCCCCCCCGCACCAAACTGTGCGCTCATAGCCGCACATGTATGTGAGATGCAGAGCACGAATCGCGTACGCAATGGGAGCCTTTTCTGACCTTCCTATTGTATCGAAGATTGTATTGATGGGGTCTGGCGCTATCTCCTCGGACACACCGGGAGATAAATGTAAATGAGTTTGAAGGCACAGTCCCGTTCCGAATACAAATGTGTGCGGCCTTGTTCTTGGGCTGCCAGGGATTGCAATAGATGCAGTGTAAGTGCAAATGAGTGATTGCTGCCACTTAGGATAACTTTATGCTGTGACGGATCAACGGGACTTGCATTAAGATCACTCAGCATGTCCGCAGCGCTAAAATTAGGTTAATGACTTTCAATTGCAAGCCGTTGGAATAAGGAGCGTGTCGTTTAAAGAGGCCGTGTTGTTTCTGGAAAAAGTATTGTGGCAAACTTTTATTGTTTGAGGGAAGAAAGAAAGAATTTGCATTTATACAAGGCCTTTTTATGACTCGGGTGTCCCAAAGCGCTTTACAGCCAGTGAAGTAGTTTTGTGAAGTGTATTCACTGGTATAAAGTAGGGATACATCAGCAGCCAATTTGTGCACAGCAAGATCACACAAACAGCAATATGATAATGATAATGACCAAATCAGCTGTTTTCGTAGTGATGTTGTTTGAGGGATAAATATTGGTCAGGGCACCGGAGAAGAACCATTATTATGCCGCCAAACTTAATTGTTGCGTCGCAGCATTTGGACCTGATCTACATCGGGATGGGGGTCAGAACAAAATGCATTTCCGAAGACCTTTCCATGATTATACCCTGTCCCTTTTAAACATATTTCCCGACATTAGTGGAGGCAAGACCTCGGGGGGTGTAGCCAAAAGAAAAAAGGGGTTAATTGCTTTCAACACCGGACATGGAATTCTGGATAGCAGCCGTGGCTTAGTTAGTCTCCCTCTCGCCACCGAGTCGTAAGGTTGTAGGAGTTCTCCCCGGTGGCCTGGCCAAAATCTATCCCTCAACCAATATCACTTTTTATTTTAAAGCAGATTATCTGGTCATTATCACATTGCTGTTTGTGGGAACCTGCTGTGCATTTCCTACATTACAACAGTGAATTTATAATGGGGAACAAAGAAATGGCAGACCAATTGAACAAATATTTCGGTTCTGTCTTCACTAAGGAACACACAAATAACCTTCCAAATGCACTCGGGGACAGTGGGTCTAGTGAGAAGGAGGAACGGAAGGATATCCTTATTAGGCAGGAAATTGTGTCAGGGAAATTGATGGGATTGAAGGCCGATAAATCCCCGGGGCCTGATAGTCTGCATCCCAGAGTACTTAATGGCCCTAGAAATAGTGGATGCATTGGTGATCATTTTCCAACAGTCTATCGACTCTGGATCAGTTCCTATGGACTGGAGGGTAGCTAATGCAGCACTACTTTTTAAAAAAAGCAGCAAGAGAGAAAACGGGTAATTGTCGACCGGTTAGCCTGACAAAAATAGCGGGGAAAATGTTGGAATCAATCATTAAGGATGAAATAGCCGCGCATTTGGAAAGCAGTGACAGGATCGCACCAAGTCAGCATGGATTTATGAAAGGGAAATCATGCCTGATGAATCTTCTGGAATTTTTTGAGGATGCAACTAGTAGAGTGGACAAGGGAAAACCAGTGGATGTGGTGTATTTGGACTTTCAAAAGGCTTTTGACAAGGTCCCGCACAAGAGATTGGTGTGCAAAATCAAAGCGCATGGTATTGAGGGTAATGTACTGAGGTGGATAGAGAACTGGTTGGCAGACAGGAAGCAGAGAGTCGGGATAAACGGGTCCTTTTCAGAATGGCAGGCAGTTACTAATGGAGTGCCGCAGGGCTCAGTGCTGGGACCCCAGCTCTTTACAATATACATTAACGATTTAGATGAAGGAATTGAGTGTAATATCTCCAAGTTTGTGGATAACACTAAACTGGGTGGCAGTGTGAGCTGTGAGGAGGATGCTAAGTGGCTGCAGGGTGACTTGGACAGGTTAGGTGAGTGGGCAAATGCATGGCAGATGCAGTATAATGTGGATAAATGTGAGGTTATCCATTTTGGGGGCAAAAACAGGAAGGCAGAATATTATCTGAATGGCGGCAGATTAGGAAAAAGTGAGGTGCAACTGAAAGTGGGCATGCAGGTACAGCAGGCAAATGGTATGTTGGTCAACATAGCTAGGGGATTTGAGTATAGGAGCAGGGAGGTCTTACTGCAGTTGTACAGGGCCTTATTGAGGCCTCATCTGGAATATTGTGTTCAGTTTTGGTCTCCTAATCTGAGGAAGGACGTTCTTGCTATTGAGGGAGTGCAGCGAAGGTTCACCAGACTGATTCCAGGGATGGCTGGACTGTCATATGAGGAGAGACTGGATCAACTGGGCCTTTATTCACTGGAGTTTAGAAGGATGAGAGGGGATCTCATAGAAACATATAAGATTCTGACGGGACTGGACAGGTTAGATGCGGGAAGAATGTTCCTGATGTTGGGGAAGTCCAGAACCAGGGAACATAGTCTTAGGATAAGGGGTAGGCCATTTAGGACTGAGATGAGGAGAACCTTCTTCACTCAGAGAGTTGTTAACCTGTGGAATTCCCTGCTTCAGAGAGTTGTTGATGCCAGACATTAGATATATTCAAGAGGGAGTTGGATATGGCCCTTACGTCTAAGGGGATCAAGGGATATGGAGAGAAAGCAGGAAAGGGGTGCTCAGGTGAATGATCAGCCATGATCTTATTGAATGGTGGTGCAGGCTCGAAGGGCCGAATGGCCTACTCCTGCACCTATTTTCTATGTTTCTATGTATGTTTCTATGTTTCTACACTTCAGAATTACTTCATTAGCTGTAAAGCGCTTTGTGATATCCGGAGGTCGTGAAAGGCGCTATATAAATGCAAGTTTTCTATTTCTGGGTAGCGCACTGGAGACACTGAGGTGGGGGGGCCGCGGGGGAGAGTGCTGCTGTTGTTTTCTTTCTGGGAGGGCTGATGACGTTCCTTAGCTGTATCTGTGGTGTCAGCGAATTTAATGATTAATCTTTAATTCCTGGAGACTCCAGGTCAGTCCTGGAGGATTGGCAACCTTAATTCCATGCAGTACCAAGGGAGAGCTGTGCCGTAGAGATGTCGGTGTTTGACATGTTGTGAAAAAGGACTTGCAATTATTTAGCCCTTTCAAAACTCTGTGTTTCTGGCCTCTTGATCATCCCTGCCTTCCTTTGCTCCACCATTGGCAGCTAAGCATTCAGCTTCCTCGGCCCTAAGCTCTGCAATTCCCCCCCCCCCATAAATGTCTCATCCTCTTTACCTCTCTCTCCCCTCCTTCAGGATGCTTCTTAAAACCAATCTCTTTGACCAAGCACCTGAACTAATATCTCATTCTTTGGCTCGGTGTCAATTTGTGTCTTACAGTGCTCCTGCGAAGCACCTTGGGATGTTATGTCAAACGTATTATATAAATGCAAGTTGTTCTTTAAATTTTACCTCAAGAAAATTCTTATCCAACACTGTTGTGGCCGATTCAGAAGTTTGAAGGCGTGGGAGGGACTGCTTTAAACGGCTTTTATTTTTAACTGATTGTCTACGGTCCATTGTGAGAGCCCGCGTTTGGGATTTAAAAAATGCGAATGCAAACAAAGTTGCTTGGCAGTTCGAGCTCTTAAACCTATAGACTGCGCTCTTGCCTCCCCAAAATTCCCCGCAGCTAGTGACCTTGTCAGACAAAAAGTGTGGAATAATGGGAGGCTGCCGAGGGACCAGAGAGCTCATTTAACGAGCAGCTGTTTGGCACTGTCAGAACAAAGGCAAGTCAGAATAGGGCTAACGCATGGTGACAGCTATCCTGAATGACTATGTAGCCAATCCCCCGACAGTATTCTAGTCCCTGCTGTTTGGCATTAATGCATCTTTTACTGAACATGGGTCCAAACTCCCCCCCGCCACCCCTCTCACCTTCCTCCCCAGCTAAATCACTCAGCAATTACGCCCCCGCGATGTTCCATGTGTTATCCATTTCTGTTCAGGATTTTCAAATGAGATGATTCAGCAACAATGACAGGCCAATACTTGGGCCTACTGTCGGAACTTTTGATCTTTTTGCATTTCGGTGCAACGCGCTGGTTTGCGGGTGAGTTTTTCTGCCTTGCGTATTCATAATTGCTAACCTCGACATGGAACCTGGGATTGTATGAGGCCAGAGAGAAGAGGCCACCTTTACTGTCCATCCGACCGTTCCCAAAGTTCAAAAAACAAAATCCCGTGCAATGCAGAAAGTACTTGCATTTCAATAGCCCCTCGAACATCGCAAACATTCATCTGTATAAAACGCTAGTTAGGCTACAGTTACAGGACTGTGTACAGTTCTGGTCACCACATTACAGGAAAGATGTGATTGCACTCGGGAGGGTACAGAGGAGATTTACGAGGATGTTGCCAGGACTGGAGAATTTTGAGGAAAGATTGGGTTGTCTTCTTTGGAACAGAGGAGGCTGAGGGGAGACCTTATTGAGGTATATAAAATTATGAGGGGTCAGGGTAGAGTGCTTAGGAAGGACCTATTTCCCTTAGCAAAGATGTCAATAACCAAGAGGCATAGATTTAAAGTAATTAGTGGAAGGATTAGAGGGGAGATGAGGAGAACTTTTTTCACCCAGAGGGTGGTGGGGGCCTGGAACTCGCTGCCTGAAAGGATGGTAGAGGCAGAAACCCTCATCGCATTTAGAAAGTACTGGGATATGCATGAAAAGGCTATGGACCAAGAGCTGGAGAGTGGGATTAGGTTGGATAGCTCTTTGTTGGCCGGCACGGACACAATGGGTCGAATGGCCTCCTTCTGTGCCATACATTTCTGAGAGTCTATGATTCGAAAGCAAGCAAATGACATTTGAGCTGCAGCTACTGTTGTTATGTGGGCAAACGCAGCAGTCACAGAGTGCACAGCAAGATCCCACAAGCAGCAGTTTATCAGTTTTGGTTGAGGAGTAAATGCTGTTGGGGTCAACTCCCTTGCACTTCGAACAGTGGCCATGGGATTTACACCCAACTAAGCTGCACTCCCTCGGTACTGCAGTGACCTGTTGCTTTCTAATTGTGTGCTGCAGGCATGCAGGCGGCTGACACTCGCAGCCTTGCAACTCGGCCGCAAGAGTTCTCCCAGCTGCCACTCTCGCACTTCCATCCCTCAGTTGGTTCGATCTCCAATGGCACCATCCAACTCCCGTACTACCCACCACCTCTCACTGTTTGGGCAGACTGTTCATTGCTCTCGTCGGGTTCTGTGCAAAGCGACGTAAGTCAGAACTGTCCGCTCCCCTCCCCCCACCGTGGCTGGCTCTGTTGTACAGGAGGGCATAAAAAAGAGTGGGAGAGCGATAGTGATTGGGGATTCAATCATAAAGGGAATAGATAGGCGTTTCTGCGGCCGCAATCGAGACTGCAGGATGGTATGTTGCCTCCCTGGTGCAAGGGTCAAGGATGTCTCCGAGCGAGTGCAGGACATTCTAAAAAGGGAGGGAGAACAGCCAGTTGTCGTCGTGCACATTGGTACCAACGACATAGGTAAAAAAAGGGATGAGGTCCTACGAGATGAATTTAAGGAGCTAGGAGTTAAATTAAAAAGTAGGACCTCAAAAGTAGTAATCTCGAGATTGCTACCAATGCCACGTGCTAGTCAGAGTAGGAATCGCAGGATAGCGCAGATGAATACGTGGCTTGAGCAGTGGTGCAGCAGGGAAGGATTCAAATTCCTGGGGCATTGGAACAGGTTCTGGGGGAGGTGGGACCAATACAAACTGGACGGTCTGCACTTGGGCAGGAATGGAACCAATGTCCTAGGGGGAGTGTTTGCTAGTGCTGTTGGTGAGGAGTTAAACTAATATGGCAGGGGGATGGGAACCAATACAGGGAGACAGAGGGAGACAAAAACAAAAGACAGAAAAGAGATGAGTAAAAGTGGAGGGCAGAGAAACCAAAGGCAAGAAACAAAAAAGGCCACTGAATATAAAAGGGCTGCAGGAGGGGTAAAAACTAAAAATCATGGTTTAAAAACTAGGATGAAAACACTCTACCTAAATGCACGCAGCATTCGAAATAAAGTAAATGAGTTGACGGCACAAATCATTACAAATGGGTATGATTTGGTGACCATTACAGAAACATGGTTGCAAGGTGGCCAAGACTGGGAATTAAACATACAGGGGTATCTGACGATTCAGAAAGATAGGCAAGAAGGGAAAGGAGGTGGGGTAGCTCTGTTAATAAAGAATGATATCAGGGCAGTTGTGAGAGACGATATTGGCTCCAATGAACAAAATGTTGAATCATTGTGGGTGGAGATTAGAGATAGTAAGGGGAAAAAGTCACTGGTCGGCGTAGTTTATAGGCCCCCAAATAATAACTTCACGGTGGGGCGGGCAATAATCAAGGGAATAATGGAGGCATGTGAAAAAGGAACGACAGTAGTCATGGGGGATTTTAACCTACATATCGATTGATCAAATCACAGGGGGTAGCCTGGAGGAGGAATTGATAGAATGCATACGGGATTGTTTCTTAGAACAGTATGTAACAGAGCTTACAAGGGAGCAAGCCATCTTGGACCTGGTCCTGTGTAACGAGACAGGAAAAATAAACGATCTCCTCGTAAAAGATCCTCTCGGAATGAGTGATCACAATATGGTTGAATTTGTAATACAGATTGAGGATGAGGAAGTTGTGTCAGAAACGAGCGTACTATGCTTAAACAAAGGAGACTACAGTGGGATGAGGGCAGAGTTGGCTAAAGTAGACTGGAAACAAGGACTAAACGGTGGCACAATTGAGGAACAGTGGAGGACTTTTAAGGAGCTCTTTCATAGCGCGCAACAAAAATATATTCCAGTGAAAAAGAAGGGCGGCAAGAGAAGGGATAAGCAGCCGTGGATAACCAAGGAAATAAAGGAAAGTATCAAATCAAAGACCAATGCGTATAAGGTGGCCAAGGTTAGTGGGAAACTAGAGGATTGGGAAAATTTAAAGCAACAGCAAAGAATGACTAAAAAAGCAATAAAGAAAGTGAAGATAGATTTCGAAGGTAAACTTGCGCGAAACATAAAAACAGATAGTAAAAGCTTTTACAAATATATAAAACGGAAAAGAGTGACTAAAGTAAATGTTGGTCCCTCAGAAGATGAGAAGGGGGATTTAATAATGGGAAATGTGGAAATGGCTGAGACCTTAAACAATTATTTTGCTTCCGTCTTCACAGTAGAAGACACAAAAACCATGCCAAAATTTGCAGGCCACAGGAATGTGGGAGGGGAGGACCTTGAGACAATCACTATCACTAGGGGGGTAGTGCTGGACAGGCTAATGGGACTGAAGGTAGACAAGTCCCCTGGTCCTGATGAAATGCATCCCAGGGTATTAAAAGAGATGGCGGAAGTTATAGCAGATGCATTCGTTATAATCTACCAAAATTCTCTGGACTCTGAGGAGGTACCAGCGGATTGAAGAGCAGCTAATGTAATGCCTCTGTTTAAAAAAGGGGGCAAACAAAAGGCAGGTAACTATAGGTCGGTTAGTTTAACATCTGTAGTGGGGAAAATGCTTGAAACTATCATTGAGGAAGAAATAGCGGGACATCTGGATAGGAATAGTGCAATCAAGCAGACGCAGCATGGATTCATGAAAGGGAAATCATGTTTAACTAACTTACTGGAATTCTTTGAGGATATAACAAGCATGGTGGATAGAGGTGTACCGATGGATGTGGTGTATTTAGATTTCCAAAAGGCATTCGATAAGGTGCCACACAAAAGGTTACTGCAGAAGATAAAGGTCCGCGGAGTCAGAGGAAATGTATTAGCATGGATAGAGAATTGGCTGGCGAACAGAAAGCAGAGAGTCGGGATAAATGGGTCCTTTTCCAGTTGGAAATCAGTGGTTAGTGGTGTGCCACAGGGATCAGTGCTGGGACCACAACTGTTTACAATATACATAGATGACCTGGAAGAGGGGACAGAGTGCAGTGCAACAAAATTTGCAGATGGCACTAAGATTAGTGGGAAAGCGGGTTGTGTAGAGGACTCAGAGAGGCTGCAAGGAGATTTGGATAGGTTAAGCGAATGGGCTAAGGTTTGGCAGATGGAATACAATGTCGGAAAGTGTGAGGTCATCCACCTTGGGGAAAAAAAAACAGTAAAAGGGAATATTATTTGATTGGGGAGAAATTACAACATGCTGTGGTGCAGAGGGACCTGGGGGTCCTTGTGCATGAATCCAAAAAGGTTAGTTTGCAGGTGCAGCAGGTAATCAGGAAGGCGAATGGAATGTTGGCCTTCATTGCGAAAGGGATGGAGTACAAAAGCAGGGAGGTCTTGCTGCAACTGTATAAGGTATTGGTAAGGCCGCACCTGGAGTACTGCGTGCAGTTTTGGTCACCTTACTTAAGGAAGGATATACTAGCTTTGGAAGGGGTACAGAGACGATTCACTAGGTTGATTCCAGAAATGAGGGGGTTACCTTATGATGATAGATTGAGTAGACTGGGTCTTTACTCGTTGGAGTTCAGAAGGATGAGGGGTGATCTTATAGAAACATTTAAAATCATGAAAGGGATAGACAAGATAGAGGCAGAGAGGTTGTTTCCATTGGTGGGGGAGACTAGAACTAGGGGGCACAGCCTCAAAATACAGGGGAGCCAATTTAAAACCGAGTTGAGAAGGAATTTCTTCTCCCAGAGGGTTGTGAATCTGTGGAATTCTCTGCCCAAGGAAGCGGTTGAGGCTAGCTCATTGAATGTTTTCAAGTCAAAGATAGTTAGATTTTTAACCGATAAGGGAATTAAGGGTTACGGGGAGCGGGCGGGTAAGTGGAGCTGAGTCCACGACCAGATCAGCCATGATCTTATTGAATGGCGGAGCAGGCTCGAGGGGCTAGATGGCCTACTCCTGTTCCTAATTCTTATGTTCTTATGTTCTCCTAAGCTCACGTGTGCTGCCCCTCCCACCGATCGCAGAGCTTGTCTTTCTGTCCAACCTTTGCTGAGGGTCGGGTCTGTCGATCGTCGAGCTTGCTTTACTGGAGCTTGCTGCAAGAGAAATTCAAAACGGAGAAGGGGCTGCAAACATCTTTGGCGGAAAACAAACGGCCGTGATTTTTCGCGGGGCAAATTTGAGCCAGAACATGGCTGCAAAACTGTTCAGCTTTAACTGATCCCTGGTCAAACTGGATGTCGCCAGATTGGCAGGTGGAGCTCTCCGCTGTGGCTGGACTTCTCCGAGGCAAACTCCCAATGTGCAGGCCTCGGTTACCTGAGTCTTTCCGGCTGCCAGCTTCAGCGACTCCAGCAAATTTGCTTAGTGTTGAGGCGGGTTCGTGTGACCTTTTCTTCCCCCCCCCCCCCTCCGCCCTCCCAGAGCAAAACTATTTGCTCTGGTGGGGGGAATTCCAGAACTGGGGGGCATAACCTTAAAGTTAGAGCCAGGCCATTCAGGGGTGATGCCAGGAAGCACTTCACAGAAAGGGCAGTGGAAATCTGTTGTACCTTTCCCCCTAAAGAAAAAAACGTTGTTGATGCTGGGGGTCAATTGAAAACTTCTAAACTGAGATAGATAGATTTTTATTAGGTAAGGAGATTAAGGGATTTGGAACCAAGGTGGGCAGATGGAGTGAGGTTACAGGTCAGCCTGATCTATTGGAATGGCAGAACAGGGTCAATGGGCTGAATGGCCTACTCCTGTTCCTGTGTTCATTTTTTCACCCTCCCATTTCCTCTTCTGCAGACACTCTTTCTTTGACGGTAGCAGGGGGGGGTTGGGGCTTGTCACCTTCCTCAGTCAGGTGGTCCTCCGTAAGCCTAGGCAATGAAGTGCTGTCACTGGTAGTAGGCTATTCAGCTGTGGAGGTAGTCACAGCCAAGGCCCACTGGGGTGTAGTGTCGAGGTGCTTCCAGTAGTGAGCTCTGCTTGCCTCTCCAGACTGGAAGATCCAGCGGGTAATTCAGCACAGAGTGGGAGTCCAAGCTGGGGCCCTCCCTGTCCGCAAGGCTCAGGGCCATTGGGACAACTGCAAGATCCATTTTGCAAGATGATACAGCACCGTTAAGACATCTCCTTCACCTGTCAGACACGGGCTGTAAATTAATACACGGATCACTGTTGTTCTAATATGATTTTTGACTTCAAAGTCATTGGCAGGCAACAGGAAATGTCATCTTTATTTTACTGTACTGATTCATCACGTCTTGTATAATTGTGTGTACTCTCTGGAGAGTTAACCTAACCCTTTTCACGAGCCGTTATTTTAACAGCCATTAGTAATGGGCTCTAGAATTCTTTTCCACTGAACTTGGGATGGCTTCTGTTTCTTAAAGGGGCACTGCCCACACATAATTGAGAAGCGTTTGTCAAATAGTTTTTTTCCATGTCTTTCGACGTTAAAGTTTCCTGTACCCAAAATGTGACCCATGGGCTACAGGAGGCCGCAGGGCCTCAAGTGCCAGCTGTGGCTCAGTAGGTAGCACTCCCTCCTCCGAGTCAGAAAGCTGTGGGTTCAAGTCCCACGCCAGAGACTTGAACACGCAAGTTTAGGCTGACAGTCTAGTGCAGTGCTGAGGGTGAGCTGCGCTGTCGGAGGTGCCGTATTTCAGATGAAGCGTTAAACCGAGGACCCGGCTGCTCTCTCATGTGGGCGTAAAAGACCCTAAGGCACTATTTCGAAGCAGAGCAGGAGAGTACTCCATACTGTCCTGGCTAATATTTATCCCTCAATCAACATTACTTTAAAAAAAAAACCCAGGCTATCTTGGTCATTATCACGTTGCTGTTTGTGGGAGCTTGTTGTGCACAAATTAGCTCCCACATTTCCGACGTGTGAGTATGAGAGGTGCTCTATAGATAGAGGTTTTTTTTAACCCCTGTGCTGGTTTGACCTGTTTGAATTTCGCTGGCCTTGAAGGTTGCAATGGGTTGCTGTTAACGTTGTTGCCTCATTGTGGAATTCCGTGCGACCACATTAAAAAGAAAGACTTGCATTTATATAGTGTCTGTCTTGACCACCGGATGTCTCAAAGCACTTTGCAGCCAATGAAATGCTTTTTGGAGTGTGTAGTCACTGTTGCGATGTAGCTAAATTGCGCACTGTAAGACCAGCCTAGATTTTTGTGCTCAAGTCTTTGGAGTGGGACTTGAACCCACAACCTTCTGACTCAGAGGCGAGAGTGCTGCCCACTGCGCTACAGCTGACACATTAAGACGGGTTGTACTAATATTGCAGGGTTTTTTTTTTCTCTCTCTTTCCCCTCTGTGCCCCGATGAATGGTCCTGTTTCTGCAGATACTTTTGCTGCCAATTAGCCGAAGACTATTTTGCACTTCCATTTGTTTGCTTCTGTAATTAGTCCCATGGTTACGGGAACGAGCTTGCCCATGTTAATCATTACTTTACCAGAACAGCAAACGCAGTGTAGCAGATGGTCACTTTCCAAATGGTTTGCCACAGAGAAGAATCTGAACATTATAGAGAGCAGTGTTTTCATTTGTCGGTCTCAATTGCCAGGTCATTTTCCCGTGCTCCGTGCTCGTAGAGCCCCGACAATACCACGCAAAAAGGTTTTGGATCAGTGTCTTACAAAGTCCGTACTTCAGCGACAAGCCAAGAACTGATTCCATTCCGTTCTTTAAGGCACGGTTCTCATAGGCCTCATATCTATATATCTATATTAATCGACCAAGCCAGTCAGCTAATGTTATCTGTGTGGTTAGAGACTGGCCTTTCACCTCCGGGTCCTGGCTTCAAATCTAGCCCAGACTGCCAGGCTCCTACATCTGCTGGCTGGAAGGGTCCTGTGTGAAAGGAGTTTGCACGAGACCCCAATGCGAGCATTGCTGCAAAAACCCGATGTAAAAAAAACTGCCGGGAATCACTGCCCAGAGAAATCCCAGATATTAACGTGTCTTCCTGACAAACTGGTCCCTGGCGAGTCCCAGTAGTCTTGCATCTGCCTTTCAACCGGCGGTGCTTCGACATGTGCTTGAGGAATCCAACAAGACTAACGCAGCATGAAAGCTTCTCGATCCAGCTCCCGGTGGGCCTGAGGCAGCGCAGATGGAGCTTTCCTCCCTATCTAAACCCCAGCTGTACCTAACACACAATGTCAGCTATGATACTGAATGCCCAGTGTTCCATTCCCCATTACAGGTGCTAATATCCGTCATTGTAATGAGCACAAACGTAAAGAAAGATATAAAGAATGAAGGACTTGTATTCATACATGTGTCATCAGTCCCTCATCTGTTCCCCTTTAAAAAGACTTGAATTTATATAGCATCTTTCACAACCTCAGGAAGTCTCAAAGTGTTTTACAAAGTACTTTTGTGGTGTAGTCACTGTTGTAAGGTAGGAAACACGGCAACCAATTTGTGCACAGCAAGTTCCCACAGACTGCAAAGTGATAATGACCAGATAATCTGCTTTAGTGTTGTTGGCTGAGGGATAAATATTGGCCAGGACATAAATGGCTGTCGCTTCCTGTTTTAAACACGAAGATGTTCCTTATGACGTGTGCAGCCTTGAACACCCTAACATGAATAACAAATTCTCTCCTGTCTGGGAGACAAAATGTGTCGGGGAAATGCAGACGATCTCAAATGTTGATGGCAGATGTCAAAAAATAATCAAAGGGGCTCAATATATTTCTAGGAAAATTGAAAGTTGTTGGAATGTTTTTTAATTGGGAGCGAATGGGGGAGAAGGGGGGAATTCCCAGGCCCTAGGGCGAGGGGATTTGAGAAAAACAGCACAGGTAAGGCAGTAAATAATGCACACAAGGGACTTATCATTGTCGATATTACGAATGTCAGGGTTCAAATCGTGTCGTGAGATATTCACATTTGACAAAATTACTTTGACTGCTAATTTAACAAACGCATTGGATTTAAACGGGTAAAACAGCAGACAGAGTCCGAATGTTGTAGGCCAGAGCCCCACTCTGGGTCTCAGCCCATAATCTCGGCAGGTACTTCACTGAAGATGCCGAGGCAGCTCCGCCGGTCCTCAGTACATCACTCTAGTGTTCGCCTAGATTATGACCCGAACAACCTTCTGACACAGAGGCAAGTTCCAGCGTGCAGGGGCATCAGGTGACGGCTGATGGTGCGGGCCACCAACGGTGAACTGGAAGGAGGGTTGCCACCTGCCAGGTGAGTGAACCGAGCAAGGGCGCAAGCTGCAGCCTTGGGCCGGAAGAGTGTCGCCAAAATAAACAACCATGCATTGGTTTGATTACGACGGTGAGGCTTTCGAACTGTACGTCCCATCGGCGCAAACGGCTGTCACATTCTGTCTCAAAATGTGTTCGGCCGTGGAACACGTCAATATATATTTTTTGAAAAACAGCACTCTTCGACCTGGGCGACGAAATCTGCCAGGTGAAACCAGATGTCAAAGAGTAATCACAAGGTCCCAATGTACTTCTTGGAAGATTGAAAGCTTTTTGGTATCTGATTGGGAGCAAATGGTTGAGAAGTGGGGGGGATTCCCAGGACGCAGGGCGAAGGGGGCTTGAATCGAGAGGAAGCAGAGCAGCATGTTTCCTGCAACGAATCAGTTGAGCATATCTGTAAACACAGCTGGCGAGGGCTTTGGAAGCAGCGCGAGTCGTTTTGCCCCATCTCCAATCAGCAGATTGATAGATATGTAGACTGTATTCTTTACCGGGCCCTTACTGCTTAATTAAGAGTCAGCTGAGGGGAAAAGAGGGAGCCTTGAACACCAGTGCCTGCCTGTGTGCTAATCTTCCCTTTCCTTGCTGCACGATTGCCAGCGAGGAATAGAGAAGCTGCCAATGCCAGTGACTGAGCAGAATGCATGATGAGCGGAGATGGTAACTCGGGCAGGCTGAGGATCAGGGCAATTATGGCAGCGGCCTACTGGTTGCCGTGGTTGCAGATTCTTCCTGATTTATTATTTAATGCTGCAAACTCCCTTATTCTGTCATTGTTAATTAGCACGATGTGCTTCTTCAGAGATGGTCATGTTTTTGTACATGTACACACACATGTGGACAACTGGTATGACTCCAGCTGCCTCGTCACATTGAGAAGGCACTTTTACACTGCGTCAGTGCCGTTGGCTGCAGACGCTTGGCTCCCACCTAGTTTGCACCACTACTGGAGAATACCTGGTTTTCTACTGGAGAATACCTGGTTTTCTACTGGAGAATACCTGGTTTTCTACTGGAGAATACCTGGTTTTCTACTGGAGAATACCTGGCTTTTGTAAGTGCAGCAGAAACCCTTCTTTTTTTTTTAAACTGACTTCACTTGTAAGCACAAACACTGCAAAGGTCCATGCTTGCATTGCACTTCCGTGGGTAGCACTCTTGCCTCTGACTCAGAAGGTTGCGGGATCAAGTCCCACTCCGGAGACTTGAAGCACGTAACCTAGGCTGACACTCCACTGCAGTGCTGAGGGAGTGCTGCACTGTCGGAGGTGCCGTCTTTTGGATGAGACGTTAAACCGAGGCCCCTTCTGCTCTCTCGGGTGGACGTAATAGATCCCTTGGCACTGTGTTGAATACAAACAGGGGAGTTTGTCTTGGTGTTCTGGTCAGTATCCTTTGACTAAACTCAAGAAAGAAAGAAAGATCACCGGACGTCTGAAAGCGCTTTACAGCCAATGAAGTACTTTTGGAGTGTCGTCACTGTTGTAATATGAGAAACGCAGCAGCCAATTTGCGCATAGCAAGCTCTCACAAACAGCAATATGATAATGACCAGATAATCTGTTTTTTGTTATGTTGATTGAGGGATAAATATTGGCCAGGACACTGGGGATAACTCCCCCACTCTTCTTCAAAATAGTGCCATAGGATCTTTTACGTCCACTTGAGAGACAGACGGGACCTCGTTTTAACGTCTCATCTAAAAGAAGGCACCTCCAACAGTGCAGCACTCCCTCAGCACTGCACTGCACTGGAGTGTCGGCCTAGATTTTTTTTTTGTGCCCAGGTCCCTGGAGTTGGAATTGAACCTACAAACTCCTGACTCGGAGGCTACCCATTGACCACAGCTGGAACAGCTGATCTGGTCATGATCACATTGCTGTTTGTAGGAGCATGCTGTGTGCAAATTAGCTGCTGGGTTTCTTACATTGTAATAGCGACCAGACTTCAAAAAGTACTTCATTGACTAAAGCGCTGTGGGATGTCGTGAAGCACGGTGTCATTGCAAGTCTTTCTTTCCCATGACACGATCTAGAACGCACCAGCGCCTGTAGCCTGATGTCAATCCCCACACCTCACCTGGTTCTCTGCTGGGAAGGATTAAAACGCAGAAGCCAAATCACTGAGCTGCTCATAACGCGAAAGCAATAGTTGTTGGCATGTGGCTAATGACTGAATCTTCCACACTGATGGCTGTGGCTTCTGCTCATCCAAGGTGCCAGTTTCACTGAGTGAACCACATCCCTTCTTTACCATTTAAGCTACGTGACCCACAATGATTATAGATTGAAGCTTCACCATTACTCTGACAGCAAAATTGGTAAAAAAAAAAATATAGTTTTCTGTTAAATGCCTCATTGAACAAGATAAATGTTGTTTTATTTTCAACGCACTTGATGTCTTGTTCTTGAATGTGACGTGCTCAATGATGCAGGCGGATATTGAGTCACGCAAGCTAAGAAACCACGTCTGAGCTATATAACTTTAAGCTACTCATAGATCGCCTTTAGTGTAGTGAAATGGCCATTGCTTTATTCACAGGGGCAGGAGCGGAGGGATGGGTAAACTACATAACTGATGCTCAATAGGAATTTGGCAGGAGATTGAGAAAGGTGATCTAAGGCTTGTTCGAATAAATATGTTTTTTTAGAGGGGTGGGTGAGGTTGAAGGTGGAAAGAGATTTATTTATTCATTCCTGGGGTGTGGGTGTCGCTGGCAAGGCCGGCATTTATTGCCCATCCCTGATTGCCCTCGAGAAGGTGGTGGTGAGCTACCACCTTGAACCACTGTTCTTTGTACCGGTTTGGTTCAACTGAGTGTTTCACTAATGCCATTTCAGAGGGCAGTTAAGAGTCAAACACATTGCTGTGGGTCTGGAGTCACACATAATCCAGACCGGGTAAGGACGGCAGATTTCCTTCCCTGAAGGGCATTAGTGAACCAGATGGGTTTTTACGACAATCCGGTAGTTTCACGGTCACCATTACCGATACTAGCTCTTTATTCCAGATTTATTAAATTAACTGAATTTAAATTCCCCAGCTGCCGTGGTGAGAATTGAACTCGTGTCTCGGGATCACTAGTCCAGGCCTCTGGATTATTAGTCCATTAACATAACCAATATGCTAAGGTTCCCTGTGTCTAGGTCTAGATCTAGCAAAACAAAGGCGTTTGGGAAGTGAATTTATTGCCAGGCTCTGGTGGTTGCTGCAGTGTAGAGAGAGGCCCAGTGGACCTGAACTCCTGGATAGGAACTTCCTGATTGAAAGGTATGTGCTCATAACCTTCATGTGATTATAAAATCACAAGGCCTTATGGAAGATGCAGTGGAGAGTTGCGAGAAGGGACTTGAATTATGTGAAGCGACTCGACAAGTTGGGATTGTTCTCTTTGGAGCAGAGAAGGTTAAGAGGAGATTTAATAGAGGTGTTCAAAATTCTGAAGGGTTTTCATGGAGTAAATAAGCAGAAACTGTTTCCACTGGCGGGAGTGTCGGTAACCAGAGAACACAGATTTAGGATAGTTGACAAAAGAACCAGGGGGGAATGAGAAGCTTTGTTTTGTGCAGCGAGTTGCTATGATCTGGAATGCACTGCCTGAAAGGGCGGAAGGAGGAAGCAGATTCAGTAGTAACTTTCAAAAAGGAATTGGATAAATACTTGAAGGGGATACATTTGCAGGGCTGTGGGGAAAGAGCAGGAGAAGTGGGACTAAGTGGATCGCTCTTTCAAAGAGCCGGTACATAGAAAAAAAACATAGAAAATAGGTGCAGGAGCAGGCCATTCAGCCCTTCTAGCCTGCACCGCCATTCAACGAGTTCATGGCTGAACATGAAACTTCAGTACCCACTTCCTGCTTTCACGCCATACCCCTTGATCCCCCGAGTAGTAAGGACTTCATCTAACTCCCTTTTGAATATATTTAGTGAATTGGCCTCAACTACTTCCTGTGGTAGAGAATTCCACAGGTTCACCACTCTCTGGGTGAAGAAGTTTCTCCTTATCTCGGTCCTAAATGGCTTACCCCTTATCCTTAGACTGTGACCCCTGGTTCTGGACTTCCCCAACATTGGGAACATTCTTCCTGCATCCAACCTGTCCAAACCCGTCAGAATTTTAAACGTTTCTATGAGGTCCCCTCTCACTCTTCTGACTCCAGTGAATACAAGCCCAGTTGATCCAGTCTTTCTTGATAGGTCAGTCCCACCATCCCGGGAATCAGTCTGGTGAATCTTCGCTGCACTCCCTCAATAGCAAGTATGTCCTTCCTCAAGTTAGGAGACCAAAACTGTACACAATACTCCAGGTGTGGCCTCACCAAGGCCCTGTACAACTGTAGCAACACCTCCCTGCCCCTGTACTCAAATCCCCTCGCTATGAAGGCCAACATGCCATTTGCTTTCTTAACCGCCTGCTGTACCTGCATGCCAACCTTCAATGACTGATGTACCATGACACCCAGGTCTCGTTGCACCTTCCCTTTTCCTAATCTGTCACCATTCAGATAATAGTCTGTCTCTCTGTTTTTACCACCAAAGTGGATAACCTCACATTTATCCACATTATACTTCATCTGCCACGCATTTGCCCACTCACCTAACCTATCCAAGTCACTCTGTAGCCTCATAGCATCCTCCTCGCAGCTCACACTGCCACCCAACTTAGTGTCATCCGCAAATTTGGAGATACTACATTTAATCCCCTCGTCTAAATCATTAATGTACAATGTAAACAGCTGGGGCCCCAGCACAGAACCCTGCGGTACCCCACTAGTCACTGCCTGCCATTCCGAAAAGTACCCATTTACTCCTACTCTTTGCTTCCTGTCTGACAACCAGTTCTCAATCCACGTCAGCACACTACCCCCAATCCCATGTGCTTTAACTTTGTACATTAATCTCCTGTGTGGGACCTTGTCGAAAGCCTTCTGAAAGTCCAAATATACCACATCAACTGGTACTCCTTTGTCCACTTTATTGGAAACATCCTCAAAAAATTCCAGAAGATTTGTCAAGCATGATCTCCCTTTCACAAATCCATGCTGACTTGGACCTATCATGTCACCATTTTCCAAATGCGCTGCTATGACATCCTTAATAATTGATTCCATCATTTTACCCACTACTGAGGTCAGGCTGACCGGTCTATAATTCCCTGCTTTCTCTCTCCCTCCTTTTTTAAAAAGTGGGGTTACATTGGCTACCCTCCACTCCATAGGAACTGATCCAGAGTCAATGGAATGTTGGAAAATGACTGTCAATGCATCCGCTATTTCCAAGGCCACCTCCTTAAGTACTCTGGGATGCAGTCCATCAGGCCCTGGGGATTTATCGGCCTTCAATCCCATCAATTTCCCCAACACAATTTCCCGACTAATAAAGATTTCCCTCAGTTCCTCCTCCTTAATAGACCCTCTGACCACTTTTATATCCGGAAGGTTGTTTGTGTCCTCCTTAGTGAATACTGAACCAAAGTACTTGTTCAATTGGTCTGCCATTTCTTTGTTCCCCGTTATGACTTCCCCTGATTCTGACTGCAGGGGACCTACGTTTGTCTTTACTAACCTTTTTCTCTTTCCATACCTATAGAAACTTTTGCAATCCGCCTTAATGTTCCCTGCAAGCTTCTTCTCGTACTCCATTTTCCCTGCCCTAATCAAACCCTTTGTCCTCCTCTGCTGAGTTCTAAATTTCTCCCAGTCCCCAGGTTCGCTGCTATTTCTGGCCAATTTGTATGCCATTTCCTTAGCTTTAATACTATCCCTGATTTCCCTAGATAGCCACGGTTGAGCCACCTTCCCTTTTTTATTTTTACGCCAGACAGGAATGTACAATTGTTGTAATTCATCCATGCGTTCTCTAAAAGTCTGCCATTGCCCATCCACAGTCAACCCCTTAAGTATCATTAGCCAATCTATCTTAGCCAATTCATGCCTCATACCTTCAAAGTTACCCTTCTTTAAGTTCTGGACCATGGTCTCTGAATTAATTGTTTCATTCTCCATCCTAATGCAGAATTCCACCATATTATGGTCACTCTTCCCCAAGGGGCCTCGCACAATGAGATTGCTAATTAATCCTCTCTCATTACACAACACCCAGTCTAAGATGGCCTCCCCCCTAGTTGGTTCCTCGACATATTGGTCTAGAAAACCATCCCTTATGCATTCCAGGAAATCCTCCTCCACCGTATTGCTTCCAGTTTGGCTAGCCCAATCTATGTGCATATTAAAGTCACCCATTATAACTGCTGCACCTTTATTGCATGCACTCCTAATTTCCTGTTTGATGCCCTCCCCAACATCACTACTACTGTTTGGAGGTCTGTACACAACTCCCACTAACGATTTTTGCCCTTTAGTGTTCTGCAGCTCTACCCATATAGATTCCACATCATCCAAGCTAATGTCTTTCCTAACTATTGCATTAATCTCCTCTTTAACCAGCAATGCTACCCCACCTCCTTTTCCTTTTATTCTATCCTTCCTGAATGTTGAATACCCCTGGATGTTGAGTTCCCAGCCCTGATCATCCTGGAGCCACGTCTCCGTAATCCCAATCACATCATATTTGTTAACATCTATTTGCACAATTAATTCATCCACCTTATTGCGGATACTCCTTGCATTAAGACACAAAGCCTTCAGGCTTGCTTTTTTAACACCCTTTGTCCTTTTAGAATTTTGCTGTACAGTGGCCCTTTTTGTTCTTTGCCTTGGGTTTCTCTGCCCTCCACTTTTCCTCATCTCCTTTCTGTCTTTTGCTTTTGCCTCTTTTTTGTCTCCCTCTGTCTCCCTGTATAGGTTCCCATCCCCCTGCAATATTAGTTTAACTCCTCCCCAACAGCACTAGCAAACACTCCCCCTAGGACATTGGTTCCGGACCTGCCCAGGTGCAGACCGTCCGGTTTGTACTGGTCCCACCTCCCCCAGAACCGGTTCCAATGCCCCAAGAATTTGAATCCCTCCCTGCTGCACCACTGCTCAAGCCATGTATTCATCTGCGCTATCCTGCGATTCCTACTCTGACTAGCACGTGGCACTGGTAGCAATCCCGAGATTACTACTTTTGAGGTCCTACTTTTTAATTTAGCTCCTAGCTCCTTAAATTCTTTTCGTAGGACCTCATCCCTTTTTTTACCTATGTCGTTGGTACCAATGTGCACCACGACAACTGGCTGTTCTCCCTCCCATTTCAGAATGTCCTGCACCCGCTCCGAGACATCCTTGACCCTTGCACCAGGGAGGCAACATACCATCCTGGAGTCTCGGTTGCGTCCGCAGAAACGCCTATCTATTCCCCTCACCATCGAATCCCCTATCACTATCGCGCTCCCACTCTTTTTCCTGCCCTCCTTTGCAGCAGAGCCACCTACGGTGCCATGAACTTGTCTGCTGCTGCTGCCCTCCCCTGATGAGTCATCCTCCCCAACAGTACTCAAAGCAGTGTATCTGTTTTGCAGGGGGATGACCACAGGGGACCCCTGCACTATCTTTCTTGCACTGCTCTTCCTGCTGGTCTTCCATTCCCTATCTGGCTGTGGACCCTTCTCCTGCGGTAAGACCAACTCACTACACGTGATACTCACGTCATTCTCAGCATCGTGGATGCTCCAGAGTGAATCCACACTCAGCTCCAATTCTGCAACGCGGACCGTCAAGAGCTCGAGGCGGATACACTTCCTACACATGTAGCGCCCAGGGACACCGGAAGTGTCCCCGAGTTCCCACATGGTACAGGAGGAGCATATCACATGGCCGAGCTCTCCTGCCATGTCTTAACCTTAGATACCCTTAAATTGGTAATAACAATGTTACAGTTCACTTACTGATATAAAAAAGAAAAGAAAAGCTACTCACCAATCACCAGCCAATCACTTACCCCATTGGCTGTGACGTCACTTTTTGATTACTTTCTACTTCTATTTTGCTTTCTCTCCCGCTGTAGCTGCACCGGTACGTCTTTTATAGGCCGCTCCGACACTGGCTCTCGATCTCCCGCTGGGCCTTTGACAGGTCGCTCCCCTCTCACCAACTGCCGCTGGCTCTCGATCTCCCCCTGGGCTTTTGACAGGTCGCTCCCCTCTCACCAACTGCCGCTGGCTCTCGATCTCCCCCTGGGCTTTTGACAGGTCGCTCCCCTCTCACCAACTGCCGCTGGCTCACGATCTCCCGCTGGGCTTTTGACAGGTCGCTCCCCTCTCACCAACTGCCGCTGGCTCACGATCTCCCGCTGGGCTTTTGACAGGTCGCTCCCCTCTCACCAACTACAGGTATGATGGGACGAATGGCCAACAGCTCTGCCGTAAGTTTCTACGACAACCCAGAGCAAGAAAAGGCCATTTGGCCCAACAGTACCAGCACATCCAGACTCCACGGCTGATTTATTCTAACATGGGTTCCCCTCAACATCTGCTGAATCCCTTCTTTTAAGCTACTTTCCATTTCCCGCCTGACCGCCCCTATTACCTTCAATCCCTCTCCTCGTCACACATCAGTCCAGCTCCTTTTAAAGGTGTCCGTTGACCCCAAGTCTGTTCCCTTGTCTCAGGACACAGGTAGCATCTGTGGAGAAACAGAGGTTCGTCCAGATATCGAGTCTCAAGACCTTCTAAAGACCCTTACTCAGGACTGGGAGATGTTACAGATGAACAGCGTTTAAAAAGGGACACAAGATGGGAATAAAGGGGGAAAAAAAAGAAGACCCAGGATAAGAAATGGAATATTGTTTGGATAGAGAACAGGAGATGGTTAAAGAAAGACTTGGATTTATATAGCACCTTTCACAACCACTGGACATCTCAAAGCGCTTCACAGCCAATGAAGTACTTTTGGAGCGTAGTCACTGTTGTAATGCAGGAAACGCGGCAGCAAATTTGCGTACAGCAAGCTCCCACAAACAGCAATGTGATAATGACCAGATAATCTGTTTTTTTGTTATGTTGCTTGAGGGATAAATATTGGCCCAGGACACTGGGGAGAACTCTCTTACTCTTCTTCAAAATAGTGCCGTGGGATCTTTTACATCCACTTGAGAGAGCAGACTGGGCCTCAGTTTAACATCTCATCCAAAAGGCGGTATCTCCGACAGAGCAGCACTCCCTCAGCCATGCGCTGGTGTGTCAGCCGAGATTTACGTGCTCAAGTCCCTGGAGTGGGACTTGAACCCACATTCTGCTGACTCAGACAAGAATGCTACCCACTGAGCCACAGCTGACAGATTAGATGGCAGGCGTGCTATTAGCAGGTGATGAAAGGAGGGACAAAGGAATCAAAGAACTGAAAACCACGTGCAGGACACCGAGAGTGAGTGAATAGCTAAAGGAGGGATAATTAGAATGGGAAGCGGGGAAAACCAGCAAGCAGCAGTGGCCTGGGAGTCTGGTGGAAGCAGGTCGTCATCAAGGGTGCAGATCACCCCTGCAGTAGTATTTGGGGGTGGGGTCCACTACCCATGTACCGACCCGCTCCCTGCCCTCATCCCCAGGATATGCCGGTGCACCCATCCCATATTGCCACCACTGACGGCCAGAGAGAAAATGGGAGTTTTAACCAATGCGTGAGGTTGTTGAAGTCAATGTTAAAGCCGGAGGACGACAAAGTGCCGACAACAACAACTTGTATTTATATAGCGCCTTTAACGGAACAAAATATCCCAGAGTGCTTCACAGGAGTGTTAACGAACAATGTTTGACTGCAAGCCACTAAAGGAGATATTGGGGCAGATGAGGTAGGTTTTAAGGAGTGTTTTAAAGGAGGGAAGAGAGATTCCGAGCCTAGGCAGCTGAAGGCAAGGCCGCCCATGGTGGAGCGATTAAAATCGGGGTTGCGCCAAAGGCCAGAATTGGACGAGCGCAGAGATCTCGGAGGGTTGAAGGCCGGAGGAGATTATGGCGATGGGGATGTATCTTGCAGAGAGATGAGGTTTTGTTGCTCGAGCTGACTCTGCGCTTTGTTGGAACAGTACAGGAGGCCAAGGTCAGAGGTCAGTGTGGGAGTGAGGCGGCGAATTGAAATGACAAGCGACAGGGAGCTTGGGGTGGTGCTGGCAAACAGAACGGTGTTCCGTAAAGCGATCATCTAATCTGCCAGTGGCCTCCGTGCTATAAAGCAGGCTGCACCCTGGGCAGCGGATACATGACACTTGGTTGGAGCAAGTATGCGTAAATTGCTCTCTCTCTCTCTCACATACTCTCACACACATGTGCACACGTACGCTCTAACACACACACACACACACTCTCACACAGACACACACACACACATTCTCACTCTCTCAAACTCTCACTCTCCGCGCACACAAACACACACTCTCACACACACACACACTATTCTCACACACACACACACACACACTCTCACACAGACACACACACACTCTCACACACACACACACTCACACACACACACTCTCACACACGCACTCTCACACACACACATACTCTCACACACACACATACTCTCACTCTCTCACACACACTCTCACACAGACACACACACACTCTCACACAGACACACACACTCTCACACACACACACACACACACTCTCACACTCACACAGACACTCACACACACACTCTCACACAGACACACACACTCTCACACACACACACACTCTCACACTCACAGACACTCACACACACACTCTCACACTCATCACACTCACACACACACTCTCACTCTCTCACACCCACTCATACACTTCCTTAATCTCATGCACACTCTCTCACTCTCACACATACATACACACTCACACTCTCTCACTCTCATTCTCACTCACTCTCACTCTCACACACTCACTCTCAGTCACACATACACTCTCACTCTCTCACTCACACTCTTGCACACTTTCACTCTCGCTCTCTCTCTCACACACACACTCTCACCCTCACACACTTTCACTCTCACCATCGCACACTCTCACTCACACACACTTTCACTCTCGCTCTGTCTCTCACTCTCCTTCTCACTCTCACTCTCTCACACACATACACATAATCTCGAGTGTTTGCAGGCCCTGACCTGAGAATTTCCAGCTTTATTTTCAGCTTTCCAGCAACTGCAGTATTCCATTGTTTTTGTTCCCTTATCTCCAAGCCTGTACCACTTCCACAATCCTGTAGGGAGAAGTGTGTACTAATCTCCAGCCTTGCTTTGTCTCTTCATTTGTTCTCAGGAAAGCAAACCCACAAAGTACTAGATTTTATTGAATTCACAGCTTGCACCCGGTGGGATTTGATTTCATGATCTCATAACGACTGCGCTGCCATACATTGGAGCTTGTGATTCCGGTACTTGCGTCCTTTAATCCTACCCTCATTGTCAAGCTAAAGAGGTCACTTACTTCAACCATATCTCTACGTTTGATTATTTTAAAGACCTGGATCAAGTCTCATCATGGCCTTCCTTTCTCCAGACAAAGTAACTGTAATTGCTGAACCTCTGCCTAACTGTTCCCCAAGGCTTGTAATCATTCACATATCTTCCCCCACGTCTCTGAAATAACACATGTTAAATTATATATATGTTATTCAATAAGACACAGTGCACACTATAATTGTAACTAATATGCAGTCATGGCCATTCTTATTTTAGTCATTCTCATGATGTGGGCTTCGCGAGCAAGGCCGGGATTTATTGCGCATCCCTTGTTGGTCTGAGAATGTGGTGGTGAGCCGCCTTCTGTCTGATACGATTGAGTGGCTCGCTGGTCCCCCTCAGAGGGCAGTTAAGAGTCAAACACATTGGCGTGGGCCTGGAGTCACACATAGGCCCAGACTGTGTAAGGGTGGCAGGTTTCCTTCCCTAAAGGGCATCAGTGAACCAGTTGGGTTTTTTACGTCCATCCAACAGCCAAATGGTCACTTTGACTGTTTGCAGCATTTTATTTCCAGATTTTTTTTTTAAAACGGAGTTAAAATTGTCAAACAGCCACGGTGGGATTTGAACTCGTGCTCTCGACTTGTACACGGCAAAATTCAACGAAATAATGTGTTATATTGACCCATTAATCTGTTTTTGGTTGTTGGAGGCATGTTGGCCACAGGAATTACCCCGCTCTATTTTGTATAGTGTCAGGGGATCTTTTACATACACCTAAACAATTCAGGCATCTGAAAAGACAGTCACTCCTTCAGTACTGTATCGAACTGTCAACCTAGATTATGTGCTTAAATCCACTGAACCCACACCTGGTTTGAGACAAAAATGCTACCAATTGAGCTGAACTGGAACATAACTATAGTTAGAGAGTTCATTATCCTTTAATATCCCTTTAGCTGTGTTTTGCTGTACAACCCACGTTGCCAGCTGCTGGATTGACCCTGCATGTATTCTGTGGGGTGGGCTTGGGAATAAAGGATAACTGCGCACCTGGGAGATTAATTCGAGTGTGTATATACTCTGAAGTCACAAGCACTTCTCGCATACGTACAGCAGGCACTAATGCAGGGATGCCATTCTGGCCCGAACCTGTCATGGTGTTGGGGAGATGGGGGCAAGTGAAAATACATGGAAGGGGCTCTATGGATGGTATGAGACCGCGAGTTGCTTGCACATTTCACATAAGTGACTTACGAGGTATCTTCTTCTCTTGCGCCTCCTGATTTTAATCGTCCCATCATTGGCAGCCGTGCCTTCAGCTGCCTGGGCCCTAAGCTCGGGAAATCCCTCCCTATGCCTCTCTGCCTCTCTACACCTCTCTACTCTCTTAAGACGCTTGTAAAACATACCTCTTTGACTAAACCCTGTCCTACCATCTTCTCGTATGGCTCGGTGTCAATTCTTTTTTATATTGCATGTGTGATTCACCATGGGATGATTTACTGTGTAAAAGGTGCTGTATAAATGCAAGTTGTTGTTGAGAGTATTTGAGCACTTAGAACAAGAAATAGGAGCTGGAGTAGGCCATCTGGCCCTTTGAACCTACTCCGCCATTCAGCAAGATTATGGCTGATCTTCTACCTCAACTCCACCTTCCCGCACTATCTCCATATCCCATAATTCCCTTCGTTCTCAAAAATGTATCCATCTCTGCCTTGAACATTCTCAATGACTGAGTATCCACAGCTCTCTCGGGTAGAGAATTCCAAAGATTCACAAGCCTCAAAGTGAAGGCATTTCTCCTCATCTCAGTCCTAAATAGCCTACCCCTTATTCTGAGCCTGTGACCCTGTATTCTAAATTCCCCAGCCAGGGGAAACATTTTCCCAGCATTAAACCTGTCAAGCCCCTTCAGAATTTTATATGTTTCAATTAGATCAGCTCTCATTCCTCTAAACTCTAGGGAATATCGGCCTAGTCTACTCAATCTCTCCTCACTGGGCAATTCCCTCATCCCAGGAACCAGTCTAGTGAACCTTTTGTTGCACTCCCTCTAAGGCAGGTATGTCTTTCCTTGGGTAAGGAGACCAGAATTACCCAGTACTCCAGGTGTGCCCTCACTACAGGAACAGGAGTAGGCTATTCAGCTCCTCAAACTTGTTCAACCATTCATTCAATCAGATCATGGCTGATCCGTGTCTCAACTCCATTTACCCACCTTTGCTCCATATCCTTATCGAACTAAATTCTAGCAATCTCAGTCTTGAATATTTCAACTGACCCAGTATCCCTGAGAGGATTCCAGATTTCTTTATGTGAAAAGGTGCTTTTTTTAATTCATGGGACATGGATGTCGCTGGCAAGGCAAGCATTTATTGCCCACCCCTAATTACCCTCGAAGTGGTGGCTTCCTCGGCCATTTCAGAGGGCAGTTAAGGGCCAACTACATTGCGGTGGGTCTGGAGTCACATATAGGCCAGGTAAGGACGGCAGATTTCCTTCCCGAAAGGACATTAGTGAACCAGATGGGTTTTTACGACAATCCGGTCGTATCATGGTCACCATTACTGATGCTACTTTTTTTATTCGAGATTTATTTAATTAATTGAGTTTAAATTCCCCAGCTGCCATGGTGGGATTTGAACTCATGTCACTGGATCATTAGTTCGGAGACTAATTTAACTCCTAAATGGCCTGTCTCTAATTTGAAGATTATGCTCTCATGTTACCAGAGGTAGCATTTTTATCTCTTGAGTCTCTTGTTGTAAGTCTAGAGTAAGACAGAAATATTTTCTCACCCTATCAAATTCATTTTACACACCTTGATTAGACCATTCCTTAACTTTCTAAATTCAAGCGAATAGGAGCCAATTTTATCCAACCTGTCCTCCTAATGTAGCCCTTGAAGCCCTGGTATCATTCTGGTGATTCTGCGCTGTCGTCCTTCCAAGGGCAAGATATTCTTCCTGAGGTTCGGTGTCCATAACTGAACACAGCACGCCAGACAGAGACTGACCAAGACTCTGAAGAACTGAAGCATAACTTCCTCACTTTTGAATTCCAACCCCCTTGAGATAAAGGCTGACATTCCATTAGCCTGTTGAATTACTCCTTGCGCTTGTGCACTAGCTTTTAGTCTCACCATTAAGAAAATATTCCGATTTGTCTTCGTTGGACTTAAAGTGGATGACCTCTCATTTCCCCATCTGGCACTGTTTGGCTGCTTTAGTCTCTCTTTTGTCCCTTTGTAAACTCCTGCTCTCTTCTACAACTTACTATGCCTCCTACAAGTGTCAGCAGCAAACTTTGATATGCAACTCTCAACTTCCTTCGTCCAAGTCATTATTATGCGTGGTGAAAAGCTCATGCAACAGGACAGATCCCTGGGAACACGCGTCACATCCCCCAATCCGAGAACATTCTCCTTATTCCCCGTTCTCTGTCTCCTACCTCCCAACCAATTACCAATCCATATCACAAGGTTACCTTCAATTCTGATCGCTCTCATATTTGCTAATAATCTCTTGTGCGGAACCTTATCAAATGCCTTCTGGAATTCGATGTAGACAACATCCATAGACACTCGCCTATCCACCATACTAGTCCGATATGACCTACCTGTCACAAATCCACGCTGACTCACCAATCGGCTGACACTTGTCCACATGTTCGGTTACTTCTCCACATTTGATGTTAAACTGACGGATCTCCCTTTTTGTTTCTTTTACCACCTTGAATAAGTTCTGCTCTTCTCCCAGACGGGATTTCCGTTTGTCTCTTTTACTATATCAGATCTCCCACCCTTCTTAAATAATTTGCAATCTTCCAATCCAAAGGCACAATTCCTCAATCTAAAGAACTTTGGAACATTATGACTGAAGCACCTGCAATTTCCTCACACATCAGCAATGTAGCTGGAGGTTTTGGCATCCTTTAGTAGCGGATGGGCCTGCTTGGAATTCTGACAGTCAGCCAGTCCCATGCGCTAGGATCCTTGCATCCTGACAACTCACGTTTTACAAGGTAGGCTGGTGAGCTCGGCATATGTTCCTGTTCAGCTGCACAGCCGCGCAGCGCTCTGGAAGTCCCGGGCAACCGGTTCACCCAGCTTTTAAATGGAAAAACCGCGCATGCGCAGAGATTTGAATGGCCGCACAGCAAATTAAAGGGGCCTTGCACCCAAAGAGAAAATTAGAGGGTACGTTGCCGGTGACTGGTTGGGAGATCCAGGAACTGGGAAGTTTCTGGTGTCATCGGACAAACTGGTGCTTTTTCATTTGTTTGTGCTGTCAGTGGAGCTCCCACATCTGGAGTCAACATCTGTAATGTAAAAGTGTCGTGTAGCTGCTTTTCTCAGCTGTGGCTTAGTGGGCAGCACTCTCGCCTCTGAGTCAGAAGATTGTGGGTTCAAGTCCCACTCTAGAGACATGAGCATAAATATCTAGGCTGACACTACAAGGCAGTGCTGAGGGAGTGCGGTACTGTCAGAGGTGCCGTTTTTGAATGAGACGTTAAACCGAGGCCTCGTCTGCTCTCTCTGGTGGACATAAAAGATCCCATGGCACTATTTTGAGGAAGAGCAGGGGAGCATTTTTTCCTGGCTAGTACTTATCCCTCAATCGGTGTAGGAAACACAATAGCCAATGCACACAGCAAGCTCCCACAAACAGCAGTGCAAAAATGACCAGATCATCTCATTTTAGTGATGTTGGTTGAGGGATAAATATTGGCCAGGACACCGCGGTGGGAGAACTCGCCTTACTCTTCTTCGAAATAATGCCACGGGATCTTTTATGTGCACCTGAGAGGGCAGACAGGGCCTCGGCTTAGCGTCTCATCCAAAGGATGGGTCCTCTGACAGTGCGGCTCTCCCTCAGTGCTAGATTTATGTGCTCTAGTCTGTCTGAGTGGAGCTTGAACCCACAACTTCTGAATCAGAGGCAAGGGTGCTACCCACTGAGCCACGGCTGACACCTTAAGGGACACAGGTTAAGAAAAGGTAGGCCTTCCCGACCACTGGTGTAGGCCAATCTGGCCAGTTGACTTTGGTGGAGCTGTTGCTTTGCAATCCACCCGCACACACACTGGGGAGCCGGCGACACTGAACACTTTATGTGCACTGGTTTCGTTTGCGGGGTTGTCAGTGACAACCGTATTGCTATCAGAACTAACCCTGGTTCTGATAGCAATACGGTTGCTATCCAGGAATAAATGGGGTATTATTAGACGCTGCTTTTAACGGATTTCATCCGTAATATTTGTGCACTTCAATACGAAGCTGTGAAATGCTTTTTAAAAAAAAAAATGTCATGCCATGCATCGAATTCTCATCACTAAAATATTGAACCTAGTTGCATGACATTGAGATGCTAATACATTCCTGATGGCCTACTATTTATTTTCAAATTCATTTCGCTAGAAATTCTGCAAATACAATGAGTTTGAGTCACTTAAAAATCTGTCGGGTAATTTGAAAGTAAAATGTAATTAAAAAAACAATTATTTACTTTTATGTAATATCTGCACTAGTAACACTTTTGTGTTCTCAGTGTCATTTTTAATCATTTTTCTATCTGTGTGGTGTTTAAGGAACCTGCCGCACTGCATTATCGAAAGAAGTGAATTTGCGCTGGTGGAAGAGTAAATCGACTCTACTTTTGCACCAACACCGGGCCTGCAGTAACTCCCCCGCCATACTTGACCTGCATCTGCACAGAGTAATCAAAGGTTAAAGGTTCTACCTGCGAGCGCTGAAGAAATCCAGCTTATAAGCAGCCCCCAACCCTGATGGTTCAGTTGGAATGGTCAGTGGGTAATTGAGGGTGCTTTGACTGTGCGGGGATTGCAGCGGACTATAGACACACAGTTGTCTTTCTGTTGGCTGTGTAAGCAATAGGAACTGCAAGGATCCAGTTCCAGTGTAGGACTCTGCTGTTGGGTTCAGCAAGAAAGGAGCCTGCACAGTCATGATTGGCTGAACGGACTCCTCCTATACTGGAAGCTTTGACTCTCTGGCATTAAGAAAGAAAAGCTTGAGCACCACATCATATCTCATTGTCACTAAAGTTTCAAAGAAAGAACTTGCATTTATATAGTGCCTCAGGATATCCGAGAGCACATCACTGCCACTGAGCCACTTTTGAAGTGTAGTCATGGGAACAGGAGGAGGCCATTCAGCCCCTTGAGCCTGCTCCACCATTCAATCAGATTATGGCTGATCTATATCTCCACTTCATTTAACCGCCTTGGCTCCACATCTCTGGATGCCCTTACCTAACAAAAAGTTGGAAGTTGGGTGAAGACGGGATCAGGCCTGGCTGTCACGCCGCTCTTGACCGAATATGCTGCCTGCATTCGCGGTCGAAGCTCGCAGACGGACGATGGCCACTCGGGTGAGTGCTGCCCACAGAACTGTACAGCAGCAGATCAAACGGAGTGGGGAGGGTGAAATTTACCACCATTTTGTGTGGGGTGGGGGAGGCGGGGGGCGGGGGGCGGGGGAATTTACGTTGTTTGCGCCAGGCTGCTGCCACGGCACCCCGCTCCCCAGTGGTGAACCCATCTCCCTGATGCAGAGTCGGCAGCATGCCCTCCCCTTTAACAGAAGGGGAGAGGGCCCTGTGCTCCCACCAAGCATGATGTGTCCCTCCGCATAGCGCTGGGAAATTCCCGCGGTTAGCGCCCCAGTCCCACCCCCGAGAGGAAGTGGAGCGCGCGACATTGCGTGCCACCTCTTCTCGGCGGGTGAAGAGCCCAATTTAGCTGCCGGGGGCGGGACTCCTGCACCTGATGCAGCTGTACCGCCCCTGAATTTCGTCCCCTGAGTCTTAATGAAATGACTAACAAATGACTGATAAAATGCATTAAAAAGACAGGAGACAACAAATCTTGAGACAGCATCTCTGCGCGACTGATGTTAAAGGATTAGCTCCACGGGGGGTTTGAATGAGCTAGACCTTGTGCCTTGATTCAAACATTAATGGTAAATAGTGCCTCAGTGAGACAAGATTTGTGGTATCGAACCATCAAAGGACATACTGTGATTGTAGCTTACTTTACATTGTTCACTTCCTTTACAAGCATGTAAACAGTGATTGCTGCAACATGTCCAACTATCACCGAGATTTGTCAGTACCCCCTGCCTAGTACAAACTGAGGCACAATCTTTACTGTTATAGTCAGGGCGTTCTGTGCTTTTCAGTGGGTCGTCTTTTAAATAAAGCATCGGCATTGATTTCTGGCACATTTCATTTTTTCAATTAATCTTCATCAAGGACGATACTCCCATTCTGGCCACTCTGTGTCAGCATCATACATTCCCAGGTCAATGATCAGTACAGATTAGATCGAGAGTAAAACTTCTACATTGTCACCAAGCACACCCAGGCCAGGGAATAGCACGGGTTAGCTACAGAGTAAAGCTCGCACTACAATGTTACCAAGCACACCCAGGTCAGATAACAGCACGGGTAAGCTACAGGGTAAAGCTCCCTCTACGCTTACATTAGGCTGTCCCAAGCCGCAGGGAACGACTATTTCCTCTGCTTCGGGAGTTCACAAAGCGAGTGAGGAGAAAGGTTAGGTTTGGAATGTGGAAAGCTTGAGTGGTTGAGGCGGACCCCGCTGCATCTTTTGAGGGACACGTGAAGCAGTGGAAAATACAGGGCTACAGGAGATGAGAACATAAGAACATAAGAAATAGGAGCAGGAGCAGGCCACCTGGCCCCTCGAGCCTGCTCCGCCATTTAATAAGATCATGGCTGATCTGATCCTGGGCTCAGCTCCACTTCCCTGCCCGCTCTGCATAAACCTTCACTCCCTTATCGCTCAAAAATCTGTCTATCTCTGCTTTAAATATATTCAATGACCCACCTTAAGTATATTTAATGAAGTTATGAGATTAGATATGGATTGCTCCAGCAGAGAGCCAGCACAGACGCAGTGGGATAAATGGCTTCCTACTGTGCTGTAAACTTGTTCTCCTTCTGTAGGGGCAGCACATGCTTTGATGTCTGGTTTCCTCCAATCAGGCTCAATAACATGCCTGAACCATGGATGGACAGTCCCCAACGACACCGATGCCATAACGAACCATATCTCACATGAGCCTTTTCTGAGTGAGATTGCTGAGTTAGTGCCAATTAGTGCTGAGTTAGACCAGTTTTGTGTTGTGGGCTGACAAGACAGCAGGAGTTAGACAAGGGCTGTGCACAGCCATCTCTCAGAAACTCTTCAACAGCTGAAGCAGACGTTCATCTCCTCAATTCTTTCTCATCTCTTCATTCCACCTCACTACTACTTCTCTCGACCCCTCCACCATCTCTAAATTGCCAGACTGCTTGTCTGACATCCAGTTCTGGATGAGCAGAAATTTTCTCCAATTGAATATTGGGAAGACGGAAGCCATTGTTTTCTGTCCCCACCACAAACTCCGTTCCCTAGCCACTGACTCCATCCCTCTCCCCACCCCCTGTTTGAAGCTGAACCAGACTGTTCACAACCTTGGTGTCATATTTGATCCTGAAATGAGCTTTCAACCACATATCTGCAGCATCACTAAGATCGCCTATTTCCACCTCCGTAACATCGCCGGTCTCTGCCCTTGCCTCAGCTCTTCCACTGCTGAAACCCTCACCCATGCCTTTGTTACCTCTAGACTTGACTGTTCCAACGCACACCTGGCTAGCCTCTCACATTCTATTCTCCGTAAACTAGAGGTGATCCAAAACTTGGCTGCCCATGTCCTAACTCGTACCAAGTCCCGCTCACCCATCACCCCTGTGCTCGCTGACCTACATAGGCTTCCGGTTCAGCATCGCTTCGATTTCAAAATTCTCATCCTTATTTTCAAATCCCTCTAAGGCCTTGCCCCTCCCTATCTCTGTAATCTCCTCCAGCCCCACAACCCCCTGAGATATCGGCGCTCCTCTAATTCTCTTGAGCATCCCTGATTATAATCAACCATTGTTGGCCGTGCCTTCTGTTGCCTAGGCCCTAAGCTCTGGAACTCGCTGCCGAAACCTCTCCGCCTCGCTACCTCTCTTTCTTCCTTCAAGACGCTCCCTAAAACTTATCTCTTTGACCAAGCTTTTGGACACCTGCCCTGATTTCTACTTATGTGATTTGGTGTTAAATTATTTGATCTCATAACACTCCTGTGAAGCGCCTTGGGACGGTTCACTACGTTAAAGGCGCTATATAAATACAAAGTGGTGGTGTTGTTCAGGCTGGGTTGCGTCCTAGGTCGCAGAAGGGAAAGGTCAATAACTCAAGTCCTCTGCATCACCCGCTGCAACCCCATCCCACACAAGTACAGTGGCCCCCACCAAAAAGACCATCTAGCTTTTGCCCTATGCCACCACCCTGTATTATGTCACACCTTGGCTAAGTAGTCTCACTCTCATCTGAGCCAGAAGGCCTTGGGTTCAAGTCCCACTCCAGAGACTTGAGCACGAAATCCTGGCCGACACTCCAGTGCAGTACTGAGGGAGTGTGGCACTGTCAGAAGTGCCGCCTTTTGGATGAAATGTTAAACCAAAGCCACCACTGCCCTCTCAGATGTGTGTAAAAGATCCCAAGGCACTATTTCGATGAAGAGCTGGGGTGTTCCCCCCCCCCCCGCCCCCCACAGTGTCCTGCCCAATATTTATCCTTTAACCAACGTTGCTAAAACAGACAGGGCTGGAAATTGCCTACTGCCCTGTCAGAGGGAAGAGACGGAAAATTCAGCACTTTAACTTTGTCACGGCCTCCCAGCGTTTGGGGGGCGCTGTTTGAGGCGGTGTCGGGGCGGGTTTGCGTTGGAATTGGGGCGGTGTCCATCACATCAGTGCGCTGAGCATGTCAGCATGGCGTAGCAACATCCCTCTCCTTCACTTAAAGAGGAGGGACAACTGCCAGGCCGAGTGAGGCCTCCTTGGTGTCCACTGGGTCACCAGGGAGGGGTTTGGCCGGGCCAGCAGAGTCAGCCGACAATTTAAACAAAATGGCGGCCGCGGCGGTGCGCCCTCCTCTTTAAGGGCGGCCGCACCGCTCAGCCACGGGCAGCTGCCCACCTCGCGAAGCTGTTGGGAGCACCGACAAGCGGTTGGTGGACGATTCCGGGGCAAGGTCTCTTCCAGGGCGAGGACCAGGCGGTCTGCGCGGACGAGCGGAGCGGATGTCGGCGGAATGGGGTGGTAATGTTTTGCGCCTGCAGAAATTAGGAGAGCAATGTCCCGATCGTCATTGAGGCCACCCCGACCGGGCGGAAAAGCTTTACCGCCCCGTTACCGCCTCTGAGGCCGTAACAACCCTTAGAATAGGGGGCAATTTTGGCCCCACTATCTGGTCATTATCACATCGTGGGATGTGCTGAGCGCAAATTGGCTGCCACGTTTCCTACATTACAACAGGTGTTTAAGATCACGAGTTTTGCTCGAATAAAAAAAGGAGAAACTGTCTCCGGTGGCAGAAGGGTCGCGACCCTGAGGAGACAGATGCAAGGTAATCGGCAAAAGAACCAGAGGTGACATGAGGGAAGTTGTTTTACACAGCGAGTTGTGGAGATCTGGAATGCACTGCCTAAAATGGTGGTGCAAGCAGATTCAATATTAACTTCCAACAGGTAATTGGATAAATACTCGAAGGGGAAAACTTTACAGGGCTGTGGGGAAAGAGCAGGGGGAATGGAATTAATTGGTGGCTCTTTGAAAGAATCGGCACAGGCACGATGGGCCGAATGGCCTCCTCCTGTGCTATATCATTCTATGATTCTAAAGCCAGAGGCACATTTCCGATATCCAGACACACCAAGAGTGAGTGCATGTCTCGGCAGTGTACACAGCATGTAGATCATCTTCACAACTGCCAGGAGGTGGGAAACAATTCACATCCACCAGCAGTATGCACACCATTATCAGTGCAAAAATTATGCCCAAGGTCTCTGGTAGAGATCAAGGACAATGCATCTAAATTTTAACGTCAATGTCGGAAGGTTAAATCCTCTCCAATTACATGCAATATGTTTTAGATTATGTAGTTGTGGGGGACTGCAGCTTGTAATATTAGAATAATCAATGTCGATCACATAGGATGTACAAAGCACGGTGTAACCCGCCCTTGCCTGTATAGTGTGGTCCTTGTCTGAGAACAAAGGTTCGACTGAGTCCTGGAATAAAACTGGAAAAGTTGGTGTGTGTTTGTTAAAGTTCTAACAGCCGCTGACAGCTTTACTGGTTCTGGCAGCGTGTTGAGGCAGCGCAGACCCAAAGAGAAGATGGTCAGTTTTGCTTTGGAAGTGGTGGGACTGATTGACTGCAGACTGCTTAATCGCAATAAGCATTGGTGGGACAGCCTGTGCAGTTCCAAAGGGGAGTTTCAAGGGTTGGTCATTGTAAATTGTAGAAGAATAAAGAAAGCTTTGAATAAAAAATAACCTGCAGGCAGCGTTAAAACACAGATCTCTCCCTCGCTGCCTGGCGCAGCTAGAAACGTAATCTCCGTGGGCAGTGGAGGAGGGGGTGGGGGGAGGGGGGGGCGGTGGAGAGGGTAGGGGAAAGAATAAAGAAAGACTTGCATTTATCTAGCACCTTTCATGACCTGTAGTACCTTTTTGATGTGTCATCACTGATGTAGGAAACACGCCAATCAATTTGTGTTCTGCAAGATCCCACAGACAGCAATGTGACAATGACCAGATCATCGGTTTGTTAGTGA
Organism: Pristiophorus japonicus; assembly: GCF_044704955.1. Classification (NCBI taxonomy): domain Eukaryota; kingdom Metazoa; phylum Chordata; class Chondrichthyes; family Pristiophoridae; genus Pristiophorus; species Pristiophorus japonicus. The sequence continues at coordinate 13,373,669 of NC_091984.1, read as the reverse complement.
TGTTGGTTGAGGGATAATAATTTTGGCCAGCACACCTGGGAAAGAACTCCCCTGCTCTTCTTCAACACAGTGCTGTGTGATCTCCTGCGTCCACCTGAGAGGGCAGACGGGGATTCGCTTTAGCATCCCGTCAGAAAAATGGCACCTCTGACAGTGCAGCGCTCCCTCAGTACTGCACTCGGTTTTGCGCTCAACTCTCTGGAGTGGGACTTGAACTCACACCCTTTGGATTCAGAGGTGAGAGGACTACCCACTGAGCCATGGCTGACACAGTTGAAGGCCGATGGCCATGAGCCCAGTCGAGTGATACTCTGCAAGACTGACGTTACGGTGAGATGTGGCCTGTGCTCACAGTCCGTCTGCCTTATTCAGTGCAGTGCAGTAGGCTTGTCCTCAGTTTCAAACTTTAAAAAAAAGTCACATGGGATGTTTAACATTGATTCTTACCCCTCCCGTACCCCTTGTTATGGAATGAAACAGCACAGAGTGAGGCCATTTGGCCCATCGTTCCTGTGCTGACTCTTTGGTTGAGCTATTCAATTAATCCCACTGACCCATCTCTTTCCCCATAGCCCTGCAAATTTTTCCCTTCAAGTATTTAAGCAATTCTCTTTTGAAAATTACTATTGAATCTGCTCCCACCGCCCTTTCAGGCAGCGCGTTCCAGATCATAACAACTCGCTGTGTTTAAAAAAAAGTTTCCTCGTGTCAGCCCTGATCCTTTTGCCAATCACCTTAAATCTGCGTCCTCGAATTACCAACACTTCTGTTATAGTTTCTCCTTATTTTACCCTATCAAAATAATATTAAAATTGTAATTTTCAACAATATTAAATCTCCTCTTAATGAGAATAACCCCAATTGTTTCAGTCTCTCCACATAAGTGAAATCCCTCATCCCTGGTAAATCTTATCTTGACTGCTTGTTTGCTGCCATGCAGTCTATAACTCCGACTGGTCATTCTTGATGTGTGAGCCATGGGTGAGTGTTGACAGACAGTTCACATCACAGCCCGAGCCCTGTGTCCACGCATGAACACTGCCAACTGAAGAGAAATTAAGTGAGGGAGCACTGGTTGATTTCCTTCTCTTCCCCCACACCCCATCTCGAACCCAAGGCGACTGAGATTACCCAAAGTGTCCCAATTACTTCCCCAGCTGAAATCAGATAATGTTGTCCAGACCGGGAATCAAATAGCAATAACAACAACTTGCCATTAACAGAGTGGAACGTTTCAAGGTGCTTCACAGGAGCATAATCCGACGAAAATTGACTGAGCAACATGAGATACTCGCTAACCAAAAGCTTAGTGAAAGAGCTAGCTTTAAAGGAGTGTCTTAAAGGAGGAGAACGAGAGACGTAGAGAGGTTTAGGGAGGGAATAGGGCTTAGACCCCAGACACGGAAGGCACGGCTGCCAATGGTGGGCTGAAGGAAATGGGGGATGCGCAGAAGGCCAGAGTTGAGACATTGCTAACTCAGCTACTGACAGCTTTAACTGAGCTATTGAGGGAGACCATTTGAATGATTCCCATTTTGTTCCTCCCGATGATGAACTGACATGATAGAGACAGGCCATTTGGAAAGTAGTCTGTCAAAGTGACACTCGGGGAAAATGCCATCTGACAGCAGAGGCTGCAAGTGGTGACGAGGACGACACGACAGAGCGCTCACTGAAAAATGTCGCTTCCCCAAAACTGCCTTTTGCGGTGCAGGCTGAGGCTTGTCTCCTTATCAGCAGTCTCATCGGATGCAGAGCCAGCGCATGAGTCAGAACCCTCCTCGCAGGCAGAGCCCCAGCCATCTCCAGTCTGAATCTGACACGGATTAAGGCAGCCGCTCAGGGCAACCTGCAGAAACGTTGCTGGCGAGTCCGTCATCTGCACCAATACTCGAAGGCAAAACTCGAGCAAATGTAGCGGTCGGCTCGTTTTACCTCATAAACACTGCATGTAATTGGCAGGGAAAGCAGACTGGGAGCTTACCAGCATGATATCTGACACCAAGCCAGCAGCGAGTAAAGAGCTTTTCATCTGCGACAGACTGAACCCGACGCAGATTAATCTTACCACTCGCACGCCGACAGGATGTCACTGGTGTGGGACCATCACCTGCACCATGGCCATTGCTTCCATGGTGCCAAAGGCAAAGACTCGCCAATGTGTGCTGTTGGCTCAATTTACCTGGGAACCTCAGGAAAACAGTGGAAGTAATTGGCACGGAAATCATCGGGCGAAGGCTGACAGCAAAGTAATGTCACGATGAGAACCTCTGTGAGGTGCCTGTGACTGCCTTGTCCAAGGGCAACCTGTTGAGTCTCTCTTAACATGTTGCGCTTTGCCGGTTTTCCTTCCTTCCTCCCTCTTCCTGAAGATGCTGACTGCTGTCAGTGTACCGCTCCAGACGTGCTCTCCTTGTCTTGTTCGAAGTGACTGCTCCCCGTGTGATTGCGGTGGCTCAGGGGGCAGCACTCATGCTTCTGAGTCAGGAGGTTGCGGGTTCAAATCCCACTCCAGAGACTTCAGCACAAAATCTAGGCTGACACTCCCAGTGCAGTACTGAGGGAGTGCTGTGCTGTCGGAGGTGCCGACTTTCGGATGAGATGTTAAACCGAAGCCCCGTCTGCCCGCTCGGGTGGATGCACAAGATCCCATGGAACTATGTCGAAGAAGAGCAGGGGAGGTTCGTACCTGGTGTCCTGGCCAATGTTTATCCCTCAACCAACGTCTCTATCTGTAATAAAAACAGAAAATGTTGGAAATGTTCAGCAGGTCAGGCGGCATCGGTGGAATTAAATCCTTATGACATTGCTGTGTGTGAGATATTGGTGTGTGCAAATTGGCTGCCCCGTTTCCTGCGTTACACCAGCGACTACACCTCAAAAGTACTTAGTTGTGAGTAAAGCACTTTGGGACAAACTGAAATCATCAAAGGCGCTGTATAATTGCAAGTCTTTGTTTCTCTCTAAGGCGAGAGAAAGAGTAAGGTGCTTGGACTGGAGTGGGGGGGGGCGGGTGCTGTGTGGGAGCAGCCCACATGGCTCCTGTCCTCGCCCGATCCACACGCTGTGCAGTGTTGGGGGGCGGGGGCAGGAATCGATGGTTGGTAGCCTGCAATGGGAACCCTGGTCGATTTCCCCCTTCGCTCGCCCTGGAGCACTTGCCTGACCTCCAGACAGGCTGAGATCAGCAAACTTGGCCCGCCCTGGGGAATAGGAGCAGGGCCTTTCCGTTCGGTATGGTTCAGCTGCTTGCTGGCTTTGCCACCTGTGAGCTGCCGAGTATTGATCGGCTGAGTTTCAACCCTCAGATACAGCTGGAACTATATGAAGTGATTAGATTGTAAAATATTCATTGCAATTTAGATGCAACTGAGAGTAACTCAAAGCTCTATAGTTTGTAAAGCATCCGACACTACAAAGAAGAGTGAATTCTGCCGACATCAAAGAAAGTCTTTGAGAATGCACTCTCTGCAATGCAACCTGATTAAAACCCCCAAATGCTCCATTGTTTGGCATTTTTGCCCAATATTCCCTGTTCAAGGAGAACACCCGATGATCTCCTCTCGTTGAAAATGAACTGTTCATGTCTCTGCTTTTCAATTAGAAGCTGCTCACAGCTCACCCAGTGATATAATCCATGGGTAAATGGCGATGGGGCCATCAGGTCTGGGAGTGTGTGGTGAGCTGACGATTGACACTCCAGTGCAGTACCGAGAGAGTGCTGCACTGTCAGAGGTGCCATCTTTTGGATGAAGCATTAAAGCGAGGCCCCCTCAGGTGGATGTAAAAGATCCCATGGCACTACTGAAAGAAGAGTAGGGGAGTTCTCCCCAGAATTCTGGCCAATATTTATCTCTCAACTAAGATCACTAAAATCTGTTCATGATCACCTTGCTGTTTGTGGGAGCTTGTGTGCAGAATGGCTGCCACGTTTCCCACATTACAACAGTGACTACACTTCAAAAGCGTGCTGAGGTTATGAAAGGAGTAAGAAAAATGCAAGTCTTTCCTTCCTTCCTTTCTACCATGCTGTACATACATTCTGGTAGTGAGTAGATTGGGCCTATGCTCTCTGCGTTTAGAAGAATGAGAGGTGATCACATTGAAACATACAAGATTCTGAAGGGGATTGAGAGGGTAGATGCAGAGAAAATGTTTCCCCTTGTGGGGTAATCTGGAACTAGGGAGCATAGTTTCAGAATAAGGGGTCGTCCATTTAAGATATAAGATTCTGAAGGGGATTGAGAGGGTAGATGCTGAGAGGTTGTTTCCCCGGGCTGGAGAATCTAGAACTCGGGAGCACAGTCTCAGGATAATAGGTCGGCCATTTAAGACTGAGATGAGGAGGAATTTCTTCACTGGGGGTTGTGAATCTTTGGAATTCTCTACCCCAGAGAGCTGAGGATGCTGAATCATTGAGTATATTCAAGACAGATTTGGATAGATTGTTGGACCCCAGGGGGATCAAGTCAAATGGGGATCAGGCGAGAAAGTGGAGTTGAGTTCGAAGATCAGCCATGATCTTATTGGATGGCGGAGCAGGCTCGAGGGGCCATGTGGCCTGCACACATATGTTCTATGTTCTTGTATTCCTATATTCAATGCTATGGGAGATCCACCAGCCCAGCACAAAAAGGACTCGTATTGACAATGCACAAAGCAGCGATTGGGGAGGGGGAGGGATCTGTGTGGTCCTGGAGAGAGATGTCTTGTTTGGGCACCCATTAGCTACGCCACTTCACCATCTCCTCCCCTTCCCCCCCCCCCCCCCTCCCCCAATCACAGGAGGGACTGACGTCACAGTTTGGATTATTTTTCACCCTCGTCAGGGAAAGAAATGAAACTGTCAACAGACAACCAGAGGAATGACGAGGCTTCTAATTGAAAGCTTGCCTCTGGAGACTGGACATTGGCCACTGTAATGAAAACCGAAGAGGCAGAGCCATTTACACACTACCAGTAACCAAAAGACAGGTTACTGCATTGCCGCAACCCTTGGAACTGGCTTGGATTTTGTTTGGAAACATGCTCTTTAGTTTAGCAAAGAGTCAGACGCCAACTTGACAGATTGGATTCTTCAGCCGGTTAAAAGAAAGACTTGCATTTCTGTAGCGCCTATCACGACTTCAGGACGCCCCAACGCGCATTACAGCCATTGCAATACTTTGTGAAGTGTAGTCACTGTTGTAAAGTAGGAAGCGCGTCGGCAATATCGGTTGTCTCATTTTGGCATAGCGCTCGACTGCCGCCGGAGACCAGAGTGCGCCCGATGGATAGTTCCTCTGCTGCCACCAGGGAACTTGGTGGTTCAGGGACATTTTCCTCTCTCGAGTGCCAGGGAATGTGTATTGATTACTCCCCTGAAGTCCCATGGAAATGAGCCGCATTGGACCTGCCCCAAAACCCTGAGCAAAAACAAAAAGATCAAATTGCCAGCTGTCGGCCGCAGCTTTCCAGCTGGCAACACCAGAGGCCGACCAATCAGGGAGGCACACACACAATCGGCCACTTTCAGCAGCAACATGCTTTTGAAAGTATCAGGCCACCCTCCTAGAGCAAAAATATTGTCCCCCAACCATCCCATTGCCTGGATTTGGGTCAATCTATTTCAAGCATTGTGTTTATCCCCCTAGTGCGGTCTGCATTTGGGGTAAACACTGCCTGTTTGGTAGCTGCCGGCTCAAGGCATCCTTCTCCAAAGCATGCCATCATGTGTCACGGCTGTAAATCGGTGACTGGTTCCCACCCACTCTGTAGAAACCCAGCTCTTTTCTCTGTGCAGTGTCCCTATTCCGCAATGCCTCACCTACTATCTTTAATTGACTGTTCGCCAGTCCCGCAGCAGACAGATTGAGTAATCCTCTCAAATCCTGTCTGTTGAAGAAGTCCCTCACAGTACTGAAGAATTCAACACTGAACTCTTGAGGTTTGTGTGTAAGGCAGGGTCCTTGCTGACTCTCTGCCTCCACTTTCCTTGTGCATCAATATGGAGTATCTCTGCGCCTCCGATCGCCTACTGTCTCTTGGTACTAAAAGGGCTGCATTATGAGAACAGGTTGCATAGACCACCAGGCTTGCATTCCCTTGAGTATAGAAGATTACGGGTTGATCTATTTGAGGCATTTAAGATGATTAAAGGAGTTAGAATCATCGAATAGAATCATACAATGGTTACAGCAAAGAAGGCGGCCATTCAGCCCGTCGAGCCTGTGTTGACTCTCAGCTAGTCCCACTCCCCCGGCCTTTCCCCGTAGCCCTGCAAATTTTTTTCATTCAGATACTTATCCACTTCCATTTTGAAAGATAAGATTGAGTCTGCCTCCACCACCCTCTCAGGCCGTGCATTCCAGATCCCAACCACTCGCTGCGTAAAAAGTGTTTTCTTGTGTTGTCTTTGGTTCTTTTGCCAATCACCTTAAATCTGTGTCCTCTGGTTCTCAACCCTTCCGCCAATGGGAACACTTTCTCTCTCTCTCTCCATTCTATCCAGGTCCCTCATGATTTTGAACACCTCACTTTATTTCATCTCCTCGACCTTCTCTGCTCTAAGGAGAATAACCCCAGCTTCTCGAGTCTATCCACGTAACTCAAGTCCCTCATTCCTGGAACCATTCTCGTAAATCTTTTCTGCACCTTCTCTAAGGCCTTCACGTCATTCCTAAAGTGTGGTGCCCAGAATTGGACACACTACTCCAGTTGGGGCCGAACCAGTGTTTTATAAAGGTTCATCATAACTTCCACACTTTTGTACTCTATATCCCTATTTATGAAGCCCAGGATCCCATAAGCCTTTTTAACTGCTTTCTCAACCTGCCCTGCCACCTTCAACAATTTGTGTACATATACCCCAGGTCTCTCTGTTCCTGCACCCCCTTTAGGATTGTAACCTTTAGTTTATATTGCCTCTCGTCATTCTTTCTACCAACTGTATCAGTTCACTTTTTTCTGTGTTAAATTTCATCTGCCACGTGTCCATCCATTTCACCAGCCTGTCTATGTCTTCCTGAAGTCTATCCCTCTCCTCCTCACTGTTCACTACACTTCTGAGTTTTGTGTCATCTGATAGGGTAGAGAGAGAGAGAGAGAAACGATTCCTCTGGTGGGGGGGGAAGAGTGGGGGCAGGGAGGTAGGAGGGAAGCGGAAGTCCAGAACAAGGGAGCATAACTTCAAAAATGAGAGTTAGGCCGTTCAGGGGTGGTGTAGGGAAGCACTTCTTCACATACACGGCGGTGAAAATCTCGAACTGTCTCGCCCAAAATGCTGTTGAGGCTAGGGGCGGTCAACTGAAAATTTCAAAATTTAGGTTGATGGACTTTTGTTACCTGAGGGTCTTAAGGGTTACAGGCGGCGAAATGGAATTAAGCTACAAATCAGCCAGGATTTAATAGAATAGCAGAACAGGTTCGAGGTGCTGAAATGGCCTCCTCCTGTTCCTCTCGATCATCCTTCTCATCACCACCATTACTGTTGTCCACTTTCTATCTCCCCAGCTCTGCACTGCCATCTAACCTTAAGCACACTGTCTCCACCATAGCTTCAACCATACCTCCCCCATGCGAGCTTTATTCTCACTGGACACATTTGCACACATCTTTGCCTCAATATACAATCGATGATTATTTGAGAATGATTGGGTGATTTTTTTTTTTATTGTCCCATAAAACTGCAGCAGCCTCCAAGCTGTGTTGGATTCCTGACAACGTTGTCTTTATTTTAAGACTGTGACTAAAAGTTCAAAATGGTTTGTGAATTTGATTACTGCTGTGAATCATTATTTCTGCTAAATGAATTATTTTCCTGCCTGTCTCTCAGCAAACAGTGCAAGGAACATCACCTTTACATATTGATCCCCTTCAGAAATTCCCTGCCTCAATTAAAAATGTTGCATCCTGCGCCTCACAGCTGTGTCCTTAGCGGGGAGGGAGGCGGAGGTGGAAATGGGTTCTGAATATTTGGAGTCTGCTTCTTGTGTTGAATGGCCCACTGCCATCACTAAACCTTGCCTGCTAGCATCCAGCCTCGAGGAATAATTTGTTCCAAAGAAGGAAGCTTCTTCATAATGCAAACCGGGCACATGTTGTAGATAGGGCCTTTTCTGTGTTGCTGTGCACTATGGGAAATGGAGCCCTCCATGTGTAGCGGATCATGCTCCTCAGGCAGCATTCCCCCAGCAGGAACTCCCGCTAAAGTTTCCCAGCAGTCCGGGGAGATTATTCGGTAAGCCATTCAAGCCGGGAAATGCCCCAGGCTCAATGCCTGGTTTGTGCGGAGTTGGCTGATCATTAGGTGGGATGGTGGATGATCCAGGCTGGTTTCTTTTCCCTTCCCTCAGTCAGGGAGGGAGAAGTGGTCCGGGAAATACACTGCTCCTAGAAACTATCTGCTGGATATTGCATTGGGTGGCGAGTGGTTCAGGCTTGGCTGTGAAGCTGCTGTGGTCAGAGAGCCTGCCAGCGTCTACTGTGTCGACTCGCACAGGACTAATGGTGAGTGGGCTGGCAATCAGACCATGCACAATCCGCCTTTCCTGGGAAACATGTAGCTCGTAACTAACTGGCCGATTTCTCACTCTGGTCTCTCGAGTCCGCAGGAGTCACATGGGTCTGGACACCCAATCACGGTAAAGTATTTTCTCATTCATAGTAATAGGAGCTTCATAAGTCCGAAACTCCTATTACTATGAATGAGAAACACCCCCAAACACTGCATAACATTTTTTTAAAACACCTCATATGGAAATTAATTAATTAATATTCGACTGGAGTCTGCAACCAATTTTCCTTCATTTCACCCCGAAAGTGCTGACACCATGTTGGATACGGATCAATGGATGTCGGCCTCCCTCTGGTACCTCACTTCACGCGCCAATATTTACGTGCAAGCCAAACACCGTGGGTGGGGGCAGGCCATTTGATCACAGCAGCCGAGCCACGTCTGTAGCGTGACATCGCGTCATTGCTGTGTACACAAGAACATCAGAATTAGAAGCAGTAGGCCCTACAGCCCCTCGAACCTGCTCCGTCATTCAATAAGATCATAGCTGATCATCAACCTCAACTCCACTTTCCCGCCCGATCTCCTTATCCCTTGATTCCTCTAGAGTCCAAAAGTCTATCTAACTCAGCCTTGAATATATTCAGAGACCCGGCATCCACACCCCTCTTGAGCAGAGAATTCCAAAGATTCGCAACCCTCTGAGTGAAGAAATTCCTCCTCATCTCTGTCTTAAATGGCCTACGCCTTATCCTGAGACTGTGCCCCCTAATTCTAGACACACCAGCCAGGGGAAACAACCTCTCAGCATCTACCCTGTCAATCCCTTTCAGTATCTTATATGTTTCAATGAGATCACCGCTCGTTCTTCTAAACTCCAGAGAGTACAGGCCCATTCTACACAATCTCTCATCATAAGACAGCCCTCTCATCCCAGGAATCAATGCAGTGAACCTTGGTTGTACCACCTCCAAGGCAAGTATACCCTTCCAGTGAGCAGATAGCCACTCTTCCAGTGAGCAGATAGCCACTCGTGTACGTGCAAGGGTGCACTAGGTTCTCACTGCTGATCTGTGCAGAGGCTTGGCTTAATGGGCATGTACTTGAGGAGGACTAATCTGCAGGGATCTGGGGGGGAAAAAGCTGGATGATGGGACTAAATTGGATCGCTCTTTGAAAGAGCTGGCACAGGCATGACTGGCCAAATGGCCTCCTCCTGTGCTGTAAGATAAGGGCCCTGACACCCCCGGTCCTCGGCTTCCCGCGGGCGCTTGGCAGAAAATGGCTAAAAATATCCGCACCTACTGCACCCACCAGAGATCCCCCGACTCGAGGCCTCCTCTTCTTGCACAACGGAGCGCGTTCACGGTGGGACGTCCGTAGGAGTCACGTGGGCCTGGACACCCAATCACGGTAAAGTATTTTCTCATTCACAGTAATAGGAGTTTCGTAAGTCCGAAACTCCTGTTGCTATGAGTGAGAAACAGACCCAAACATTATGTAAAACATTTTTTTTAAATCGCCTCATATAGAAATTAAAGTTGATAGAAACGTTTTTGAAAAAAAAAGTTTTGATTATGGTTAAAAATAAATTAAAATTAAATTTAAATTAAAAATAAATAACTTAGTGGCCAGGATTTTTAAAATTAAAATGTTTGTTACCTTTTATTTTTTATATGTTTTAACATGTTTTAACACTCTTACGCTGGTAAACCTATGCTATGCGCCTGCTCTTACCAGGCGCAAGAGTTTGAAGGACATTCGCAGGGCAAGAGATGAGCAAATAGCCCAATCTCTGCCGTGGGAATGTCCTTCTCCCTGAGATGCGGCCATATGACACGGCAGAAACTTGACAGATTTGGGAGATAGATATGGCCCTTATGGCTAAGGGGATCAAGGGGTATGGAGAGAAAGCAGGAAAGGGGTACTGAGGGAATGATCAGCCATGATCTTATTGAAGGGCCGAATGGCCTACTCCTGCACCTATGTTTATTATATGTTTATATATAAAAGCCGGTTTTCGGCGCATGCACATTGCGTGCTGAAAACCGGCTTTTGCGATGCCTTCCCAGGTCCGTACACAGTTCATACGGACCTGGGGAGGCCGGGATTTCAAGGCATCTATGATTCCTGTGTATAATTTCCGGTATGGGCAGAGCTTGCATTTGGGCTACGGTCGAGGAACTCACAGAATATCTTAAAAGCCTCTTTAAGATAACCTCCTTAATCCAAGAAAGAGCAATTTGTAGGAGACGGCACAGATCTCCTTCCATCCGCAGTCAGTTAGCTTGTTTGAGGAGGCCGCGACCAATTTTGCCACGGTGACCTTTCAGCGCTTTCATGTCAATTCTTTCTCCCATCTGAACGCTTTTTTGAGTGCTGGCTGGCTTTGTGCGATGGACCATCAGCAGCACAGCAAAGCTTCTCCATAGCACAGTCTTCAGAGGCGGCTGGGAAAGGGGAATAAAGAGAAGTGAATTGTTGCGAAGGACGTCCGTGTGGTTTTTTTTGATTACTGATAGAGCCATAAACAATGCATGTTGTGTCAGAGGTCAGGGAGTTTGAGCACCACAGTGAGGGGCTGCCATACTTTCTACAAATGGCCTTCTCCTTCTATTCCTGCGGGTCTGCAAGAACAAGAAATCGATGCGCAATTTCATTTTTTTTGGAAAAAAAAAGAAAGCCAGGCAGCAGACAGAGAGTAGTCATTTAAAAATATAAATTATTGATATAGTTACATGGCTTGACAGATTTCTGCACATTTTCCATTGATTACTGGTGTACTGAAAATCTGAATAGCGCAGGAGCTGAGGGGCGTGCGTGTTTCCACCCTGAGCTGAGATAAAGCTCCTGACAAGAGAATATTTCAGTCCTCCTCTGCTGCTGTCTTCTGTATGCAAAATGCACTCACTAGAACAAGAGTTTCGCGGAAGTGAATGACAGTGGCTTGGAATGTGGGTGTTCAAAATGCTGCTGTCACTGCTGTCGATGGCACCAGAGGAAGATTGAATTGTGTTGTCATCTTATTCCCCTTCCATTACATTAACACCCCTTACAAGGAGAATACCAGAACTGAGAGCTTTTAACTATCGGGAAAGACTGAACAGGCTTGGGGCTGAGAGTTGATCTGACCGAGCTCTTTCAAATCATGAAAGGGTTCGAAAGGGTAGACGTAGAGAAAATGTTTCCACTTGCAGAGGGGTGTCAAAAACTGGAGGACATACATATAAGATAGTCACGAATAAATCCAACAGAGAATTCAGGAGAAACTTGTTTACTCATCGAGTGGAACTCGCTACTATAAAGAATGGTTGAGTCAAATAGCGCAGGTGCATTTAAGGGAAAGCTACATAAACACACGAGGGAGAAAGAGAAGGATATGTTGATGGGGTGAGATGAAATAGGGTGGGAGGAGGTTCGTGTGGAGCATAAACACCGGCACGGACCGGTTGGGCCAAATGGCCTGTTTCTGAAAGAAAAAGAGAGGCTCGTACATATCTGACAGCTTTTACAACCACCTGACGTCCAAAAGGGCCAGAAGACCAATGGAGTGTGTACTCACTGTTGTACTGTAGGAAATGTGGCAGCCAGTTTGTGCACAGCAAGCTCCCAGCGTGACAATGACCAGATAATCTGGTTTTAGTGATGTTGATTGAGGGATAAATCTTGGCCAGGACACCGGGGACAGCTCCCCCCGCTCTCCTTCGAAATAGTGCCACGGGATCTTTTACGTCTGCCTGAGAGCCGTGCTGTAAATTCTAGGTAATTCTATGTAACGCCACCAAAATATCCAACAAAGGGATCCCCTGCAAACATACTGAGTGTTTGCTGCCAACGGTTATTTCTCGGCTGGTATAAAGTGAATTGCTGTGGACCGAGCGCGAATTTTAGAGGCTTGAACCCGCAGCATTCTGACTTGGAGGCTAGGGTCCTACCACTGAGCCAAGCTGATGTGAAGCTTCAAGGATCAAGGAAAGACCGTCGGGCAGATTTTAGCTGGTGGTGGGTTGGGCTCACCCACTTGCCGGCTTGTCCTTGCCAGCGGGGAGGCATCCTGCCAGTGAGCTTGCGCGCCAGTCTGGGTCTGGGAGGGCAGCAATGGGACGATGCAACTCCCAGGCAGAGCCAGTCCACAGTCGGAAGGAAGGCCTTGCATTTATGCAGCGCCTTTCACCACTTCGGAACATCCCCAAAGCGCTTTGCAGCCAATGAATTATTTGTGAAGTATTGCAATGTCGGGAAACACGGCAGCCAAAGTTGCGCACAGCAAGCTCCCACAAACAGCAATGAGGTAATGACCAGATAATCTGTGTTTCTTTTCTCGTGATGTCGGTTGAGGGGTCAATATTGGCCAGGACACGAGGGGGAAACTTTGAAATAATGCCGAGGGATCTTTTGCGACCAGCTGAGCGGGCACGGAGGTCCTCGATGTAATGTCTCTAATATGACTTTAATATGCACATAGATTGGGCTAGCCAAACTGGAAGCAATACGGTGGAGGAGGATTTCCTGGAATGCATAAGGGATGGTTTTCTAGACCAATATGTCGAGGAACCAACTAGGGGGGAGGCCATCTTAGACTGGGTGTTGTGTAATGAGAGAGGATTAATTAGCAATCTCATTGTGCGAGGCCCCTTGGGGAAGAGTGACCATAATATGGTGGAATTCTGCATTAGGATGGAGAATGAAACAGTTAATTCAGAGACCATGGTCCAGAACTTAAAGAAGGGTAACTTTGAAGGTATGAGGCATGAATTGGCTAAGATAGATTGGCTAATGATACTTAAGGGGTTGACTGTGGATGGGCAATGGCAGACATTTAGAGACCGCATGGATGAATTACAACAATTGTACATTCCTGTCTGGCGTAAAAATAAAAAAGGGAAGGTGGCTCAACCGTGGCTATCTAGGGAAATCAGGGATAGTATTAAAGCCAAGGAAATGGCATACAAATTGGCCAGAAATAGCAGCGAACCTGGGGACTGGGAGAAATTTAGAACTCAGCAGAGGAGGACAAAAGGTTTGATTAGGGCAGGGAAAATGGAGTACGAGAAGAAGCTTGCAGGGAACATTAAGGCGGATTGCAAAAGTTTCTATAGGTATGTAAAGAGAAAAAGGTTAGTAAAGACAAACGTAGGTCCCCTGCAGTCAGAATCAGGGGAAGTCATAACGGGGAACAAAGAAATGGCAGACCAATTGAACAAGTACTTTGGTTCAGTATTCACTAAGGAGGACACAAACAACCTTCCGGATATAAAAGTGGTCAGAGAGTCTATTAAGGAGGAGGAACTGAGGGAAATCTTTATTAGTCGGGAAATTGTGTTGGGGAAATTGATGGGATTGAAGGCCGATAAATCCCCAGGGCCTGATGGACTGCATCCCAGAGTACTTAAGGAGGTGGCCTTGGAAATAGCGGATGCATTGACAGTCATTTTCCAACATTCCATTGACTCTGGATCAGTTCCTATCGAGTGGAGGGTAGCCAATGTAACCCCACTTTTTAAAAAAGGAGGGAGAGAGAAAGCAGGGAATTATAGACCGGTCAGCCTGACCTCAGTAGTGGGTAAAATGATGGAATCAATTATTAAGGATGTCATAGCAGCGCATTTGGAAAATGGTGACATGATAGGTCCAAGTCAGCATGGATTTGTGAAAGGGAGATCATGCTTGACAAATCTTCTGGAATTTTTTGAGGATGTTTCCAATAAAGTGGACAAAGGAGTACCAGTTGATGTGGTATATTTGGACTTTCAGAAGGCTTTCGACAAGGTCCCACACAGGAGATTAATGTGCAAAGTTAAAGCACATGGGATTGGGGATAGTGTGCTGACGTGGATTGAGAACTGGTTGTCAGACAGGAAGCAAAGAGTAGGAGTAAATGGGTACTTTTCGGAATGGCAGGCAGTGACTAGTGGGGTACCGCAGGGTTCTGTGCTGGGGCCCCAGCTGTTTACATTGTACATTAATGATTTAGACGAGGGGATTAAATGTAGTATCTCCAAATTTGCGGATGACACTAAGTTGGGTGGCAGTGTGAGCTGCGAGGAGGATGCTATGAGGCTACAGAGTGACTTGGATAGGTTAGGTGAGTGGGCAAATGCGTGGCAGATGAAGTATAATGTGGATAAATGTGAGGTTATCCACTTTGGTGGTAAAAACAGAGAGACAGACTATTATCTGAATGGTGACAGATTAGGAAAAGGGAAGTTGCAACGAGACCTGGGTGTCATGGTACATCAGTCATTGAAGGTTGGCATGCAGGTACAGCAGGCGGTTAAGAAAGCAAATGGCATGTTGGCCTTCATAGCGAGGGGATTTGAGTACAGGGGCAGGGAGGTGTTGCTACAGTTGTACAGGGCCTTGGTGAGGCCACACCTGGAGTATTGTGTACAGTTTTGGTCTCCTAACTTGAGGAAGGACATTCTTGCTATTGAGGGAGTGCAGCGAAGATTCACCAGACTGATTCCCGGGATGGTGGGACTGACCTATCAAGAAAGACTGGATCAACTGGGCTTGTATTCACTGGAGTTCAGAAGAGTGAGAGCGGACCTCATAGAAATGTTTAAAATTCTGACGGGTTTGGACAGGTTGGGTGCAGGAAGAATGTTCCCAATGTTGGGGAAGTCCAGAACCAGGGGTCACAGTCTAAGGATAAGGGGTAAGCCATTTAGGACCGAGATAAGGAGAAACTTCTTCACCCAGAGAGTGGTGAACCTGTGGAATTCTCTACCACAGGAAGTAGTTGAGGCCAATTCACTAAATATATTCAAAAGGGAGTTAGATGAAGTCCTTACTACTCGGGGGATCAAGGGGTATGGCGAGAAAGCAGGAAGTGGGTACTGAAGTTTCATGTTCAGCCATGAACTCATTGAATGGCGGTGCAGGCTAGAAGGGCTGAATGGCCTGCTCCTGCACCTATTTTCTATGTTTCTATGTTTCTATGTCTCACTTGAAAGACGGAGCCAGCGAGAGGTGACTGGAGGAAACCCGCAGGGCAGGAGGGCCTCGGCCTGGATTTCTTTTTTGTGAACTCCTCCGCCTCCTTCTGGCCCACGCCAAAATAAAGCACCTGCTGGGCCGTGTGGTGGGACAAAATGACCCCAGAAACTCCGCTGCCTTTCCTTTTAGGACCGCCGGGTTGGCCGCTCACCGCCAGGTACAAATGCACGCCGCTTGCTCCGCCATTTTTGTTCCGCCGCTTTGCAGCTGGGCTCTTTGGACAACAAGGCACCACGATTTACATTATTTAATGGAGGCTCCCATCCGATTCCAGGGGGGCCCCTGAGACCACCTTCTGAAGGCCGTGACAAAATGGCGGCGGGACAGATCGGAGCAGGATCAGCCCGGCTAAGTGCGGTATTTTAGTGCTGCTGCCATCCCATTCACGCCCAGGGGAGGGGGCGATTGGGGCTGGACTGACTTTAAACTTGGCCCTTAAGTCTCCCGCAAGGCATCTGCAATGAGATCGTGGAACTACTCTTAAAAACCGAAATACATTTCAATGAATCATCAAAACTTTCATGGTTTCCCAGAAAAAGAGATTTGCGAGTGCAGTTCTCCTGCTTTGTCGCTAAATAGCTCCCGCAACTGCAAGCTCCCTTTGCAAATCGCAATGGTTTTTCGATTGCTGTTGTAGTCTGCACTGTGAGTTCAATATTATGTTGTTGCCATTGGACCCAAAGCACATTAGCTATTTTCTGTTGCAGTGTGGTGAAACTATTTTATAATCTTGCAAAGACGAGTAGTTTACTCTCGTGTTCCATTTCAACATTAAGGGGGTAAATCGGGCTTCATTGATGTGTAGCACAGTTTTTCGCATCATTCTATTGATGCCACGGTGAATCTGGCTCACGCTTTCGGGATTCTGAGAGCCAATCAAGAGATTCCAGTCAGTATAACCTTTCCTCAATTCATTCTTTCAATATTGAATTTTCTTTTGTCCGATAGAGCAGTAAAACACAAGCTGTCACCAAGTATCCTGAGGAGTAACACTCCAAAGTTCAGATCCTTATTCAGCTGACAGGAACGCTGAGCGTTTTGTGTTTATCGATATAGTATGGATTAAAAATAAAAGACAGTGCAAAATGGACAAGTGGAAACCTCCCATGGTCAGTCATTAAAGCTGCTTCTTAACAGCCAACTGAGTTCCCGCTCAGTCATTGCCACCAACAAACTGATTCCTCAGTTATTCATTGTGTGCAGAATGGGTGCCACATTTGCCTTTGGGTTGACAACTGCGAAGCTCGATACCGTCCAGGACACAGCAATCCATTTGATTAGCATCCTATCCACCACCTTAAACATTCACTCCCTCCACCACTGGCTGCGGTGTGTAACCATCTACTAAGTGCATTGCAGCAACTCGGCAAGGCTTCTTCGGCAGCACCTCCCAAACCTGCGACCTCTACCGCCGAGGATAAGGGCAGCAGGCGCATGGGAACACCCATCACCTGCAAGTTCCCCTCGGAAGGCACGCACCACCCTGACTTGGAAATATATCGGCCGTTCCTTCATCGTTGCTGGGTCAAAATCCTGGAGCTCCCTCCCCAATGGCACTGTAGGAGCACCTTCACCGCACGGACTGCAGCGGTTCAAGAAGGCGGCTCACCACCACCTTCTCAAGGGAAATTCGGGATGGGCAATAAACGCTGGCCTTGATAGTGACGCTCACACCCCAGGACTGAGTGAAAAATAAAGGATACATTCCTGGAGGTTTCACAGTGATTTCCCACCTCTCCATCACCTCGCCCAATCAAACAGACTTTCTCCCAATCACCAATATTGTTGCAGCTATGAAAGTGTTCAAAAAATAAAGGTACAATTTTTTTTTTTAAATGGCCCAATAATATCCAGGAGATGAATCTCTTAATTCCTGGAGAGTCCAGGTAATCCAAGGGGAACGAACTGCACTGCCAACCTCACTGACCAAATCAATGTACGAGGTATTTTTGTTTTGTTTTTCCAAGGCACCAGACTGTGAATGGAGACTCATTAAATACGCACAGGGGCTGTAAATATAACTGACTGGAGCTCCGCCTGAGCGTAAAAGCTCGTGCTGACTACAATTGTGTTCGGCAGCATACTTAGTGCAGGAAGGCCTGGAAACAATGGGAAAACCCGAGGCAAATCTCCGCTCCATTAGTCTCTGCCGGCCCTTTCCTCTTTGAGCATTGTGCGGGCTTGTCTGATGCTCGCATTCAGCAAAGCGCGCACAATGCGTATCGCCCTTTACATCAGCACATGTGATGAGTTTGGATGGCCTCTAGTGCTGAGTGGCGTAGCCCATCCGCCTGGCACGCGCTATCTCTCCACAGTCCTTTCTGCAGAGGAAGGAAAGTGCGTGAAAGAGTTAACTCTAAGTGCCAGTCTTTGGCTGCACTCCTATTCAGAGAGCAGTCTCCGGTATTGATTTTGGTGGTTGTTTTGCTTGTCCCGGCCTCCAGCCAGCTCCTCCCCCCCTCCCTCCGATTGTCAGAGGCCCCGGCAATGGAACAAATGCCTTTCTGTCGCAGCCAAAGCTGCTTCTGTTTCCCGTTTCCCCTTCGCTGTCGGAGGACTTTGAACTAAACTGAAAGATCTCGGGAAATACTATTAACGCAACGTTGCCCAACGGCACGCTGGAATATCATTCGTTCTACCATGTGCGTGTGTTTCAGCTGTGGCGGGGTAAGAGGCATAGTCGATCGATCAGCGAGAGAAGCCACACGCAAGTTTCAAGAGCTTTAAGTAGCTATTGATGTGGCTATTTTCAAATGCAATCACAGGGCCCTATTCCCCACACTCCCACCCGCTGAGGTGCATCAGCAAGCCCGCACCACACCCCCCCCCCCCTGCCCCCACCGCTCTCCCCAGGAGTTCAAGCAGCATGTGCTGCTCAACCGCAGAGGGCATCACCGCCAAGCCTCATCCTGTGTTTTTTTTTTTGCCTTGACATCCGCTTGCACTTTACCACAGGAATCGCCGGTTACAAGTGGGAGTTGCTGCCAGAAGCTGGAATCGGCCAATTTGGCACGGACTGGAAATCAGACCTCTAACCTTTTGGTCTGTAAGGAAGAAAGACTTGCATTTATACAGCGGCAGTCACAGCCTGAGGACGTCCCAAAGCGCTTTATTTACAGCCAATGAAGTACTTTGGTCGCTGTGGTGATGTGGGGAAAGGTGGCAGCCAATATGCTCACAGCAAGGTCCCACACACACAGCAATGAGATAAATGCCCAGATAATCTGTTTGTGATTGGTTGAGGGATAAATATGGGCCAGGACGTTCCCTTCGCCCAAAAGGGCAGCTGTACACTTGAGTATTTACAGAAGCTGTTTTATGTGAAAGAGTCGGCCCACAGCACAGAGTTTGTTGGCACCGTTGTCAAATTATGCCAGCAATGGTCGTTCCTGTAACGGAATAGCCTGCTTTACTTGTATGTGTCGCCCACACAGAGCTGAGATTAGTTGGAATTGACACAAAATGAAATAAGTGATGTGTTGTCTTTCTATTGCGCTGACTGGTACAAGCAGATTACCAGTAATCTGCAGCGGCTTGATCGGCACATACCCAGCCTGTTGGAATTCTATTGCATTTTGTGACTCCTTTTTTTTTGTGTCGATTTTCTCCTCTCCCTTTCATGTCCTGAAGGTGTTGACTTCTTGCTGGGGTGCAGTTCTGCAGCTGCTGGGAGCCTTTTCCAACCCATGGTCACATTACTTGTGTTTTAATTCCAGATTTATTTAATTAACTGAATTTAAATTCTCTCAGCTGCCGTGGTGGGAATAGAACTCATTTCTCCGGATTATTAGTACAGGCGTCTGGATTATTAAATCCAGTAACATAACCACTACGCTATCATAGCCCTATACTGTTCTACGATGTTAAATCGAGGTCCTGTCTGCTCTCTCAAGTGGACGTTAAAGATCCCATGGCACAATTTCAAAGAAGAGCAGGGGAATGTCCTGTCCAATATTTATCCCTCAATTAACATCATTAAAACAGATTATCTGGTTATTATCACATTGCTGTTGTGGCAGCTTGCTGTGCGCAAATTGGCTGCCGTGTTTCCCGCATTACAACAGTGACTACACTCCAAAAGTACCTCATTGGCTGTGAAGCGCTTTGAGAATTCCGGTGGTCGTGGAAAGTGCTATATAAATCCAAGTCTTTTTTTTAATGATGCTAAGTATGAGTCACAGTTGTGAGTGTCAGAAAGGCTATTCAACTGCATGCTGCATTACAGTCAAGTCGGGTCACCATCTTCACCCAGTGCTTGCTCAGTCACACTTGCGGCAGAGTTGCTGGAAAGGAACTCGGCACTAGTAAGGAATTGGGACCCGGGACCTTCCGATCTGTGTGGCTCGGTTATAAGCCAAGCCTGCAGGAGGGTTCTCGGCTCTGCATTAGATGACGCTCATTTAGCTCAATTCCAGCATGTAACCTTGCAGGATGCTCTTGGCACACTTAACTAACAAGTTGTAACATTTACATGGAAGTTTAATGTATCCTAAAATTCAATTTGACATTCAATTAACGAAAATAATTGGTTGGCGGAGCCCTAAAGCCTTGTTTACATTGCGGCTGTAAATTCTAAAGCAAATTTGTAAATGTTTTTCCAAAAGGGAAGCAGGTAAATTACTCCCATGCCTCTGCAAGTGCCTGTCTGTAATCTGGCACTAAAAGAGTTTACATGTTGATAGCAGAGTGATCAAGCAGAGACTCCTGAGCTATGATTACTGCTCCCCCACGGTCATGGGGGCCAGTGGAGAGCGAACAGGAAGGAGACCCATGAATGCCTTTGGGAAAGCTGAGTTAGTTTTCCCCAAATTATAATGTGTCATTACCTGTGAGATTCCTGACCATCTGTCACGAGCAGCGTATGACGGGTGTGTACAAGCCTTGACCTCTCTGCAGCCTTCAACACAGTGAACCAGGCCAACCTCCTCTCGGGCCTCTCCTCCATTTTCCAACTCTGTGGAACTCTCTTTTCTTGGTTACACTCGTAGCTATACAATTGTAGCCCAAGCATCTCTAGCAATCACAAAATCATAGAAATTTACAGCACGGAAGGAGGCCATTTCGGCCCATCATATCCGCGCCGGCCGACCAAGAGTTATCAAGCCTCATCCCACTTTCCAGCTCTTGGTCCGTAGCCCTGTAGGTTATGGCACTTAAATAATGTGGTGAGGGTTTCTGCCTCTACCATCCTTTCAGTCAGTGAGTTCCAGACCCCTCTGGGTGAAGAAATTTCCCCGCATATCTTCTCTAAACCTTCCCCCAATTACTTTAAATCTATGCTCCCTGGTTGTTGACCCTTCTGTCAAGGAAAACAGGTCCTTCTTATCCACTCTATCCAGATCCCTCTTAATTTTATACACCTCAGTCAGGTCTCCCCTCAGCCTCCTCTGTTCCGAAGAAAACAGACCCAGCATCTCCAATCTTTCTTCATAACCAAAATTCTCCAGCCCAAGCAACATTCTTGTAAATCTCCTCTGCACCCTTTCCAGTGCAATCACATCTTTCCTGTAATGTGACCAGAACTGCACACAGTACTCCAGCTGCAGTCTAACCATTGTTTTATACAGTTCAAGCATAACCTCCTTGCTCTTGTATTCCATGCCTTGACTAATAAAGGCAAGTATTCCATATGCCTTCTTAACCACCTTATCTACTTGGCCTGCTACCTTCAGGGATCTGTGGACCTGCACTCCAAGGTCCCTTTGTTCCTCTACACTTTTCAGTGTCCTACCATTTAATGTGTATTCCCTTGCCTTGTTAGACCTCCTGAAATACATTACCTCACACTTATCCAGATTGAATTCCATTTGCCACTGTTCTGCCCCCCTGACCAGTAATTGATAGCTTCCTGCAATCTGCAGCTTTCTTCTTCATTATCAACCACACAGCCTATTTTAGTGTCAACTGCAAACTTCTTGATCATACCCCAACATTCCAGTCTAAGTCATTGATATGTACCACAAAAAGCAAGAGAGTCAGCACTGAGCCCTGCAGAACGCCACTGGATACAGCTGTATACTCTGTATCCTTGTCACTGACTCCATTCTACCCCCCGCCCCACTATCTCAAGTTGAATCTGGCTGTTTTCAGCCTTGGCAAAGCTGAGCTGAAATCCACCCATGTTCCCATCTCCTACCAACCCTGTAACTTCGCCCAACTGCACCCCCACCTCAGCCCATCTGTCGCTGAAAACCTTGTCTATACCACTGTCCCCTCCAAACAAGGATACATCGTTGCTCTCCTGGCTGACCTCCAACCTCCAAAAACTTCAACTCACCGTCAACTCTGCTGCCTGACCTACATTGGCTCCTGATACCCCAGCACCTTCAGGTTAAAATTTCCATCCTTGTCTTTAAATCTTTTCATGACCTCACCCATACCTAGCTCTATAACCTCCTCCACCCATATAACCATCCTCATCCTCTCTGTTCTTCGACCTCTGGCCTATTCACCTCCCTTTCCATCGCCCCACCATCGGCAGCAGAGACTTCAGCCACTTAGGTCCCTGCAATTCCTTCCTTAAAGCCCATTGGCTCTCTGCCCTCCATTCCTCTTTTAAGAACTTTAATACTCACCTTATTGGTCAAACGTCTGATCACCCTTCCTAATTTCTCCATCGGCTTAGTGCTTATTTTCTCGATGCCTCTGTGAAGTGCCTAGGATCAGTGAGTTGCACTCTCGCCTCTCAGTCAGACTGTGCAGTGGTTCACAGTCCCACTACAAGAATCTGAGCACAAAATCTAGCACTGTCTTTTGGATGAGACGTTAAACCCTCTCAGGTGGATGCAAGAGATCCCACAACAATATTCCGAAGAAGAGCAGGGGAGTTTTCCTGGTTGTCCGGGCCAATATTTATCCCTCAACCAACATCATTAAAACAGATTATCTGGTCATTATCACATTGTTGTTTGTAGGACTTATGAGGAAAGGTTGAGTAGGTTGGGCCTCTACTCATTGGAATTCAGAAAAATGAGAGGTGATCTTCTCGAAATGTATAAGATTATGAAGGGGCTTGACAAGGTGGATGCAGAGAAGATGTTTCCACTGATAGGGGAGACTGGAACTAGAGGGCATAATCTTAGAATAAGGGGCTGCCCATTTAAAACTGAGATGAGGAGAAATTTCCTCTGAGGGTTGTAAATCTGTGGAATTCAATGCCTCGGAGAGCTGTGGAAGCCGGGACATTGAATAAATTTAAGACAGAGATAGACAGTTTCTTAACCGATAAGGGAATAAGGGGTTATGGGGAGCGGACAGGGAACTGGACCCGAATCCATGATCGGATCAGCCATGATCGTATTAAATGGCGGAGCAGGCTCGAGGGGCCCTATGGCCTACTCCTGCTCCTATTTCTTATGACCTTGCTGTGCGCAAATTGGCTGCAGTGTTTCCTACATTACAACAGTGACCACATTTCAAAAAGTACTTAGTTGGCTGTGAAGCACTTTAGGACATCCTGAAAGGAGCTATATAATTTCAAGCTTTCTTTAAGTGCGTGATATAAGTTATTGTTAAGAAATGGCTTTAATGCAGTAAAAAGTCCCATGAGGTTCACCGAGGTGTAAGGAAAACAGATGGCTAGCTAAGCAAGGCCTTTGTGGGGGATGGGCAAACGCTTCGTCAACGAGGTTCCAAAGGCCCAGCGAAGATTGAAAATTTCCGTTGAAGGAAACTGTACGTGTCGGCCTCTGTTGGAAACTGCACGGCGCAGTGCACGAGCAGAACTGCACGAGCAGATTGCCTGGTTCTGGTCTGCTTTGAATTTCCAACCATCAGTGGAGCATGCCTGACTTAAGTCGAGTGAAGTGAGAACTGAAATTAAACCTGGATGTGAAATCCAAGCTGCTGGGAAGGGCGTGGAGTTAATCAACGCCAGACCCAAGGCCTGCTCGATTTGGGAGGTCTTTTTTCGAAGCGGCTTCAATGTTTATTATGCAAGAAATCCAGGTCTGTACCGATTACTCCCCCACACCCCCCACCCCACCACCATTCTCAATCAAGGGTGGGGGGGTTGCTATTCTGGGAGGGTGAGTTCAAATGGGCTGGAGGGCCTTGTTCATCCAAATCTTTGTGCTCTCCCTCGTGAACCTATCCTTTGATGATGCGCACGAGTCTATTTCCGACTTTGGCTCTCACTGTTCACCTGTCTCCTCAGTCATACAAGTCACTTGTGATCCTCTGGACTGTATTCTGCATCTTGGAGAGGGTGCAGAGCATATTCACTGCAAAGGTACCAGGGATGAGGGCTTTTAGTTACGTGGAGAATCGGGGATTGTTCTCAGAACCGGGAAGGTTAAGGGGAGATTTAATAGAGCTGTTGAAAATTCCGAGGGGTTTAGATAAAGTAAATAAGGAGAAACCATTTCCACTGGCAGGGGGGTCGCTAACCAGAGGACACAGATTTAAGGTGAATGGCAAAACAATCGGAGAGGAAGATGAGGAGAAATTGTATTTACACATTGAGTTGTCATGATCTGGAACGCACTGCCTGAAGCAGATTCAATAGTGACTTTGAAAAGGGAAATCTGAATATATTTTGAAAATAAAAAAAATTGCAGGGCTACGGGGAAACATCGGCGGGGGGGGGGGGGCGGGGGGGAGTGGGATTAATTGGATTGTTCTTTCAAAGAGCCAGCACAGGCACATACAAAATAGGAACAGGAGTAGGCCATACGGCCCCTCGAGCCTGCTGCGCCATTCAATAAGATCATGGCTGATCTGATCATGGACTGCGCTCCACTTCTCCGCCCACTCCCCATAACCCCTTATCCCCTTATCGATTAAGAATTCTATGATTCTATACAAATCAAGGTTTCTAAAATCCAGTCCCAGGGACACGTTAC
Source organism: Pristiophorus japonicus (assembly GCF_044704955.1). NCBI lineage: Eukaryota > Metazoa > Chordata > Chondrichthyes > Pristiophoridae > Pristiophorus > Pristiophorus japonicus. The sequence goes on along the minus strand of NC_091984.1, from coordinate 13,349,333 downwards.
TGAATATACACTCCCCTGTCGGCCTGGAGATGAAGTCTCTGTGCGGTGCAATGAATGGTGGTTGCCCTTTTGAATGTGGCTGAGTTGACTGGTCTCAGCAGGTTACTGGTTTGTCAGGGTTACTGGTCCGGATTGCTCGCTAGAGACCCCTGTTGCCCGTGTGTGGCCATGGTGTGTGAGGACTGGAGAGAGGGCGTGGCTGTGATGCCCTGTACACTGGACGAGCCTGCCCACACTCACTGTCACACCTGACTCTGGATGAGTTTACTCCCTCGGGTCAAAGTTCAGGTGCTTTGAAATCGGGGGGCTTGTTATTTGGCGACTGTTGCTTCAATGCAGCCCGTTGCAGTTCGAAAGGGTCCCAAATAAACGATTACATTACACAGGATTACATCGGATATACGACACAGAAACAGGCCATTCGGCCCAACCAGTCCATGCCGACGTTTATGCTCCACTCGAGCCTCCTCCGCTCTTTCCCCATCTAAATCTATCAGCATAACCCTCTATTCCCTTCTCCCTCATATGCTTGTCTAGCCTCCCCTTAAATACATCTATTCTATTCACTTCAACCACCCCTTGTGGTAGCGAGGTTCAGTTCAAACAGCAGGTGAAGGACTTTAAACCAGAAGAGATAACCGCTAATGTGCTCACATTGGGCGAGCTGAGTTCCAAAGCTCAGGGCCTTCTTTCTTTCACCAAATGTCGAGTTAAATTTAAACACCTTTATTAAACGTCCTCCAGAACAAGACGGCCTGTAATTAGAAGGTGGCACGTGCTACCACATTGATGCGGCTAGCATGGATGCATTTAAGGGGAAGCCAGCTCAGTACATGAGGGAGAACGGAATAGAAGGGCGTGCTGGTGGGTTGGATGAAGGAAGGTGGGAGGAGGCTTGTGTGGAGCAGCGACCTGTCGGGCCCAACGTTTCTGTGCTGTAAATTTGTCCGTATTTCCATGGAGACTCAGCAGCCTTGTCAGCAATCATAATAAACGCGGCTTATGCAACTTGCACAGTGGGGGGGGGGGGGAGGGGGGGGTGAAGGGGCGAGCTGATTCCGGCATGGAGCTTTTCCGATGCGAGTCTGCTTTCCAGCTTTTGGGATCAGCTGCCACTTCCCCTCACGGAACCTCAGTAACCAAAAGCGCCTTTCTGTTCCTGCGCCTTGCAAAGTGGAATGAGACAAATGCACCGGTGCACTGAGCACTCCATCATCTGCCACATCCTCTGACTGAGCTAATATAGTCTAACCTTGTTTCACCGTGTAATTCGCTGTAGAGGTTCCACTGCCATCCTCAACAGGCTCGTTTCCCCTCCGTGCAGATGGGTTTCAATGTCTTCCATAATTGTTAATCGAGATGCTGTCTTTGTAATCACTGCCGTGCATATGAAATTTTATTGCATTAATGCTGTGAAAATTATGAGTGTTCCAAACCCAGCCATGATTGATGGAATACCCCGGCTCGCTCACACGACACTGAGGCTGGTTTGTACCTGTGGTGTTGGCACAGCATCCGGGTACCATCACAACCCAGGCAGAACTCGCAAAGCCTGCCCCATTCCCTTGTTTCTGCCCGTCCTCCGAGTGGGAGAGGGAAGAGGAAAAATATTTATGATAAGCCACAGTCAGAAGGAAAGAATCAGAAAATATGGATAAATGCAGAGGGAATGTAGCACTCTTCCAGATGAGGTGTTCAATGCCTGCCCTCTCCTTAGCCAGGGATATTGAGTTCTACTGTAATACTTGTGTCCCCCCCCCATAGTCCCCCTCCCCGTCCGCAGCCCCCCCCACCCCCCCCCCGCAACCTTCCCCTCTCCCCCCCCCCCCCACAGCCACCACCACCCCGCCCGCAGACCCCCCCGCAGCCCCTAGCCCCCCACCCCCCACAACCTTCCCCTCTCCCCCCCCCCCCCCCCCCCCACACAGCCACCACCACCCCGACCGCAGACCCCCCCGCAGCCCCTAGCCCCCCACCCCCCACAACCCCCCCCCCATAGTCCCCCTCCCCGTCCGCAGCCCCCACCACCCCCCCCCCGCAACCTTCCCCTCTCCCCCCCCCCCCCCACACAGCCACCACCACCCCGACCGCAGACCCCCCCCGCAGCCCCTAGCCCCCACCCCCCACAACCCCGCCCCCCATAGTCCCCCTCCCTGCCCGCAGCCCCCACCCCCCCCCCCGCAACCTTCCCCTCTCCCCTCCCCCCACAGCCACCACCACCCCGCCCGCAGACCCCCCCGCAGCCCCTAGCCCCCCACCCCCCACAACCCCCCCCCCCATAGTCCCCCTCCCCGCCTGCAGCCCCCACTCCCCCCTCACCCTGCCCACAGTCCCCCCGCAACCTCCCCTCCCCGCCGGCAGTCATCCCCCTGCCCGCAGCCCCCCCCCCTCCCATAGCCCCCTTTCCCCCTCCCCGCCCGCAAGCCCCCACACCCCCCCGTGACCTCCCCCTCCTCCCCCCCCAGCCACCACACCACCACCGCCCGCAGCCCCTCCCCCCCTCAGCCCCTAGCCCCCCCCCCCCGCAACCTCCCACTCACACAGCCCCTAGCCCCCCCCACACCCCATACCCATGTTTGATCGATAAGATTTCAAAGCTCGGCAGCCTCACAGTCTGCAAGGCTCAGCACCACATCCTGCAGATGGGGTTCATTTCAGTGTGAAGGTCGTTGGAGCTTGCGACTGAAGGAGTGTTCATTAGTGCGTGACTGAGGGAAGACCACTCGCAGTTGGCAATGGATGTGCTATCACTTTAATACATTCGGTCACTTTCCCTGCGCACAGAACTTAGACCATCAGCAGCTTTTCAATTTGTCGCAACTGCCCGTTGAGCCAATGAAAGCTGGAGAGAGGCAGAGCTCCTTCATCGCCAGGCCGCAGACTGTCACCGTGAGAGAGAGAGCACATTCAGTTCATGTACTCTGTGCGGCCCATCTTCTCTGCAGGAGCCACCTAGTCTAATCTCACTTCCCTGCCCACGCCCCATCCTGATTTTCAAGTTGCTGTCTATTTCAAATGAGTTTCAACCGCCGCCTTGTGTGAAGCAATTTTTAAACATTTTTTCGAACCATTTTATTTCTTTGGGTGATCATCTTAAATGATTGTGCCCTCTGGCTCCACCAATGGCAAAGACCTGTTACGATTTAGCTTATTTATAACCCTTTGTGATCTTGAAGTCCTCCGTCAAATCACCACCGTTGCCTTCTCAGCTCTCAAAAAGTTCTAACTTCTCATGTCTTTCTTCATAACCGAGACTCCTTAACTCTTGTAACACCCGAGCAAGTCAGTACTGCACCATTTCCCCTGCTTTTATATCCTTGCTGTGATGCGGTGCCCAAACACTGTGCACAGCACTCCAACTGTGGCCCAACCAAGGTCTGCTCCAAGCTATAATACAACCTTGATCTACCAAGCTGTGTTTATACCTGTTCTGCAACCTTTAATGACCTGTTTATTGACACACCAAGCACCCTTTATGCCATCCAAAATTTTCTCATTTAAGGTGTATTCTCTTTTCCTAAATCCAAAACTGATTCTACTGTATCAAACCGCATTCTGCCACCTGTCTGCTGTGGAATTCTCTCCCTAAACCTCTCCGCCTCTGTACCTCTCCTCCTTTAAGACACTCCTTAAAACCTACCTCTTTGACCAAGCTTTTGGTCACCTGTCCTAATCTCATCTTATGTGGCTCAGTGTCAATTTTTGTGTCTTGTAACACTCCTGCGAAGTGCCTTGGAATGTTTTGCTACATTAAAGGCGCTATATAAATAGAAGTTGTTGTTGTTGCTTGTCCAGTTTGCCTACCCCTGCCCCGTTGCAGTCTTTCACAAACCCCACTGTGGCGTCGTAAGAAAATGTCAATGTTGTTCCTTTAGTTCTTCAATGGACCGGACATTTGGGGCAGGGCGTTTAACCTGCGGCCGGTCTGATTATCGCCCATTATTGCATAAAAGTTAAACTTAGCCCCTTGATCGTATGTATGTAGCACATAAGTAACAGAAGTTTCTCGGAATGGGGAGATGTGGGGAATGGTGTTCCCACACTGGCTCCTGTGGACCATCCCTCAGCACATCTTTCTTCCCCAAGCAACTTTCAGTTACTCCACCCTTTGGTTTCTGCCCACAAGCCAGTTCCCTGTATGGGTGGTCGCGTTCCCCTTTAATGCCATGTGTTTGCCATGAGTGTCTTGTTATGTGAAACATTACCGAATGCTTTTTTTTTTGAAAATCCATTGAAAGCACATTCAACTATCCTCTCTGTTAGTTCTTCAAAGAATTCTATGCGGTCACTCAAACCTAAAATTCCTTGCTGGCGGGTTCAGCTCCCAAATGCTAAGTCAATCTCACCCCCCCCCCCCCCCGTCACTTTGCCTTCTCCCCTCCTGAAAGTGCTGGGTAACAAACTAGCCAGGAGCCCCCCTCCCTCGATGACAATATCTTGGCCAAGTGGCAACTCTTTATGTGCGTGCCTCTAGAATGGGTGCTGTCAGACTGCACATGTGTGCAGCACATGCTCGTTCCAGGAGGGCGCAGCAGGCTCGAAGGGCTGAATGGGCTAGTCCTGTCCCTGTGTCACTCGGTGATGTCCGAGAGCAGGAAGGCTGGCTGCTTTGTTTATTTCCTTCCCCCCCCCCCCCCCCCCCCCAGCCTTCCATAACCCAGGGAGATTGAGAGATCAGTTGCACCCCCTTGGCTCGGGCCTTCAATGAGAATTGGTAGCGGTGGTTTCTCTTTTGCTGTCGCGGAGGTTACCGACTTTGCCATTGATCAATGTCCGACCCCTCACCAACCCAAAACAAATTCCACGTTGTGTTTTCCAGGCTTCAGCCGTGCTGCCTTGCCCTTTGGGCTGGTGAGGAGGGAGCTGTCATGCGAGGGCTACCCCATTGACCTCCGCTGCCCAGGAAGTGATGTCATCGTGATCGAGAGTGCCAACTATGGTCGGACCGACGACAAGATCTGTGACGCCGACCTGTTCCAGATGGAAAACGTGCAATGCTACCTCCCGGATGCCTTCAAAATCATGACACAGAGGTACGGTGCCACCCCTTAGCCTAATATTCAAACCTTGCCGATGAACTGTTCTAGGTGCCAGCCGTGCGACTCGTTGGGCAGCGCTCCCGCCTCTGCGGCAGAAGATTGTGGGTTCCAGGTCCCGCTACAGAGACTTGGGTACACAATCCAGGCTGACACACCCAGTGCGGTACTGGAGAGAGCGCTGCAATGTTGGAGAGTGCTGTCTTTCAGGTCCGGCGTTAAATCCCGTCTGCCCTCTCAGGTGGATGCAAAAGATCCCACAGCACTATTTCGAAGGAGAGCAGGGGAGTTATCCCCGGTGCCCTGGCCGGTATTTATCCCTCAGCCGACATCACAAAAGCAGATTATCTGGTCATTATCAACATTGCTGTGAGTGGGAGCTTGCTGTGCGCAAATTGGCTGCCGCATTTCCTACATCACAACAGTGACTACACTCCCAAAAGTGCTTGACTGGCAGTAAAACGCCTTGAGACAACCTGAGGTCATGGAAGGTGCGATATAAATTCAAATATCTTTGAATCCAAGTCCAACAGGATTATGAGTTTGATGAAGTTAATGAGCTATTGATTTTTACTAAATGTAGTCTGACAGTCTTTAGGAAGTGTGAAAAGGGAATGGTTGACCAATTGCAGCCTTTAATTATTTAGGATTTTTCTCTCTCGCTGCGGTTCCAAAGGTAATAATTCTCTCAATGATTTCTCAGTATAACGAGTGTTTGAAATTGCAAGTAGCTGGGGTCGGTTTTCTCCATTTTTTTTATGGACATGCTGGAATGCAGGGCAAGGTAAACAGCTCTCTGTCTAGTGCCCTCACACGTGCTTCATGTGTATCTCTTGATGGGGAGCACTATTTGACCACGGAGGGCATCGTGGCCCATCCATCGCCCGTCACCCTGACAAGGCGGGAACGATCCAGCAGGGCTGAATGCATAATAACAACAACTTGTATTTATTATGGCACCTTTAATGTAGTAAAAGGTCCCAAGATGCTTTAGAGGAGCGATTATCAAACAAGAATTGACACCAAGCCACATGAGAAGATATTAAGACAGGTGACCAAATGCTTGGCCACAGAGGTAGGTTTTAAGGAGCGTCTTAAAGGAAGAAAGAGAGGTTTAAGGAGGGAATTCATCAGCGCTTTTAGGGCCTCAGCCATTGAAGGCACGGCTGTCAATGATGGAGCGATCGGGAGCAGGAACACTGACTGTTTTTTGCTCGCCCAGATGCACTGAATTCAACTCTAGTACTGAGTTCAAGGGCCTGAGTGCAGAACAAGAATTGGGGCCTGGGACTTTCCAGGCCTGTTTGGCTGAACTAAAGGCTCCTTTAGCTAGCTGAGGCAGTGGGGACGGGGTGGTGGGGCACACGTTTGCCATCTACCTTTCAGGCCTCAAGAACTTTATTGGGGAGACTCCTGGTTGCTGTGTTCTTCTTGCGTGAAAAGAATTTGCCCCTTTGACTCCCCTTTTGAATCGCAGCAGCATTAGAATTTTGCACTTTGTAAAGTTTTTTTTCTTCTGGGGAGAAACACAGTCATTAAGGGGGTAATTCTGCAGAATTTAGCTGTACGAAAAGGTGCATGTTAATGGACACACTCAATTAACAGAAAGTGGACCAATTCAATAAAACAAACATTAGTGTTAAATGCATTTTAGCCGCTTGTGTAATCCAAACGCGATGTCATTGAGCTCCTGGAAAATTTCAAGCAATTTGATGTGAAAAATGTGGCCGTTCTGAATGAATTTCACTTCCGGCCTCAAATTTGAATGAAAGATTATTTTTAAAAAACCCAGCAAAACTCTTACTGATTCAAATTTATATGCCACTAACATGTGCCAGCACAGTACTGAGTTTATAGAGTCCAATGGAGTTTTGCCAGCTCTTTCCTGCAATTCATCAATGTCTGTCACACAACAGAATCTGTTTCATCTTTTTAGGTTTTGGCGCAAAGCACTTTTTATTGCAGTTAAACATTAAGGAATTAATTTAGAATACGTGTCTGAATGCAGCTTGGCGCCAGCCTGAGAGAATCCCACGCCTGCCGCATTCAATCCCATTTTGCAGTGCAGAGCCACGCATAGCAAGGACTTGGTGCTTGTTTAACTCTTTCCCCTCCTCCTGTGGTTCTCCCCTCTTCCCCTTGCGGGTGCCGGTTGCGGGGGAGGGGGGCAGCCGCAGGTGAGCTCTCCTGCTTCACCCAAATGACCACATCGCGAGTGGAGGCGCTGGGGCCCAATAGTGTGGCCCCAGAACCGCGCAAGGAACCAGGCGACGAAGGCCTGAGGCCTAATGCAAACCCAGTGCGTGCTGTGCAGGGCAGTGGCTTCACGCAGCACCTGAAGCCTGTGCAAGGCTCATTAGGCCCCCCACCCCCAATTTTTATTTTAGTTAGGCGAAAGCCCCCACAGTGAGGCTGGAGCATTTTGAGCAGCACTACAGTCACTCAATGCCAGTTGGTCACTAAAGGGGGTTCAATGGGGGCCTCTCCGTCTAACAGGGGCTGTCCTTCATCGCTCAATTCACCTCCATGTGCTTGGCCTTCAGGGACAAATCATTCAAAAGGTTTCTTGCGCTCCAACTCATTTTCAAGCAACAACAACAACAACAAGAAACCCCTCCCCCCCAGTATAATAGCAGTGTGGGGAGGCTGCCGGCCTTCCTGTACACACTCGACATTCTAGCCCCCGACTCCCGCGCTGCTCCCAGTAGTTCGGTCGACACGCCTGGGCAGAGCAGCTCGGCGAGCTTCAGGCGTGCTAGCTTGCGACTGGCTGTGATCCCAGTGCCACTCTGCCAGAAGAGCATTACTGCCCCATTGCCTGTAATCTGGGACCATGGTTCACAGCACATGGCAAGCATGACCCCGTCTATGTGCGAGATGTGCATCTACACTTTCCCCCCCATTAGGAGCAGGGCTTTTTTAGAAAACAAAATCCCCCTCCCTATCCCAGGGTCGCATGTCAACCAGGTATCCTAGCGGCCAATCAATACTGATCAGGGCAGACCAGCAATTGAATCTCGAATCTTCCAGTGCGTCTGGCTAGGTTGCATGCCTATAGCATTCAAGTTAGCAGGGGAGGTTAATAGATGTATTTTAAATGCATGTGTTTATGATTAGCAGCGAGGCCTTTGAAGCCCAGCGCTAAGCTAAAACATACTTTAAGATTAAAATGAGAGTCATTTTTAAAAAAAAATAATCAATGTGGGAGTTTTTAGAAAGTCCATTGCAGTAGCTTTCAGAATTTGCTGTGTGGGGACACGCTACAAATATTGGTAAACTCCCTGCAAATGCGATCACATTCGCAAGGGCCTAACACAAGTATTGACACACTCCTGGGTACTCCCTACAAATATTGTAGTCAGAATTCAGTGTTCTAGTCCCACTCTAGAGACTTGAGCACATAATCTAGGCTGACACTCCAGTGCAGTACTGAGGGAGTGCTGCACTGTCAGAGGTGCCGTCTTTCGGATGAGACGTCAAACCGAAGACCGGTCTGCCCTCTCAGTTGGACGTAAAAGATTCCACGGCACTATTTTTGAAGAACAGTAGGAGAGTTCTCCTCGGTGTCTTGGATATTATTTATCCCTCAACCAACATCACTAAAAACAGATTATCGCATTGCTGTTTGTGGGAGCTTGCTGTGCACAAATTGGCTGCTGCATTGCCTACGTTACAACAGTGACCACGCTTCAAAAGTACTTCAGGGGTTGTAAAGAGCTTTCGGACATCCAGAGCATGGGAAAGGTGCTGTAGAAATGCAAGTCTTTTTTTCTCTCTCTCTCTCTCTCTCTCTCACCCTTGCAAATATTGACACACTCCCAGAGACTTGCCAATACAAGTATTGACACATTCCCTGGGACCTCTTGTCAATGCTGACACACTCTGTCGCCCGATGTTCCAGGTGGAGTCACCGGATAGCGACCGGTGCCGCAAAACCCTGGCTAGATTTTTTTCACAATCACCGCAATCAATTGCAGGACCCCCGCTGCGATCAGCACTGACCAAAGATCCAAAGTTGGGCCCTGTTGGCTGGGCGGCCTTTACCCACGAAAGTATTGGAACGAGCCTGCTTCTTCCAGTCGGCCTTCTCGGGCTAGGGCCTACAAAACTCCTTCAGTGCCAGCCTGCAGGAGATTCCTTTCGAAAGCTGAAATGCAAACAGTTTTGAGCCGATTATAAACCCTATCATGGTGCAGAATCTGAATCTCTGACCCCCTGCGGGATAACCTCCGTCTCTGCATGCAAATATTAGTTTGAATAATAAATTCTTTTGAGCGCAATACTTAATAAACAGTGCAGACTGCCAAGCAAGAGCTGGCTGTAGGCAGCACAACCTGCACTCACTAATGCTGCTGTTCACGCTCATCATTCTTTCTCCTTTCCAACAAAGATAAACTCTGAACAATGATCGTAAATAAAATCGGGGGCTTCTCCAACCCAAATTTCCTGTGATTTACAGATCAGGGAGCGAGAGAGATTGTGCGATCTCTTTCATTACAGAAGTTTATTCAGTTTTGTGAGACAAGTCAGTCTGAGTGACTGTGCCTTTCAACCAGATCATTTGATCAAGTTGTTGAATTGCACACGAGTTATATTTCTTCCTGAGATTTCGGCGAGAAATACTATAAAACAGTCGAGAGATTGAAGTATGGAATTTTCACCAGTCTGCAAGAATACGAAAGATATTTATATAGCACCTTTCACAACCGCAGGACATCCCAAAGCGTTTGCGGCCAATTATGTACTTTTGGAGTGGATTAGCTGTTGTAATGTAGGAAACGCCACAGTGAATTTGCGGACAGCAAGCTCCCACAAACAGCAATCCGAGAATGACCACTATTCTGTTTTGGTGATGTTGGTTGAGGGATAAATATTGGCCAGGACTCCGTGGAGAACTCCCCCGCTCTTCCTCGAAGTAGTGCCATGGGATTGTTTACGTCCATCTGAGAGGGCAGACGGGGCCTCGGTTTAACATTTCATCTGACAGACGGCAACTGGAGTGTCAGTGTAGATTTTTGTGCTCAAGTCGCTGGAGTGGGTCTTGAATCAGAGGCGAGACCCACTGAGCTCTGGCTGACCAGCTTGTGAATGAAATTCTCACCAACTTGTGAATGCAAAAACAGATTGAGATCAAGCTATTTTCCCGAATGTTGCTCCTTAATTGGCCTCCCTTGAGCAATAGTGTACGGCACGATTCTCACGCAAACCTTCAACGTTGTAAATGTTCCATCCAGCACTTCCCCCAGAATGCAGCGGGGCTTTGGCCAATTCAGTGGGGCCACAGTTAATGCTTCCAGCTTGTCGCAAAACAAAAAGGCTGGTGACATATCTGTCAGCGCTGCAGGTTATCAAAGTGTTTCCAGCTGTGTGCGCAGAATGGCCAGCTGCAAGGACACATCTGGAATGGATGGGCTGGATTGTTCACCGTTTAAATCACAAATGATTCAAATATTAATGCAATAATGGGGTATTGGCGTAAAAGAGATGGTTTGGCATTAATGTAGTGAAAGCTATGTGATTTTTTCAGCAGGCTTGCTTTGAGAAATGTATGTTTCAGAGGAAATTGCTTGTTAAAAGTTTTCTACCACGCGCTTTAATGTATGCTCACTTACTGGCGTAGCTGCTTGTACATCATCCCCAGAATTTGTCTTTGCAGACTGCCCCCAGACCGTTATTGCCGGTTTGAAGGTTTAGTGAATGTAATTAGTGGCTGCCTGGTTCTCTTGAAAATTAAACCAAAAAGAAATTGTTGGAGCAATTTAACCAATCAATGTTCTTGAGAAGAAGTCGTTCAGCCTAACTATTTGGATGATGTAACGACAGTGCCCCAAAATTGGAAGTTTGTGGTCTGCACGAGTCTGATGGATCAAAAGGGACGGCTCTCGGCTATGCTGTTTCCACTTCTGCGTGGCTGACACTGTTGCTGTTTGGGATTGGACACATTGGCTGTTAGCTTATCGATGCGAAATACGTGTGTGTGTGAAACTCCCCTGGCCACCACTCTTCCCCGAGGTGCTGACTGGTTCATTTTAAACAGGTTTAACCCCTCTGTTTAACTAGCGGGCCAGGAAATTTCATAAAAATGAGTTAAGCATTCGTCCACTGGTATTCGAAAAGCTCAATCTCGATACACATTCTCCCCGAACCTCAAACCTGACGATCCTCCTGTCCCCTCCATCGTTTCCTGCCTCCTCCCGCTCACAGAAATGTAAAGCCGAAAGCCACTCATTCACCTCCCTGTTTTATTCAACTCTTGCACTTTTTTTTAATGATTGATGCTGTAATGTTTCCTACATTAAAACATTAACTACACTTCAAAAGTACTTAATTGGCTGTAAAGCGCTTTGGGACATCCTAAGATTACGAAAGATGCTAGATAAATCCAAGTCCTTCCTTCTTCCTTTTCTTCTTTCATTCCTACTTTCCTTCCTTTTTTCCTCCTTTCCAACTCTCTCATTTTCTTTCCTTCCCTCCTTCCTTCCTTCCTTCCTTCCTTCCGTCCTTCCTCCCACCCCTTCCTTCCTTCCTTTCCTTTCCTTTCCTTTCCTTTCCTTCTAACTCATTCTTTCTCTCTATTTCTCTCTATTTCTCTCTTTGTCTATCTGCCTCTTTGTTTCTCTTTTTTCTCTCTCTCGTTTTCTCTCTTTCTCTTTTTCTCTCATTCTCTCTGTCTCTCTCTCTCGTTCTTTTTCATCCCTGGCAGTGCCCTGTGCTATGGGCTTGGCGTCTCATTGATGAGAGAATAAAATATTTGCTCCATTGGTGACTCTGAACCTACTCACCGGAGACTTGGTGTCGTGGCAGGACTCACGCATTACGATGCAGACTGACCAACGCTGTTCTCTGTGCCAACACTCGCCTTGAATGATGCCACCCACTACCCCTAATTTAAGCTCGTCTTGTGTTGCTTGGCTAGTGCTGCCTCTTGCTGGTGTGCCAGGCAGTCTGGCCCGATTCAGTGGGAAGATTAAACCAGAAAGCCCAGTAACAGATCTTCCTCCCGAGAATCCAGTCGACGGTTGGACAGTAACGGGTTTTCAAACTCCGGCACGTTTACTCTGGTGCTGTCGCAAGACCCACCCAGTGGACAGGCTGGCACGGCACCAGACCAACATGAAAGAGGCTTTGCAACGAGTCGGGTCTCCGTGCTGTGAAATCCTGCTGTAAAGCCAACAATTGGTGTGGGTGTTAACACATTCAGGCCATGAGTGGCGTGGGCTTTACAGTAAGCAGCGTTGTGTTGCCAGTAGAGAGCTCTGAGCTACACATACGCCCAGTGGCTCGGTGATTACCACTGCTCCACCACTAATTGTTGATCATTTTGCTAAAAATATCCTTTTGGAGTGCTCCCACTTTATTAAGTGGGCGGCGCATCACTCGGCTTTGATTGCAGATGGGTCAGCAAAAGTTAAAAGATAGCAGCATTAATAGAAATATCGGTTGATCGGAGAATGATACAGCAGAGAAGGAGGCCTTTCAGCCCATCGTGCCTGTGCCGGTTCTTTGAAAGAGCGATCCAATTAGTCCCACTCCCCCTGCTCTTCCCCGTAGCCCTGCAAGTATTTCCTATTCAAATTCCCTTTTTTCCCTTTTTGAAAATTATCAAATCTGCTTCCACCACCCTTTCAGGCAGTGCATTCCAGATCATCATAACTCACTGTGTAAAAATATTTATTATCATCTCCCCTTTGGTTTGTTTGCCAATGACCAATGGTTACTGACTCTCCTGCCAGTGGAAACAGTTTATCCCTATCCACTCGATTTTTCCCAATTCCTCTTCTGAAAATTACTATTGAATAGCTGAAATCTCAATGCAGTTTTTGTTGGTTTAATTTTAATTTGTGGAGTTTTCTCTTTTTCTCTCCACCGCACCCCCCCCCCCCCCCCTCCCCCCCGCCCGAAGCCACTGTCCTTTAATCGGGTATGGGTTCATAGATCATCTGCCACCATCTTGCTCTCAAACGCCAGCCACGCGACAAGTGAGCATTGGCTGCTTTGTGCAATCCTACATTCACACACATGTTGTCCAGCTGGAGTGTCTGGATAGCAGTCAACAAACAGCAGGATCTCGATTTGGTATTTTTCCCCTTCTATAGCTCCAGCTCATCAAGTGGCCTTGACTGCGTAGATACTGAGAGGCGGTTTCCCCTGGCCAAGAGCCTAGAACTACAGTCATAATCTCAGGATAAGGGGTCGGCCAATTAAGACTGAGGTGAGGAGAACTGTCTTCACTCATAGGGTTGTGATCTTTGGAATTCTCTACCCCAAAGGGCTGTGGATGCTCAGTCGTTGAGTATATTCAAGGCAGAGATGGATACATTTTTGGACTTCTAGGATTATGGTGATTGGGCGAGAAAGTGAAATTGATGTCGAAGATCAGCCATGATCTTATTGAATGGCGGAGCAGGCTGGAGGAGCCGAATGTCCTACTCCTGCTTATGTACTTAGCAACTCCGAACTGCTGACATTAGCTAATTTAGCACAGACCGAGTTCTGACTTTCAGACCAGTAAAGTTCATGCGTTGAACTCGCTTTCAGGTTTCAAGATTGAATGAAACAGGAATGACTACAAACAAAACTCCTATCTTCAGTGCTCTGGTTGGAGCAGCCTGTGCTCGCTGACCTATATTGGCAACGCCTCGATTTTAAAATTCTCATCCTTGTTTTCAAATCACTCTATGGCCTCTCGCCCACCCTATCTCCTCCAGCCCTACAACCCTCCGAGATCTCTGCGCTCCTCCAATTCTGGCCTTTTGAGCATTCCCGATTTTCTTTACTCCATCATTGGTGGCCGTGCCTTCAGCTGCCTAGGATCTATGCTCTGGAATTCTTTTTGTAAACTCTCCAGCTCTCTAACCTCGCTCTCTTTCCTCCTTTAAGACGCTCCTTAAAACCTACCTCTGTGACCAAGCTTTTGGCCACCTGCTCTAATGTCTCCTTATGTGGCTCGGTGTCAATTTTTGTTCGTTAAGCACTCCTGTGAAGTGCCTTGGGACATTTTACTGTGTTAAAGGTGCTATATTAATGCAAGTTGTTATTGTCTCAACCCGATTGCTAATTGATGCGTTGGCAGAAGCTGCTTGTTAAAGAAATGTCTCTTAAGGAGGCATTTATGCTACAACTGTGGGGCTGTTGATAGGCTGTTTCATTTCCATCACTCAAGGTTTGGTGTAAATGCAACCTGAATCCAGTGTCAGGAATGAAGCAGAGGACCTACATCATTTTGCCGTCAATTTGGGCCTACACATCCCATTTACAAATCCAAGTCATTCCGATCTCATCCATTCACACTCCACAGGTTTAGTGTTGGTATCATAAATTATGTAAAAAGAAAGAACTTGCATTTATAGAGCGCCTTTCACGACGTCAGGATGTCCCAAAGCACTTTACAGCCAAAGATGTCATTTTGAAGTGTAGTCACTGTTGTAATGTAGGAAACACAGCAGATAATTTGCGCAGACCATGATCCCACAAACGGCAGTGTAATAATGACTGGATCATCTATTTTTAGGTGTTGGTTCAGGGATAAATTTCCCCACCGACACCTGGGAATCCCTGGCCCAAGAGCGCACAAAGTTGAGGAAAAGTATTCGGGAAGACGCCGAACGCCTCGGGTCTCTACGCCGAGAGCAAGCTGAAGCCAAGCGTAAACAGCGGAAGGAGCGCATGGTAACCCAGGCACCCCACCCATCTGTTCCTTCAACCAGCTTCTGCCCCACCTGTGGCAGAGACTGTCGGTCCAGCAGCGGACTCTTCAGTCACCTGAGAACTCATTTTTAGTGTGGAAGCAAGTCATCCTCCACTCCGAGGGACTGCCTAAGAAGAGAAGAATTGGCCAGGCGCCGGGGTTGACTCCCCTGCTCTACTTCGAAATAGTCCCATGTGATCTTTTACATGCACCGGAGAGGGCAGACGAGGCGTCGGTTTGACGTCTCATCCGAAAGACGGCATCTCCGACAGTGCCGCATTGGGAATGTCAGCCTGCTCAAACTGCTTTCGACCATGGACGCTTACTGACGCTAGGAGCAGCCGTAAATGCGATATCACTGCAGGGTTTCCCCTGGTCAGAAGCCCCCCATAGCTAGTGTTGAAGCTACCAGCAAAGCAGTATGTGAACAATGTACAGAGTTGACTGCACTGACGCAGATCTAACATTTTCCGAAATGCCGAAAACTATTTACACTTCCAAGCCAAAACGCTCGAGTGAACTGGACCAGGGATCGTTGGGAAAGTTGAACACTTTCGGGTTGCAGTTTAATGAAAAATAGTTTGTATGCTAATGAAACCTGCTGCCTGTTCACGTACCAACGCACTAGTTAATGGTGGGCTATTTGCAAACGAAGCAGACCTTTCTTTGCTGTTTTCATATTGTTCAATGAGGTGAACGCTTTCGAAGTTCTGCTGATAAGGTAGCTCGGGGGAAAGATGTTTGGATTAAAGGGTGGAATTATTATCCTGTGTTTTACATTTGTTTTCTGCTCTGATGAGGTTACAGCTAATTCACAGTCAAAGGTTTGCTTGGTTGGAAATTTTAAATTGACTTTTCATGCCCATTTCTCCCTCAGTTCCGAGTAGCTGCAGGCCATTAGGGATGAGGCAGGGAAGTGTGACTGAACAAATAATGAGACTTTAACCCTTTGAGAGCCCAAATGGTGCTGTGAGTTTGGCGAATGTAAATGGGTTGACACGTTCCCATTTTGCCCGCTCTCCCAGCACCGTGCATTGCAAGTTGTGGAAGCGTACGGCCCAGAAGGAGGTCACGACACAAAAGCAAAATACTGACGGGTGCTGGAATCTGGAATAAAAACAGAAAATGCTGGAAATCTCAGCAGGCCAGGCAGCATCTGTGGAGAGAAAGCAGAGTTAACGTTTCGGGTTGATGACCCCCTTCGTCAGAAGGAGAACATTCGGCCCATCATGGCCCGTGCCGGCTCTTTGAAAGGCGCTGTCCACTGAGTCCCGCTCCCCCCCTGCTTTTTTTTCCCACAGCCCCGCAGATGTTTAGTTTTCAAGTGCATATCTAATTCCCTTTTGAAGGTTGCTATTGAATCTGCTTCCGCCACCCTTTCAGGCAGTGCGTTCCAGATGCTAACCGCGTCGCAAGTTGCCCAAAGAAGGTGACAGGCAAGCTGCCTCCAGACCTTATTTCAGCTGGTGCTTTGATCAATTTGGATTGCAGTAGGCCGGCATGTGTGAGCTGGCTCTTGGCGATTGCACTATTCAGTCTGACTCTCCTGTCCTGGTGGCTGCCCTGTAGATCCGCCTCGCTGCTTGCGCTGTGATAGCGGAGCGGGATTCAGCACTGCGCGCAATGAATACGAGCACATGGTCACCTGTGAAGGGAAAGCAGAGAAATAAGACTTGGCTCAACATCAGCTCGTATCTAGGAAGCACCTTTAACACAGAAGCCTCCCTCCCCCTCCCCCAAGACACTTCAGAGACGCAAGGGGGGAGAAATGGACCTTCAAAATGCTAGGAGGGGGTGAGCAAAAGTTTGCTTAAAGAGCCAGGATTTAATGAGGGTCTTAAAGAAGCAGAGGGAGGGAACTATAGAGCAAGGGACCTGGGCAAGTGATGGCATGGACACCAGGGCTGAGGTGAAAGGAGGGATGGTTACCCAACAGGCTAGAGTCAGAAGAATGAAGTTAAGGGACTTGGGGGGAGGGGCAGGCGGAGGGGGAGTTAGTTGTAGTGTTGGAGAAGGCGACAGAGATAGGAAGGAGTGACACCATGGAGGGATTAATATACTAAAGTGAAGGACTGGTGGGTAAAGACACCACTTTGGTACAACAGCAAGACACACTTGCATTTATATAGCGCCTTTAATGCAGCAAGATGTCCCAAGGCGCTTCACAAGAGTGTTATCAATGAAAATGTTGAAACCGAGCCACAGAAGGAGATATCAAGTCAGATGACCAAAAGACTGGTCAAAGAGGGAGGTTTCAAGGAGTTAAAGGTGGAGACAGAGGGGCGTAAATTCCAGAGATTATGGTCTGGGCAACTGAAGGCACGTCCGCAAACGGAGGAGCGATTGAAATCGGGGGGTGGGCAAGAGACCCGAGTTGGAGGAGCGCAGAGTTCTCGAGGGTTATCGGGCTGGAGCAGATGGTGGGGCGCTGGAGGGATTTGAAAACAAGGATATTGAGGATTTACTAAGTACAAGGACCCAGGAGGTGATAGGGGGGGGAAGGCAGGGAGAATCTGGCCAAGTGGAGTGAGTGGGCTGCAGTCAGCCAGGGGCCGAGGAGAAGCAGAGGGCAGGTCAACACCCAGAGCTGCGACCACCCCCCCCCCCCACCCCCCCCCCCGAGCACGTTGACATTGTCCCGGCAAATGATGCCCAAACAAACCTTCCCCCAGCGTGTTAAGCGGTGCCCTGCCGGGGCAATGGAAAAAGCCCTCGGCAGCTTTTGGGTTAACAAACAGCTCTGCTAAACCATTTGAAAACTGCAGTGGGTTTTTTTTTTTTATTTTGCTGGAGCAGCGTGAAGCAGTGGCTCATGTCTCCAATTCAATCTTAGTATTCTTCGATATGAGCGCATGAAACACTTCTCCAGGTATTAATGCGATGGGAAGCATTATTGATTGCAAATTCGGCGAGGACCGAGCCAATTCTCAACTAATAGAAGCTCTCTCAGAGAGAACAGCAAAATAGCTCTTTTCACAAATGCTTCATCGCCCGGAAGGCTTAGCTCCTCTGTTGACTTTATGAGCAATTCTGAGGGGAAGCCGATGGATCTTTACCGTAAGCTCCACGTACAACGGCCATTTAATTTCTCAGGCTTGCGACAGTCGCTCACTCAATCGCAAGTTAGAACTGGGTGAAGAAGGCCACTCAGCCCATTCTGCTTCATCCAGAGCAATGCTCCTGTCACGGCATTCAGAAACATAAAGGGAGTCTTAAAATTCAGCTGCTGCTTAAGTTGTCTCCGGGTTTATTTGTTACCTCCGCCAGCCTATCGGTTAATCCGATCCGCAAGTTGCTGCCTCCTGTTCAGCAATGTCTGACTTCACTGCTTTTCCATCTCATTCTCAACCTCTCCCTCAACTTCTCATTCCCTAGTTTGCACTGGTGTCCCCTTGGCCCACTGCCACACTTGCAGTCCTGTTGCGGGTTTACCTTTACTGAGCCGTGCAGCATTTTCTATGCAGGTGTCAGCCGTGGCTCACTGTCACTTCTGAGTCAGAAGGTTGTGGGCTCAAATCCCGCGGCAGAGCAGATAATCTAGGCTGGCACTCCCAGTGCAGTGCTCAGAGAATGCTGCACAGTCTTTGGTGTGAGCCGTTAAGCCGAGACCCTGTCTGCCTTCTTAGGTGGCACTATTGGAAGAAGAGTAGGGGAGTTCTCCCCAGTCCACTGGCCAATATTTATTCCTCAACCAACATCACTAATACAGATTAGTGATCATTATTACATTGCTGTTTGTGGGAGCTTACTGTGCGCAAATTGGCTGCCACGTTTCCTACATTACAACAGTGACTACATTTTAAATGTTGTATTTCCATCACCCGGCATTGTAACAGGCCAAGATGGCGGAGGTGGGTGCTTGAGTTAACATGGCTGCTTTGACTAAACCACTCAATGGCAGAATCTGTCTGTTGTGAGACACTGCAATATTTAGAGGGGATTTGAGGGGAAATGTCTTCACGCAGAGGGTTGTGGAGGTCTGGAACTCACTGCCTGAAAGGGTGGCAGAGGCAGAAACCCTCACCGCATTTATTATGTACTTGGATGCGCACTTGTTCCCGATGTTGGGGAAGTCCAGAACCAGGGGTCACAGTCTAAGGATAAGGGGTAAGTCATTTAGGACCGAGATGAGGAGAAACTTCTTCACTCAGAGAGTTTGTGAGCATGTGGAATTCTCTACCACAGAAAGTTGTTGAGGCCAGTTCGTTAGATATATTCAAAAGGGACTTGGATGTGGCCCTTGCGGCTAAAGGGATCAAGGAGTATGGCGAGAAAGCAGGAATGGGGTACTGAAGTTGCATGATCAGCCATGATCAAATTGAATGGTGGTTCAGGCTTGAAGGGTCGAATGGCCTACTCCTGCACCTATTTTCTATGTTTCTATGAAGTGCTGTAACCTGCAGGGTTACGGACTATGAGCTGGAAAGTGGGATTAAGCTGGATAGCCTCTTGTTGGCCGGCGCGGACACAATGGGCCGAAATGGCCTCCTTCCGTACTATAAACTTCTATGATAATATATAAGTGACCCTAACCGCTGGAAACAGGCTGATAATCCCGTCCACTGAAGATCATCCACCATTATGGTCAAAAGAATACAATAGCATAATTAGCCCTTCGAATCCAGAGGTGATGAGGTCAAATCCCATCGTGGCAAGTTGTGAAACTGTGCTCGATGAAGTGCTGGTGCAACGAAAAATCAAGCTGTCAGATTATTGTAAAAACCCAATTGGTTCACTGAGCTTCTGCAAGTAAGGGAAGCTGCTGCCCATACCTGTGCGGGCCTACTTCTGGCTCTGGGCCTACACAAAGTGGTGGCCATTTAATGCCCTGTAACGTGGCCTAGAGTCGGAAACAATCACGACAGAGGGCACCACCTTTACAAGGCCAGGAGGTCGGTGGTCGTGAAAGGCGCTATATAAATGCAAATCTTTCTTTTTAAACGTGGCCTTGCCAGAACCCACACCCCGAGAACAAATTAAAAACAAAATTAAATTGTAAAGACAAGGTAAATCAGCCCCATTATCTTCCGTGCAATATGCTTTACATGTGGATCGAATGGTGCAACTGTTTCTCCGTATAGCTCGAAGCTGAAATTATACTCGGGATTATTATGAGTTTAATCAAATATAAAACTATTCATTTATAATCGCACTTTGTATAAACCTCTATCAATCCCTCTTGAGCGCTTCAGGTCGAGCACCCGCTGTATCTTATCTAAATTGCTTTTTGTAACTCCCTCAGTGCTGCAGCAGAGGCAGGTGTGTGTGTGTGTGTGTGTGTGTGTGTGTGGCGAGGGGGGGGCGAGGGCAGGGATAATATTCTGGCTGTCCATCTGTTAGTGAATTTGACACTTCAGTAATTTTCAAATGCTTCATTGGATTTTAATCAGACTTCAGCATTGTCCTTCCTCCGTCACACGGACAGCTTCGCAACCATTCACGTGTCCCGTTAACTAACCTCAATAGGCCACGCTTCAAATGGTTTATCATCAGCGCCAAGCCCCTCTCCCCAGTGCCCTGCACACGCACTCTCTCTCGCGCTCGCTCACTCTCTCTCGCTTTCTCTCTCTCTCTCTCTCTCTCTCTCTCTTTCGAGCTCCTCAGAGATGCCTCTTCCTTGCTGCATCGCTCCCCAGCCTCAAAAGCCTCCTAAATATTTATTTAATCAACTGACCCTCCAGTAATCCCGCCCATCTCTTCGCCGAACCTTGGTGGCTGTTCCTGCCGCTTTTCATGCAATGTCTTGGAACATCATGTGGTGCGCCGGGGACCACAGAGGTGCAGTTTGTTCGTGTTTGATCATCACATCTCTTTCTAACTCCCAAGGAGCAGTGTTGGGCCCTGTGTGTCTGTGCACAGGTGAGCATTCACCTGTCTGTTGAGTAACTTTCAGAAGGCCCGAGCTTCTCATTAGCAGCATGCCACTCACGATTGGTGGCATACCCCTCCCCTACCCCGATCCTCCGCCGATCTCAGTGCCATCAGTACACGTCAAAACAGCAAGCGAGCAGCCTTCAGGCATTGCACCGTGTCTGAAGAAAACATTTTCTCTTCAAATGAAAAAGGATCAGTGCTAATTTGTCACCTCACTGCATTATTAACACAACTAATCAGGATATCCCGCCTGAATTCTGGCTCACTCTTTGAAGCAAGCCAGTGCCTTTAGCTGTGTACATTGCCTCTCGTGGTCTTTGTAAAGTCACATTCGCACAATATGAGAAAGAGAGAAAGACTTGCATTTATATAACGCCTTTCACGACCTCGAGACGTCCCAAAGCGCTTTACAGCCAATGGAGTACTATTTTTTGGAGGTGTAGTCACTGATGGAATGTAGGAAACGCGGCAGCCAGCTCACGCACAACAGGCTCCCACAAGCAGCAATGTGATAATGACCAGATATTCTGTTTTAGTGATGTTGGTTGAGGAATAAGTATTTCTAAGACACCTGCTCTTCTTCAAAACAGTGCCAGAGGAGCATTTACATCCACCTGAGAGCAGACCAGGCCTCGGTTTAACGTCTCATCTGAAAGTCGGCAGCACCAACAGTGCAGCACTCGTTCAGTAAAACACTGGAGTATCATCCTAGCTTCTGTGCTCAAGTGTCTGGTGTGGGGTTTGAAACATAGAAACATAGAAAATAGGTGCAGGAATAGACCATTCGGCCCTTCGAGCCTGCACCGCCATTCAATAAGATCATGGCTGATCATTCACCTCAGTACCCCTTTCCTGCTTTCTCTCCATACCCCTTGATCCCTTTAGACATAAGGGCCATATCTAACTCCCTCTTGATTTTATCCAATGAACTGGCATCAACAACTCTCTGAGGTCGGGAATTCCACAGGTTAACAACTCTCTGAGTGAAGAAGTTTCTCCTCATCTCATCTCAGTCCTAAATGTCTTATCCATTATCCTTAGACTATGTCCCCTGGTTCTGGACTTCCCCAACATCGGGAACATTCTTCCTGCATCTAACCTGTCCAGTCCCGTCAGGATTTTATATGTTTCTATGAGATCCCCTCTCATCCTTCTAAACTCCAGTGAATACAGGCCCAGTCAATTCAGTCTCTCCTCATATGTCAGTCCTGCCATCCCGGGAATCAGTCTGTTGAACCTTCGCTGCACTCCCTCAATAGCAAGAACGTCCTTCCTCAGATTAGGAGACCAAAACTGAACACAATATTCCAGGTGAGGCCTCACCAAGACGCTGTACAACTGCAGTAAGACTTCCCTGCTGCTATACTCAAATCCCCTAGCTATGAAGGCCAACATACCATTTGCTGCCTTCACCACCTGCTGTACCTGCAGGCCAACTTTCAATGACCGATGAACCATGACACCCAGGTCTCGTTGCATCTCCCTTTTTCCTAATCTGCCGCCATTCAGATAATATTCTGCCTTCGTGTTTTTGCCACCAAAGTGGATAACTTCACATTTATCAACATTATACTGCATCTGTCACGCATTTGCCTACTCACCTAACCTGTTCAAGTCACCCTGCAGCCTTTTAACGTCCTCCTCACAGCTCACATCACCACCCAGCTTAGTGTCATCTGCAAACTTGGAGATATTATACTCAATTCCCTCATCTAATTCATTGATGTATATTGTAAATAGCTGGGGTCCAGCATTGAGCCCTGCAGCACCCCACTAGTCACTGCCTGCCATTCTGAAAAGGACCCATTTATCCCGACTCTCTGCTTCCTGTCTGCCAACCAGTTCTCTATCCATGTCAGTACATTCCCCCCAATACCATGTGCTTTAATTTTGCACACCAATCTCTTGTGTGGGACCTTGTCAAAAGCCTTTTGAAAGTTCAAATACACCACATCCACTGGTTCTCCCTTGTTCACTTGACTAGTTACATCCTCAAAAAATTCTAGAATTATTTGTCAAGGATTTCCCTTTCATAAATCCATGCTGACTTGGACCGATCCCGTCACTGCTTTCCAAACGTGCTGCTATTTCATCTTTAATAAATGATTCCAACATTTTCCCCACTACTGATGTCAGGCTAACTGGTCTATAATTACCCGTTTTCTCTCCCCCTACTTTTTAAAAAGTGGTGTTACATTAGCTACCCTCCAGTCCATAGGAACCGATCCAGAGTCGATAGACTGTTGGAAAATAATCACCAATGCATCCACTGTTTCTAGGGCTACCTCCTTAAGTACTCTGGGATGCAGACTATCAGGATCCGGAGATTTATCGGTCTTAAATCCCATCAATTTCCCTAACACAATTTTCCACCTAATAAGGATTTCCTTCAGTTCCTCCTTCTCCCCAGATCCTCGTTTCCCAAGTGTTTCCGGAAGGTTATTTGTGTCTTCCTTCGTGTAGACAGAACCAAAGTATTTGTTTAACTGGTCTGCCATTTCTTTGTTCCCCATTATAAATTCACCTGATTCTGACTGCAAGGGACCTACGTTTGTTTTCACTAATCTTTTTCTCTTCACATATGTGTAGAAGCATTTGCAGTCAGTTTTTATGTTCCTCTCATACTCTATTTCCCCCTCCTAATTAAACCCTTTGTGCTCCTCTGCTGTATTACAAAATTCTCCCAGTCCTCAGGTTTGCTGCTTTTTCTGGCCAATTTATATGCCTTTTCCTTGGATTTAGCACTATCCTTAATTTCCCTTGTTAGCCACGGTTGAGCCACCTTCCCCATTTTATTTTTACTCCAGACAGGGATGTACAATTGTTGAAGTTCATCCATGTGATCTTTAAATGTTTGCCATTGCCTATCCACCATCAACCCTTTACGTATCACTCGCCAGTCTATTCTTCCCAATTCACGTCTCATACCATCGAAGTTACCTTTCCTTAAGTTCAAGACCCTAGTTTCTGAATTAACTGTGTCACTCTCCATCTTAATAAAGAGTTCTACCATATTATGGTTACTCTTCCCCAAGGGGCCTCGCACAACAAGATTGCTAATTAGTCCTTTCTCATTACACATCACCCAGTCTAGGATGGCCAGCCCTCTAGTTGGTTATTCGACATATTGGTCTAGAAAACCATCCCTAATACACTCCAGGAAATCCTCCTCCACCGCATTGCTACCAGTTTGGTTAGCCCAATTAATCGGTCGATTAAATTCACCCATGATAACTGCTGTACCTTTATTGCACGCATCCCTAATTTCTTGTTTGATGCTCTCCCCAACCTCTACTACTACTGTTTGGTGGTCTCTACACAACTCCCACTAGTGTTTTCTGCCCTTTGCTATTCCATATCTCCACCCATACCGATTTCACATCATCCAAGCTAATGAACTCACAACCTTCTGATTCGAGAGGGAAGAGAGCCACTTGCTGAGCTGCCACTGAAGGAAATTCATGAACGGAGACCCCGTATCCCGCTGGCCGCTGCTCTTGCTCTCTCTTGCTCATTCTGCCAGTCGCGAAGATGCATGCAAATGTGGGCACCATCGGGAGAAGGGAGCCAGTTTTAGTCATGTGATCAGTTCTGTCCGATCCCGCAATTGCTCTCTGCGGCTCTGAGGACGAATAAAAGCAGAACCCAGCATTCCGGCAGGTGCTCCCCCTTCCCTCGCCCCATCCACACGCCCCCCCCCCTGCCCCGCCCTGCACCAATCCGCATATAAAGCCAGGAGAAGGAAGATGAAAGCAAAAGATAGATGAAGAAAAAAATACGTAGCACTTATAAAGTCTGAACAGGCTGGGGCTCTATTCTCGAGATCTGGGTGATCTGACAAAGGTCTGTAAGATAACGAAAAGGTTTGATAGGGTAGACGTGGAGAAAATGTTTGCACTTGTGGGGAGCCCAGTGAGGAATTCAGGAGAAAGCTCTACCCAGAGAGTGGTGAGAATGCGGAACTTGCGAGGAGTAGCTGAGGCGAATAGCAGAGATGCATTTAAGGGGAGGCGAGATGATCGCAAGAAGGAGAAAGAAATAGAAGGATACGTGGACAGGGTGAGATGAATTGGAGTGGGAGGAGGCTCGTGTGGAGCATAAACGTCGGCAGGGACCTGTTGGCTCAATTGGCCTGTTTTTTGTGCTGTACATTCTGTGCAATTTAAGTACAGTTATATAGTGCCTACATGTCCTGAGAAAGTGCTTTGCCGCCAACGAAATCAAGTGTCATCATATTTATTATTGGGGAGATAGTAACAGCCAATTTGCGCACAGCAAGGTCCAACAAACAGTAATAGGATAAGCGATCAGCTAATCTGTGTTTGGTTGAGCGATAAATGTAGGCCAGGACAGAACTCTTCCCCTGCTTCTTTTACCCGAGCAGGTGGATAAGGCCCCAGTTTAAAATCCCATCCAAAAGACAGCACCTCTGACAGTGCAGCTCTGAAATGCCAGTATCGATTCTCTGCTGAGGTGCCGCAGTGGGGCATGAGCCCATGATTTTCGACTCGGAGACTGAGCCAATGACGGGTGAATGGCGTGTGGGTGAATGAAGCACTCTGTGGAATTATTAAAGGATCTCAAATTAAAGGTAACTTGACGAGGATAGAAGGCCTTGGTCGATATATGTAACGACATCGCAAACACGCTCCCCTTGTGCCTGTCACAGATGTGCAGTGCTGTTGACCACCAGAATGCTGCGAATGGAAGAGAACGCTTTTGATCCCACGCACACTTGTGAATGACATCCCTTCACTGGCGCGCTGCCGTTTCTGTCTTTACTGGGCTTAAATAAATGAATTAGCTCTCCAAAAAAGTGAAGCATTGTCGGAGGAAAATTAGATTATTCATCTGCTTCTGAGGTTTAATTCTCGTTCTAAAAATGCCGAACATTAGTCAAAAAGTGACGGAGGGGAAAAAAAATCAATTTTCTGCTTGTTAATTTGTGCGACAACATTCTGCAAATATTCCAATCCGTTTGTTACTGCTTTGTAATAGCTTTTTAAAATGCAAACCTTGTGCACATTTCCCACCAAAAGATGAAGAGTCAGCCTGTGAATTCTTCACATATATCTATGTAAATACCGGCTTGAGGGAGCTTTTATTGTTTTTGCAGCATATAATCTCAGGTAGTGCAAAGGCGCGATTTAAAATGGATGCACGCACTGAAGGACAAAAATCCATTTAATAGCGAGGAGATTTGTTTTTTAAACTGGCCATTTGTTTTTCGTGTACTTCCTTCTCGTGACACACTGCTGTTTTGTTTTGGTGGGGGGCTGATTTCCACAACCTTCTCTTGTCAGTCTCTTTTCCCGAGCACTCGGGGGCGGGGGGCGGGGGGGGCGATTGTTCTGAGCCATGCTCTTGTTTCGCGTTTTGTTTTGTCTTGTTTCTTTTCCTCATGCCTTGTGCCATTTTATATCGGTCCCCACAGAGCACTGGCTCCTCAGCCCACTGTGCGTGCAGCCCATCGCCTTGCATTGCCGGGCGCACACAGCAACTTGTCTGATGGAAACGAGAACAGCTCCTTGCCCCAACCATGTGAGAGCCGTCAAGAGTGAATAATAGTGATTCGTGTCGATTCACTCGGGGGGGGGGGGGTGCGGGGGAATAAAGGGGGTGCAAAGTTTTTCCCACTATTATTTTGGAAAACTGCAAGGAGAAAGGATCAGACGATTTAATTGGTTAAAGAATGTACACAACTTTCTTCTGCCGTATCAAAGTGCTGTGTTGTTTTGTCATCTCTGTCCATTAGGAATCTGACGAAAATATTTGTAGCCAATTAAGGCTATAAATGCAGAATCCTTCAAATTCTCCGATATATAAAAGACGTGCATTTTATACAGCGGTTCTGAACCTCTGTTGTGTTTCCAAGCACTTCACATTCAGTAAATGGCTTTGAAGCACAGTGCTTTTGTGACTTTGGCAGCCCGTTTGCGAATAGCAAGATCCTACAGACAGCAGTCGGATGAATGACTTGCCCAACAGCTTTTGGTGGTGCCGGCTGAAGGAGGAAGATTGGCCAGCACACGGGGAGGTAGACCCCCTACCTCTTTAAATAGAGAACTTGCATTTATATAGCGCCTTTTTCAACGTCCTTAAGCACTTTACAACCAATGAAGTACTCCTGAAATGTAGTCACTGTTGTAATGCAAGAAATGTGGCAGCCAATTTGCGCACAGCAAGCTCCCACAAACAGCAACAGATCATCCGTTTTAGTGATGTTGCTCGAGGGATAAATACTGGCTAGGAAACCGGGGAGAACTTCGAAATAGTGCCGTGCGATTTTTTTTTTGCGTCTACCTGAGAGAGCAGACAGGACTTCATCCGAAAGACAGTACCTCCGACAGTGGAGTGTCAGCCGAGCTTTGTGTGCTCGAGTCTAAGGAGTGGGAGTTGAACTCACGACCTTCTGACTCAGGGGCGCGAGGCTGCTAACCACTGAGCCACCACTGGCATAGTGCTGTGGGATCTGTTATGTCCACCGTAGCAATTAAAGCAGTTTAACCTATCAACCAATGGACAATGCAGCAATCCTTCACTAAACTGTGAGCCGAGATTATGTGCTCGTCTAGAAGGGACGATTTAGCTCTCCCCTTTCTGGCTCAGAGGCAAGCATGCTACCAGTTGAGCCAAGCCGACAGAATCATAGAATCATACAGCGCAGAAGGAAGCCATTCGACCCATCGTGTCTGTGCCGGCTCTCTGAAAGAACGATCCAATTAGTTCTATTCCCTCTGACCTTTACCCTTAGTCCTGCAATTTTTTACCTTTCAAGTATTTCCCCATTGAAAGTGTCAATCATTGATCCGTGTCGAGTTTTTGGATCCGTGTTTTTATCTTCGGGGGCCTCGCAGAATTTAGCCTAAAATTAATTGTTAGGGTTTTAAAGTTTAGTTCCTAGTGGTTTTAATAAAAATGAAAGACTTGGATCAAGGCAACATACCTTTCTTGCATGCGACAGATGGAACGGAAGCATCAAATGAATTAAAAATGCAAACACGGAAATATTTCTTCTCACTTCAGGACCACAGGTCTCTGGTCACTGAAAAAGTCAGTTGCCTTTTTTATTCCATGGGATCCTGGGATTTTGACTGTGCTTTGGGGATAGTGTTCCGTGATTCCATCACTTGCGCGAAACTCGCAAACCTACGCACGGCGATAAAGACGCGGCTTAGCTCTCGGCACGGAACCCGATTTTACGGGAGCATGGAGCACAGAATCTCACTCCGTGGGTCAAGCACGCTGGAGCTGTGCGCGCTCGGAATATTCCGGACATTGATCCCTGCCCAATTTTCAGATCGGTGCTTTGATCTAGTGGAGCCCCGCAGAATTTAGCCGATAATGTGCAAAGACAGGCTGATGGTACCTACATTTGGGGCTGGAGGTTTGCGTTGACCAAACTGGTCACATTCCATTGTTGTCCCATGGGAGGGCAGGATTACCGAGGAATTGCATTCCATGATTCAAGAGCTACTCATCGTGGCAAGGCCAGTTTAAGGATCACCGTATATTTCGTAGGGGTAACTGGGACATTTAGGCCCATTTTTATCATAGAATCACAGAAATTTATGGCACAGAAGGAGGCCATTTGGCCCAGCGTGTTGGTACCTTTTGCTATTCAAGCAAGTCAGTATTTGCCAGCTGTTCGTTGGGTGGTGGGAGGGAGGAGGACCCTTCATTATTCCGGTGGTCCAGTGGGTTGGACAATGAGGGCAGACTTAAAAGTCCCCAGTTTAGTGACAGCATGGTCTGGTGCTTCAAACTTTGCAAAGACTTTGCAATGCCTGAGTATTGTAAATGTCAAATAAGAATATCATGGGCACACACCCCAAACACACACACACCCCACACATACATCCCCACACACACACACACACACCCGCATACCACCACACACACACACACACATACACACACTCCCACACACACACACACACTCCCTTACACACACTCCCATAACACACTCCCACACACACACACACTCCCACACACACACACTCTCCAACACACACACATTCCCACCCCCACACACACACTCCCACACTCACACACTCTCACACACACACCCCAAACACACACACACCCACACACACATCACCACACATGCCCACTCCCACATACGCCCACGCACTCCCACTCCCACCCTCACACACGCCCACTCCCCCACACTCCCCCGCCACACACACACACACACACACACACACCATTTTTTCAATGTAATTTTTCTTCTGTAAGAAGGAAATGCATTTATATCACATTGCTCTTTGTGGTATCTTGCTGTGCACAGACTGGCTGTGGCGTTTCCCTACTTTATGACAGTGACTGCGTCTCAAAAGTCCTTCATTGGCTGCAAAGTACTTTGTGATGTCCTCAGGTCGTGAGAGGCGCTATATAAATGCAGGTGCGTTCATTGTCCTTGCGCTGTCGTCCCAAGGGGGCCATGGCTCAGACCCTCTCTGGAGTGAACACCAATTGCCGGTCTCACTCTGCAGAGGTTGCCGGGTGGCTGCTGTGTGTGGAGACATGTCACGTGACTGCTTTAGAGGTTGTCTTTTTCGAAGGCGGCCAGCGTTCGAGGGAGTTTTCCCTCTGCATCTACACGTGCGATGACCGGAATGAGGAGCGCGCCATAAAATTAGCACAAAAAGATTTGCCCAATACGATTATGATAGCGATCCCTGCAGCGAGGAGTAATCCTTGCAACAATATGGCTGGAGTTAACAAGTTTACAAAAATATATAATCGTCCTAAAATTGCAGCCTCTCCGGGAGGGTACCATGTGTGCACGTGCCCGAAGAGGCCCCACGAGTTCCAGGTTTAGGCGCGCAAAGCGCATGCGCCTGAACCCAGCACTCGCGATCTCCGGGAGAAGGGCCTTCGCGGGCAGAGATGTGGGCTATTTGCCCTACTCCTGCCCAGCAAATGTCTTCAAACTCTTAAGCCTCGTAAAAGCCAGCGTAAGAGTTTTAATAGAAAGAAAAAAAATAAATGTTATTAATTATTTTTGAAATTTACAACCCTGTCTATGAAGGTAAGTTTATTTTTAACACCATTAAAAGGTTTTTTTTTTAATGTATTCTCTAAAACAGTTCATTTGATGCAATTTCTATTAATTTTTTAAAAATTGAAGTGTTTTTTAAAAATCTATGCTTGTGTTTTATTTGTTTTTCGGGATATTCTCATTGATGATATTGGGAGCTCGGAGCCCGTCCTCTCCTGGAATACGCAGGTCCCTGCGCTGCGCATCCAGGCATCGGAGCGCAAGTGCTCGTTCCTCCGGTACCACCAGGTATTGTCGTTTATATAAAAAAAAAAGACATTTGGTTGGAGGCTTCCGCCCGCGGGAAGCCTCCAACCGGAATGTTTGATATGTATATCTGGCGTGGAGAAAAGTAGTGTTGAAAGAGACGGGGCAAATTGGATTTGAAGTAATTGTGTGTGGGAACAAACAGTGTGGAGGACTCGTGTGCGAGGGAGTAGGGAGGTGTCCTGCAGTGCGGGAAGAAGGCAGCCAGCAGGACCACTCTGAGCCCCATGCTCGGGGGACAATATCTACAGTGTCTAGCTTCCTCATCGGGAGCCCTCTGGCAGTCGTGTGTCAGCCAGCGCTCATTATCAGGGGGGAAAGGATTGGCCGAGAATCTTAATGTAATATTCTGTAGAAGTAACACGCACTCACTCACTGATTGGCCAGGCTTTTGTAAGCTGCTTTATAAGAAGGATTACACAATGAATAATTTGGTGCGAATTAAAAGATTAAGCATCAGTTAAGGAGAGCGAAGAAGCCTCTTGCATCCTTCATCTTGTTTGGCCTACTTGACTTCTCACTGGCACAATTACTTATTCGCCTCAGTCTCTGCAGTCCTTCTTTATTTTAATGGGTTTCAAGCCAGGTTCCTTTCTTACTTCGTACAACGGTTTGCACACAAGTACAGAATTTAATAGAAAAAGATTTCTTTATTTATTTGCTCGAAATTCTGATTTGTTTTCCCCGCACACCTCGCCGAAGTTATTGACTTTTGCCGAAGGAATGCATCACTGCTCTTGCTCTCCTACCTCACACGTGGCCTGTCATGATGAGTGAGGCTAGGTGCTGAGCATCGGCAGGCTGTTTGACTGTGAAAGACATCACAGCCGAGCCTAAAATTCTCCACAGCTGACTTTGAAATGCCCATAGATCCACATTAGTGCTCACACAGGCACATTTAACGCCCCCCCTCCCCACACACCTCACACACACACACGTTCACACACACACACGTTCACACTCACACACACACCTCACACGTTCACACTCGCACACGTTCACACTCGCACATGTTCACACTCGCACACGTTCACACACACACATGTTCACACACACACACGTTCACACTCACACACACACACACATCACACGTTCACACTCGCACACGTTCACACTCGCACACGTTCACACTCGCACATGTTCACACACACACATGTTCACACTCACACACACACACACCTCACACTCGCACATGTTCACACACACACACGTTCACACACACACATGTTCACACACACACATGCTATCCCGCATACACACGCTCCCGCACACTCATGCTTCCACAGGCCCGCTCCCGCACACACACATTCTCACAAGCGCTCCCATCCACATACACCCGCTCGCCCACATATGCATGCGCCGCCTTCCCACACACACGTACTCCCATGCACGCATACAGATGAATTTGCACACACATACTCTCACACAGACACCCCTTCCAGTAGGTGGCAATCAGGTGTAGGAACCCAGTAATCATTTTTTTTTTGTTCTCTTCTTTTCCCCATGTCCCCCTTGTCCGTTCCTTCACTGTCGCTGGGTCAAAATCCTGGAACTCCCTACCAAACAGCACTGTGGGAAGCAACCACCACAAACAGACTGCAGCGGTTCAAGGTGGCGGCTCACCACCACCTCGGGGGGGGTGACTCGGGATGGGCAATAAATCCTGGCCTTGCCAGCGACTCCCACATCCCGAGAATCCCGATGAAATAAAAACATTTCAATGCCCAATGCTGCTAAGAGTCTGATCAGTGCGCTCGACGCTGATCAAGTCTGGGATCTTCCAGCCTATCTGGCTGCGACTGTGGGAGCGGGCATTGCAGTTACTCGTTGAGCTGTTGGGAGAGCTTAAGAAGCATCCTTACGTTGAGAAGTGCAAAGCTAGACAAGACAGAAATATTTGCATTGCAAACCACTTGTGCTTTGAGAGCACTGGAAGCACCTCGCTTTTAAGAGCAGAACTGTTCTGATAACAATCGGGATGTCGTCTTAAAAGCTGTGCTTTCTCATTCTGTCTTTCGAGTTTTTTTGTGAAGCTAGCAGACAGTTGCAATGTTTTATACATTAAAAAAGAATAATCTTCAATGCATTACGTCTTGCCAGTGTGGTAATGATCGGGTGGGGCTGTGATCCGGGAGTATCAAGTTAATTTACAAATCTCTAAATTAGTTTCTTCTGATTGCAAGCTCTCGGGAGGCCCTTGGCTGATATCGGAGACACAGACACGAGCCAAGTCCACGACCCTTTTGGAATTATTTGAGGCTTATTATAAGCTCGGCTTGGTCTGACGGAAGAGCTAACCAAATAGGAGAACTCCCGAGCGTGTGGCTTTATGCAATAGCTAATTTATCCCTTCTCCTGCGGAAAAAGTCGTCTCAGTCAGCAGCCTTGCTCCTTCTTTCTCGTTGTCCTGAACTCGTAATCCTCTGAGCGGGTAACTAAAGGGACCAGGGCAGCCATTTATAGACCTCCTCCCCCACCCTGCCCCGCTGCCCGCTCACAAAATGCCACCGGCGGTGGGGGGGTTGGGGCAAAATAATAAAATATTACACTCTCAGGTGCAAATAACGAGAGGAGGAATGAGATTTGGGAGAATCTCGATGGATTCCGAAAATAATTTAGTAATAATAGAGCGCGAGAGAGGAAATAAAGGGTAGGAGGGGTACTGCTGCAGCCAAGTCTGTTGCAATAGAAGTGCACTGCATCAGTCAAAATGAGGAGAGATGTATCTTAGCTCGCATCAAGTCCCGCTCGCCCAACATCCCCTGTACTCACTGACCTACATTGGCTCCTGGTCCGGCAACGTCTCAATTTAAAAATTCTCATTCTTGTTTTCAAATCCCTCCATGGCCTCACCCCTCCCTATCTCTGTAACCTCCTCCAGCCCTACAACCCCCGCCCCCCCCGCCGAGATCTCTGCGCTCCTCCAATTCTGGTCCCTTGCGCTTCCCTGATTTTCATCGCTCCACCGTTGCCGTGCCTTCAGCTGCTTGGGCCCTAGTCATCTTGGTTAACCCTTGCCACTGAACCAAGACCTAGCTCTGTCAAGCCCGTTTGGTGGCTGGTGTGCAACAGCCACCACACGTTAAAAAAAATCCACGCACAGGCATCTTCCACCCTTCAAGATTTAGTTTAGGTCCTTCATTGAAACACCTGTGAACTTTTTGATGTGGAAGCAAGTCATCCTCGATTCGAGGGACTGCCTATGATGATGACACTCTGGAACTCCCTCCCTAAAGCTCTATACCTCCTTACCTCTTTTTCCTCCTTTAAGACGCTCCTTAAATCCTACCTCTTTGACCAAGCTTTTTGGTCACCTGTCCTAATCTATCCTATATGTGGCTCGGTGTCAAATTCGGTCTGACAACGCTCCTTTGAATTGCCTTGGGATGTTTTTACTACATTAAAGGCGCTATATAAATGCAAGTTGCTGGCCCTCGAGAAGCTCCTTCATCAACAGTCTAAAAGAGGAACCTGATCAACTGCGCGACGAATGCATGAAGCCTGCAAATAAATTTGGACAATAAGCGACAGGGTTAATCATTGGATTTGCCTTCACGCTCAGACGGAATTTTCAAGGAGCATTTCTGATCAAATTCGACTAGAATTTTACAAATTCCAAATCACTACTATTGATTCCAGCTCCTCCATGATACAATCCGTTTGTAATTTAAAGAGCAAGAATACTGCAGCTCCATGGTCATCTAACGCATTGCCTTTTGAGCTCCTGCTCTTTCAGTGATGTTTCCTGGGTTGAAGGGTGTTCCATGCCCACCTGTACGTCAGCGGCGAATGGGTTTCAATGCGCGAGTTAGCCTGGGGGGTGGGGGTGGTTGCGGGGGGGGGGAGCATCGTCGGAGGTCTGGTTGGCAGCACAACTTCATAAGAACATAAGGAATAGGAGCAGGAGTCGGCCATTCGGCCACTGGAGCCTGCTCCGCCATTCAACAAGATGATGGCTGATCTGATCCTGGACTCAGCTCCACTTCCCTGCCCGCTCCCCATAACCCTTTACTCCCTTATCACTCAAGAATCTATCTATCTCCGCCTTAAATATATTTAATGATCCAGCCTCCACAGCTCTCTGGGGCAGAGAATTCCACAGATTTACAACCCTCTGAGAGAAGAAATTCCTCCTCATCTCAGTTTTAAATGGGCGGCCCCTTATTCTGAAACGATGCCCCCTTAGTTCGAGAATCCCCCTCGAGGCGAAACATCCTCTCTGCATCTTCCTTGTCGAGCTCCCTCAGTTTCTTATGTTTCAGAGGGAGTGGCATGTGGCGATTATCAAGGTATGGGGAAAAAAATAGGTTGGAAAATAAACAGTGGGAGATGGGCCTGGAGAAATGCTGTGAATGGTGAAAGCCGTTTCTCCAGTGGGTTTCAGGCAATCTCCCTCTGCAGAAGTAGCCCGGAAATTCCAGGCCTTTGCCTCCGTAGCCTACGCCAGAGACTAGCAAGATACCAGCACCAATCACAACTGCATTGGCAACTTCAGCCAGGGTAATAGTAAGGGAAGAAAGAACTTGCATTTATATAGCGTCTTTCAGGTTGACCCCCAATGAAGCACTTTTTGAGGTGCAGTCACTGTTGTTATGTCGGAAACATGGCAGCCAATGTGTGCACAGCAAGCTCCCGCAAATAGCATTGAGATCATTTTTTTTTAGTGAAATTGGTTGAGATAAATATTGGCCAGGACTCCGGGGAAAACTGCTTCGAATTAGTGCTGTGGGATCTTTTAAGTACACCTGAGGGGGAAGAAGCAGTTTAACGTCTCTCCCGAAAGATGGCACCTCCAACAGTGCAGCACTCCCTCAGTATCGGCCCTGGGTTATGTGTTCAAGTCTCTGGAGTGGGACTCTGAACCCAAGACCATGCAACTCCCAGGCGAGAGCGCTGCCCACTGAGCCATGGGCTGAGCTACACGGAGGGCACAATCGGGTGAAGTTCCCTGTGCCAGGACTCGGGTTGTCTACCCGCCCTCAGCGTCCCGATTCACACTCGAAGAGTGGGCATTTGGGGCAAGGTGGTATCGGGGAGGGCGGAGGGGGGGGGGGGGAGCTGCGGGCACTGAGCCCAGCCTTTGGGGGAAAGGAGGAGAGCAAACTGGCAGAGGAAAGGACAGGATTAAAACTTAAATAGAAAGGACAATGCAATCAAAGTTCCACAGGACTACATTTTGAAGCCACAGTGACGAGAGTTAGGCACATTATGGCCTCATTGAAGTGCACGTGCTGGCTGCTTTGTGTTCGCAGATAGCCCAACTGGCTTCAAAGCAACTCTGGAACAAACACAGTTTTAAGTGAAAATTACTTTGGGCTTCACTTTGTTTTAATGGTGAAGCTTTTCATTTTTCCAGCGTGCTTATAAATCTCGTTCTCTTCCAAACCGGAATAAAGCTGAAAGGACCCTTTTCTCTTGCTTTTATCTCTGGCTTAGATTAGGATCTTCTGAAGCTTGCAAACGGATGGCTGGAATATATTCTGTGTTGTATTCATCACACAAAGTAGAATAGAATCGTAATGGGGCGGTGGGGTGGCTATGGGCAGGAACAAATAACAAGCCCCTCTTTGTAGTCATCCACTGATGTGAGGTCTGATCAACTCCCGAACACTAAAACCCAAAGCAAGCAAGATCAAATTGAAAGAAAATGAAGCAAAATTACGAACCGAGTCCAGAAAGCCTTGGAGTTGCATGTCAGAGAGTGTTGTTTTGCATTCAATAGCAATCTCCTTTGCTTATTGCCATTTGCACGGGCAGGGAAGGGGTGGGAGAGAGATGACGACATTTATTTTTATGTTGGAAGAGCTCATTACAGCAAACAATCGGTGTCTGAGCTTAAGAACATAAGAACATAAGAATTAGGAACAGGAGTAGGCCATCTAGCCCCTCAAGCCTGCTCCGCCATTCAACAAGATCATGGCTGATCTGGCCGTGGACTCAGCTCCACTTACCCGCCCTCTCCCCGTAACCCTTAATTCCCTTATTGGTTAAAAATCTATCTATCTGTGATTTGAATACATTCAATGAGCTAGCCTCAACTGCTTCCTTGGGCAGAGAATTCCACAGATTCACAACCCTCTGGGAGAAGAAATTCCTTCTCAACTCGGTTTTAAATTGGCTGCCCCGTATTTTGAGGCTGTGCCCCCTAGTTCTAGTCTCCCCGACCAGTGGAAACAACCTCTCCGCCTCTATCTTGTCTATCCCTTTCATTATTTTAAATGTTTCTATAAGATCACCCCTCATCCTTCTGAACTCCAAGGAGTAAAGACCCAGTCTACTCAATCTATCATCATAAGGTAACCCCCTCATCTCCGGAATCAACCGAGTGAATCGTACCAGGCAGGCCCTCTTCTCCCCCCGCGGTGCCCAGGGATCACCGTCTCATTCACCAGCTCCATATTCATCCTGTTAAATGGGTAGAGCTGTGTTCGTCGTGGCTCAGTGGGTCGCACTCTCGCCTCCGAGTCAGAAGCTTGTGGTTTCAAGCCCCACTAATGAGTCTTGAGTACAAACCTGTGGCTGACACTCCAGTGCAGTGCTGAGGG
The DNA here is from genome assembly GCF_044704955.1 of Pristiophorus japonicus. Taxonomy (NCBI): domain Eukaryota; kingdom Metazoa; phylum Chordata; class Chondrichthyes; family Pristiophoridae; genus Pristiophorus; species Pristiophorus japonicus. The sequence goes on along the minus strand of NC_091984.1, from coordinate 13,312,880 downwards.
AGTGCTGCAATGCCAGAGGTGTGCCCTTTCGGATGAGATGTTAAACCGAGACTCCATCTGTTCTCTCAGGTGGATGTAAAAGATCGCACGGCATTATTTGAAGCAGAGCAGGGGAGTTCTCCTCGGTGTTCTGGTCAATGTTTATCTTTTAACCCACATCATTAAAAATAGATGTCTGGTCATTATTGTAATATATTCTTTATGACATCACAAACACATTTACAAGATGGCTCGGCTACACAGGAACGTGTCTGGTGACCTTGTCACCTGATGCTTTTATTGTATTTACGACAGCAATTGCATTATCACAGTAGTCCACTAGGTGGAGCAGTAGTCCACCAGGTGGAGCTCTATATTACAGTTATCACATTGCTGTTGGTGGGAACTTGCAAATTGGCTGCTGCGTTTCCAACAGTGATTACACTTCAAAAGGACTTCGTTGGCTGTAAAGTACTTTGGGACATCCTGGGATTGCGAAAGGCGCTATATAAATGCAAGTTCATTCCTTCCTTTTTTTGCTTCTTGTGGTTAGGTGGTCAGGTGTGGACACGATTGTGAAGTTGCCCCCAGGAGGTTGAACGGTCTACCAACACAGATGGTAGATGATTCTTAGGGTGAAGTGTTGGAGGTCGGCCCATTAAATCGTAGCCCAGCGAGAAGTCAACACTTTCCATGGAGGATGAGGAGAAAATTAGCGGGGGGGGAAAAGATACATAATATCTTTTTTTTTATAATATTGATTAAGGGATAAATATTGGCCAGGACACCGAGGATAACTTCCCTGCTATTTTCGAAATAGTGCCATGGGATCTTTTACAACCATTCTACTGTTTAGCCAAAGTAGGTCAACATCTTATTGCCCTTGTTGATTGTTTGCTCTGCATTGGTTGGACATGTTTTAACGCCAAATCTACCAAGACTCTTGGGTCTCTTTCATCTTCATCCTTGGCTATTTCAACGCCACTCATGGACGACATGGGTCATCCATTGTCCCACTCGATCTGCAATTTCTGAGCTGCCTCTTCTGATTCCACCGCCCTTCCTAGTTTTGGTATCATCTGCAAATTTGACCACTTTGCATTGAGTTTCTGTATCTAGGTCATTGATGTAAATTAGAAGCAGTAGTGGTCGCAGCTCCCTGAGGCACACATCTCAGTATTTCCCCTGTTGTTTCACGCTGACAAAACTCCTCCGGCGAAGACTCTCTCTTTCAATCCTTTAGCGTGTTTCTTTTTCTTATTCATTCCCAGGGTTTAACTTGAATCCCCTCAGCTTTGAGTTTAATTAATAGACTATTGTGTGATACTTTGTCAAAGGCCTTTAGGAAGTCGAGGTACACCATGTTGTAGGGCCAATCACAGTCCAGCTGGGTGGTCGCATCCTCAAAAAAATTCAACTAGCCAAGTCCGGCAGGATCTCCTCCTTCAGAATCCATGCTAATAACAGAGTCATTGTACAGATGAATCTCAAGTTTACTTCTCATAAACAGTTCCAATATTTTATGTGAGAGGGGTCTGCAGTTGTCTTGGTCTGTTTTGATACCCATTTTCAATATGAGCCCCACCTTCAATTGCTGCCAATGTACTATTGCCTACACACTATTCATGGACTCCCTCACGATGAATGTCAGTGTCTCGTGGATCTCCGCTCGAATCTCCCTCAGCACTCTGACCGATCTCCTCTCGCGACTCAGAGACTGACCGATCTCCTCCCGAGTCTCCCTCAGAGACTGACCGATCTCCTCCCGAGTCTCTCAGCACTCTGAGACTGTGGTGTATGTAGCACACAAATCACTGACTCCACACGGTCTGGTGTTAATCTAACTGCTGTGACCTTCGTCCTTTATTGTTCAGCTCCAGAGTGCCTCTCAGGTGTGTAGTCAGCCTTTTATAGTGCCTGTTGCAGGTACTTCGAGGTTTCCCACCACAGCGCCCTCTGTGGTGTACCATTGTGCTTACATTACATTTAAGGTACCAGGACGATACACACATCAATAATTAACATCACACTCTTCCCCCCCCCCACCCCCCCCGCCCCCCACCAGGACGCAGGACGACGATACATACATCAATGCATAACATTACACTTGTCCAATGGAAGGCAGGTAAGCATAGACAGTGCATTAGTATGGCACATGTTATCTGGTACATTAACTAGTTATTGACTGGTAACGGATCCCTGATTTCCTTGTTAGTTCTTATCCTTAATTGTACTTCATTCATTATTTTACACAAACAGAGTGGCCATTCAGCATTAAAATATTAATTCTTATTATAAATTCGCCATCTCACGTTAACATAGCTCATTTTCGACTCGCTCTGCCTTACAGAAGTCACTTTGTGGGGACCACCATGTGGTAAGGCCCTTTTAAGACTCCCGGATGCATTTCCTTTTTAAGGCGCCATCTTTGATGCAGGAGGATTCCACGAGGCTTCTCCTTGGGCGCCGCCATCTTTGATGCTCTGATGCTCTGCTGCTCTGGACGCGAGGCCGCCGCCATCTTGCTCTCTGCCGCCGCAGCCTCCGCTCCCCTCCGCTGCCACCTGACTTGCCGCCTCTCCGGGGGCCACCGTAGCCGCCTCCCCTGCGGCCGCCGTGGCCGCCAACCTCCAGTTGCTGCCGCCGCCCGACTCTCCCTCTGCGTGGGCCCCTCCGATCCGCCGGCCATCCTGGATCCCTCGCACCCCGCCGGCTCACCCCCACCCCCCCACTAGGCCCCTCTCTGCAGGGCTGCTTGCCTGTGGGGGCTGGGGCTGCAGGATCTCTGTGTGAGGTCCGGGCCTGGGACTTGCCTGTGGGGGCTGAGGCTGCAGGGTCTCTGTGTGAGGTCCGGGCCTGGGACTTGCCTGTGGGGGGATTGAGGCTGCAGCTCCAGCTCGGTCGGCGCTGCTCTCTGGGGACCCGGGGCACGGCAGCACCCCGGGGAGCAGCAGCCTGTGGAGTGGTGAAGTCTTCCCAGCTCCCACGGACCGCCCCCATCCACCTCCGGCCGAGGAGCGTCGGCCCATCGCCTGCAACGACCCACAAAGGTAAACCTTGCGTCTCGTCCCCGTGGGATACCTGCACCATCGCTCTGCCAAGAACAGTTCCCTGGTGTAGGTACGCAGCTTCGCCGTGACCGGGACCAGCTTGGGTCGTGCAGCTGGGTTAATCCACAGTTTATCAAAAGTTCTCCGACTCATCAACGACGGACCCGAGCCCGTGTCCACTGCCATACTCACAGGGACTCCGTTGATTTTTACTTCCCTTATCACTGGGGGCGAATCGTCAGTACACGTATACAGTCCAAGCACCTCATCATCTTCTGCCTGCTCTTCGCTGGATGGTGGATCATCCCCATCTCCTCAGCTACATGGTGAGTCCGATTTCTTTTACACATACGCTGAAGGTGGCCTTTAACGTGGCAGGTATTGCACGTGTACTTCACAAACCTGCACTGGTGAGCTCCATGGCTTCCTCCACAATGCCAGCATGGTGCTGCTTGATTGGCCCCCCTCAGCGGACTCTGAGCTCTAGGACCCCGAGGTCCGTGCTCTCTGCCCCGGGCAGAGCCACGTTCTGCAGTTTTGTCCGTGGTGGGCGCTATCTTGTGGACAGTGCCTGCCGGGTTCGAGACTGTGTGGATCATTTGCTTGGTGCTGCAAGTCGAGGTCATATATGCCCGGCTGATGGCGATGGCCTTTGTCAGAGTGACTGTGGGTTCAGTGGCTAGCAGCTTGTGAAGGAGGCCCTCGTGGCCAATCCCCATATCGAAAATGTCCCGCAACGCCTCGTCAAGGTGTGCGCCAAAATCACACGGCGCCACGAGTCTCCTGAGGTCTGCAGCATATTTGGTGACATCCTGGCCCTCGGGTCTGCAGTGATGGTAAAATTTGTATCTGGTCGTGAGGATGCTCTCCTTCGGTTTCAACTGGTCACAAATGAGTTCAGTCAGCTCCTCGTATGACTTGTCCCTGGTGCTCCCAGGTGCCAGCAAATCCCTGACGAGACAGTAAACCTCATCGGCACAACTGGAGAGCAATATCGCCTTACGCTTCTCTCTCAGTGCGTCCGTGTCCTCCGTCAGGTCGTTTGCTGTGAAGTAGTACTCGAGCCTTTCCGTGAAGGCCTCCCAATCATTGCCCACGGTAAAATCCTTTAGCGAGCCCAGAGTAGCCATGGTTGCGTGAAGTTCGTCCGCTTCCTAGTTGCCAATGTGGTGTATGTAGCACACAAATCACTGACTCCACACGGTCTGGTGTAAGTCTAACTGCTGTGACCTTCGTCCTTTATTGTTCAGCTCCAGAGTGCCTCTCAGGTGTGGTGGTCAGCCTTTTATAGTGCCTGTTCTGGGTACTTCCAGGTCTCCCACCACAGCGCCCTCTGTGGTGTACCATTGTGCTTATATTACATTTAAGGTACCAGGACGATACACACATCAATACATAACAGAGACAAATGATCTTGGGCAAATAAATCCCAGTTCATGAGCCCACTGTCTCGGACTTTGCTCTCGTTCATAAGTCAAGGATTTGGGGATTTTTCGGCCTGTCCCCACTTCTGCCCCGCTGCTGATGACTGCCGCCCGCGCATCATCAAAACGCGCACTGCCGCTCTCCCTCACCTCTAGGATACTCCGCTCAAAATTTAGGTAAAAAATGATCATTGCCGGGCGGTGCCCCCGACAGGTTTCTTTGTCGGTGCACCTTGTCCGTTCTCTCTCTGCCCTGGCGGCGTGAGAGCCGCGGCCGCCATCTTATTTTTTTTTTGCCAGCCGACATCCATGTTTGCCGGACTATTGCACCCCCGAGTTCGGCCGGGCTGCCAACAGTCAACCTGGCAACCCACTCTTGGGGGCCCAGGCCGCTGGCCCGACCGAAACTCTCCCTGGTGGCCCAGTGGCTGAATCTAAAAAAAGATGCTGGATTCTCCCTCTTTAACGGAGGGGAGAGAGCATGGGGACACACACACGCGCTGTGACGTCACCCCCGCTAAGTGATCGAGCCGGAGCCTCCATCCCGCCCCAACTTCTGCCCCTCGGGTAAGACCAACTTCCGGTGCAACGGTTAAAAAAAAGTACTAAATCCCGAAAACCGATCCAAAGGCCACCTCAACGCTGTTGGCGGAAATTTTTTTTTAAAAAAAAGATGGGTGCGCCAGCTGTCTGGTGGGCCTGAATTTTGGCCCCGGGGTATCGTGGATTGGAGAGGGTAAGCTCCTCATGCCTTCCCTTGTGAATACACTGAGGAAGTCATCATTTACAATATTTATTAATTTGTGCACATCCTCATTTTCAGTCCTGTTTGTATCTTTTAATGATTTCACCTCTTCATTGACTGTTGTGGTAATGCAAGAGCTTTTTTACTTTTAAGCTAATATCCAGCTGCTTTGCTTTTTTCCCCCGATCGCTCTTTGACCTTCTGATGACCTTTCGCCCCTGTTCTTGTATCTGTCCCAGAAAGCCCCGTTCAAGCCATTTCCCCTCATTATCTCTCTCGAAATTCGTTTGTCAATCCATTTAGGACCACATTTATTTCGTCTGAACATGTTGATTTTGGGAACACATTTAGCCGACATATGCGCACTCGTCATCATAGGCGGTCCCTCGAACGAGGATCAATTGCTTCCACGTGACTTCACAGATGTTTCAGCGAAGGACCCGATGTCCCAGTCCTGAACTCCAGTTGAGGGGGTGGAAGATGGCTGTGCGTGAATTTTTTTCAACTTGTGGTGACCGTTGCACACCAGCCACCACACGGGCTTGACAGAACTCGGCCTTTATCCGGTGGCAAAGATTAACCAGGACGACTGGAGAACTGCTCTGCTGCACGGACCCAGTGCGCGCACACATCGCAGTGTGGGCTGGTCCGTGCTGCCCCTGGGCCCTCGGCTCTTCTAGGCCCCCGTACCCTCATTCGCCGCACCTCCGCCACGATATTTGGTAAGATGTTTGATAGGCGCACTATGGGCTGGAATTTGAACAAAAACCGCCACCGTCGGTATACTGCCCCAAAACCGCTAAGATTATTAAATTAAGGCCGGCGGAAAATTAATCAAAAAATGGGGAAAAAAATAAGAAGTTGGAAAACATTCTCGGGACCCTTTTCCACTGAAACACCGCAAAAGAATTAAAAAAAAACTATAACTTACCTTTTTTTGCAGGGTTTCATACCTACCGCCCAGCTCCGGCTGGGTTGTCGCGGGTATTTATTTTCACCTCACCTACGGGTCACCGCTGAGCCCAAACTTGGGCGGTAGCGGCTTTACCGGCGGTGCACGCCGGCGGTCCGCCCCCGCAGCGGTATTCTGGAATCACCGGCGGAACTCGTCAATGAAATTCCCGCCGGGTGGTTTTCTGCCGAAAACAAAGAATGCCGCCGAAAAACCCGACGAGAATGCTCGACAAATTCTAGCCCTATCTCTATTTAAGATCCTCTTTACAGCCCACCTCGCTGACCAGACCTTTTGGCCACTCCGACTAATCTTACCTCCATGTGTCCTGTTCATTTTTTTCGCTTCCGCCCCTGTAAAGCCCATTGGGATATCCTTTCTCTATGGCCAGGGACTCCCAGTTGTCGGTGGGAATGTCGCACTTTATCAGGGAGGCTTTGAGGGTGTCCTTGTAACGTTTCCTCTGCCCGCCTTTGGCTCGTTTGCCGTGGACAAGTTCCGAGTAGAGCGCTTGCTTTGGGAGTTTCGTGTCTGGCATGCGAATTATGTGGCCCGCCCAGCGGAGCTGATCAAGTGTGGCCACTGCTTCAATGCTGGGGATGTTGGCCTGGACGAGAGCATGCAGAGATCAAACACAGGCAGCGGAAGGAGCGTGCGGCAAACCAGGCTCCCTGCCCACCCTTTCCCTCAACGACTATCTGTCCCACCTGTGACAGTGACTGTGGTTCTCGTATTGGACTGTACAGCCACCTAAGAACTCATGCTAAGAGTGGAAGCAAGTCTTCCTCAATTCCGAGGGACCATCTATGGTGAGGATAATGATCTTTTCTCTGCTGCCTGTCTGCATCCTAACACGCATCAAGTCCCATTCACCCCTGTGTTCATTGAACTCTATTAGCTCCCGGTCCGGCTCATCCTTTTGTTCGAATCCTTCCATGGTCTTGCCTCTCTCCTTATCGCTATAATCTCCTCCAGCCCTACAACCCTCTGAGATGTCTGCGCTCTTCTAATTCTGGCCTCTTGCGCATCCCCAATTGTCATCGCTGCTCCACCATTGGCGGCCGTGCCTTCAGCTGCCTGGGCCCCACGCTCTGGAATTACCTCCCTAAACCTCTCCATCTCTCTACCGCTCTCTCCTTTAATACACTCCTTACAACTTACCTCTTTGACCAAGCTTTTGGTCACCAGTCCGAACATCTCTACAACGGCTCGGTGTCAATATTTGTGAAGCGCCTTGGCACGTTTGCGCAAGTGCAAGGTATTGTTGCTGTTCACCCGCCACTCGCTTGGCTCACGTGTTTAATTTTTTGTATTTTTGTCTCTGTTTCCAGCATGCCTCCACCAGTCATCCATCAGGCACGGCCAGATTCAAGCTCGTTCCTCATGGTAGTGTTGAAATTACATTTGAGCTTATGAAGCCATCAAACGTTCTCGGGGCCCACTTTACTCTGCACCAAGTGAACTGTTCGATCTGTCACTTTATAATAGAAAGGAATCTGCTGTAAAATTCATGCTTTTTCTAAATTAAAACCATGAAAATTGCATAGAGACAAAAAAGGAAGCAGTCCTGTGCTTGGTCAACGGTAATTGGATTTGCTCGAGGCTATGTCAGTTCTCGCTCCTGACTAGTGTTCAATATTTCAGTTCAGTCCTGTTTTACATCAGCCCACGGATTCTTTAAAAAAAAAACCCACACGGACGAGCAGGAGTTCTGTCATTCCAGCTGACACGGTTCCTTCAATCAATCAATAACACCAAAGAAACAGATTAAATCGGCCGTTCGTCTCTGTGCTGCTTGTGCAGTCTCCCAGTGTGCAAAATGGCTGCCAACTTTTGCCCCCACAACTCTTCAAAGCGCTGTGAGATGTTTCTGAGGCACTGGGTGAATGTAAATTGTTCTTCCAGGAGACTCCAGTCATCAGTCTTTCTTTTGCCTTCGGTATGAATATCTTGCAGCCTTGAGCCACGTTAGGTTTGTGGATGCAAGGAAGGCCGGCCCTGACATGGAGCAGCTAGTTACCACCAGGGGTCAGCCGTTGGAGCAAGTCCGATCCTCCCTCTTACGTTGAAAGAGTCAGAATTAGCAACGTCTGATTTTAATCTCCCAACAATGCTTCAGCACAGAAAGAGAAAATACATTGCATCCGTTTTACACCCCGCCCCCAAAGATAACCAGGCCAAACGCATACCCCGGCCATGTCCAAATAACTTCTACTGAATGTGGCCGGCATCAAGTGCCAAGACGGTGGATCAGGCCCACCACATAAATTGAGTTTGACGCCCCGCCAGCGCTCACTGTTGCAGTTCACATGTGGACAGTGGCTACCTGGGGTAAGGTTCTTGTGCGGGGCGTGCCAAATATCTCCCGTGGAACAGGCGCACAGCGAGGGCGTCATCACTCACACGGAGAGGCGGGGGTGGGGCGGAGAATATTGGCAGATGCAAATAAGTACATTCAAAATCAAGTACAGAAATGTCAATGAGCATGAGGGTTACCCAGAGATGACCCAAGCAGATTTTAATCTGGTTATACGCGAGATAGCAATCTCTGCAATAATTAAAGATGTTCTTTCATCGAGTTTGACGTTTAATTGGTGTGTGGTTGTATCACGAATTAAACTGTTTTCTCATTTTCGTAACCGTTCCAATTTCTTGATTCAAACATCGGATAAGCCTGCAAATCACTTTAATTAAGCATTAGAATATTATATTCTTAATCCAGATGGCACAAAAGTCCTAATGCAGAGATGGAACCTCTCTCCACACTGGATGGTCTGTCTCCGGGCTATCTCAATCTTCTTTTGTGTGCCATGATACACTGAGGTTTTCATTTTAATTCCAGGTTATTTGTTCAAGTCGGTCGGATTTTTTTTTTCCGCCTTTTTAATCTTCCACAGAACACTGCTGAATAATGGCCCCCGGCAGGAGATAATGACATTTTCTTAATTTATTATTTTCGTGCTGCAGCTTCTATAAGACGTGGCATCTCACGACCTGAAGACGTCTCTGCGATGCACTGTTACGGGGGTGGGAGCTGGTGTCGGGCAGAGTGGGGAAGGGAGGGCACGGGCGGGGGTGGGGGAAGAGCTTCAGTAATAACTCTGTGCCCATGGTGACACGTCAAGCGATGGGGCAGCGGGGAGAATGTCGAGTGCACCGAAGTGTTGCTGTAACCTGTCTAATGATCCCTTCCAGATTCCCGATAGTTTTTGGTGCTCAGCAAGAGGACACTAATGTTATCTTGCCAAAACAGAAACTGCTGCTAAATCAGCAGAACAAGGCTATCGATTTTTTTTTTTTTTTAAAGACTGTGCACTATAGATTACACTGGGAGGCTCTTGCTCCACGCTTTACAAATTACATTGATGAGTGTAGACATTTCACACACCAAAGACACAAGGCTTGTGAGGATAATACTTTCTCAATATACCAGGAGGGCAAACAAGGCGTTGGAGGACCGATCATTCGCGCATGTTTTCAGATTGACGCTTTTATGTCTCGAAAGCTCAGAAATTTCTAGCTTAACTGTCTGAACAAAACAAAAGAAAAGCTTCTAAGAGACATCTAGAACTCTTCCACTAAACCCCACACCCCCCCACTCCACAAAGGCAGTGGATGCTGGGGGGCAATTGGAGCTTATAAGACTGATATCGCTAGATTTTTGTTCGGCAAAGGGCATCATAGAAACATAGAAAATAGGTGCAGGAGTAGGCCATTCGGCCCTTCTAGCCTGCACCGCCATTCAATGAGTTCATGGCTGAACATGCAACTTCAGTACCCCATTCCTGCTTTCTCGCCATACCCCTTGATCCCCCTAGTAGTAAGGACCTCATCTAACTCCTTTTTGAATATATTTAGTGAATTGGCCTCAACAACTTTCTGTGGTAGAGAATTCCACAGGTTCACCACTCTCTGGGTGAAGAAGTTCCTCCGCATCTCGGTCCTAAATGGCTTACCCCTTATCCTTAGACTGTGACCTCTGGTTCTGGACTTCCCCAACGTTGGGAACATTCTTCCTGCATCTAACCTGTCTAACCCCGTCAGAATTTTAAATGTTTCTATGAGGTCCCCTCTCATTCTTCTGAACTCCAGTGAATACAAGCCCAAGGGGTTATGGAGCTACAGCGGGTAAATGAAAGGGAGAAGCAGTTGGCCATGATCTAATTGAATGGCACAACAGGCTCGAGGAGCTGAATAGTCCACTCCTGTTCCTAATGCTGGTTAGAGTTTTCAGTTGAGGGTAGAATCAAAGGAGACAGGCTTTGGCACATTGGATTTTGGAAGGGCTAGAAAGAGAGAAAGAAGTGATTCATGATTTTATTCATTTTTCGCTATCTATAAGTTAAGAATGCCTCTTGCTGATTCTGTGCAGTGACACTGCAGATGCGTTCAAAAGGCAGGTGTTTCCAAATTTGCTACACATACCATCCAGAGGAATTCTCTCGTCCGTCTTGACAGTGTTCAGCAGCAGTGATTGATTACTGGGAACTTGGTGCACTCGGAGAAGGTGAAAGGGCCTTTGTCAGCTGAAGGGTTAAAGGACATAGAGGTTCTTCCCTTTTTACCCTCTCACCGTGCCCCTTCCCCCACTCCCTATCCCCGTGCCCCATTAACCAACTGATTGGAAGATTTGATAATCGCGTCTTGTGCTGCTTTTATACGCTTTTTGTAATGATTCACCAACCCTGTATCATTATTCATGACAATGTAACATGCCGCGACCCTTTAAGGATGATCTCTGTGACGACGTGGACCTCTCAAGTGTCTGCTTTCTAAAATGTGCCTTTTGTTATTTTGCTCATTCATCATCCTAAAGATTCCGTTCAAAGTAATCCTGTTTTTTTTTTCATTCCCATTTTTCATTTTTATTTTCCGTTTTTATTTGGCTTCTTGCTGTTTTTTTTTTTGTCTCCTCAAAACTCTCTTTCACCTTTGTATTTTTATTTACGTTTTTGCTCCAGTTTAACCATAATTAACCATCTGCTGGGGTCAGGCAGGTGACCTCCTTCTGCCATTGAAGCGGTGATGGGGAAATTGGACTCCCAACTCCCTCGATGGTTTTTGCGAGATTTGTCGAAGGAGTAGTGGGGCCATACAGAGCCGGCAGATCATGGGTTTGATCCCCGATCCGTGCTGAGTAACACGACTGCGGCCCGAACAGCGGAAGGAGTGCAACAGTTTGCACCCACAGGGTCACAGAGGCGGGGGAGGGAAGTTGGCCATGGTTCTCGGGCCTACTCGACTCCCAGTGATGCTCTGCTTGAAGTGGACGTTGGGTGGGGGCGGGGGGGAACAGGATGGCATCTGACTTGTTCCACCCTGGCACACAGGCCCAGGCACTGCTTTCGTGCGTGAGGTGGGCAGCACGACTGGAACGCCCATTTGATGCCCTCGGGCCGAGGATCACTGAAAACTGGGCCTCGGGCCTCCCGGAGGCTAAAACGGGCCGGCTGCGGAAGCCCGACGCGGCTCGGTGGCTGGTTGGGTCCTTCGCAAAATCAGGCCGTCTCGGACTCTGAGCTTGGGGGCTGGGGGAGGGGAGGGAAGGAGAGGAGAGGGGGGGGCGAGCGAGCCAGACCAGGAGTAGCGCGAGGTATCGTCGCGGTGCCAGTAGGGGCACTCTAGTCTCCACATTCAGCAAAGTTTCAAATAATGACTGGCACTGATCGGCATGTGCGTTGCTCGGGGCACACCGAGGACATCTGCCCGACGACGAGGCCATAACGTTTGTTGTCCTTTCGACCACCACCCTCTATGTCGGGATGGCAGAACAATTCTGCCCCTGGAACTAGAATTCAGAAAAGTGGCATCGTCTTAAAGATGATGACCGGGGGGTGGGTGGAGTGGGCGGGGGGGGGGGGGTGGGGGTGGAGAGAAAAGCAGCTCAGCCAGGGTTCCTGGGAGAGTCACGTGAATTCACTGCGCGGAAAGGGTGTTTTATGCAGCCGCTCTCTCTTACCGAGGGAGATTTAAAAACTGCTCTCCATATCAGAGGTCATCGAACATTAGAAAGTACTCAAATGATGAGCTGCCGTCAAGCACACACGAGTAACAAGCACATTGTACGACATGAATGCTGATTTACTGCAACAAATAAATGCAAATAAGGCTGCACAAAGCAAGGGATCCGTCTGTTTAAATATGCTTCTTAATTAAATGTAGTCTCGTAAAGTAATAATTGCAATGTGCTCATAAAAGTTCAACGATAAATCTCTGTCATCTTTCTGAATGGACAGTTCCACCGTTGCAGGCGTTTGAAAATGACAAGGTTGGCTTGACACCGTATTTTGGCACTTAATTATTGAAGGCAGTGATTTTTAGTTAATGGAAGGCTGTTTGGTCAAGTTTTATGGACACTTCTATCGTTCCAGTGGATTCCTGTCAATTTTCAACGCCGAGGAATGTAACAGCATTTCTTTCAATTCATGAAGCTGTGCCCAAGATATTTGTTCAGCCTTGTGTTTGCTACCAAGCAAACAAATGTGCTGAGGCGCTTGCATTTGTAACGCACCTCATTGCATCTCTCACAAGTATCTTGTTCTCCCAGGTGTCCTGGTCAATATTTATCCCTCGACCAACATCACTTAAAAACAGATTATCTGGTTATTGCCGTCCGTGAGAGCTTGCTGTGTGCAAATTACTGCTGTGTTTCCGACATTGCAACAATGACCACACTGTAAAAGTTCGTCATTGGCTGTAAAGCGCGTTGGGACATCCTGAGGTCGTGAAAGGCTCTTATTTCCAATCAGCTTATTCAAAGTCGTAAGTCGGTGAAATAATACCAATTTCAAAAGTCTAGGCTAAAGTGGCTTTTGGTTAATAATAATAGTCATGAAGCTTGATTGTGCCATTACAGTGTATGAGTTATAAAGTGCGAACTAGAACTGGCCGGGCCAGGTACAAGCAGTGTTTCCCTTGACCGGTAGGCAGCTAACTCGGCAGAGCAAGGATCACCAGCTGGTGCCATTTAGTGTGGAAGATTCTGAAGGAAAGTGTATGAAAATGTTAAAAGGCTTGCAGCTGAAGCACTTAAAGCCAGGCTTGATATATGAGGAGCAGCATTCTAAACAAGAGTACATTTCTGTTGCTCGTTCATAATTATGCATCGCAAAATTTTAGGACATAACCTTGATCTGACATTGCTGTATCAGATTCAACACGAGGCCTATGGAACGGACACATTAGCCAGTCTTATCATTCAATAATTGACTTCCATTTTGAAAGAGTTGCTCGAAGCTCGGTTATAGATCTCTCTTGATATTCTTTTTTCAGTGGGAGCTAAGGAGGCCTGCCTGTTTAAAAACCCACATTCCTAGCGACGCACATTGTGAAAGGTTTTGGCAGTCGAATTCGGTTTTCAAGCAATACGCAGGCTGTATAATCACTCAATGGTGCTGCTGCTGACCTCTGCCCTTCACCCCTAGGCTCTGGCTCTTGATTGGCAGGATGCTAAGGGCAAAGCGGCTGACCTCTGTTATTTGCCCCCAGGGTCTGGCTCTGTAATTGGTAGAAACCAGGGGTGAGCAGCAGAGGTCCGTGGCTTGAGTACAGAAACTTCACCTTCATAAAGTTGACTTTGCTACACAAACCTAAGAGCCTTATTAATAGATACCAGCATGCTCACAGCGGAAGACGTATAACTGAAGAAGAAAAATCCTTCGATCTTCCTCCTTCTCGTCCTGTACTCAAATCCCTCCATGGCCTCGCCTCTCCCTATCTCTGTAATCTCTTCCATAGAAACATAGAAAATAGGTGCATGAATAGGCTATTCGGCCCTTCAAGCTTGCACCACCATTCAATAAAATCATGGCTGATCATTCACCTCAGTACCCCTTTCCTGCTTTCTCTCCATACCCCTTAGCCTTAAGAGCCATATCTAACTCTCTCTTGAATATATCCAATGAACTGGCATCAACAACTCTCTGCAGCAGGGAATTCCACAGGTTAACAACTCTCTGAGTGAAGAAGTTTCTCCTCATCTCAGTCCTAAATGGCCGACCCCTTATCCTAAGACTGTGTCCACTGGTTCTGGAAATCCCCAACATTGGGAACATTCTACCCGCATCTAACCTGTCCAGTCCCGTCAGAATCTTATATGTTTCTATGAGATCCCCTCTCATCCTTCTAAACTCTAATGTATTAAGGCCCAGTTGATCCAGTCTCTCCTCATATGTCAGTCATGCCATCCCGGGAATCACTCTGGTGAACCTTCGCTGCACTCCCTCAATAGCAAGAATGTCCTTCCTCAGATTAGGAGACCAAAACTGAACACAATATTCCAGGTGAGGCCTCACCAAGGCCCTGTACAACTGCAGTAAGACCTCCCTGCTCCTATACTCAAATCCCCTAGCTATGAAGGCCAACATACCATTTGCCTTCTTCACCGCCTGCTGTACCTGTATGGCAACTTTCAATGACTGATGAACCATGACACCCAGGTCTCGTTGCACCTCCCCTTTTCCTAATCTGCCGCCATTCAGATAATATTCTGTTTTCGTGTTTTTGCCCCCAAAGTGGATAACCTCACAATTATCCACATTATACTGCATCTGCCATGCATTTGCCCACTTACCTAACCTGTCCAAGTCACCCTGCAGCCTCTTAGCGTCTTCCTCACAGCTCACACCGCCACCCAGTTTAGTGTCATCCAGAAACTTGGAGATATTACACTCAATTCCTTCATCCAAATCATTGCTGTATATTGTAAAGAGCTGGGGTCCCAGCACTGAGCCCTGCGGCACTCCACCATTCTGAAAAGGACCCATTTATCCCGACTCTCTGCTTCCTGTCTGCCAACCAGTTCTCTATCCACGTCAGTATATTACCCCCAATAACATGTGCTTTGATTTTGCACACCAATATCTTGTGTGGGACCTTGTCAAAAGCCTTTTGAAAGTGAAAATACACCACATCCACTGGTTCTCCCTTGTCCACTCTACTAGTTACATCCTCAAAAAATTCCAGATGATTTGTCATGCATGATTTCCTTTTCATAAATCCATGCTGACTTGCACCGATCCCGTTACTGCTTTCCAAATGCGCTGCTATTTCATCTTTAATAATTGATTCCAACATTTTCCCCACTACTGATGTCAGGCTAACCGGTCTATAATTATCCGCTTTCTCTCTCCCTCCCTTTTTAAAAAGTGGTGTTACATTAGCTCCCCTCAGGCCATAGGAACTGATCCAGAGTCGATAGACTATTGGAAAATGATCACCAATGCATCCATTATTTCTAGGACCACTTCCTTAATTTCTCTGGGGTTCAGACTATCAGGCCCCGGGGATTTATCAGCCTTCAATCCCATCAATTTCCTCAACACAATTTCCTGCCTAATAAGGATATCCTTCAGTTCCTCCTTCTCACTAGACCCTCGGTTCCCTCGTACTTCCGGAAGATTACTTGTGTCTCCCTTCGTGAAGACAGAATCAAAGTATTTGTTCAATTGGTCTGTCATTTCTTTGTTACCCATTATAAATTCACCTGAATCCGACTGCAAGGGACCTACGTTTGTCTTCACTAATCTTTTTCTCTTCACATATCTTTTTCTCTCCACATATCTATAGAAGCTTTTGCAGTCAGTTTTTATGTTCCCAGCAAGCTTCTTCTCGTACTCTATTTTCCCCCTCTTAATTAAACCCGTTGTCCTTCTCTGCTGAATTCTAAATTTCTCCCAGTCCTCAGGTTTGCTGCTTTTTCTGGCCAATTTATATGCCTCTTCCTTGGATTTAACACTATCCTTAATTTCCCTTGTTAGCCACAGTTGAGCCACCTTCCCCGTTTTATTATTACTCCAGACAGGAATGTACAATTGTTGAAGTTCATCCATGTGATCTTTCAATGTTTGCCATTGCCTATCCACCGACAATCCTTTAAGTATCACTTGCCAGTCTATTCTAGCCAATTCATGCCTCAAACCATCAAAGTTACCTTCCCTTAAGTTCAGGACCCTAGTTTCTAAATTAACTGTGTCACTCTCCATCTTAATAAAGAATTCTACCATGTTATGGTCACTCTTCCCCAAGGGGCCTCGCATAACAAGATTGCTAATTAGTCCTTTCTCATTACATATCACCCAGTCTAGAATGGGCAGCTCTCTAGTTGGTTCCTCGACATACTGGTCTAGAAAACCATCCCTAATACACTCCAGGAAATCCTCCTCCACCGCATTGCTACCAGTTTGGTTAGCCCAATCAATATGTAGATTAACGTCACCCATGATAACTGCTGTACCTTAATTGCACACATCCCTAATTTCTTATTCGATGCTGTCCCCAACCTTACTACAACTGTTTGGTGGTCTGTACACAACTCCCACTAGCGTTTTCTGCCGTTTGGTATTCCGCAGTTCGAACCATACCGATTCCACATCATCTAAGCTAATGTCCTTTCTTACTATTGCATTAATTTCCTCTTTAACCAGCAACGCCACCCCCACCTCCTTTTCCTTTCTGTCTATCCTTCCTAAATGTTGAATACCCCTGGATGTTGAGTTCTCAGCCTAGGTCGCCCTGGAGCCATGTCTCCGTGATGCCAGTTACATCATACCCGTTAACTGCTATCTGCGCAGTTAATTCGTCTGCCTTATTCCGAATACTCCTCACGTTGAGGCACAGAGCCTTCAGGCTTGTCTTTCTAACACACTTTGCCCCTTTGGAATTTTGTTATAATGTGGCTCTTTTTGCTTTTTGCCTTGGGTTTCTCTGCCCTCCATTTTTACTTTTCTTCTTTCTATCTTTTATTTCCCTCTGTCTCCCTGCATAGGTTCCCATCCCCCTGCCATATTAGTTTAACTCCTCCCCAACAGCACTAGCAAACACTCCCCCTTGGACTTTGGTTCCAGTCCTGCCTAGGTGCAGACCGTCCGGTTTGTACTGGTCCCACTTCCCCCAGAACCGGTTCCAATGTCCCAGGAATTTGAATCCCTCCCTTCTGCACCACTCCTCAAGCCACATATTCATTTGAGCTATCTTGCGATTCCTACTCTGACTAGCACATGGCACTGGTAGCAATCCTGGGATTACTACTTTTGAGGTCCTACTTTTTAATTTAGCTCCTAGCTCCCTAAATTTGTCTTGTCGGACCTCATCCCATTTTTACCTATATCGTTGGAACCTATATGCACCATGACAACTGGCTGTTCGCCCTCCCTTTTCAGAATGCCCTGCACCCACTCCCAAACATCCTTGACCCTTGCACCAGGGAGGCAACATACCACCCTGGAGTCTTGGTTGTGGCCGCAGAAACGTCTGTCTATTCCCCTTACAATCGAATCCCCTATCACTGTACCTCTCCCACTCTTTTTTCCCTGCCCTCCTGTGCAGCAGAGCCAGCCACGGTGCCATGAACTGGGCTGCTGCCCCACAACCCCCCGAGATATCTGTGCTCCTCCGATTCTGGCATCTTGAGTATCCCGATTCTAATTGCCCCACCTTGGTGGCTGTGCCTTCTGCTGCCTAAGCCCTAAACTCTGGAATTCCCTACCTAAACCTCTCCGCATCTCCACCTCTCTCTCCTCTTTTAAGATGCTCTTTAAAACCTACCTCTTGGACCAAGCTTTTGGTCATCTGCCCGAGTATCTCCTTATGTGGATTGTGTTTCAAATTTTGTTTCATCATGCTCCTGTGAAGTGCCTTGGGACGTTTTACAAACTTGAAGGTGCTATATAAATGAAAGTTGTTGCTGTACTTGGTTGCCATTTCCTAGGTGCCAGGCGATCGTTGGCCATGTGTAAGCCTCGACAGTATCAGAAGGCTGTTTAACTGTGGGGGGGCCGTCACAAACTCAACTTGATCTCATTGTCACACAAGGACCACATGTTGGCACTGCAAGCAAGGGATTACTGGACCGGGATTAGCTGTAGCCAATTTTCCTCTCCCTAGACAATCTTAGTGGCATGACCACAGCAACCCAGCTGAGATCAGCTAAGAGAGCACAGGCAGTGGGATTAAGACAGTCACTTTTCTGGTTGGTACAGCTTAGCCATTCATTGAAGGCTGAGCCAGACGGTTCACAACCGTGGTGTTCAATTTGACCTGAGCTGCGCTTCTGCCCCCATACACCTCTCCATCACCAAGACCGCTTACTTCCACCTCCATAATATCACCCATCTCCACTCGTGCCTCAGCTCATCCTCGGAAACCCTCATCCATGCCTTTTTGTTACCTCAAGACTCAACTATTCCAATTCTCTCCTGGCCGGCCTCCGACCTACCTCCCTCCCTCCCCCCGTATACTTGAGATCATCCACAACTCTTTGCTGCCCATATCCCAACTCACAGCAAGTCCCGTCCATCCATCACCCCTGTGCCTGTTGACTTGCATTGGCTCCCAGTCCAGCGTCGCCTCGATTTAAAAATTCTCAATCTTTGTGTTCAAATCCCTCTATGGCCTCGCCCCTTCCTATCTCTGCAACCTCCTCCAGCCTCACAATACCCCCGAAATAATCTGCGCTCCTCCAATCCTGGCCTCGTGTGCATCCCCAATTTTTATCGTTCCACCATTGGCGGCCATGCCTTCAGCTGCCTGGGCCCTAAGCTCTGGAATTCCCTCCCCAAAAATTCTCCCCCCTCCTTTAAGTCCCTCCTGAAAACCTAGCTTTTGGTCACCTGTTCTAATATCTCTTTATGTGGCTCGTTGTCAAACTTTGTTTCATAATCGCTCCTGCAAAGCACTTTGGGACATTTTTGTTACGTTAGAAGTGATACATAAAAGCAATTTGTTATTGGATGAACTTACTGAATTATCAGGAGAGACAGAGAAATAACGTTCGACGGGCTTGAACAAAGCAGTCGACCGCAAAATTTGGATTATTCAAAAAATCCAGATCTTTCCTGGATTGTGCTTCTTATCCCAATGAGTGGGTTTCCATGATCACCTTATCTCTGCATCTTGCATTCACAGTTATCAAGATGCCTAGTGGTTATCCCCGATGCTGGTCGGATCAGTAACTATCTTTGTGCAGATGGTCGCTGGAGCATGGAATGTTTTGTCACGGAATAGTTGAGGCAGAGGTCCTTGAAGGGAAAAGTAGGTGAACGTTTGAAGCAGAGGACGGTACAGGGTTATAGGGGCAGTTAGAGAGTGGGGGGTGCTGGCAGGAGAGCAGGAACGGGGGACTTGTTTTGAACTGCTCACGCAAAGAGCTGGCACAGACAAAGTGGGCCACGTTGCTTGCTTCTGCCCTGCAAACGACTACTCGATTCCTATTGACTCGTGGGGGATTTGCATCCAGTTCCTCGCTTGTATCGGTCACTGTTGGCCTTGAAAGTCCAAATGCTCAGTTCCAGTTGGCGGACAATGATGGAGTCGGAGTTCTAATTCTCATTGAAATGCCGGTTGAGATTGCGTGTGGCAGTGGACGTTCAAGCACCAAGCATTGCTCGAAGATGTGTTGTGTGCAACAAAGAGGGAAAGTCCCAGAAAGAATTAAGCAATGGTCCCTTACCACTTAAGAACTGGCAAGGAGCTCTCTTTCATTCCTAATAACCTAATTATCTCTTATGTAAAGGCACATTAAAACTATAAGAAATACGAGTTGGAACAAGCTGTTCAATCCAATCACTCTGTGTTGATGTTCACCTCCACAAGAGCAGTCGTCTTAGGTTAGGAACATAGGAACAGGAGTGGGCCTTTTCAGCCCCTTGAGTCCGTTCCACCATTCAATGAGATCATGGCTGATCTGTGACCTAACTCCATGTACCCGCCTTTGGCCCTTATCCCTTCATACCTTTCAGTTAACAATAATCTATCAATCTCAGATTTAAAATTAGCAGTTGACCCAGCATTAATTGCTCTTTGCATAAATCCCAGGTGCCCCCATCCTCACTGTCCCCATATCCCTTTATTCCTCGTTCCCTCAACCACCTGTCTAACCTATTCGTCAATGTTTGTGGGATCTTGCTGTGCACATCTTGGCTGCCGTGTTTCCAACATTACAACAGTGATGCACTTCAAAAGTACTTCATTGGCTGTAAAGCGCTTTGGGACGCCCTGAGGTTGTGAAAGGCGCTATATAAATGCAAATCTTTTTTTTTCTCTCTGCTTCAGTCACTCACTCTGTTAGAACCTTTACAGTTTCTCCTGCTCTCTGTTCCAAATCTCTTACATTGAATCTGACACCAACATCCCCCTCATTTTAGACCCTCTGTCATTGGAAACAGTGCTTTCAGGATTGTTTGTTTTATTTTGTTGAATGGGTGAATGAAATGTCTATTTTTTAAAAATAATTGAGCTTCCAAAGGCATGCTTGAAACCTGGCATTGATTTTAACCCAGAGTGGGTTTCGGACAGGTGGAGGGATGGGTTTGTGGGGTAGGGTGGGGTGGGCGGGGGGGCGGTCCAGTACGAAACATGATCACAGACCCGGGGCGTTGTAACTCCAGGG
Organism: Pristiophorus japonicus; assembly: GCF_044704955.1. Taxonomy (NCBI): domain Eukaryota; kingdom Metazoa; phylum Chordata; class Chondrichthyes; family Pristiophoridae; genus Pristiophorus; species Pristiophorus japonicus. Next base: position 13,292,344 of record NC_091984.1, on the reverse strand, counting down.
CCTCACCGGTCTGCTTCCGGCCCAGGGATGCCCGCAATCCTACATTTTCCAACAGTCTATCAACTCTGGATCAGTTCCTATGGACTGGAGGGTAGCTTAAAAAAGGAGGGAGAGAGAAAACGGGTAATTATATCAGTAGTGGGGAAAATGTTGGAATCAATCGTTAAGGATGAAATAACAGCGCATTTGGAAAGCAGTGAAAGGATCGGTCCAAGTCAGCATGGATTTATGAAGGGGAAATCGTGCTTGACAAATCTTCTAGAATTTTTTGAGGATGTAATAGTAGAGTGGACAAGGGAGAACCAGTGGACGTTGGTGTATTTGCACTTTCAAAAGGCTTTTGACAAAGTCCCATACAAGAGATTAATGTGCAAACTTAAAGCACATGGTATTGGGGGTAATATATTGACGTGGATAGAGAACTGATTGGCAGACAGGAAGCAGAGAGTCGGGATAAACGGGTCCTTTTCAGAATGGCAGGCAGTGACTAGTGGGGTGCTGCAGGGTACAGTGCTGGGACCCCAGCTATTTACAGTATACATCAATGATTTAGATGAAGGAATTGCGTGTAATATCACCAAGTTTGCAGATGACACTAAACTGGGCGGCGGTGTGAGCTGTGAGGAGAATGCTAAGAGGCTGCAGGACAGGTTAGGTGAGTGGGCAAATGCATGCCAGATGCAGTATTATGTGGATAAATGTGAGATTATCCACTTTGGTGGCAAAAACAGGAAGGCAGAATATTATCTGAATGGCAGCAGATTAGGAAAAGGGGAGGTGCAAAGAGACCTGGGTGTCATGGTACATCAGTCATTGAAAGTTGGTATGCAGGTACAGCAGGCGGTGAAGAAGGCAAATGGCATGTTGGCCTTCATAGCTAGGGGATTTGAGTATCGGTCTTACTACAGTTGTGCAGGGCCTTGGTGAGGCCTCACCTGGACTATTGTGTTCAGTTTTGGTCTCCTAATCTGAGGAAGGACATTCTTGCTATTGAGGGAGCGTAGCGAAGGTTCACCAGACTGATTCCCGGGATGGCAGGACTGACATATGAGGAGAGACTGAATCGACTGGGCCTGTATTCACTGGAGTTTAGAAGAATGGGAGGGGATCTCACAGAAACATATAAAGTTCTGACGGGATTGGACAGGTTAGAGGCAGGAAGAATGTTCCCGATACTGGGGAAGTGCAGAACCAGGGATCACAGTCTAAGGATAAGGGGTTAGGACATTTAGGACTGAGATGAGGAGAAACTTCTTCACTGAGAGAGTTATTAACCTGTGGAATTCCCTACCGCAGAAAGTTGTTGAGGCCAGTTCATTGGATATATTCAAGAGGGAGTTAGATATGGCCCTTACGGCTAAAGGGATATGGAGAGAAAGGGGTACTGAGGTGAATGATCAGCCATGATCTTATTGAATGGCGGTGCAGGCTCGAAGGGCCGAATGGTCTACTCCTGCACCTATTTTCCATGTTTCTATGTGATCCTGTAGATACGTGGGTCGGGAAGGTTCCAGGAGATTCTCATGGAGGAACAGAGGGGTGGGAGCAGTCCTGGACTGGGAGGCCGAGACTTTCCTTGTGGGGCCCGGAGGAGAAATGTAACGGACTGGAAAAGGCGATTGTGGTCCATCTTCTGGTCCCAATGTTGACGGCAAGATTAGATCCCGTGATATTGCTCCTGCCTCTTTCACCAGGTTACTTAGCAATCCCTCCATGTAGGAAACTTTTGCATTGATGGAATCCTGTTATTTTTGGTTTGCCTGCGTGATACAGTATCATTAAAAAGAAAAGGCCTTGTTCTTGCTTTGTTTCTCCTTCTGAGTAAAGATAATCTTCCTAAAGGCTTTTCCCTTGAGTTTGAGGGACGCCTTTGTGCAGTTCCAGAACCGCGGCTTGATTTTTAAAAGAAAAATCTGTCGGTTGGTGACAACATTATTTACAATGCGTCCAATAATAAAAAAACTTCAAGCAATGGCTGTACATATTTGGGAACAAGCCAAGGGCAGGCAGTTAACTCACTAGCCGTGGCTGATGTTCTGGGAGCAAGTTGCTATTGATTCCTATTATCGTTGCTCTGCTCACCAGATTTCCTAAATGAGGTTGAAATATCTAATTTCCCCACTGGTGCTGTAACTTCAGGAGCAGTGCGCGAGGCATTTGGGTTCTCACGGCAGCACAAGCAGTGCCACACTTTCACTTGCATTCCCGTCAGCGTGATTCTCAGCTGGTGGCTCTCTTGCCGCAGAGCCAGACGATTGTGGGCTCGGGGCCTTGAGCGTATAACCTCGGCCGACATTGCCGAGGGGGCTGCTGCATTGTGGGAGGCGTTGTGCGTTAGATGAGTTGCTGAACCGGCATCCTATCTCCCTCTTCGGGTGCCAAGGTCAGACATCAAATTTATTTACATTCATTTTAAGGGGAGCTGTGGCTCTCTTTAAAGACACCTTGTGCTGGTGGAAATAATGTCAAGTGATTTGCGTGTGGGGCAAGAGAGTTTTTGCCATGATCTATGCAACCAATGGTGTTTGTCATTTCATTATGTGTTTGTAATCTTTCATTCGGTTCCAATTTTCACTCCTCTTCTGATATTACTGAGGTTTTTTTGGAAAACAATTGATGGAGAAAAACTTTGTCCATTGGTGGGGCAGTCTTAAGGCAAGGGGACATAACCTTAAAGTCAGAGCCAGGCCATTGAGAAGAGAAATTTGAAAACACTTCTTCACTGCAAATGGCGATAGAAGTGTGGAACTCTCCCCACAAAAAAGCAGTAGATGCTAGCTTAATTAATAATTTGAAATCTGAGATAGTTAGATTTTTACGAGACAAGGATATAAATTGGCCAGAAAAAGCAGCAAACCTGAGGACTGGGAGAAATTTAGAATTCAGCAGAGGAGGACAAAGGGTTTAATTAGGAGGGGGGAAGTAGAGTATGAGAGTAAGCTTGCAGGGAGCATAAAAACTGACTGCAAAAGCTTCTGTAGATATGTGAAGAGAAAAAGATTAGTGAAGACAAATGTAGGTCCCTTGCAGTCAGAATCAGGTGAATTTATAATGGGGAACAAAGAAATGGCAGACCAATTGAACAAATACTTTAGTTCTGTCTTCACACAGGAAGACACAAATAAACTTCTGGAAATACTAGGGGACCGAGGATCTAGTGAGAAGGAGGAACTGAAGGAAATCCTTATTGTCAGGGAAAATTGTGTTAGGGAAATTGATGGAATTGAAAGCCGTTAAATCCCCAGGACCTGATAATCTACATCCCAGAGTACTTAAGGAAGTGGCCCTAGAAATAGTGGATGCATTGGTGGTCATTGTCCAACATTCTATCGACTCTGGATCAGTTCATATGGATTGGAGGGTAGATAATGTAACCCCACTTTTTAAAAAAGGGAGGGAGAGTGACATCGGTAGTGGAATCAATTATTAAAGATGAAATAGCAGCGCATTTGGAAAGCAGTGACAGGATCGGTCCAAGTCAGCATGGATTTATGAAAGGGAAATCATGCTTGACAAATCTTCTACAATTTTTTGAGGATGTAACTAGTAGAGTGGACAAGGGAGAATGAGTGGATGTGGTATATTTAGACTTTCAAAAGATTTTTGACAAGGTCCCACACAAGAGAATAGTATGCAAAATTAAAACACATGGTATTGAGGGTAATGTATTGACGTGGATAGAGAACTGGTTGTCAGACAGGAAGCAAAGAGTAGGAATAAATGGATTCTTTCCAGAATAGCTGACAGTGACTAGTGGGGTACCGCAAGGTTCAGTGCTGAGACCCCAGCTATTTACAATATACATTAATGATTTAGACAAAGGAATTGAATGTATTATCTCCAAGTTTGCAGATGACACTAAGCTGGGTGGCAGTGTGAGCTGTGAAGAGGATGCTCAGAGGCTATGGGGTGACTTAGACAGGTTAGGTGAGTGGGCAAATGCATGGCAGATGCAGTATAATGTGGATAAATGTGAGCTTATCCACTTTGGTGGCAAAAATAGGAAGGCAGAATATTATCTGAATGGTGACTGAGTAAGAAAAGGGGAGGTTCAACGAGACGTGGGTGTCATGGTTCATCAGTCATTGAAAGTTGGCATGCAGGTACAGCAGGCGGTCAAGAAGGCAAATGGCATGTTGGCCTTCATAGCGAGAGGAATTGAGTATCAGAGCAGGGAGGTTTTACTGCAGTTGTACAGGGCCTTGGTGAGGCCACACCTTGAATATTGTGTGCAGTTTTGGTCTCCCAATCTGAGGAAGGACATTCTTGCTATTGAGGGAGTGCAGCGAAGGTTCACCAGACTGATTCCCGGGATGGCAGGACTGACATATGAAGAAAGACTGGATCAACTGGGCCTGTATTCACTGGAGTTTAGAAGGATGAGAGAGGATCTCATAGAAACATATAAAATTCTGACGGGATTGGACAGGTTAGATGCAGGAAGAATGTTCCCGATGTTGGGGAAGTCCAGAAACAGGGGTCACAGTCTAAGGAGAAGGGGTAAGCCATTTAGGACCGAGATGAGGAAAAACTTCTTCACTCCGAGAATTGTGAACTTGTGGAATCTCTACCACAGAAAAATGTTGAGGCCAGTTCATTAGATATATTCAAAAGGGACTTAGATGTGGCCCTTACGGCTAAGAGGATCAAGGAGTATGGAGAGAAAGCCGGAATGGGGTACTGAAGTTGCATGATCAGCCATGATCATATTGAATGGTGGTGCAGGCTCATAGGGCCGAATGGCCTACTCCTGCACCTATTTCTATGTTTCTGTGTTTCTAAAAGTATATGGAGCCAAGGCACGGGGAAATGGGGTTAAGAAGCAGATCAGCCATGACCTGAATGAATGGCGGAACAGGCTTGAGGTGCTGAATGTCCTCCTCCTGTTCCTATGTTGCTGGAGGTTTTAATTTCTTGGTACAGTTCCGCAGACACCTATTGTCTTGCGGTACCTCACACATTTGGCCTATCTTCAAGTGTGCGTGAGACAATAAGTGTTGGTAGATTATTCTGTGACTGACAGCTTGACTCAGTGGTAACACTCTTACCTCTGAGTCACTAGGTCAAAGGTTGAAGCCTCACTTTAGGACGTGAGGCAGATCTAGGCGAGCACTGAACTGCCAGTACTGAGGGAGTGCTACACTGTCACAGAATCTTTCAGATGCGACGTTAATCTAAGACCTGATCAGTTGGTTGCAACACATCCCATGTTAGTATTTGAAGATGAGCAGGAGAGTTCTCCCACTTTCCTGGACAACACTTATCCTTCAACCAACACCTCCAAAAATAGATTAACTGGTCCTTTATCTCATTTGCTGTTCATGGGGCCTTTTTGTGCACAAACTGGCTGCTGCACTTGCTGACACAAGAACAGTGACTGCACTTGCAAGTACTTCATTGGTTGATTCCGGAGATGAGGGGGTTTACTTGTGAGGAAAGGCTGAGTAGGTTGGGCCTCTACTCATTGGCATTCTGAAGTATGAGAGGTAATCTTATCGAAACGTGTAAGATTATGAGGGGGCTTGACAAGGTGGATGCAGAGAGGATATTTCCACTGATAGGGGAGACTAGAACTAGAGGGCATGATCTTAGAATAAGGGGCCGCCCATTTAAAACTGAGATGAGGAGGAATTTCTTCTCTGAGGGTTGTAAATCTGTGGAATTCGCTGCCTCAGAGAGCTGTGGAAGCTGGGACATTGAATAAATTTAAGACAGAGACAGACAGTTTCTTAAAAACGATAACGGATTAAGCGGTCATGGGGAGCAGGCAGGGAAGTAGACCAGAGTCCATGATCGGATCAGCCATGATTGTATTAAATGGCGGAGCAGGCTCGAGGGACCGTATGGCCTACTCCTGCTCCTATTTCTTATGTTCTTAAAGAATTTGAGACGTCTCAAGGACGTGAAAGGCGATGAATAAATACAAGTTTTCCTTTATTTGAGCAGGGAGGAGGTGAGGAACTTTACACATGCACTCCAATCCGATCCTTGCCTGATGTGAGCACAGGTCCACTTCCTGCAAAGGATTGTTGGAACGTCGATCGGACTGGGAACCCTGGTGACCCGAGAATACTCAGGCCAATTTTAGCATTTGGGTGACCAGTTGTTATCTGACAGCTGGTGTCTCCTTACAGCGTGCAAGCAAGCAACTCCGTAACAACTGCTCCTCTCAACAAATCTGCACAGCAAACTAAAAAAAAAGAATATTAATGGCCTGAAGAGACTTGTGTGGAGAGGGGCCCTCTCCTTGACTTGCGTGAATTGAACGTCATGGTTTTATGCTTGTGCCTGGTTCGATAATATCACCAACTCACCATGGGAGCATTCCGAGTTGTTATCCAAGCAACAGCAATCTCTTCATCTGTGTGTAAAACAAACTGATTCCAGCAATGATATAGGTGTCAGCCGTGGCTCAGTGGGTAGCACTCTCATCTCTTGAGTCAGAGGGCCATAGGTTCAAGTCCCACTTCTGAGACTTGAACACAAAATTCTAGGCCGACACTCCCAGTGCAGTTTGTTAACTTGAGAAGTTAAAGCGAGACACTGTCTGCCCTCTCGGGCGGAAGTAAAAGATCCCGCAGCACTATTTTGAAGAATAGCAGGGGAGTTATTCCCAATATTTATCCCTCAACCAACATCACTAAAATCATATTAGCTGGTCATCATCACTTTGCTGTGTGCAAACTGGCAGCCGCGTTTCCCAGGAAACATTGCAGGAGGGTGACGGCGACTGGATTGAACGTCACCATAACCCAGGTCACTGATTGGAGCGTGGGCAGGGTGCAGGAGCAGCGAGTGATCGTGGAGCGATATGATCGGGGCCCAGGAGAGGTGTGAGTTCGGGGCCCAGCAGAGGCAAGGGCCCAGGGGCAACACAGGCCAGCCCACATTGTGATATGTGTGCGCACTAGGTCCGTGCAGCAGAGCTGGTCTCCAGTCGTCTTGGTTAATCCGTGCCACTGGACCAAGACCGAGCTCTGTCAAGCCCGTGTGGTGGTTGGTGTGCAACGGCCACCACACGTTAAAAAAATCCACACACAGGCATCTTCCACCCTTCAACATGTAGTTCGGGATCTGGACTATTGGGTCCCTCATTCAAACACCTGTGAACTCATCCCTTTTTGGTGTGGAAACAAGTCATCCTCGATAGGCAGGACCCCCGAAGAAGAAGACAACAAGGATTACATTTCAAAAGTGATTGGATGTAAAGCACCTTGGGACATACTGAGGATGTTAACGATATTTTGAAGGATAATCAAACAATATTGGTGGGTGGTTATCTCTGAAGGCCAGACTGCCGTGGTGATGGTCTGGTGCCACTGTCAACACCTACAAGGCCTGGTAGAAACATAGAGAAACATAGAAAATAGGTGCAGGAGTAGGCCATTCGGCCTTTCGAGCCTGCACCGCTATTCAATAAGATCATGGCTGATCATTCCCTCAGTACCCTTTCCCTGCTTTCTCTCCATACCCCTTGATCCCCTTAGCCGTAGGGCCATATCTAACTCCCTCTTGAATATATCCAATGAACTGGCATCAACAACTCTGCGGCAGGGAATTCCACAAGTTAACAACTCTCTGAGTGAAGAAGTTTCTCCTCATCTCAGTCCTAAATAGCCTACCCCTTATCCTAAGACTGTGTCCTCCGGTTCTGGACTTCCCCAACATCGGGAACAATCTACCCACATCTAACCTGTCCCATCCCGTCAGAATCTTGTATGTTTCTATGAGATTCCCTCTCATCCTTCTAAACTCCAAAGTATAAAGGCCCAGTTGATCCAGTCTCTCCTCATATGTCAGTCCAGCCATCTCGGGAATCAGTCTGGTGAACCTTCGCTGCACTCCCTCAATAGCCAGAACGTCCTTCCTCAGATTAGGAGACCAAAACTGAACACAATATTCCAGGTGAGGCCTCACCAAGGCCCTGTGCAACTGCAGTAAGACCTCTCTGCTCCTATACTCAAATCCCCTAGCTATGAAGGCCAACATGCCATTTGCCGCCTTTACCGCCTGCTGTACCTGTATGCCAACTTTCAATGACTGATGAACCATGACACCCAGGTCTCATTGCACCTACCCTTTTCCTAATCTGCCACCATTCAGACAATATTTTGTCTTCGTGTTTTTGCCTCCAAAGTGGATAACCTCACACTTATCCACATTATACTGCATCTGCCATGCATTTGCCCATTCACCTAACCTGTCCAAGTCACCCTGCAGCCTCTTAGCGTCCCCCTCACAGCTCACACCGCCACCCAGTTTAGTGTCATCTGCAAACTTGGAGATATTACACTCAATTCCTTCATCGAAATCATTGATGTATATCGTAAAGAGCTGTGGTCCCAACACTGAACCCTGCGGCACTCCACTAGTCACTGCCTGCCATTCTGAAAAGGACCCGTTTATTCCGACTCTCTGCTTCCTGTCTGCCAACCAGTTCTCCATCCAAGTCAGTATATTACCCTCAATACCATGTGCTTTAATTTTGCACACCAATCTCGTGTGTGGGACCTTGTCAAAACCTTTTGAAAGTCCAGATACACCACATCCACTGGTTCTCCCTTGTCCACTCTACTAGTTACTTCCTCAAAAAATTCCAGAAGATTTGTCAAGCATGATTTCCCCTTCATAAATCCATGCTGACTTGGACCGATCCTATCACTGCTTTCCAAATGCGCTGCTATTTCATCTTTAATAATTGATTCCAACATTTTCCCCACCACTGATGTCAGGTTAACTGGTCTATAATTATCCACTTTCTCTCTCCCTCCCTTTTCAAAAAGTGGTTACATTAGCTCCCCTCCAGTCCATAGGAACTGATCCCGAGTTGATAGACTGTTGGAAAATGATCACCAATGCATCCACTATTTCTAGGGCCACTTCCTTAAGTACTCTGGGATGCAGACTATCAGGCCCCGGGGATTTATCGCCCTTCAATCCCATCAATTTCCCTAACACAATTTCCCACCTAATAAGGATATACTTCAGTTCCTCCTTCTCACTAGACCCTTGGTCCCCGAGTACTTTCAGAAGGTTGTTTGTGTCTTCCTACGTGAAGACAGAACCAAAGTATTTGTTCAGTTGGTCTGCCATTTCTTTGTTCCCCATTATAAATTCACCTGATTCTGACTGCAAGGGACCTACGTTTGTCTTCACTAATCGTTTTCTCTTCACATATCTCTAGAAGCTTTTACAGTCAGTTTTTATGTTCCCGGCAAGCTTCTTCTCGTACTCTATTTTCCCCCTCTTAATTAAACCCTTTTTCCTCCTCTGCTGAATTTTACAATTCTCCCAGTCCTCAGGTTTGCTGCTTTTTCTGGCCAATTTTCTGCCTCTTCATTGGATTTAACATTCTCCTTAATTTCCCTTGTTAGCCACGGTTGAGCCACCTTCCCCGTTTTATTTTTACTCCAGTCAGGGATGTACAATTGCTGAAGTTCATCCATGTGATCTTTAAATGTTTGCCATTGCCTATCCACCGTCAACCCTTTAAGTATCATTTGCCAGTCTATTCTAGCCAATTCACGCCTCAAACCATCAAAGTTACCTTTCCTTGAGTTCAGGACCCTAGTTTCTGAATTAACTGTGTCACTCTCCATCCTAATGAAGAATTCTACCATATTATGGTCACTCTTCCCCAAGGGGTCTTGCACAACAAGATTGCTAATTAGTCCCTTCTCATTGCACATCACCCAGTCTAGGATGGCCAGCTCCCTGGTTGGTTCCTCAACATATTGACCTGGAAAACCATCCCTAATACACTCCAGGAAATCCTCCTCCACCGCATTGCTACCAGTTTGGTATCCACATGCCTGATAGCGCCAGAAGATGCTTCTCATATCGCCCAACAAGCTCGCTACACCAGTTTGGTGCATCGCGCGCGCCTGTGTCTGGGTTCAAAGTAACGTCAACACCCTAGCACACTAGCATGGAAAATAAAATTGGTGATTGAAAGCCCTTTCGAATAAAGTTAGCTTTTTTAAAAGTAATAGACTGCTGAATTGTGGTTAATATCAGTGCTGCGGAGATTGGGGATAATTTTGACTTTTTTTTTGGCATTGTAATTTTCATAGAATGATACTGCGCAGAAGTAGGCCATTCGGCCCATCATGCCTATGCCGGCTCTTTGAAAGAGCGATCCAATTAGTGCTACTCCTCTGCTTTTTCCTCATGGATCTGCACATTGTCCCTTTTCAAGTATTTATCCAATTCCCTTTTGAAAGTTATTATTGAGTTGACTTCCACCGCCCTTTCAGGCAATGACTCTCTGTGTAAAAGAAATTCTGCTCATTTTCCCTCATGGATTTTTTTTGCCAATTATCTTAAATCTGTGTCCTCTGGCTGCCGACCCTTCAGCCAGTGGGAAACAATTTCTACTTATCTACTCTATCAAAACCAGTATATTAACTGTAAAGTACTGAAAGGCTAATTCTGAAGTCTTGCTCTCCCAATAGGGAGCTACGCTGTCAGAGAGACTGCATCAAGATTTCATAGCCTTCTTTCCAACACGCTTTCCTTTTGAGTGCGGTTTCTCCATTGTGAGCAGCGATTTAGCTCTTATTTAGGTGCAAGTTGTTCTACTCAGTGGGTAGCATCCTCGTCTCTGAGTCAGAAGGTTGTGGGTTCAAGTCCCACGCCAGAGACATGAGCACAAAAATCTCGGCTGACACTCCAGTGCAGTGCTGAGGGAGCCCTGCACTGTTGGAGGTGCCGTCTTTCGGATGGGACATTAAACTGAGGTCCCGTCTGCTTTCTTGGGTGGATGTAAAAGATCCCATGGCAATATTGCAAAGAAGAGCATGGGAATTATCCCCGGTGTCCTGGCCAATATTTATCCCTCAATTAACACAAAAAAATAGCTTATCTGGTCATTATTACATTGCTGTTTGTGGGAGCTTGCTGTGCGTGCCACATTTCCTACATAACAAGAGTGACTACACTTCAAAAGCACTTCATTGGTTGTAAAGCACTTTGGGATATGCGGTGGTTGTGAAAGGCGCTGTAGAAATCCAAGTCTTTCTTTTTCTTTCTTCCCTGTATGTGTAGATTAGCACCTCACCAGTTGTTTATCCACTGGGCAACTTGTGGGAGGGGGTCCAAAACTAGGGACCATAAATATAAGTTAGCCACGAACAAATACAATAATGAATGAGGTGTGGGACTACATTGGCTAGCTCTTTCAAAGAGCCGGCACAGGGACGACAGGCCAAATGGCTGCTCCTGCTCTGTAAGGTGCTATGATTCTATCTGTACTGTAATTTATTTGTGGTTTCCAATTTACTTTTCTCATCTTGACACAGCGATGATGTTTCCACTCGTGATGCAGTCCAAAACTAAGGGCCATTAATATAAAACAGCCAGTATTAAATCCAATAAGGGATTGAGGAGAACCGTCTTTACTCAGAGAATGTGGAACTCACTACCTCAAGCAGTTGAGACAAGTAGTGTAGATGATTAAGGTGAAGCTAGATAAGTGCACAAGGGGGAAAGGAATTGAAGGGTTTGTAGATGGAGTGAGATGAAGTGAGGTGGGAGGTGACTCGTGTGGAGCATAAACACCAGCACGGACCATTTGAGCCGAATGGCCTGTTCCTTTCCTGTACACTCTGTGCAAATTGATGTGTATATAAGCGTTAAAAGTAAGTGTGGTTTAGATGCTGTTCAGCAACTCAAGACTATGGGCCTAACTGATACGTTATAGATGTTACTGTGAGCTTGTTAGTCATAGACCCGGGGCTAAGAGTGAGTCAATAATTGTTTCCAGTTTACTTTCCGCTTTGTTTTGCAAGGGGGTGTGGGATGCGGGAAGACCTCTGGCTCTCGTGTTGATTCCTAGCTCGCGGAGGTATGCTGGAAAATGGCCAGCAGAATGCAGACAAGAAGCGGAGCAGAAAGCCACCGAAGGAATGTCGGGGCCTGAAACATTTCAAGAAGGCAATCGGAGTGAAAGCGCAGCTGAAGCAAAACTGAATAAGGGCCTGACCGAGAATGGGTAGCAGCAGTGCAGTTACCAAAGCGAGAATGGGAAAGACTCAAAGGGGAAGACCCTTAGTAAAAAGGACCTTTGTTGCACCTGTATTGTGCTGGGCAGGGGAGGGGAGGGCAGCGGAGGAGACCCGTATGTTCACACCATGTCGTCCTATACAAGTGGCATTCTGATGCGTCGTGTCGAGATGGAGGGCATTGTCTTTATGTTTAAAAGACTTTTTTTAATGACGGCAAGGCCCCGTTTAAATAAAATATATAGATTATGAAATGTTAAGCCGAGGCCCTGCCTGCCCCTCAGGTGGGCATAAAGGATCCCATGACACTATTTTGAAGAAGTTCTGGAAAACCTCCCCAATGTGCTGGCCAATATTTATCCCTCAACTAACATCACTAAAAACAGATTATCTGGTCTTTAGCTCACTGCTGTTTGTGGAACCTTGCTGTGCACAAATTGGCTGCCACGTTTCCGACATTACAACAGTGACTACACTTGGCGACTACTTCATTGGTTGTAAGATGCTTTGGGATGACTTGAGGTTGTGAGGGGCACTACATAAATGCACGATCTTTCTTTCTCTTCTCTCCTGGCGCTCAGTGGCTGCTGGGATATGGTTCCATTAGCACTGGCCACCAATGTTATCAAATTTCAGGGTGCCCCACAAGGCGGCTCAATGGTGTTCTAATGGCAGAAACCGTGCATGCGCGGTAATTTGAATGGGACGCATACCCAAACTAAATTAGCGGGAACATTGTTGGCCAATCTCTGTTAATCTCCCCAAAGTGCCTGTTCTTCAAGTGTCAGTCTTGACAGTGAATGCTTTAGGCTATTCAACTTCAAAGGGCATCACAGCCAAAGCCGAGTACTGTTCACCCCGACATAGCAGTGTTACTGGATTGCGATCAGGAGGAGGGAACCCTCGCCTATTTTCTGCCCACTAACCCAAGGGTGTTGAGGTTACCTGTAGCACACCTCACATCAACCGTAGCTTGAGATAATCTCACTCAGCAGGGACCGTACATCAAGCCATAGGCCCCTTCTCTACCCCATGATGCACTTACACATTACAAACGCTTGCTGAGCCACCGGGGAACTGGAGCACCACTTTTGATGTAAATGTGAGCTGGGTTTGGCAGGCATTAGTGTATCGAGAATGGCTCCTGGTCGATGAGCCTTTTACCACAAGACAGGCACAGATGTAATCTTAGTCACAAAATCGCATTGTGTGTACTAAGCAGCAAAGATCATTGTGAAAAATACTTCATTAATACAGCCTGCACTTCCTGTCACACTCTAGCCCTTACACTTCAGACATCGTAGCCCTGATCTTAGAATAAGGGGCTGCCTATTTTAAACTGAAATGAGGAGGAATTGCTTCTCTGAGTGTTGTAAATCTTTGGAATTCACTGCCCCAGAGAGCTGTGGAGGCTGGGTCATTGAATATATTTAAGGTGGCGATAGACAGTTTCTTAACCAATAAGGGAATAAAGGGTTATAGGGATCGGGCAGGGAAGTGGACCTGAGTCCATGATCGGATCAGCCATGGTCGTATTAAATGGCTCGAGGGGCCAAATGGCCTACTCCTGCTCCTATTTCTTATGTTCTACTTATGATTTTAACCTTACCAACCGGTGGGAACGGGGCTAGTTTGTGTCAAATGCCCGACTTACACCGTACCCGACTTGACTCTGTGTTTACTTCAGTGGAGAATAAAATCAGGCGAGGCATTGGACCATGACCCATCTGTTTCCCGCCCCGGGGGAGGGGATGGGAGTGGGGGGGGGGCGGGGGTGGGCGGTGCGAGTTTGGTCAAACCTGGGTCCTCATTGAGTCGCATATCAAGGACTCATCGTGAGCAATGCCACAGGTGCTCTTCTTGTTTTGTGTGCGTACGCGTGGATATTTACTTAATATGTCTCTAGGAGTAGATGGAGAGGTTCAAACCATCGCTGGGAAAAGCAAAATCAATTCAACTAATTTAAGGGAAGCGGGAAAGAAGATGATGAGAAGTTGCACCAAAATAAATCACCGAAGTTATCGGTGATGAAAAAGAAGAATAGAACAAGAAATTGCAATAGACATCAAAGGAAATAACAAGAGGCTCTTCAGGTATAGTCAGAGTGGGAAAAATATTAAAAACCGAAGTCTCTTAACTCTGACAGAGGTGAAAATAATGAAGAGATAGGCTCACAGAAATGCCTGAAAGCACGACACATATAATGGATTATTTTAAAGTGCAGTGGCTGTTATGCGAAAAAACGTGAGAGACATTTTGCACACAGCAAGATCTCACAACCATAGATTCTTTTTTTTGTTGTTGGAATTGTTCAGTGTCAATCCAAACCCTTCAACAGCACCTCAAATAATATGTGTGCCAAATTCCTTCAGTACTCTGCCGCAGCTTAGATTCTGAGCTCAAATTCCTGGGCGGAGGGGGGTCAACTTTTAAACTCGAGAATGCGACCAACTGGGCCAAGCTGGCACACAATGGAATGTGGGCCACACTGACAAGACAGCATATATTGCCCGTTCCTGCAACTGAGTGGCTGGTCTGGGCCTCAGGAATCATGTGCAGGCCCAACCAAGTATGGTTCAGCGGTTCAATCCCCTACAGGACGTCACTCAACCAATCCACGGTCATTTTGCTGGCGCAGGGCGACAAATGACCAGATTGATTGAATTCAGTTTTGCAATTGGCGATGGGTGGGATTTACATAGGATGCATGGCACAGAAACTGACCATTCAGCCCAACCAATCCATGCCGTGCTTGGAAGGTTACCAAGGAGCATAATTGGAGAAGTCAAGCATTGAGATGATGACTGCGGGGATGTGGTTGTGGCAAAACGTCGCATTTTGTCGACGGGATGGCTTCGTTATGGTACTTTCAGGGTTTACATAGGATTACATAGAATATAAGGCACAGAAATAGGCCATTTGGCCCAAACAGTCCATGCCGGCCATTTATGCACTCGAGCCTCCTCTGATAAATTTATCAGCATAGCCATCTATTCCTTTCTCCCTCATATGCATATCTAACCGCCCCTTAAATGCATCTATACTATTCCCCTCAACCATTCCCTGTGGTAGTGAGTTCCACATTCTCATCACTCTCTGGGTAAATAAATTTCTTCTAAATTCCCTGTTGGATTTCTTGGTGACTATTTTATATTGATGGTCTCTAGTTATACTCTTCCCCACAAGTGGAAACACTCTCTCTTTATCTACTCTTATCAAAACCTTTCATAATTTTAAAGACCTCTATTAGGTCACCCCTCAAGAGAAAAGAGACCCAGCCTGTTCATCCTTTCCTGATAGCTGTACCTTTGAATTTCAGGTATCATCCTTGTGAATCTTTGAGCTCTGGGTTGCAATCCAGTACCGTAACCACGACACTGTTCTACCCTAACGGCATTTTCAGACTGCGATAGCATTTTGTGAGTTGCTATCATCGCTCTGGAAGCTGTTAAATACTATTTCCCAGTCCTGTGACCAACTGAGATCATATCGAGCTCAGCAGCCAAGTAATGAAAGCGTCATGAAGAAAAGTGAGCAATTGCAGATTCATAAACCACCAGATGCAGATGGAATGCGTCCAAGAGTATTAAAAAAAAAGAAACTCGGTAAAGGCCAATGGTGCTGTAGGGGAAATTCTGCTGAGCTCATTAAATACAGGGTGGTAGCAGAAGACCAAGCAACAGCTAATGTAATTCCCATCTTTAAAAAAAAAGGTCGGAAGCATGATCTTGGGAATTCTAACCCAGTTAGGTTGACATCTGCAGTGGGAAATTGCTGGAATCTATTATAAAGGAAGCAATTCAGGAGCATTTAGTAAGGATAAAGGGCAATGAATCAAAATCAACACGGGCTCATGAAAGGCAGGTCAAGCTGTACAAATTTATGAGAATGTTTAAGGTACATAACCGGGTTAGCGGATAAGGGTAATGTTGTAGATATTTTATATCTCGACTTTTAAAAGGCATTTGATAAGGTCTCTCGTAAAATGCTTACGATTGAAGTAGAACTCCTGGGATCAAGGAGGATGTTGCAAATTGGATAATGAATAGGAAACAGAGGGGCCATTATTGGTTTATACTGGACTGCAATGACCAGATGAGCCCATTAGGGATTAATTCTGAGACTGTTGCTGTTTCTAATGTTTTATTAATTAGCTGGATGAGAACATTGCAAGCAGAACATCAAATTTTGATGATGCTACCCATTTTAGAAAGCAGGCAAGATGGCCGGAAGAGAGAGATAACATTCACGCCGATTCACACAGGCTAGTGAATGAGTGCCCACTCATCAACCCGAGGGTCATTTGAAGAGGGGGGGAAGGGGGGGGAGGAAGGATGGCGTGAATCTGACCCTCAAAACGGCGGCAGCTCAGTTCCATTTGCGCGTATCATTTTCGGCGTTGCTTTTTGCTTTGTCTGGTTTGAATTTTGTTGGCCTGAACGTTTGGAAAAGAGTAGTTGATTATTTTTTTCAGTGCTTTGCCTCATTGGCGGGTAAATCCTTAAATCTCAACCAGATCTGTCGGTTTCAGCAACTTGAAATGTACGCAGATTAACAGGAACGGGTATGTAAATTTTACTAATGGCCCCCGAGGCGCCACTGTCCCTACCCGTGCGGCCCATCAAGCTTGGACACCCCTGGGCGAGCGAGGCCATTTGTCACTCAGCCATTATGGAGATTCATCGCTGCTAATAATAACAAAGGCTAGAAAAGACGAAAGGACAAATATTTTAGAAGATGCAGGGAAGCAGAAGGTAACGACAGCGAGTCACGGGACGGTTAGTGAAGGAATGTCCGCAGAAGCAGGAGTTCAGTGGAATGGCAGTCTACAGATAGCCGCAAAAGGATCGATACAACAAGGTTTCAGAAAGAACGAGTATTATATCATGCCTTTCAAGTCCGAAGGATGTCCCCAAGTACTTTACCGCTGATGAATCAGAATTATTTTGTTTGTTGTTGCCGCAGCCAATTTGCATTCAGCAAAGTCCTACAAACAGCAAATCAGCACTTGGCCTGTTTTAGTGGTGTTGGTTGAGGGATAACTGTAAATCAGAACTTCGCCGCTCTTCTTCGAATAGTGGAGTGAGTTCAACGTTCACCAAGACAGGCAGATTTGGTTCAAAAGTCGCTTTTGAAAGATGTCCCCTCTGACAATGCATCATTCCCTCTGCGCTGCACTGAAGCGTTGCCTTGGATTATGTGCTGAGATTATGATTTGGCTGTGCACGGTGCTGACTCTGGTCCAACCTCTCTCTATGTGCCTTCTCCACTCTGAAGAGTGACAATTAGTGCACCCCATGCTTTCCGTTCTCTGCACAGTGGGATTGTGTCAGTCAGTCCTTGATGCTAAACCTTCCCATTCCATCACATCAACTGGTAATGCTTTTCTGTATTTTCCTCACAGTCTATCACCATCAACTTTTCCAAGCAGTAGCACCCCCTCCCAAGGTTCCTGACTAATCTGCCCAGTGTGCCATTTATCCTTATCCTAATCAGCCTCATTACTTCTCACTTTTCTTATGTCAGTTCAAGGACCGTCTCATTAGTCAGCCTTCTTGCCCATCTGCAGCACCAGAACTCGGGACTTCTCCAGTCCTCTTCATTCTTCAGTGTGATAGCATTGTGCAGGTTGATCCCACTTACCGAGCAGGACGAGGGGACAGCATGGAGTGGAACTACACCGCGATGGAAGCAGCATTCTGCTCGGCAACCTCCAACTGAGGGAACTCCTTCATTCAGTCAGAAGATGGCTGCCTTGCAGGTGCTCTTTTCTCTCATTGGACTGCTTTTCATTTGGAAGTTTGACAATCCAACTTTGCGCCAGCGACGGTTTTTGATTCTGAGGTGTAAGGACCCCCTCCAATAGCAGCAACAACTTTGAGTCACAGACTGATACAGCACAGAAGGAGGCCATTTGGCCCTGTCGTGCCTGTTCCGGCTCTTTGGTCGATCTATCCAGTTAATCCCATTCCCCAGCTCACCCTGCAAATTTTTCACCTTCAAGTATTTATCCAATTCTCTTTTGAAAGTTACTATTGAATCTGCTACGTCCGTCCTTTCAGGCAGCGCACCCCAGATCACAACTCGCTGTGTAACCTAAAAAAACTCCTCCTCATTTCACCTCTGGTTCTTTGACCAATTACCTTAAATCTTCATCCTCTGGTTACCAACTCTCCTTTCACTGGAAACAGTTTCTCCTTATTTACTCTTATCATAAACATTCATGATTTTACAACACCTCTATTAAACCTCCTCTTAACCTTCTCTGCTCTAAGGAGAATAACCCCTGCTTCCCGAGTCTCTCCACATAACGAAAGTCCTGCATCCTTGGTCCCATTCTAGTAAATCTCCACTGCACCACCTTCCAATGCTTTGACATCCTTCCTAAAGTGTGATGCACAAACTTATATTTATATAGCGCCGTTTATGTAGTAAAACATCCCAAGGTGCTTCATAGGAGTGTTATAAAACAACATATTATTAGGACAGGTGAACAAAAGTTTGGTCAAAGAAGTAGGTTTTAAGGAGCAACTTAGAGGAGGTGAGAGAAGTGGAGAGGTGCAAAAGGCTAGAATTGGAGGAGTGCAAATATCTTGGAGGGTTGGAGGGCTGAAGGTGGTTACAGAGATAGGGAGGGCTGAGGCCATGGATGGATTTGAACACATGTATGAGAATTTTTAAATCGAAGTGTTGCTGTACCGAGATCCAGTGTAGGTCAGCGAGTACAGAGGTGATGGAATTTGGTGCGAGTTAAGACACAGGCAGAAGATCTGATGATGTTTAAACACTGAAGCAATACTGGATCGGGGCAGCTTTAAGTGACACCATGTTTGCACTGACAAAAAATATGAAGTGGGACTGCCACGTGTGTAGCAGGCAACATTGTAAAGTTCAGACTGATCCTTTAAGGGACCTTTTGGGTCAAATGTAAATGGCAGATGTGTTCAGAGAATTATTCACGTCAGTCCTTTCTCACAAATTTAAGACCATGAACACATTCCAGATCCGATCCTTTTGGCTGAGGAATCTATAACATGTGTAGGGGTCAGTGAAGCATGTGTTCTGAAGCAACTGTGAGGCATTAAATGCCTATAGGGCACCTGGACCAGATGGGATAAATGTTAAAATCCTTCAGGAATTGAGAGGGTAAATAGGTGAGGCTCTGGCTAATATTTTTAGGAGCTCCATAAACAAGAGGAGCTACACCAGACAACTGGAGGTTATGATATATGATCCCGATATTCAAAGTTAGGTGCAATGTAAAGTTGAAAATGACAGAGCAACCAGTCCAATGCTAGTGGGGAGGAACTGCTGCAAAGAATTTTGCAGGATGCTCTTAGTGCTGTGTTTAAGAACACACATATAGGAGCTAAATTAAAAAGTAGGACCTCAAAAGTAGTAATCTCAGAATTGCTACCGGTGCCACGTGCTAGTCAGAGTAGGAATCGCAGGATAGCTCAGATGAATACGTGGCTTGAGGAGTGGTGCAAAAGGGAGAGATTCAAATTCCTGGGACATTGGAACCGGTTCTGGGGGAGGTGGGACCAGTACAAACCGGACGGTCTGCACCTGGGCAGGACCGGAACCAATGTCCTTGGGGGAGTGTTGGCGAGTGCTGTTGGGGAGGAGTTAAACTAATATGGCAGGGGGATGGGAACCTATGCAGGGAGACCGAGGGAAACAAAATGGAGGCAGAAGCAAAAGATAGAAAAAAGAATAGTAAAAGTGGAGGGCAGAGAAACCCAAGGCAAAAAACAAAAAGGGCCACATTACAGCAAAATTCTAAAGGGGCAAAGTGTGTTAAAAAGACAAGCCTGAAGGCTCTGTGCCTCAATGCGAGGAGTATTCGCAATAAGGTAGACGAGTTAACTGCGCAGATAGCAGTTAAGGAATATGATGTAATTGGCATCACGGAGACATGGCTCCAGGGTGACCAAGGCTGGGAACTCAACATCCAGGGGTATTCAACAGTTAGGAAGGATAGGCAGAGAGGAAAAGGAGGCAGGGTAGCATTGCTGGTTAAAGAGGAAATTAACACAATAGTAAGGAGGGACATTAGCTTGGATGATGTAGAATCGGTATGGGTGGAGCTGCGGAATACCAAAGGGCAGAAAACGCTAGTGGGAACTGTGTACAGACCACCAAACAGTAGTAGTGAGGTTGGGGACAGCATCAAACAAGAAATAAAGGATATGGGCGATAAAGGTACAGCAGTTATCATGGGCGAGTTTAATCTACATATTGATTGGGCTAACCAAACTGGTAGCAATGTGGTGGAGGAGGATTTCCTGGAGTGTATTAGGGATGGTTTTCTAGACCAATATGTCGTGGAACCAACTGGAGAGCTGGCCATCCTCGACTGGGTGATGTGTAATGAGAAGGGACTAATTAGCAATCTTGTTGTGCGAGGTCCCTTGGGGAAGAGTGAGCATAACATGGTAGAATTCTTTATTAAGGTGGAGAATGACACAGTTAATTCAGAAACTAGGGTCCTGAACTTAAGGAAAGATAACTTCGACAGTATGAGGGGTGAATTGGCTAGAATAGACTGGCAAAGGATACTTAAAGGGTTGACGGTGGATAAACATTTATAGATCACATGAATGAACTTCAGCAATTGTACATCCCTGTCTGGAGTAAAAATAAAACGGGGAAGGTGGCTCAACCGTGCCTAACAAGGGAAATTAAGCATAGTGTTAAAACCAAGGAAGAGGCATATAAATTGGCTAGAAAAAGCAACAAACCTGAGGACTGGGAGAAATTTACAATTCAACAGAGGAGGACTAAGGGTTTAATTAAGAGGGGGAAAATAGAGTATGAGAGGAAGCTTGCAGGGAACATAAAAACTGACTGTAAAAGCTTCTATAAATATGTGAAGAGAAAAAGATTAGTGAAGGCAAGCGTAGGTCCCTTGTAGTCGGATTGAGGTGAATTTTTAATGGGGAACAAAGAAATAGCAGACCAATTGAACAAATACTTTGGTACTGTCTTCACAAAGGAAGATACAAATAACCTTCCGAATGTACTAGGGGACAGTGGGAAGGTGGAACTGAAGGATATCCTTATTAGGCGGGAAATTGTGTGAGGGAAATTGATGGGATTGAAGGCCGATAAATCCCCGGGCATCCCAGAGCACTTAAGAAAGTGCCCCTAGAAATAGTGGATGCATTGGTGATCATTTTCCAACAGTCTATCGACTCTGGATCAGTTCCTATGGACTGGAGGGTAGCTAATGTAACACCACCTTTTAAAAAAGGAGGGAGAGAGAAAGCGGGTAATTATAGACTGGTTAGCCTGATATCAGTAGTGGGGAAAATGTTGGAATCAATCATTAAGGATGAAATAGCAGCGCATTTGGAAAGCAGTGACAGGATCGGTCCAAGTCAGCATGGATTTATGAAAGGGAAATCATGCTTGACGAATCTTCTGGAATTTTTTTTGAGGATGTTACTAGCAGATTGGACAAGGGAGAACCAGTGGATGTGGTGTATTTGGACTTGCAAAAGGCTTTTGACAAGAGATTGGTGTGCAAAATCAAAGCGCATGGTATTGGGGGTAATATACTGACATGGATAGAGAACTGGTTGGTAGACAAGAAGCAGAGAGTCGGGATAAACGGGTCCTTTTCAGAATGGCAGGCAGTGACTAGTGAAGTGCCGCAGGGCTCAGTGCTGGACCCCAGCTCTTTACAATATACATTAACGATTTAGATGAAGGAATTGAGTGTAATATCAGACGACACTGAACTGGGTGGTGGTGTGAGCTGTGAGGAGGACGCTAAGAGGCTGCAGGGTGACTTGGACAGGTTACGTGAATGGGCAAATGCATGGTAGATGCAGTATAATGTGGATAAATGTGAGGTTATCCATTTTGGGGGCAAAAACACAAAGACAGAATATTATCTGAGTGGCAGCAGATTGGGAAAAGGGGAGGTGCAACGAGATCGGGGTGTCATGGTTCATCAGTCATTCAAAGTTGCCATGCAGGTACAGCAGACGGTGAAGAAGGCAAATGGTATGTTAGTCTTCATAGCTAGGGGATTTGAGTATAGGTACAGGGAGATGTTACTGCAGTTGTACAGAGCCTTAGTGAGGCCTCACCTGGACTATTGTGTTCAGTTGTGGTCTCCTAATCTGAGGAAGGACGTTCTTGATATTGAGGGAGGCAGTGAAAGTTCACCAGACTGATTCCAAGGATGGCTGGACTGTCATATAAGGAGAGACTGAATCAACTGGGCCTTTATTCACTAGAGTTTAGAAGGATGAGAGGGGATCTCATAGAAACATATAAGATTCTGACGGGACTGGACAGGTTAGATGTGGGAAGAATGTTCCCGATGTTGGGGTAGTCCAGAACCAGAGGACATAGTCTAAGGATAAGGGGCTGAGATGAGGAGAAACTTCTTCACTCAGAGTTGTTAACCTGTGGAATTCCCTGCCGCAGTGAGTTGTTGATGCCAGTTCATTGGATATACTCAAGAGTGAGTTAGATATGGCCCTTATGGCTAAAGGGATCAAGGGGTATGGAGAGAAAGTAGGAAAGGGGCACGAAGGGAATGATCAACCATGATCTTATTGAATGGCGGTGCGGGCTCGAAGGGCCAAATGGCCTAATTCTGCACCTATTTTTTTTTTCGATATCTTGAGGAATGGTCAACCTGGATTTCGAAGCAAATTAGAAAGGAGACCAGAACGAAATGAGTTGACAAGGGATAGCCAACGTGCACCATTTGGTTGGGTATGAGTGAGGAGACGGGGAAGCGGATAGACTTGGAGCAGAAGCTCTGATATTTTAGCTCCATCCTTGCTCTTGAACTTCCTCCAACCTCACGTCACAGCCTGTGCCCTCTGGGACTCTGACTCTGTTTTCTTGCGGCTCCTCCCTCCCTTGATGTCATGGATGAGGCCGAACATTTCTCTGATTGAGATCATCAGAGCTTTGAACTTCCAAACTAAGGAAACATCGGGTATATCTTGACCTTTTGCGACAGTGTCAAATGGGTGATCGCGAATTGGCTTCAATGGGAAGTAAGGATTGGGGAGAAGCAAAACGGGCTGTCAAATCGCTGTCGCCCAGCACACTATCGTAGAAAGTCAGGATCCCCCTCCGCCATTGAGTGCGAACCTGAATCTTAATTCAGCAATAATTAAAGGGATATGGAGATGGGGAGAGAAACAGGTGGGAAATAAAAATAGACAGTTAGGATATAAAAATAGTCCGACGTCCAGAACATGTTCCCAGCTGATAGATGAGCTCAGTGACCTTTAAGCACGCGGCTTGTAAATGGTTTGCAGACATCTGTGAGCTGTGGATTCACTGGGTTTTGTTGCTGCAATGTTTTTTCCTCAGAACGTTTCAAAGCCTTTTGGTCCAGTTAAAAGCCACCGTAATTAATGCAGAGAATCACGGGGTCAGGACCATGACAACCTGCAGCCCAGTACAAAAGTAAACTGGCAATGCAGCGACTGTACCCAAGGACTCTGAACTTGAGAAGAGTCAGTGAAACACGCACTAAAATCGTTGAGTAGCAGGACACCAAAGCTTGCTGTAAAAAGGGCACTAATCTACTGCAGGATATCTTCAACAGACCCTCAGGTCATTGTTGGAAATCCATAATGGAGATTGAATTAGACGTACAATTGTCTGAAATCTGACCTGTGAAATGCATATTTTGGTCGATTTAATACATTTGAATCAATGGTAGTGGAAACTAGACGCTGCCCGTGAGTTGGCTCTCTGCTGCGCAGCGAACTTTGGGCAGACCAGGATAATGTTTCGGAAGACATGGCGTTGAAGCATCTCTACCATTCCTGACTAATTTCTCATTCCGCTCGCTGTATCCACACTCCATGCAACGCCCAACAGCCACGCTATTCCATCTGAACGAGGTAGCGAGCGCATTGCCTGCTGTTGTTAATGAGCATGTGTAGACCAGCCAGATCGGGAACAAGCCAGTATAAGTAATGGGATAGACGCAGCTAAAACCGTAATCGCTTCAAAGCTTTTAGCTCTGGCCGATGGATGCTTCAGTTGGAAGGAGGTGCTGCGGGGAAGGGGGCACTGACCACATTTAGTGAGTTGGTCTTACCACAGGTAAAGGGTTCACAGCCAGATAGGGAATGGAAGACCAACAGGAAGAGCAGTGCAAGGAATGTAGTGCAGGGATCTCCTGCGGTCATCCCCCTGCAAAACAGATACACCGCTTTGAGTACAGTTGAGGGGGATGACTCATCAGGGGGGAGCAGCAGCGGCCAAGTTCATGGCACCGTGGCTGGCTCTGCTGCACAGGAGGGCAGGAAAAAGAGTGGGAGAGCGATAGTGATAGGGGATTCAATTGTAAGGGGAATAGATAGGCGTTTCTGCGTCCGCAACCGAGACTCCAGGATGGTATGTTGCCTCCCTGGTGCAAGGGTCAAGGATGTCTTGGAGCGGGTGCAGGACATTCTGAAAAGGGAGGGTGAACAGCCAGTTGTCGTGGTGCACATTGGTACCAACGACATAGGTAAAAAACGGGATGAGGTCCTATGAGACGAATTTAAGGAGCTAGGAGCGAAATTAAAAAGTAGTAATCTCGGGATTGCTACCAGTGCCACGTGCCAGTCAGAGTAGGAATCGCAGGATAGCTCAGATGAGTACATGGCTTGAGCAGTGGTGCAGCAGGGAGGGATTCACATTCCTGGGGCATTGGAACCGGTTCTGGGGCATTGGAACCGGTTCTGGGGGAGGTAGGACCAGTACAAACCAGACGGTCTGCACCTAGGCAGGACTGGAACTAATGTCTGAGGAGGAGTGTTTGCTAGTGCTGTAGGGGAGGAGTTAAACTAATATGGCAGGGGGATGGGAACCAATGCAGGGAGACAAAGGGAAGCAAAATGGAGACAGAAGCAAAAGACAGAAAAGAGATGAGTAAAAGTGGAGGGCAGAGAAACCCAAGGCAGAAAACAAAAAGGGCCACTTTGCAGCAAAATTCTAAAGGGTCGAACTGGGTACCTCAATGCGAGGAGTATTTGGAATAAGGTGGACGAATTAACTGTGCAGATAGCAGTTAACGGATATGATGTGGTTGGCATCACGGAGACATGGCTCCAGGGTGACCAAGGCTGGGAACTCAACATCCAGGGTTATTCAACATTTAGGAAGGATAGACAGAAAGGAAAAGGATGCGGGGTGGCGTTGCTGGTTAAAGAGGAAATTAATGCAATTGTAAGGAAAAACATTAGCTTGGATGATGTGGAATCGGTATGGGTGGAGCTACGGAATACCAAGGGGCAGAAAACGCTAGTGGGAGTTGTGTACAGACCTCCAAAAAGTAGTAGTGATGTTGGGGAGGGCATCAAACAGGAAATTAGGGGTGCATGCAATAAAGGTGCAGCAGTTATCATGGGTGACGTTAATATACATATAGATTGGGCTAACCAAACTGGTAACAATACGGTGGAGAAGGATTTCCTGGAGTGCATAAGGGATGGTTTTCTAGACCAATATGTCGAGGAACTAACCCTGGGGGGAGGCCATCTTAGACTGGGTGTTGTGTAATGAGAGAGGATTAATTAGCAATCTCATTGGTGGAATTCTACATTAGAATGGAGAATGAAACAGTTAATTCAGAGACCATGGTCCAGAACTTAAAGAAGGGTAACTTTGAAGGTATGAGGTATGAATTGGCTAGGCTAGATTGGCGAATGATACTTAAGGGATTGACAGTGGATGGGCAATGGCAGACATTTAGAGACCACATGGATGAACTACAACAATTGTACATCCCTGTCCGGCGTAAAAATAAAAAAGGGAAGGTGGCTCAACCATGGCTATCAAGGGAAATCAGGGATAGTATTAAAGCCAAGGAAGTGCATACAAATTGGCCAGAAATAGCAGCGAACCCGGGGACTGGGAGAAATTTAGAACTCAGCAAAGATGGACAAAGGGTTTGATGAGGGCAGGGAAAATAGAGTACGAGAGGAAGCTTGCAGGGAACATTAAAATGGACTGCAAAAGCTTCTATATATATGTAAAGAGAAAAAGGTTAGTAAAGACAAACGTAGGTCCCCTGCAGTCAGAATCAGGGGAAGTCATAACTGGGAACAAAGAAATGGCAGACCAATTGAACAAGTACTTTGGTTCGGTATTCACTAAGAAGGACACAAACAACCTTCCGGATATAAAAGGGGTCAGAGGGTCTAGTAAGAAGGAGGAACTGAGGGAAATCCTTATTAGTCGGGAAATTGTGTTGGGGAAATTGATGGGATTGAAGGCCGATAAATCCCCAGGGCCTGATGGTCTGCATCCCAGAGTACTTAAGGAGGTGGCCTTGGAAATATCGGATGCATTGACAGTCATTTTCCAACATTCCATAGACTCTGGATCAGTTCCTATGGAGTGGAGGGTAGCCAATGTAACCCCACTTTTTAAAAAAGGAGGGAGAGAGAAAACGGGGAATTATAGACCGGTCAGCCTGACATCAGTAGTGGGGAAATTGATGGAATCAGTTATTAAGGATGTCATAGCTGCGCATTTGGAAAGAGGTGACATGATAGGTCCAAGTCAGCATGGATTTGTGAAAGGGAAATCATGTTTGACAAATCTTCTGGAATTTTTTGAGGATGTTTCCAGTAGAGTGGACAAGTGAGAACCAGTTGATGTGGTGTATTTGGACTTTCAGAAGGCTTTCGACAAGCTCCCACACAAGAGATTAATGTGCAAAGTTCAAGCACATGGGCTTGGGGGTAGTGTGCTGACGTGGATTGAAAACTGGTTGACAGACAGGAAGCAAAGAGTAGGAGTAAATGGGTACTTTTCAGAATGGCAGGCAGTGACTAGTGGGGTATCGCAAGGTTCTGTGCTGGGGCCCCAGATGTTTACATTGTACATTAATGATTTAGACGAGGGGATTAAATGTAGTATCTCCAAATTTGCGATGACACTAAGTTGGGTGGCAGTGTGAGCTGCGAGGAGGATGCTATGAGGCTGCAGAGGGACTTGGATAGGTTAGGTGAGTGGTCAAATGCATGGCAGATGAAGTACAATGTGGATAAATGTGAGGTTATCCACTTTGGTGGTAAAAACAGAGAGACAGACTATTATCTGAATGGTGACAGATTAGGAAAAGGGGAGGTGCAACGAGACCTGGGTGTCATGGTACATCAGTCATTGAAGATTGGCATGCAGGTACAGCAGGCGGTTAAGAAAGCAAATGGCATGTTAGCTTTCATCGCGAGGGGATTTGAGTACAGGGGCAGGGAGGTGTTGCTACAGTTGTACAGGGCCTTGGTGAGGCCACACCTGGAGTATTGTGTACAGTTTTGGTCTCCTAACTTGAGGAAGGACATTCTTGCTATTGAGGGAGTGCAGCGAAGGTTCACCAGACTGATTCCCGGGATGGCGGGACTGGCATAGCAAGAAAGACTGGATCAACTGGGCTTGTATTCACTGGAGCTCAGAAGAATGAGAGGGGACCTCATAGAAACATTTAAAATTCTGACGGGTTTAGACAGGTTAGATGCAGGAAGAATGTTCCCAATGTTGGGGAAGTCCAGAACCAGGGGTCACAGTCTAATGATAAGGGGTAAGCCATTTAGGACCGAGATGAGGAGAAACTTCTTCACCCAGTGAGTGGTGAACCTGTGGAATTCTCTACCACAGAAAGTTGTTGAGGCCAATTTACTAAATATATTCAAAAAGGAGTTAGATGTCGTCCTTACTACTCGGGGGATCAAGGGTCATGGCAAGAAAGCAGGAATGGGGTACTAAAGTTGCATGTTCAGCCATGAACTCATTGAATGGCGGTGCAGGCTCGAAGGGCCGAATGGCCTACTCCTGCACCTATTTTCTATGTTTCTATGTATTTCGAGCCTAGAATTGAGTGGACACAGGCTCTCCGGTGAGGTCCCTCTGCACCAACTCATCTGCTTGTATGCAATACTGATGGGTCAGCTGAAGACATTATAAAACTGTCGGAAGGACAACACAACGAAGTACAAAGCTGGTAGAGTGAAGGATGACTGCCGGTGAAATAGGGTGGCTGTTATGCATGGTATAGGATGTGGATATATCGGGGCTCAGGGGAGCTGCAACAGAGCTTGGTCCTCAGTTGTCTTGGTCAATTTTCGCCACTGTCGAAATGTCGACGCTCAATATACGACTCTTAACACAATCAGCTCCGGTAGATGTCCCTTTAATTTTTACTTGCAGCAAGGAAGAGTCTCACTCAGTCAAAGGCTAAGCGACGACTCCCAAAATGATACAGTTTCACAAAGTATTTATCCAGTAAAAAAAACAAATTATGTTTCCATCCTGTGTATTGGTTCTGCCTTTGCAGTCAGCGAAAACAGATAGTTAATGATTACCACATCCTTGTCTTTACATTTTTCTGAAATGTCTCATTGATTTTGGTGGGCCAGACAGCAATGCCTCGATTCAGGTGTGAAAATGTGCTATTACCGGCTTTTCATTGTTTTAGGATTGTCCAGTTTCCCGGACAGTTATTTGGTCCCATGATTTCCATAGTGGTTGATTGGGTACTTGGCTTCTTGCATATTATGGATGAGTTCTGTACAAGAGATAATGGCTCGTGATTTGAGTATCGCTTAGGGGGTGAATTGATAATACAGGGGAGCACAATCTCAGCAAGACAGTTTACTGTTGTCTGGTGGCTATTAATCAGCTATCAGCAGTTCCAGTCAGGGTTAGCATGTTGATGCAAACAGACTGTCTGTTGCAGAAGTTTGTAGCTCGTTCTGGATTCCATTTTGTTTTATGGCAAAAAGGGTACAAAAAACAGTGTAATGCAACTTTAAAAAAAATACATTTCCGCACCACTAGACCAAGACCTAGCTCTGTGGTGGTTGATGTTTAATGTCACGTTAAAAAAATCCACGCACAGGCATCTTCCCCCTTTAAGATGTAACTCATTGTAACACCTGTGAGCCCATCTTTTTTTGGTGTGAAGAGTGTCATCGTCGTCATGAGGGACTGCCCAGTTGTAGAAGGATGTGGATGTAGCAGAGCTTCCACAAGACCAGTTCGGATGAAAAAAGGCCCATTTTGATCTCGCCCTCCCAGAATACCAACCTGACCATCTTCACATTACAGGATCCAAGTGGTTCTTAAATCAGTGCCCTGCTTGGCTCAAATGGCATCATTTTTCACGAGTTTTTGACCATTTTACCATGGAAGCATTTGGAAAAAGTTCTTTTGAGGATAAAGTGTATTCTCCCGGGTTTTTTCTCACGGTAGTGCCCTGGAGATTAACCTTTCATTTCTGGAAACTCCAGGGCAATCCTGGAGGGTTGGCAACCCGACTTGGCATCTGTCCAAAACTTGCCATTCAAAACCCTAAAGGTTTCCATTTGAACTACCACCTTGAATGGCGGAGCAGGCTCGAATGGCCCCCTCCTGCTCCTATTTCTCATGTCCTTATGTTCACCCCAAGCTGCATTTGAACGCGAGTCCCAGAGGTGAACGAGCGGCGCCTAAACCCACAGCGGCCCATTAAATAAAACAAACTATATGTCAACAGTCGGGCCTGTCGAGCCTCACTCACCGCGAAGGAGACGTGCTCGTTGTGGTTTGAAAAATGTGCCACTATTTCGGGGTATTCCGCTTTTAAAATAAGCACAGCACTGTGCGTTTAAATGTTTTCACCGTCTTCTCTCGCTCCTTTCTGATAAACAAACCTGACGTTCGGAGAGTCCCCGCTGCAGATGGCTCTGACCAGCCAGTGACGGCTGTCGCCACACAACAAAGTTTAGGGGTGAGCATAACGCCGGCTGCCATATTTGAGGGAAACTGCTGAGAAAGACCAGGTTGAGGGTGGTGGGGAGGGGATTATATCGAGCGAGATGGAAGGCAGGAAGGAATAGCTGGGAATCAGTTACAATAACCAGCTGAGCTCCTGAGCACAGATACCTAACCTCCCATTCCCATCTATATAGGGATGAGCTGGAATCCAGTTAACACCAGAGTCACTGACAGGAATTTCAGTCCATTGACCATCTTTACTATCCTCGACCCATCAGGAGGATTAAAGCGCTTCACCTTCACACGTCAATCAAGGGATTAACTCCGATTTATGAGAACTGCCACTGGGCAATGACACACTGACAAAAAAGGAATTTGCAGCCTTCTAAAAATGAGCGCTTCTAAAAATATTCAGCGCCGTAGGACGTTTTTCTCCGTTTAAGGCACGGCATGGATGCTAGTTGTGGCTGTTGCATGCATTCAGATCTTTATGGCGCGTTCATACTGCAAGTGCAAAGCTGTTTCGCACCGAGGCTAAACTTGGGAGTGTAAATTTGAGTCGTAAGGCCCCAAAGTGATCATGACGCAAAGCAGGTTGAGGTCCCCTCCCCAGGGAATCTTTGTCTTGGTGTTTGGGCATGGCCCTGATTCCTGATTCATTTTGCACCAGAAGCATCGCATTGGTGCAGAACAAAACCGCTTCACACCGGCGCTACATTTACAGAGGTCACTGTAAGCTTTTGGTAAGTCAAATACCTGCGCAATTTTTCTGTCGCCCAGACGATGCCCTTTTTTAAAAAAAATAGCAAACAAGATAGTCACTAATAAATCCAACAGAGAATTCAGGAGTAACCTCTTTACCCAGAAAGTGGTGAGAATGTGGAACTTGCTACCACAAGGAGCAGTTGAGACGAATAGCATTGATGCATTTAAGGGGAAGCTAGAGAAACATGTGGTGGGGTGGGGGGGGGAGCGGGGGGGGGAGGCGGCGGGGGTTGGGGACGCGGGATCGGGGAAGGAATGCAAGGATATGTTGATGGAATTGGTTGAAGTAGGGTGGGAGGAGACGCGTGTGGGGATTTAATACCGGCATGGACCTGTTTGGGCCGAATGGCCTGTTTCTCTGCTGTAAATACCTTGTGGATCTTTGGGACCTGTCCAAAGGTGTCCTGCAATGTTCCGTTAGAGCTTACCTGCTTGGTTAGGCTTCAGCAGAGAGGACAGAAAATGGTCCCATGCAGCTGGTGTTTTCTGCTCCGTCGATTTTGCAGCCCGCCTATTGTTTATGCAGGCGATTGCAGTGACCATTTGGTAACCAGGAAAGATCGCACAAAAGGACCACACGAGAAAAAGAATA
Source organism: Pristiophorus japonicus (assembly GCF_044704955.1). Taxonomy (NCBI): domain Eukaryota; kingdom Metazoa; phylum Chordata; class Chondrichthyes; family Pristiophoridae; genus Pristiophorus; species Pristiophorus japonicus. Next base: position 13,261,249 of record NC_091984.1, on the reverse strand, counting down.
AAAAAGACTTGCATTTATATAGCCCCTTTCACGACCACTGGACTGTCTCAAAGCCCTTTACAGAGAATGAAGTATTTTTGGAGTGTAGTCACTGATGTAATGTGGGAACCGTGACAGCCAATTTGCATACAGCAAGCTTCCCACAAACAGCAATGTGATAATGACCAGATCATCTGTTTCTGTTTTGTGGATTGAGGGATAAACATTGGCCAGGACCCCGGGGATAACTCACCCGCTCTTCTTCGAATGGTGACGTAGGATCTTTTATATCCACGTCAGAGAGCAGATGGTTTAATGTCTCATCCGAAAGACGGCACCTCTGAAGGTGCAGCACTCCCTCAGCTCTGCACTGGAGTGTCAGCCTAGATTTATGTGCTCAAGTCCCTGAAGTGGGAAGGAGCTGAGAGTGGAATGTATACACCTAAATATTTATTATTAAGTGGATAAATTTTCACTTCTTTATATCCAATATGCCATAGTTCATTGTTACAGAAGCTTGTTTCTCTGAAGTGTATAATAACAGGTTAATTTTCTGCTAAGTATATAGTTTTACAATGTACAGCCCTATTTACTATCTTGATGCTAATCCATAAATTGGTGCTGAGGCTAGCCTGTACTCCAAGCTCTTCAAACAATGCAAAACAGTAGCCAAATAAATTAGTTTTGCTCCTAGAGCATACCGTTTACATTTTAATTGTATTTTCTTGATGAGCTAAGGAACTCTCGTCTGTGAGGAAATAGTTTCTTTCCCCATTGCCCGACAATTTTTTTTGTTTTTCAAGTATTTATCCAATTCCCTTTGACAGTTACTATCGAATCTGCTTCCACCGCCCTTTCAGGCAGCGCATTCCAGATCGTAACAACCCGCTGCGTTAAAAAATAAATTCTCCTCATCTGCCCCTTCCAGTTCTTTTGACAAGCTTCAGTCCGTGCCCTCTGGTTCCCGACCCTCCTGCCAGTAGAACCAGTTTCTCCTGAGTTACTCTATCAAAAAAAAAACCCTCATCATTTTCAACGGCTTTAGTAAATCTCCCCTTGACCTTCTTGGAACACAGGCTTTCTCTCGGGCAAAGCCAGCCACCTGAAAAAAAAAAAGGTTAACCAAGGGAGTTTAAGCGTGGCAGACTGGCAAGCACCAGGCACGAGAGCACTGCGCGCGGCGAATAACAGTGTACCTGTACTTTCATTTCTGGAGCCTGTCCCAGACATTGATTGCTGCTGAAGGGTCAGGTCCTGTTGAATCTGCATTCCTTTCAGTTCCGCCGTTAGCCCTTGTCCTCCAGCGCGTCTTAAAAATACATTTCAAATCCGCAAATACAATGAGACACGCTGGAAGGCTACGCAAGTAGTTTCTTGTTGCACGACGCGGCATTCAACCTTTGGCTTAGAGCACTGTCGCGATCGCAACGTGGGAGCTCGGTCATTTCTGAAAACTCTGATAACCCACAGACTGCAATTGTTTGCCGAATATAAGCGCGTACAGCGGAGCCTTGTTATATATGTGCTTGCGACGAAGGTGTCTCTCTTACCAGCCTCGCAAATAGCAGGCAGGTTTTATCACTGCTTTTGTGAGGGATCCACACAGGGAATTGAGGTCTGATTAAGTCCTGTGCTGTGGGAGGGCAAACAAGAGAGTTACTTTCTGTTGATCATAATCTTGGTTCGACTGGTATCTGTGCACCAACACTTGTCTTAACAACTTGCACTGTCAGTAAATTACAATCTGATTCCAGTACATAATGTCTCGGCAACAATGATATAATATGTTACTGATCTCGGCTGGTCAATAACCTTAAAGTATTTTTGCTCAATTAATGGATTTCCTTTTTGCAGGCAAAAAATGAAGCAGGAGCAGATCATAGTGTGAAGATATGTAATTTGTTTCTGTAATTGTTTACCACCCAGTCTTAACGATTGTTCCAGTTCATTCAGATTTATCCCAATCAATGAGGCACTACTGTGTCTTCTCCAGGAGCCTTTTTCTTTTCTATCTAGCTTTATTTGTTCGTACCGGCTAATGTAATATTAATTAAGTGTCTCTGGCTATTGATCTGGCTATCCTGTTGTGTGACGAAGCCAGCAGTGTATTAAATCATTCACTGTAACTTGTGAATTGGAAATCCGCTAGCTAAATCAATTGCCTTGTGTTTTTCCCCCATTACAGGTGCAACAACCGGACACAATGTGTTGTGATAACTGGGTCAGATGTGTTCCCTGACCCTTGCCCAGGGACCTACAAATACCTTGAGGTCCAATATGAATGTGTCCCCTACAGTAAGTACAAGCCTTCCCTTCTGATTGATCTGTGCTCCTTGTGACAGGAGTTGTTTTGCGAGAATCTGCATCTTCGAGGGGGGGGGGGGGGGGAAGAGCGGTTGGGGTAAAGAGAAGAGAGTGCTTCAAATTGCATCGTAGGATGTCATCTGGCCCAATAAGATGGCGCTCGACTCTCCCACCTCCTCTTCGCCCAAAGCATAGCCAAGGTCTGCCAGAGACAGGTTCATTAAGACAATGCCTGTTTTGCAGAAGGGCACCTTGTGCATGTACGATCCATGCACTTGCGTGGTGCCGAACACCATTCTGCATGCAGAGCACTTCTTGAGTAAGACTTCGGAACTGCAGGAGCTATTCCTAAGGTGCGGGTTAAGCATCCTTCCAATTTGGCTTTTAAGGCACTCAGAGTTCAAGAAGGCTGACCTAACTTGACAGTCAGGTAACGGACCGCAACCTTTGTCCTGTCACCTGGCAACAACTGCTGTAGGAGTGGATGCGGCCAATTTAAAGGGTAGCGCTTGTGCCTTGTCGAAACGCAGACCTACTTGTCGGAATATCTAACAGCATATCTGTGGGGGAAATCCATTAAAAGATCATACACCTCTTTATTCCTGCTGCGTGTTTCCCTGTGAGCCTCATAAGATGGATGCCTTTTCTGCAGTGTTCCACATGTACCATCTGCAGGATGGTAACCCACTGTGCATACTATCTCTCAAAATTCTACCTCCTGTGTGTGATGCTGGTGACTGATATAATCATTCTTCTTAACCTTTTAGCCTGCCAGAGGTACAATGTGCTATGCAGGGAGTCATTGCTTCTGTTAACAGTGATTTTTTTTTTTGTCTTCTCCTCTAAATGTCTGTTAAATAATTTCTTAGCTATGAATATTTTTTTTTTGCTTTCATTTAAAACTCTGAAATGTAAATTGGTCGGCACTGAACATGATCTCACGCCGACTTAAAAGTTAAAAATCATGCATTTCAATAATTGATAATGACGTATAACTTGTGAATTGTAAAATCAAACAATTTCTTCCTTTCCTGGAGTAGGTATCTGTACCCAGGCTCACCGTGACCTCTGATGTATCACATCTGCCACAGATAACCTCAGTATGAGATGTGTAAGCCAGGCAGCCTAGTTTAATGCAGCTCTTTTTCCTCAGCGCTACAGATAGCTCTTTCAAAAGGGCCAGCATGGCACGTTGGGCTGAATGGCCTCCCTTTGTGCTGTATCATCAGCTATAGTCCAGAATAAATAAAACAGGCCGGGACTTCCAATCTACATTTACGCTGGCTTAAATAAGAAAGTGTCCCAAATGGAAGCTGTTTAAATAGCCGCCGCCTTTATCTCGTTGGATGGGTTTTAAGCAGGTGCCGGTTCCTTTCTCAGCAACAGTTTTAATGGGCTGGGGTGATGGGCAGTGTCACGTGCTTCTCTTTTGATTCTACTTATGATGATCATTATTTTCCCGTGAAATAGAAGGTACAGAAAAACCAGATCTGAGCAGGCTATCTAAAGTGGGCATAGCACTTGAGGACACGAGGCATAACATTGACAAGGCTCAAGGGAGGGTAGAGATTAGGAGAGGTTTTATCTCTCCCCTCGCCCTGCCCCCTCACAACCCCTGCAACCACACGGGATGATGTGGGGCAGGCTGTATTCCAAGACACGGTTGATGATTGACCAACCAGCCAGGCTCAGTAATAAGGCTCAGTGAGAGAGGGGCAACCTGAGAGCTGGGATTTTCCCCATCGGCTCTAAGATAAGCCTGGAAGCCAACAGTGAGTCTGGCTGTGAAGCAGCAGAAAGCCAAGCTGAGCTCTGTGATGGTAACCTGCACTGCTCTCGCCAGTTAAACTCCAGAACTAGGCCTGCACACACCTGACAGGCCCCTCAGCCTTGCTTCTTGAAACCATGGTCTCTGGATTTAGGTAAGTGAGATAGTGTCCCTCTGGAGAGGGAACATGCATTCCATATTGAGCAGACACACACTCTCGCTGTGTGTGTTTCTCAGTAGCTTGTCACTTTACTGTTGCCGAGAAGATCTTTTACCTTGAAGGCCCTACAGCCATCAGCTAAAAATGACTCTCAAACTATTTGGCAATTCTTGCACTCAATGCTAAAAGAAAGAACTTGCATTTATTTACTGCCTTTAACATCCTCAGGACCTCTGAAATCACTTTACCACCAATAAAGTGCAGTCACTGTTGTTATGTAGGCAAACAAAGCAGCCAAGTTGCGCACAGCAAGCTCCCACAAACAGCAAGTGCGATGAATAACTGGATAATCTGTTTCAGATGGTACTGGTTGAGAGAGGAATGTTGGCCAGGATGCTGGGAGAGCTCCCTGCTGGCATGAGATCCTTTACATCCATCTAGGTAGGCAGACGAGTACATGCCTCACCTGACAGACGATGCAGCTCTCCCTCACTACTGCATGTAAATGTCCCTTCCCAGTCGCACATCATTCTGGCTTGGGACATATATCGCAATTCCTTCACTGCCGCTGGTTCAAAAATCCTGGCGCAATCTACCTAACAGCATTGTGGGAGCACCTTCACCACACGGACTGCAGCGGTTCAGAAAAGACCTTCTCCAGGGCAATTAGGGATCGGCAACAGATGCTCGCCTTGCCAGCGATGCCCATATCCCAAGAATTTTTTTTAAGCCTAGATTATGTGCTCTAGTCCGTAGAGGGCATTGAACCCACAATCTTCTGACTTGGAGGTGGGAGTGCTGTTAGCTGAGCCGAGCTGACATTCGCCTGGGCCTAGATATTCTTTGTTCTTCCTCCCCTGGTATAGTGGACGAGTTGAACAAATTAACAAATCCCTCCATGCACAAATGTTAAAAAGTGAAAGGAATCCAGTATGGTGCTATACTTTAAATTACATGCACGCACTAACAGTCATTAATGCTGATAAAGCGCCATTATACCCATTCACTGAGCTGAGACATTTCTGCTGGTACAAAGCTTGAAGCCTTGTTTGGTCTGAGTTCGATAAAATCCTTATTGATTTGCCAAAACAGTGGTTAATGCTCAAAAAGGGAGATCTTCCATGTGAAGTTTGCTCTGCTCTACCTGAGGCTCCAGACTGAAGCTTTACGACAAACACCAGTCGGCATTTCCACCGACGATGAAGGCCAGAGTAGACGTAGAGAAGACATTTCCACGTGTGGGACAGTCCGAAACCCGGGATCACAAATAAATGCAATAAGGAATTCGGGAGAACTGCCTTTGTCCAGAGAGTGGTTAGAATGTGGAATGTGCTGCCACATTGAACAGTTGAGGTGAATAAGTACAAGAGGGAGAAAGGAATAGAAGGATTTGCTGATAGAGAGGGGGAGGAGGAAGAGGCTCATGTGGATTATAAACACCGGCACAGACCAGTTAGGCCGAATGGCCTGTTCACGTGCTGTAAATTCTATGTAATTCGATATATACCTCGATGTAAATCATCGCCCTGGTTCATATCAAATGAAAGGCAGAGAGTTCCAGACCCCCACCACCCTCTGGGTGAAAACTTTTCCCCTCAAATCCCTTCTAAACCTCTCCTTAATCACTTTAAATCTGTGCCCCCTGGTTGTTGAGCCCTCTGCTAAGGGAAATAGGCCCTTTCTATCCACTCAATCTAGGCCCCTCATAATTTTATCCATCTCAATAAGGTCTCCCCTCAGCCTCCTCTGTTCCAAAGAAAATAGCCGATCCAATCTTTCCTCATCGTTAAATTTTCCAGTCCTGGCAATATCCTTGTAAATCTCCGCTGTACCCTCTCTAATGTAATTAAATCTTTCCTGTAAAGTGGTGACCATAACTGCACACAGTACTCCAGCTGTGGCCTAACTAATGTCGGGGCCCAGGAGAGGCGAAGAGCCCAGAAGAGGCGAGGGCCCAGGGGCTGCACGGACCAGCCCACACTGCGATATGTGCGCGCACTAGGTCCGTGCAGCAGAGCAGGTCTCCAGTCGTCTTGGGTAATCCTTGCCATTGGACCAAGACCTAGCTCTGTCAAGCCCGTGTGGTGGCTGGTGTGCAACGGCCACCACACGTTAAAAAAATCCACGCACTGGCACCTTTAGTTCGGGACCTGGAATATTAGGTCCTTCATTGAAACGCCAGTGAACTTTCTGACGTGGAAGCAGGTCATCTTCGATTCGAGGGACTGCCTATGATGATGATGATCATATCAAATTAAATAGATCCATATTTTTAAAAAAAATTCTTGCAGGTAATGTAAACTGAATGGTACAATTTTAAAGGAGTGCAGGAACCTTGGGGTGTACGTACACGTACCTTTGAAGGTGGCAGGACAAATTGAGAAGACTTTTCAAAAAGCATACGGGATCCTGGGCTATTTCAATAGAGGCACAGAGTAACAAAGTAAAGAAGCTGTGCTAAACCTTTATAAGTCACTAGTTCGGCCTGAGCTGAAGTATTGTGTCCAATTCTGGGCACCGTACTATAGGAAGGCTCTCGAGGCCTTAGAGAGAGTGCAGGGGAGATTACTAGAATGCTACCATGGATGAGGGTCTTTAGTTATGTGGAGAGATTACAGAAGCTGGGGTTGTTCTCTTTAGAACGGTGAAGGTTACGGGGAGATTTAATAGAGGTGTTCAAAATTCTGAAAGGTTTTGATCGAGTAATTAAGGAGAAGCTGATTCCACTGGCAGGAGGGTCGGTAACCAGAGGACACAGATTTAAGATAACCGGCAAAAGAACGAGGGGAGGCGAGACTTTTTTTGAATGCAGCAAATTGTTATGATCTGGAATGCAGTGCCCGAAAGGGTGGTGGAAGCAGATTCAACAGTAACGTTCAAAAGGGAATTAGATATATACTAGAAACGAGAGAATTTGCATGGCTATGTAGAAAGAGCAAGGTAGCTGGACTGATTGGACAGCTCTTTCAGAGAGCTGGCGCAGACATGATGGGCTGAACGGCTTCCTTCTGTGCTGTAAGATTCTACAAAGTACTTTAAATACGTAGTCACTTGAACTCATCAGCCCAAATTGGTTAACTGAGGGAGCTCACAATGGAGCCAGCTATATATCCAATTTCTCTTTTGAAAGTTACTATTGAATCAGTTCCACCACCCTCTCAGGAAGTGCATTCCAGATCATAACAACTTCATTGGCTGTAAAGCGCTTCAGGACACCCTGAGGTCATAAAAGACGCAATATAAATGCTAAGTTCTTTCTTACTGTGTATTGAAACGCGCTATAAATGCTTAACTTCTAACCCATGCTGGGAGAGCTTGTACCGGAAATGGGAAGTTTCCGTTCCCAGCCTGAACATCCCTCACCTGGAGCAGGGGAGGGAGGGATAAGCTGCACGCCAAAACAAGAGTGATAACAGAAACAGTTGCTTCCCACACTAACCAAAACTGGGAGTAGCTTCATCACGAGTGTTGTTGAAATATTCAGTGTTTAATAAGGGAAGTTGTCTTTCTGGGGCCATGTATTGATCCCGTTTGCTGTGCTTTTTTGCATTATAATTTAATTTGCCAACTGAACGCTTCCGAACGGGAGCCTCGCCAGCTGGGAGCAAGCTTCAGGAAGTGATTTACCCACCATTCATTTCAATTGTCGTTGGTCCAAGCCAGTGGGAAAACCTGCCCTTAAAGGCAGAGGAAGACCTATGGGGTGAAGTTCTTCAAGGAGATCTCTCAATCGCCCGCGCGGTGACTCCGCGCGTAAACGGGGTTTCCGCCAAAGTCACAGCGGCCGATCGGGATCAGGTACCTCCCTCCGCCCACGAGGACATTTTCTGACGCTAGAGTCACCAAAACTATTCACTACGCAACAAATATCACGGAGGAAACACACCGTAACGAGCAGGGACGAGCCAGTGTGAAAAGCACACGACCAAAGCAGCATTGCTGCAAAATCTTCATTGGTAAAAATGTATTTATAGGGGATGGTGGTGGGGAAAAAGGTGTCGTCTTGCATTGTGCATTGGAATAATTTCCCTTGCCCTTATCTCTGTCTGCCATTCTGGTGGTAACATTAATGATTCCAAACAGGTACGGTCCAGCTCCCTGCTGAAGCAATAGGTCACGCATACCAGTGCACTGGAAGGAATCTTCAGAAAGTCATTAAAGCTCAATTGTTCAAACGCACATAAAAGCGAGGGTAACAAAATGTTCCTCAACCTGCTCAACGGGGCCCAGAACACTAGGCTCATGCCTAGGTTGTTTGCATCACACAGCTCCTACATCTGTCAATGGCCGAGTGCCCCTCTTCAATGTGTAACAGAACGCCCCCCCCCCCCGACCGCAGGGAGATGAGGTTGGGTTTGTGAGACTGTCATTTCTGGGACGGCTGATGGCATCGCTGAGTCGCGCGTCCGCCTTTCATTGACGCTCTTGCTCAGCAGTGTGCGGCTAAAGCACATGCTTTTTAAAAAAGTGAAGTAGATGTGTTGCTCGAAGAGGAGGCATGTTCAGCAAAGGGGAGCGTGAGCAAGGGGAGTGGGGTTTTACTCGAAAGCTCGCGTGGAGAAAGACAACAGAGAGCAGACACGATGGGCCCCAAAATGGCCCCTTTGTCGGCGTTTTCAACCACTGGGAAGAGTAAGAACAGTGGGAATTTACAATGGTTGCTATGGTGCGGGACTCGTCGGTGAGATTCCCTCCTGCGTTGAGGTTCGGAGCTTGCGGGCCGACTCGCTCTGCCGTCGGCTGAACCTGTTTTGTCTTGCAGCCCAAGTGTGGGATCAGGATCACCTTTGGCTTCACCATCGGCATCTGGCTTCTCGGCCTCGCAAACTGCAGCCAAGGTGGCGGAAATCACGGCCGACGGGCAAACGCCGCTTTTGGCAGTGCGACGGACATAGAAAACATAGAAAACAGGAGCAGTAGTAGGCCATTCGGCCCTTTGAGTCTGCACCGTTATTCAATCTGATCATGGCTGATCCTCTATCTCAACACCATATTCCCGCTTTTCCCTCATACCCCTTGATGCCTCTTGTTTCTGCTGCCTGGGTCGAGGCCTGGCTTCCCGGGCCGCGGAAGGCCCACGTTGTCAACGGGCTGGCGACTGCTTGTTCATCTTACGCTCGATGAAGTGACTTGCCTGATGCAGCAGGAGAATCCCACCTCATCAACTCTGCTGAAGTGAAAGCCAGGGTGATCTCCTGGACTAGTGTCGATCGCCTGGATGGGTCGGAGAGGAATTTTCCCACATTTTTTCTCCCTGGGTTTTTTTATCTGGTTTTTACCTCTCCCAGTAGATCACATGGCTCCGGTTGGGGGTGGAGTGTAGACTGTTTCAGTGTAAGGGGTGTCGCAGTTGTGTGAGGTGGACTGGTTGGGCCGGATGCTCTTTATCTTTCCGTCATTGTTCATTGTTCATAGGTGTATGTGCAACCTTCAGGGCTGCTGCCCAATGGGCGTGTGGCTCTTTGTCGGCCGGCGCGGACGTGATGGGCCAAAATGGCCGCCTCCTGCGCTGTGGATTTCTATGTTTCTATGAAAGACTCTTGAGAATTGATTTTTGTTCCGGAAGAGGTTTGCATTTTTGTTGTGCTGGAGGGGTTTGAGAGGGCTTCTGTCCGTGAGTTACTGATGTACTCGCTTGTATATACCAACAGCAGAGATTCAACTAGACTGGGAATAGGATACCCAAGAACCGTCGGAAAAACAAAAAATATCAATGTCTGTCATTCAGAGATGGTGGGGTGAACAGGATCTCTTTGAGTTCTTCTGTCACTATCATTGCGAAATGATATTGGTCGAACTGGGCACCATTTCCTTGGAGGGGATTTATCATAACATTGGATTGATATCCTTTAGGCAAGGCCCCAAGTCTGGATGGTTTCTCTTTCAAAGTGTTAGCAAATAAAAATGGTTCCTATTTTCATTGGCCGTATTCCATTTTGTAGCAGAGAAGGGATATGCCAAAACATAGCGGTGATTTATTTTATTTTTAAACAGACAAGGATCTCCTTGTGCCTCTTGTCTTTAAACTGTGGCTTTGGCGAAAGTGATATCAGCTGACGAAACTGGATCAAATAATAGACGTCACTTAGCGCACAGCCATGGTTTTTAGATGTGTGTCATTTTTGCAGTGGTGTGATCTCTGGGCATTGGGAATCTTTTGCCTGGGAATAACTGTGTTGAGGTGCTTTTAGCAGCGAGCTTCCGTGCCCTACAAGATCCGACAAATTCCCTGGGAGGACAGACGCACCTACATTAGCGTCCTTGACCAGGCCAACATCCCCAGCATTGAAGCACTGACCACACTCTACCAGCTCCGCTGGGCGGGCCACATTGTCCGCATGCCAGACACGAGACTCCCAAAGCAAGCGCTCTACTCGGAACTCCTTCACGGCAAACGAGCCAAAGGTGGGCGGAGGAAACGTTACAAGGACACCCTCAAAGCCTCCCTGATAAAGTGCGGCATCCCCACCGACACCTGGGAGTCCCTGGCCGAAGACCGCCCTGAGTGGAGGAAGTGCATCCGGGAGGGTGCTGAGCACCTCGAGTCTCATCGCCGAGAGCATGCAGAAATCAAGCGCAGGCAGCGGAAGGAGCGTGCGGCAAACCTGTCCCACTCTCCCTTACCCTCAACGACCATCTGTCCCACTTGTGACAGGGACTGTGGCTCTCGTATTGGACTGTTCAGCCGCCTGAGGACTCATTTTAAGCATGGAAGCAAGTCTTCCTCGATTCCGAGGGGCTGCCTGTGATGATGATCAGTGAAAGATTTACTTGGTTGATTTTCCATCTCCAGATTGCTGGTTTTCCCAAAAAGAAGGCTTTCCACTTGTTCCGTAGTATCTAATGGTGCGAGATAAGATGGCCTTCGGCCACAGCTTACCCCCATACTTGCATTGGTTTGAGATTCCGAGGCCCAGAAATTTGTCTTGGACGGTGGCGGCATCGGATTGGCTGCCCATTCTACACAGTGCCTGGCATTCGGGGGGTTCCATTCCCGTTCCGACCCGCCCGAGACAACATTCCTGCCCCTCGTGTTTTAAATGGTCTTTGTCAAGAGTTAACCATCTGGGGGTGCTGGACTTGTATCTATTGTACAGAAGTAAATTTATGACCCTCCCTCCCCCAAGTAATCCAAGAGGATTTGAGTGCTTGGGCTCTCTAATGTGGTAAACCATTGTTCAGAAAATTACTATTTTGCCACGGTTGCATTATTCAGATGCTCTGAATTTAACGGATTTGGATTCCTTCACTCGTATGGAACGATCAATGTCCTTGTGTCAGCTTCACACATGAGTACAGCTGCTTGGAAAAACCGGTTGCCTCACTTTTGGACATTTCGAGCGAGATTTTACTGAAGAACCATACTCTCAAAAGGAGCAGTCATGGATTGCGATCAAGGAGAAGTGCTGCTCCTCGAACCAATTGCACACTTCCTCACGCAAGGTTGTTCTTTTCCATTTACATCCACTTTGGGAATCCCTTGATACAGAGAAGCTTTGCCCAACTGTGCAGACTGAACCCCAGATCTGCCTGGTTTCTTGCTGCTATTCTCCTGGATCGCAGCAGTTAATGTTGTACTGATTAATCGTATTGATTTAATAATAGACCAGAGCTGATCACTTGTTCCATGGAACACGATGGCTTATGTGTGGCTGGGGCTGTATAAAGTGCCATCGGTAGAATGTAGCTCGTCACGGTTAAATGGCGATGGAGGTATAAGGACAGAGAGGTTCCACGTGACTGTTTTTGATGGGCAGGAAGAAATTTTGCACGACTTTCTCTGAGGAGCTGAAATGAGTTGGGTGGGACCCACGATGACTACATTGTCTGTGGAAGAAGCAAGCCTGAATTGCCAAGTGGCCTTTATCTGACTGTTTTGTTTTGTCTTCATCTTTATGTCGATTTCCATTCTTGCCTCTGGGTAACTTGAGACTTGACTCTTTCCTGAAGCAGTATTGAAGAGACTTTGAGCCTGGTCTCAAACAGATATCCCAGGCTCTAAGTCTCGAGGCCCAGGCTTCGAAGGATGGAGCAATTCATCTGCAAAATTATCTGACGTGCTATTAAAAGAATTATGAGCACTTTTTTGAAATGGGGCTCTGCAATATTTGCCCCGACAATTGAAGCTTGTTTTGGAAGATTCATAGTTTTAATTCTGCTGAAGACCAGAAGATTCCTTGCAGTTCTATGCAGGGAGGTAGAATTATGCTAAGCACAAGTCACTTCTACAGCTAGACCTGTGAACTGGTGTTTTGCTTATGGACAAGTGCAAGGACAAAGCCAGGAGCTTATGGTTGAGTCAAAGTAGGCCGGGGCCTTGAAGCATTCTTTACCATTGGGTGAAGGGAAAATTACAGCTCAATCTTTTATCCTGTCGCTGATCTTTTACTTAACGCAAGAGCAGGATTTAAAACTATGGCACCATTTTTTTTTTATTCGTTGATGGGATGTGGGCTTCGCTGGCAAGGCCAGCATTTATTGCCCATCTCTAATTGCCCTTAAGAAGATGGTGAGCCGCCTTCTTGAGCCACTGCCGTCCCTAAGGTAGATTTTTCGGTGCTCTGGGTGCTGTTTTGAGTCCAAAATGGCATCTGCGCCGTGCGTAATGCTGGAGCAGGCCGTGCCGGACGGCATTTTGGTAAGGGCCCTCAAACGAGGCATCGTTAACCCACGTCTGAAGTGGATGTTAGGCCATTGGCATATTCAAATAAGGGGCCCAACGCGTGCTTCTGTTCCCTCTTGCAAATTTGGTTTGTGTCGCATGTAGCCAACACCAGCGCTGATTGGCTGCTACAAAAACCAACGCGACACAGCATGGAACTGAAAAACCTCACCGCTGCTCCCGATCCCGAGATCTCTGAATACACCCTCGACGACTTATCTCTAGGCCCCCCTCACACCGCGCGCGCCCCCCCCCCCCCACAATCTTCCTCTGACCACCGAGACTCTCCCACACACTCCCCACGACAACAATGCCAACCCCCAACAATACTGCAGACCCGCTGATCTTCATCTGACCCTGACCTCCACCCACTGGTCCTCCCTGACATCACTGCCATTCCCCCCCTGCCCACACCCCCCTAGTGTCAGCCATAGCTCAGTAGGTAGCACTCTCACCTCTGAGTCAGAAGGTTGTGGGTTCGAGTCCCACTCCTAGAGCCCTGAGCACAAAAATCTAGGCTGCCACTCACAGTACTGAGGGACGCTGCACTGTCGGTGATGCTGTCTTACATTAAACCGAGGCCCCCGTCTGCTCTCTCGGGTAGATGTAAAAGATCCCATGGCACTATTTCAAAATAGAGCAGAGGGGTTATGGTCAATATTTATCCCTCAATCAACATAACAAAAACAGATTATCTGGTCATTGTCACATTGCTGTTTGTGGGAGCTTGCTGTGCACAAGTTGGCTGCCTTGTTTCCCGCATTACAACAGTGACGGCTCTTCATAACAGTACTTCATTGGCTGTAAAGCGCTTTGGGACGTCCGGTGCTCGTGAAAAACGTTATAGAAATGCAAGTCTTTCTATCTTTTTAACACGATTGCGTGCACCTACCTCCCCGATCTTCCTCCGGCTCCAGCCCTGACCTCCTACCCTGCCCTCCTCCCCCGCAACAATACCCCAGGCCCCTCCATCTCCCCCTGATCTTCTCACCTGACTCCCTATAGCCCCCCGATCACAGTCTCTGAGGTCCACCTGTTCCTCCTCCAGTATTGGGCCATGCAACCCAATCACTTACCTGGAAATTGTAGCTTCAGCACACGGGTTCCAGCGCCTGCATGATAATGTGGCCCAAGAACCAGAATCCGATGCTCCTCGGCCCTTCCCATTCGAGCATGGGCTGTTAGCACTCTGCAAATAAGGCATACAAAAATGGAGTCTACCGAATCTCTAGGCCCATACTGCATTGTGTTATTGTTGATCTGTCTGATTTGTGATTTTATGCACTCTCTCTCTCTCTCTCCCCCTGTAGTGTCTCTCTCTCTCTCTCTCTCTCTCTCTCTCTCTCTCTCTCCCCACAGTCTCTCTCTCTCTCTCCCCGCAGTCTCCCTCTCTGTCTCTCTCTCATCTTTCACTCTCTCTGTCCCCCGTCGCGCGCTCTCTCTCTCTCTCTCTCTCTCTCTCTCTCTCTCTCTCTCTCTCTCCCCCTGTAGTGTCTCTCTCTCTCTCTCTCTCTCTCTCCCCCCGCGGTCTCTCTCTCTCCCCCCGCGGTCTCTCTCTCTCTCCCCGCAGTCTCTCTCTCTCTCCCCGCAGTCTCCCTCTCTGTCTCTCTCTCATCTTTCACTCTCTCTATCCCCCGTCGCGCTCTCTCTCTCTCTCTCTCTCTCTCTCTCTCTCTCTCCCCAGTATCTCTCCTCGCAGTCTTTCTCTCTCTCTCTCTCTCCCCACAGTCTCTCTCTCTCTCTCTTTCTCTCACCCGCCTCCCCCGTCCCCGCAAGTCTCTCTCTCTCTCCCCCCAGTCTCTCTCTCTCTCTCTCTCCCCCCAGTCTCCCTCTCTCTCTCTCTCTAGTCTTTCTCTCTCTCTCTCACCCTCCCCACAGCCTCTCTCTCTCTCACTCCCACCCCCCCTCCACCCCAGTCTCTCTCGCTCTCTCCCCAGTCTCTCTCTCTCCCTCTCTCTCGCTCTCTCTCCCCCAGTCTCTCTCTCTTTCTCTCCCCGCTGTCTCTCTCGCTCTCTCTCTCTCTCTCTCTCTCTCTCTCTCTCTCTCTCCCCGCAGCCTCTCTCTCTCTCTCTCTCTCTCTCTCTCTCTCTCTCACTCTACCCCCACAGCCTCTCTCTCTCTCTCTCTCTCTCTCCCTCTCTCGCTCTCTCTCTTCCCCCGCAGCGCCTCTCTCCCCCCAGTCTCTCTCTCTCTTTCTCTCCCCGCTGTCTCTCTCACTCTCCCTCCCTCTCCCTGCAGTCTCTCTCTCTCTCTCTCCCCGCAGCCTCTCTCTCTCCCTCTCCCCCCAGTCTCTCTCTCTCTCTCTCTCTCTATCTCCCTCTCCCCCAGTCTCTCTCTCCCCTCCCCATCTCTCTCTCTCTCTCTCTCTCTCTCTCTCTCTCTCCCCCTCTCTCCGCAGTCTCTCACTCTCTCTCTGTCTCTGTGCATCGACGGTGATGAATAGGTTGTGTGTAGATCACCTGGTTATTTGTTTTTTCTCTTGTCTTGTATTGTTCAAATGTCACAAATGGGTACAAAGGAAAATAATTAAAGTGTGTGATCAAGTTGGGGAATTGATTTGCATAATCAGTCACAAAGCTCTGGAGTATATGAAAGTGTCATTTGGTTCACTGAGGCAGTTAATCATTTAAATGCCACTGGATATAGGATTTCACTCCAAAGTACTCTTGTAACCATTCAAAAAGCTGACAATTCCAAGAGCAGCCTGGTAAATTGTGTCATTTTACACAGATCCTACTTTATTTTTGTTACCTGTTTATGCCACTTGAATCCAGTCATCAATATTCAATATCATACTTGCATGTTTAAATGCAACAATATGCATTTGTATAGCGTCTGTATGGTATGTCTCCAGACTGTTCACTGGAGCGATTATCAAACAAAATTTGAACATCGAGCCATGTGAGGAGCTATTCAGACAGGTGACCAAAAGCTTGGTCAAAGAGGTAGGTATTAAGAGGTATCTTAACAGAGGAGAGCGAGGCGGAGAGGTTTGGTGCTAACACTCAGCCTGGTGGGTGAAGACACTGGGGTGGAAATCCCGCTTCTGTGCGCCCCAGCCCACTGGTTTGAGTCTGTTTAAATGAGAGGGCGTTAAATCATGGGCTGCCAAGCAAAGAAGTAGAATTTTTACCCCACTGGCTCTCGGGTGTACAGTACAGCCCAGAAAATCTCGGGTTCGATTTGTGATCGATGCCGAGATATCTAATCTCAGCCGCGGTTGTCATTCGGGTGCAGAAATTTGCTTCATTGCCCCTGGGCTGGGGGCAAGGGGCGGGTGGGGGAGATGACTGTTCTGTCTCCTGTTGGTGTCTTCATCCACCTGCGTCCCAAGCCCCGGAATTCCCTCCCTCGCCACCTCCCTCTCCTTTTAAGGCCTTCCTTAAAACCCAGCTCATGGCCATTTCTCTCTGATTACGCCTCCGGGAAACACCTTGGAATCATTTTCTGAGTTGAAGGCACAATATAACTGCAAGTTGTTTGGTGTGTAATGGCTTTCGCTGCCAAGCGCCCGTGCGCGGCTATTGGGCAAGAACCGGACAGAATCTCAGCTCCCCGGCAAAATAACCGTCCGACAAAGAATGGCCGCTAGTGTGGTGTCGGGAGAGTCTGTGCAGGGTTTCCGTGGAGCTGCACCTCCCCAATACGCGACACCCTCAGCTGGCGAGGGCCGAGAATAGCCTTTAAATACATTTTATTTTTGTAGGTTTTATCGGTTTAGCCTTTAACTTTCATGCTTTCCATCGAAGCGCACGAGTGCAAATGATCAAAAGTCTTTCACGGCTCTCTCAACTTTCCAGCTGAGGCTCTGAGTCTGCCGGTGCCTGTCAGTGGTCAATTGAAAGCGATGGATTTGTTGGTGTGGGCAACTGACCCCATTGACGCTGGCTCTCTCGTTGTACAAAAATAAGAGGCAAGAGAAATGCTTTGATCATGGGTTCTGTCATATGAATTGCAAGAGCAACCGAACCCAGTGGTAGAATCATTAAACCTGTCGCACAGAGTTATCGAAAGAAAGGCGCACGTTATCAATACTGTGACCTTGCATTAACTTTACTCTTTCCTTTTTTGGTCTCGAATTTGAATCTGCTACTTTGAGAAATGCAATACGCTGCCACGGTGAAGCTATTAGTTCCGAGCCTTTCTGAGCAATAAGTGAAAACCGAATAAATTAATCTGAAGTCTCAGTCAATTGATTGAATGGGAAGCTTTGATCAAGTTGCATTTTAATTGCATTTAAGATGCTGCTTGTAGTGTGCTGAAGAGCTTGTTAGCGAAGGTGTGTTGGGTGTATAGCGGCGAGAGTGTGTGTCGATGCCATGCTTTCAGTGCACGCGTGTGCTGTGACGTGGCCACGATGGGCAGTGGCGTGGAAACTCGCCTCGTTAATGTGGGTGATTGTGGTGTTGTTTCGAGGCGTAAAGTGACACTGCAGAAATGACTTGCTCTTAACCGTTTAAAAAAAAAAACATCTCGAGAGGTTTTGTATTATACCACTAATGCAATAATCCAACCCACAGCCAGCTACATAAGCTCGAATGGTGATTAATTCCTGCTCTCTGCTATTGGAATGCACGTGTCGTGTGACTGGTGTCAGAAAACAAAAAGTGTTGTACTAATTTAACCCCCACTATCTCGACGCTTGTTAATGAGCCAGCGTGTTGAAGTATGGCGGACCTGCCGATGATGGATAAATCATGTTAATCTCTTTTCTTTTTTTCTTGCACTCTTTTTCATTCTCTCTTCCAATGCTTAAAATAGAAGTGGAGCAGAAAGGTAAATAGCATAACACAGACCTGAACCCAGATACTTTGTTTTTGTGGCATATGGTTGTTAACCTCCCTTTACCCCCATCTCCCCAACCCCCCCACCCCCCCCCCACAAACTCTGGTGTTTCTTGAGGGAATCTATAAGCGGAACAGGTAATGAATGCAAAGGTCGCTAGTCTGTATTGTGTCTGATCCAGTGATGTAGCTACACAGTAAAAAGGTGGTGGGTGCAGTTGCTGGTGCCCTGCCAGAGATCTCTTTCACACCCGTCTGCGCTTTCCTGTGTCTGTAGGCCTCATCTGCCTGGCTTCCAGAACCTCCTCCATAGCATGCCATGGTTGAGCAGAGATTCCTGGGTTGAACCCCCACACTGCTTCTGTTGTCTTCTTGCTCTCCACTTTGATTTTCACCTCTGGCTTTCTATTGTAAAACGTGCCGATTATCTCCTCCACCCACCTCTCCCTCTCCTCTCCTCCCCTCACCCTCACCCCCACTCCCCTTCACTTCAGCCCTCACACCCCCCCTGCCCCTTACTCCAGTTTTACTTCCCGATCGCTCATAAAAAAAACATCGATAACAGACATTCTCGCACCTGCTTATCGAGTTACACTTTGATGTGTAAAATGTTTAATTTTCAGTGTTTTCAGTTGTACTGTGTTATTAAAAAAAAAAAATAAGCGGTTGTCATTCTGCAAGTGTTTAAAATGCCAATTGACTTTTTTTTTTCTTTTTTTCTCTCCCTCGTTGCCCGTGCCTCAGTTTTTGTTTGCCCGGGGACTCTGAAAGGGGTTGTGGAGTCGGCCTATGTAACCGAGGCTGAGCAGCAGTCCGGGGCCTGGTGTAAAGACCCGCTCCAGGCCGGCGACAAGATCTATTACATGCCGTGGACGCCGTACCGCACTGACACCTTGATGGAGTACGCGTCGCTGGACGACTTCACCTCCAGCCGCCACACCACCACCTACAAGCTGCCTCACCGTGTCGACGGCACCGGCTTCGTGGTGTACGACGGCGCGGTCTTCTTCAACAAGGAGCGCACCAGGAACATTGTCAAGTACGACCTGAGGACCCGCATCAAAAGCGGCGAGGCCATCATCGCCAACGCCAACTACCACGACACCTCCCCCTATCGCTGGGGCGGCAAGTCGGACATTGACCTGGCCGTGGACGAGAATGGGCTGTGGGTCATCTACGCCACCGAGCAGAACAACGGCATGATTGTGGTCAGC
The DNA here is from genome assembly GCF_044704955.1 of Pristiophorus japonicus. Lineage (NCBI taxonomy): Eukaryota > Metazoa > Chordata > Chondrichthyes > Pristiophoridae > Pristiophorus > Pristiophorus japonicus. The sequence continues at coordinate 13,242,378 of NC_091984.1, read as the reverse complement.
CAGTTGAACCCTTACACGCTGCGCTTCGAGGGCACCTGGGACACCTCGTACGACAAGCGGTCGGCCTCCAACGCCTTCATGATCTGCGGCGTCCTGTACGTGGTGCGCTCGGTGTACGAGGATAACGAGAGCGAGACGGGCAAGAACTCCATCGACTACACGTACAACACCAACCTGAACAGGGAGGAGTACGTCGCCATCCCGTTTCCCAACCCGTACCAGCACGTCGCTGCTGTGGATTACAATCCACGGGACAACCTGTTGTACGTGTGGAATAACTATTTCATACTGAGGTACATCCTCGAGTTTGGACCTCCCGATCCTGCCCACGGTAAGAGTCTCCTCTACCTCTTCCAACCTTTCACAGTCGCGTGCTTCCTGTGAGAGATGTCTTTTTATATAAAAGGTTTCAAAATACGCACCTAGATTGTTGCCGCTGAACATACACGAGAGAAAAACTTTATATAGTTATGCAAGTCGAGCGTACAAAATCTGGAAACCTCGGGACCGAGGCCGCTCTGGATTTTGGAACGTCTTTCCAATGTCCCGAATCTGGAAATGCCCGGGCCGAGGTAAGAGGTGGGGGAGGGGAGGCTGGCGAGCGGGAGGAGGTTGGGCGGTGGCGGATCTGGATTTTGGAACATTTTCCGGATTCCGGATGAGCCTGCCACGGATTGGCCAGGTGTCTGTATTCCGGAACATTCCGGAATTCCAGATTTCAGACACGAAACCTGTATTTAGTCTTCCTATTTCTCTTGTTCACTCAATGCAAATATGTAACAATGTTTTACGCAGTGATCTGGAACGCACTGGGCGGAGGAAGCTGATTGAATAGTAACTTTCAAAAGGGAATTGGATAAATACTAGAAAAGGAAACATTTTCAGGACTATGGGGAGAGAGCAGGAGAGTCGGACTAATTGGATAGATCTTTCACAGAGCCAGCACAGGTACGATCGGTCGAATGGCCGTCTTATGTGCTGCACGACTATGATTCATTGTCCATTCACGTGGAACGTTTAGGTTTGGCTTCACGCCAACGCTAAACCTGTGGAGTTTGAATTGGGCATGAAGTCTCAAACTGCAGATAAGCAGTCCATCTCTTTTCCATTTGCCTCAGTGTTTGCCTGGACCCTGGATTCTGGCTGTGTTCACACTGGGACGGCAGAGTCGGTGCGTTAAGGAAAGCACTGAAGTTACAGAGTGAAGGCAGCCTCTGGCTCCGAGGGGTTGGGTACAATTAGTAAGGAGCTTGATAGAAACATAGAAACATAGAAAATAGGTGCAGGAGCAGGCCATTCAGCCCTTCTAGCCTGCACCGCCATTCAATGAGTTCATGGCTGAACATGAAACTTCAGTACCCCCTTCCTGCTTTCTCGCCATAACCCTTGATCCCCCGAGTAGTAAGGACTTCATCTAACTCCCTTTTGAATATATTTAGTGAATTGGCCTCAACTACTTTCTGTGGTAGAGAATTCCACAGGTTCACCACTCTCTGGGTGAAGAAGTTTCTCCTCATCTCGGTCCTAAATGGCTTACCCCTTATCCTCAGACTGTGACCCCTGGTTCTGGACCTCCCCAACATTGGGAACATTCTTTCTGCATCTAACCTGTCTAAACCCGTCAGAATTTTAAACGTTTCTATGAGGTCCCCTCTCATTCTTCTGAACTCCAGTGAATACAAGCCCAATTGATCCAATCTTTCTTGATAGGTCAGTCCCGCCATCCCGGGAATCAGTCTGGTGAACCTTCGCTGCACTCCCTCAATAGCAAGAATGTCCTTCCTCAAGTTAGGAGACCAAAACTGTACACAATACTCCAGGTGTGGCCTCACCAAGGCCCTGTACAACTGTAGCAACACCTCCCTGCCCCTGTATTCAAATCCCCTCGCTATGAAGGCCAACATGCCATTTGCTTTCTTAACCGCCTGCTGTACCTGCATGCCAACCTTCAATGACTGATGTACCATGACACCCAGGTCTCGTTGCACCTTCCCTTTTCCTAATCTGTCACCATTCAGATAATAGTCTGTCTCTCTGTTTTTACCACCAAAGTGGATAACCTCACATTTATCCACATTATACTTCATCTGCCATGCATTTGCCCACTCACCTAACCTATCCAAGTCACTCTGCAGCCTAATAGCATCCTCCTCGCAGCTCACACTGCCACCCAACTTAGTATCATCCGCAAATTTGGAGATACTGCATTTAATCCCCTCGTCTAAATCATTAATGTACAATGTAAACAGCTGGGGCCCCAGCACAGAACCTTGCGGCACTCCACTAGTCACTGCCTGCCATTCTGAAAAGTACCCGTTTACTCCTACTCTTTGCTTCCTGTCTGACAACCAGTTCTCAATCCACGTCAGCACACTACCCCCAATCCCATGTGCTTTAACTTTGCACATTAATCTCTTGTGTGGGACCTTGTCGAAAGCCTTCTGAAAGTCCAAATATACCACATCAACTGGTTCTCCTTTGTCCACTTTACTGGAAACATCCTCAAAAAATTCCAGAAGATTTGTCAAGCATGATTTCCCTTTCACAAATCCATGCTGACTTCGACCTATCATGTCACCATTTTCCAGATGCACTGCTATGACATCCTTAATAATTGATTCCATCATTTTACCCACTACTGAGGTCAGGCTGACCGGTCTATAATTCCCTGTTTTCTCTCTCCCTCCTTTTTTAAAAAGTGGGGTTACATTGGCTACCCTCCACTCCATAGGAACTGATCCAGAGTCAATGGAATGTTGGAAAATGACTGTCAATGCATCCGCTATTTCCAAGGCCACCTCCTTAAGTACTCTAGGATGCAGGCCATCAGGCCCTGGGGATTTATCGGCCTTCAATCCCATCAATTTCCCCAACACAATTTCCCGACTAATAAAGATTTCCCTCAGTTCCTCTTCCTTACTAGACCCTCTGACCCCTTTTATATCCGGAAGGTTGTTTGTATCCTCCTTAGTGAATACCGAACCAAAGTACTTGTTCAATTGATCCGCCATTTCTTTGTTCCCCGTTATGACTTCCCCTGATTCTGACTGCAGGGGACCTACGTTTGTCTTCACCAACCTTTTTCTCTTTACATACCTATAGAAACTTTTGCAATCCGCCTTAATGTTCCCTGCAAGCTTCTTCTCGTACTCCATTTTCCCTGTCCTAATCAAACCCTTTGTCCTCCTCTGCTGAGTTCTAAATTTCTCCCAGTCCCCAGGTTCGCTGCTATTTCTGGCCAATTTGTATGCCACTTCCTTGGCTTTAATACTATCCCTGATTTCCCTAGATAGCCACGGTTGAGCCACCTTCCCCTTTTTATTTTTACGCCAGACAGGAATGTACAATTGTTGTACTTCATCCATGCGGTCTCTAAATGTCTGCCATTGCCCATCCACAGTCAACCCCCTAAGTATCATTCGCCAATCTATCCTAGCCAATTCACGCCTCATACCTTCAAAGTTACCCTTCTTTAAGTTCTGGACCATGGTCTCTGAAATTACTGTTTCATTCTCCATCCTAATGCAGAATTCCACCATATTATGGTTACTCTTCCCCAAGGGGCCTCGCACAATGAGATTGCTAATTAATCCTCTCTCATTACACAACACCCAGTCTAAGATGGCCTCCCCCCTAGTTGGTTCCTCAACATATTGGTCTAGAAAACCATCCCTTATGCACTCCAGGAAATCCTCCTCCACCGTATTGCTTCCAGTTTGGCTAGCCCAATCTATGTGCATATTAAAGTCACCCATTATAACTGCTACACCTTTATTGCATGCACCCCTAATTTCCTGTTTGATGCCCTCCCCAACATCCCTACTACTGTTTGGAGGTCTGTACACAACTCCTACTAACGTTTTTTGCCCTTTGGTGTTCTGCAGCTCTACCCATATAGATTCCACATCATCCAAGCTAATGTCTTTCCTAACTATTGCATTAATCTCCTCTTTAACCAGCAATGCTACCCCACCTCCTTTTCCTTTTATTCTATCCTTCCTGAATGTTGAATACCCCTGAATGTTGAGTTCCCAGCCCTGATCATCCTGGAGCCACGTCTCCGTAATCCCAATCACATCATATTTGTTAACATCCATTTGCACAATTAATTCATCCACCTTATTGCGGATACTCCTTGCATTAAGACACAAAGCCTTCAGGCTTGTTTTATTAACACCCTTTGTCCTTTTAGAATTTTGCTGTACAGTGGCCCTTTTTGTTCTTTGCCTTGGGTTTCTCTGCCCTACACTTTTCCTCATCTCCTTTCTGTCTTTTGCTTTTGGCTCCTTTTTGTTTCCCTCTGTCTCCCTGCATTGGTTCCCATCCCCCTGCCATATTAGTTTAAATCCTCCCCAACAGCACTAGCAAACACTCCCCCTAGGACATTGGTTCCAGTCCTGCCCAGGTGCAGACCGTCCGGTTTGTACTGGTCCCACCTCCCCCAGAACCGGTCCCAATGCCCCAGGAATTTGAATCCCTCCCTGCTGCACCACTGCTCAAGCCACGTATTCATCTGCGCTATCCTGCGATTCCTACTCTGACTATCACGTGGCACTGGTAGCAATCCCGAGATTACTACTTTTGAGGTCCTACTTTTTAATTTAGCTCCTAGCTCCTTAAATTCGTTTCCAAAAAGCAAAAAAATTGCGGATGCTGGAAAATTGAAATACAAAATAAAGAACCATGGGCTGATGGTCATTCGCCTCCGAACCTTTACGCTTTTCGCTTTGAAGGCACCTCGTAGGACGAGAGGTCCTCATCAACGAGAGGTGCTTGTGATTTGTGGCACTCTGTACATAGTGCGGTCATATCACGGAAAGTAGCGGGAGCGAAATGGGGGAAGAAAATGCTTTAAACAGACAACAAGTCCTTCAGTATCGAGAAGACAAAACTAGCAGCAGGGCAGCTCCACCTTTCCAAGCTCAAGAGAGGGAAAGGAAGAAACTGGGGCTGGGGGGTGGATCTGCGTGGGAGTTGTCCGGCTCATTCACCGTGCCTTCGACAGGCTACCAACATCTTCCCCCCCCCCACACCTCTCCCCGCCTCCCCCAATGGCAGTTCATCAATTATTAAGGATGTCATAGCAGCGCATTTGGAAAGAGGTGACATGATAGGTCCAAGTCAGCATGGATTTGTGAAAGGGAAATCATGCTTGACAAATCTTCTGGAATTTTTTGAGGATGTTTCCAGTAGAGTGGACAAGGGAGAACCAGTTGATGTGGTATATTTGGACTTTCAGAAGGCTTTCGACAAGGTCCCACACAAGAGATTAATGTGCAAAGTTAAAGCACATGGGATTGCGGGTAGTGTACTGACGTGGATTGAGAACTGGTTGTCAGACAGGAAGCAAAGAGTAGGAGTAAATGGGTACTTTTCAGAATGGCAGGCAGTGACTAGTGGGGTATCGCAAGGTTCTGTGCTGGGGCCCCAGCTGATTACACTGTACATTAATGATTTAGATGAGGGGATTAAATGTAGTATCTCCAAATTTGCGGATGACACTAAGTTGGGTGGCAGTGTGAGCTGCGAGGAGGATGCTATGAGGCTGCAGAGTGACTTGGATAGGTTAGGTGAGTGGGCAAATGCATGGCAGATGAAGTATAATGTGGATAAATGTGAGGTTATCCACTTTGGTGGTAAAAACAGAGAGACAGACTATTATCTGAATGGTGACAGATTAGAAAAATGGGAGGTGCAACGAGACCTGGGTGTCATGGTACATCAGTCATTGAAGGTTGGCATGCAGGTACAGCAGGCGGTTAAGAAAGCAAATGGCATGTTAGCTTTCATCGCGAGGGGATTTGAGTACAGGGGCAGGGAGGTGTTGCTACAGTTGTACAGGGCCTTGGTGAGGCCACACCTGGAGTATTGTGTACAGTTTTGGTCTCCTAACCTGAGGAAGGACATTCTTGCTATTGAGGGAGTGCAGCGAAGGTTCACCAGACTGATTCCCGGGATGGCGGGACTGATCTATCAAGAAAGACTGGATCAACTGGGCTTGTATTCACTGGAGTTCAGAAGAATGAGAGGGGACCTCATAGAAACGTTTAAAATTCTGACGGGTTCAGACAGGTTAGATGCAGGAAGTATATTCCCAATGTTGGGGAAGTCCAGAACCAGGGGTCACAGTCTAAGGATAAGGGGTGAGCCATTTAGGACCGAGATGAGGAGAAACTTCTTCACCCAGAGAGTGGTGAACCTGTGGAATTCTCTACCACAGAAAGTTGTTGAGGCCAATTCACTAAATATATTCAAAAAGGAGTTAGATGTAGTCCTTACTACTAGGGGGAATCAAGGGGTATGGCGAGAAAGCAGGAATGGGGTACGGAAGTTGCATGTTCAGCCATGAACTCATTGAATAGTGGTGCAGGCTAGAAGGGCCGAATGGCCTACTCCTGCACCTATTTTCTATGTTTCTATCCCCCCCATTGTGTACTGGCAAAAAGTCGCAAGCTTTAAATTTAAAGATGGGTTTTACAAAATGTACAAATTCACGTTCCCTATGCAGAACTGGGAGCTTAGCACGACCTGCAGAATTGTCTGTCCATTGAAATGATCGGCAGGCCTGAATAACCGCACTGGGAAGGGAGTCCTGCGGTGTGCATGGACCTCTTCACCTGAGGTCCAGATCCACACTCACCATGCATGGAGCAGTGGTCTAGGAGAGAGAATATGTAACATCTGCCCAACTGTGTAAACCTGTGGCTCCCAGATATCTTCACTGTCATATACAGCCTAACACACTCTGAAACCCAGACCATCAGTGCGGTATCTGACATATTGTCCACTTGGATTGCACTCTCCCTCTCTTAGTCCCTCTCTGCCATTCCTCCTTTCTCAGTATCCCTTATTTCCTCTCTCTGAATCCCTTGCCCTCATTACCACTCCCTCTGTCCGTCTCATTCTCACACTCCCTTTCTCTCATTCCACCATTCTCGTGCAGTGGCTGCAAGCAGCTCTTTGCTTCTGAAACCCGCTCATCACCTCAACTCCAACTAACCTCTCTGGCAGCTTTGCTGCCGTAGATGCCAGTAGTACCTAAGACTTTTGCTTGCTGGAGCAGCAGTGAGGGGTCACTCTTCGCTTGCTCCAGATATGATTATGGTTTAAATGCTGTCGACATACAGCCAATCCGCAGTTATGGTGTTGCAATTAAGGTCTAATTAGCTGCACAAGAACAAATCTACAAACAGATGAATTCATCCATTTATTTCGAGGGACTACCTGTGATGATGCAGGCCCATCCATCTATTGCAAGTCCATATATCTCTGGCTGGCCCCCACTCCAGGATTGGTGTAAGTTTGGAAGTCAAGGATCGTTACAACTGTCTGAAACATTGGAGTCAGGTAAAAAAATAAAAAGGGGTTTTCTTTCAATCAGTTAACATTAAAACACAAGAGCTATTGTTCCTTTGTCATGGTACAATTCCCTCGATTTTACTCCACTCCACCTGTTTCCCACCCAGCAGCTTGGGTTCAAATGACCCCCAATCTGCCTCAGTTTACTTGTATTCCACATATCATTCTGAATGCCTCTGTCAAATCCACAGCTCAATCTTCTTGCTTCTAGAGACTACTGTGGATATGGGCCTCTAAATTCCTTTGGTACGGGGTATGTACCAAATTCCTGGGTTGCCCCAACGTCGCCCCACCCCTCCAACTCTCTATACGTGGTCAACGCTAAAAGTGCTGCATAAAAATTAGGCCCGACGCACATTGGTGCCCGAGCACTAGGTCACCTGGAAAAATCCAGATCAGCTGCAGTCTAAAGGTAGTTTGTGTAAAGTCCTGCTACAAAGGGTAAGCTTTTGAAAAAGAAGCCTAATTCTAGCACGAATGCAGCAACTGTACAACCATTCATAGAAAGATAGAAAATAGGAGCAGGAGTAGGCCATCCGGCCCTTCGAGCCTGCACCACCATTCAATAAGATCATGGCTGATCATTCCCTCAGTATCCCTTTCCTGCTTTCTCTCCATCCCCCTTGATCCCCTTAGCCATAAGAGCCATATCGAACTCCCTCTTGAATATATCAACAATATATCAACAACTCTCTGCGGCAGGGAATTCCACAGGTTAACAACACTTTTGAGTGAAGAAGTTTCTCCTCATCTCAGTCCTAAATGGCCTGCCCCTTATCCTAAGACTGTGTCCCCTGGTTCTGGACTTCCCCAACATCGGGAACATTCTACCCGCTTCGAACCTGTCCCGTCCCGTCAGAATCTTATGTTTCTATAAGATCCCCTCTCATCCTTCTAAACTCCATTGTAAAAGACCGAGTTGATCCAGTCTCTCCTCATATGTCAGGCCTGCCATCCCAGGAATCAGTCTGGTGAACCTTCACTGCACTCCCTCGCTAGCAAGAACATCCTTCCTTAGATTAGGAGACCAAAACTGCACACAATATTCCCAGGTGAGGCCTCACCAAGTCCCTGTACAACTGCAGTAAGACCTCCCTGCTCCAATACTCAAATCCCCTGGCTATGAAGACCAACATACCATTTGCCGCCTTCAACCCCTGCTGTACCTGTATGCCAACTTTCAATGACTGATGAACCATGACACCCAGGTCTCGTTGCACCTCCCCTTTTCCTAATCTGTCACCATTCAGATAATCTGTCTTCGCGTTTTTGCCCCCAAAGTGGATAAGCTCACATTTATCCACATTATACTGCATCTGCCATGCATTTACCCACTCACCTAACCTATCCAAGTCACCATGCAGTCTCCTAATGTCCCCCTCACAGCTCACACCGCCACCCAGTTTAGTGTCATCTGCAAACTTAGAAATATTACACTCAATTCCTTCATCCAAATCATTAATGTATATTGTAAAGAGCTGGAGTCCCAGCACTGAGCCCTGCGGCACCCAGTAGTCACTGCCTGCCATTCTGAAAAAGACCCGTTTATTCCGACTCTCTGCTTCCTGTCTGCCAACCAGTTCTCTATCCACCAGTATATTACCCCCAATACCATGTGCTTTGATTTTGCACACCAATCTCTTGTGTGAGACCTTGTCAAAAGCCTTTTGAAAGTCCAAATAAAGCACATCCACTGGTTCTCCCTTGTCCACTCTGCTAGTTACATCCTCAAAAAATTCCAGAAGATTCGTCAAGCATGATTTCCCTTTCATAAATCCATGCTGACTTGGACCGATCCTGTCACTGCTTTCCAAATGCGCTGCTATTTCATCCTTAATAATTGATTCTAACATTTTCCCCACTACTGATGTCAGGCTAACTGGTCTATAAATTACCCGCTTTCTCTCTCCCTCCCTTTTTAAAAAGTGGTGTAACATTAGCTAACCTCCAGTCCATAGGAACTGATCCAAAGTCGATAGACTGTTGGAAAATGATCACCAATGCATCCACTATTTCTAGGGCCACTTCCTTAAGTACTCTGGGATGCAGACTGTCAGGCCCTGCGGACTTATCGGCCTTCAATCCCATCAATTTCCCTAACACAATTTCCCGCCTAATAAGGATATCCTTCATTTCCTCGTTCTCACTAGACCCTCAGTCTCCTCGTACTTCGGGAAGGTTATTTGTGTCTTCCTTCGTGAAGACAGAACCAAAGTATTTGTTCAATTGGTCTGCCATTTCTTTGTTCCCCATTATAAATTCACCTGAATCCGACTGCAAGGGACCAACGTTTGTCTTCACTAATCTTTTTCTCTTCACATATATAAAGAAGCTTTTGCAGTCAGTTTTTATGTTCCTGGCAAGCTTCTTCTCGTATTCTATTTTCCCCCTCTTAATTAAACCCTTTGTCCTCCTCTGCTGAATTTTAAATTTCTCCCAGTCCTCATTTTAATCTTAACTCGGAGAAATAATATATTTCATAAGAATTCAGAAGGGACTTTATTACCCAGAGAACAGTTAGAATGTGGAACTTGCTACCACAGGGCGTAGTTCAGATGAATAGCATAGAAGTATTTAAGGGGAAGCTACATAAACACATGAGGGAGAAAGGAATAGAAGGATATGCTGATAGGGTGAGATAAAGTAGGATGGGATGAGGCTCATGTGGAGCATAAGCGCTGACAAGGACCAGTTGGGCCAAATGGCCTTTTTCTGTGCTGAACATTCTGTGTAATTCTATGTAATGTAATGATCTTTTACTGTCCTACAATTCACACTGGCGTTCGAGACAGTTGTGCAGACTTACAATGCATGTGCTTGAATGTGCACAGACGGGCCTCCAAGGTGATGTGTTGAAACCCTCATCCCTGCCTTGTATCGAGCTGATCCCATGGTGCTCAATGCTCTGTATAAGCAGAGTCCGTGTTGCCATGGTTGCAGCTCCGCTTCCATTCCATCCCTTCGGGCCATTGCCAAGCTCCGCCCCCCTTTCACTGCCCTCTTTGGGCTTCCACGCTTACCATTGTTAATCAGCTCGCCTCCAAACCATGTTTTGGTTTCTCAACACTGTCTTAATCCAGACAGTATTTGTGGCAACGATCAAGGCTCGGCGAAATAGAGAGAGTGCGCGAGTGAAATCGAAAAGGATCACAGTTTGGGAAAACGGCATGAGAATCCTGAAGACATTTTTACATTGCTGCCTCATCCTCGCTCCCATCAGCTGTGCTCTTTAGTAGCAGCCACCTGACCGATTTTGGAAGAGATGGCATCTTCCGTCCACACCAATGGCGCCCGGCAAATCTGCCCTGGTTTCGGGGCCGCCGGTTCCTTCACCTAAACGTGAGAAGCCAGGGTTTGTTTTCTAATTACAGTCGTCGAGTCTCGGCATTCCACGGGTAGCGCCCAGTTTCCTTGTCACCTGACTGAAGAGTGAAAGCGCAAGAGCGGGGGGAGGGGGAGCGAACTTTCACCCTCGCAACAATCTGACAGAGTAAAAGCATCACCAGAGTCCAGGGCATAACGGACCGCCCCGTTTGTGCCTGTGCGGCAACCTTCTGCTGCAGTCGGCGAAGAACGTCACAACTCTGACCCAACCCCCCCCCCCCCCTGGTTTTTCAGTTTGATTTGGGAGGTGGGATATTCACATCAGGTTTATATAAAAGGAATGTGAGTCCCATGCTGATTTGTGCTGCACTCACTTTAGCACAGTGTCACTGCCAATGCAGCCCAAGACCCGTTGAAAGACGCAGTTTCTGTGGCTATCCCCAGAGACAGTGCCACCCCAGCAAAGGTGGGGGAGGGAGGCAGTCATCTTTGGAGGCGGCCATGTTTTTTTTGCTAGTAGGGGGGCTAGCCACGCTTCCTGATAACAGGGGACTTAGCCATATTTGCTGATCGGAGTGGGAGGTGGCCATGTTTACTGCTGGAGGGCGAGGGGGGCCATGTTTTCTGGCAAAGCTGGAGACAGCCCTGTTTTTTTTGGTGGTGGAGATGGTCAAGTTTCCTGGTGGAAGAGGAGGCAGCCATGTTTTCTGCTGAACTGCAATGTGGCTATTCCTTCTGGCGGCCGGAGGGGCAGCTATGTTTCCTGGCAGATGGTGCGGTGAATATGCTTAGCTGCCCTTCTGTGGCCAGCAAAGGGTTATATATTTTCTCTCTGTTTGCTGATATTTTTGGCTCTTTCCCAGCCATTGCTTGAAACAAAATCGCAACAGTCAACCACATCTGCAACTCTTCTCTCGATGCGCCTGGCTCTTGTGGAACTTTCCCCACGGTGTAAATGGGGCACTTTCCCCAGATCTGGGACCCCGAGGAGAAGCGAGAGGGCCTGTTCTTGGGGCAGTTATACAACCAATGTGCCATAAAGTTGCAAAGCAAAAATCAACACAGGCGTTTAGCTAAGTAATCTATACTCCCAGCACATAGACTGGCTCTGACAGCCCTTCCTGCTACCCCTGAACTGAAGTATGAATATGAGTCTCAGATGCTGGTAGTGTAGCTGGCCTAGACTCACACAGAACGATGAAGAGAATGATGGAGAGGCGAAATTAGGAAAGAAAATATAGTTATGATGGGAAACTCGAAAAGACTGTTTTCAAGAGAGGGGCAAAGGTTACGGCAATATCTAATAACATTTTGAAATGCCTCAGCGAGGGTAATTAGTGAAAGGTTATTTCAGCTGTTTGGTAAATGGGTAACAAGGAGACGAAAGTTCAGGATTAGTACTAAGTGGGATTACTTCGGCTCCCAACTTTGAAGCACTCTGGGATCATTATCATCGGCAGTCCCTCGGAATTGAGGAAGACTTGCTTCCACTCTAAAAATGAGTCCTTAGGTGGCTGAACAGTCCAATACGAGAACCACAGTCCCTGTCACAGGTGGGACAGATAGTGGTTGAGGGAAGGGGTGGGTGGGACTGGTTTACCGCACGCTCTTTCCGCTGCCTGCGCTTGTTTTCTGCATGCTCTCGGCAATGAGACTCGAGGAACTCAGCGCCCTCCCGGATGCACTTCCTCCACTTAGGGCGGTCTTTGGCCAGGGACACCCTGGTGTCGGTGGGGATGTTGCATTTTATCAGGGAGACTTTGAGGGTGTCCTTGAAACGTTTCCTCGGCCCACCTTTGGCTCGCTTGCCGTGAAGGAGTTCCGAGTAGAGCGCTTGCTTTGGGAGTCTCGTGTCAAACATGCGGACAATGTGGCCCGCTCAGCGGAGCTGATCGATTGTGGTCAGTGCTTCAATGCTGGGGATGTTGGCCTGGTCAAGGACGCTAACGTTGGTGCGCCTGTCCTCCCAGGGGATTTGCAGAATCTTGCGGAGACATCGCTGGTGGTATTTCTCCAGCGAATTGAGGTGTCTACTGTACATGGTCCACGTCTCTGAGCCATACAGGAGGGATATTTGCTGCTTACTACCTAAGTCTGCATAGGATGCTGCCCGAGATGGGAACCATAGTTATGAGGAGAGACTTAAGATATTTGGGACTATTGGCCACTGGTGCAGAGAAAGATTTTTAATTTTAATTATGAAGTGTGAACAGTGAAACACTGTTTCCTCTGGTTGTGGAGTCAAATGACGAGGGAGTCATCAATTTAAAATGATCACTGGGAGAGTGAGGAGAGAGAGGTTAGAGGAAATTTCAGACTTTGGTGCAGGGAGTGGTTGAGGCAGAGACCATTGCATCTTTTAAGGGACGATTGGATAAATATTAGAAGCAGAGGAAGACACGAGATTACTGGAAGAGAACTGAGCACTGGGTTAAGTCTTCTGTGCTGCAAACTTCTGTGCTTCTGTGGTAAGTTATTCGAAGCATTGAGGGGAAGGTTAGAAGAAATGTTTTCACACACCGTTATAAGAACATGGAGTCCTTTGCCATAAGTGGCCATTGAAGCCAAGTTGATCAGAACATTTCAAAGGGAGTGGGATAAACATTTAAAGGAGCCGAATATTAAAAGATGCAAGGATATAAGAACATAAGAACATAAGAAATAGGAGCAGGAGTAGGCCGTATGGCCCCTCGAGCCTGCTCCACCATTCAATAAGATCACGGCTGATCTGATCATGGACTCAACTCCACTTCCCCGCCCGCTCCCCATAACTCCTTATCCCCTTATCGTTTAACAATCTATTTCTGTCTTAAATTTATTCAATGTCCCGGCTTCCACAGCTCTCTGAGGCAGCGAATTCCACAGATTTGCAACACTCTGAGAGAAGAAATTTCTCCTCATCTCAGTTTTAAATGGGCGGCCCCTTATCCTAAGATCATGCCCTCTAGTTCTAATCTCCCCCATCAGTGGAAACATCCTCTCTGCATCCACCTTGTCAAGCCCCCTCATAATCTTATATATTTTGATAAGATCACTTCTCATTCTTCTCAATTCCAATGAATAGAGGCCCAGCCTACTCAACCTCATAAGTCAACCCCCTCATCCCCGGAATCAACCTAGTGAACCTTCTCTGAACTGCCTCCAAAGCAAGTATATTCTTTCGTAAATATGGAAACCAAAATTGCATGCAGTATTCCAGGTGTGGCCTCACCAATACCTTACATAGCTGTAGCAAGACTTCCCTCCTTATACTCCATCCCCTTTGTAATAAAGACCAAGATACCATTGGCCTTCCTGATCACTTGCTGTACCTGCATACTATCCTTTTGCGTTTCATGCACAAGTACCCCCAGGTCCCGCTGTACTGCGGCACTTTGCAATCTTTCTCCATTTCAATAATAACTTGCTCTTTGATTTTCTTCTAAAGTGCATGCCCTCACACTTTCCAACATTATACTCCATCTGCCAAATTTTTGTCCACTCACTTAGCCTGCCTATGTCCTTTTGCAGATTTTTTGTGTCCTCCTCACACTTTGCTTTTGCTCCCATTTTTGTATTGTCAGCAAACTTGGCTACGTTACACTCAGTCCCTTCTTCCAAGTCGTTAATACAGATTGTAAATAGCTGTGGTCCCAGCACTGATCCCTGCGGCACTCTACTAGTAACTGGTTGCCAACCAGAAATATGGAGTCTTAAAGTAGATAGGTCCGATGTGGAGCAAGCTCCAGACCACAGGGGTTAAGTGGCCTCTGTCTGTGGTTCTATGGAGAACAAATGGAGATTGCCCGCCTGTTACAGACCCCGTCCACTTTTCACTTCATTGAAATTAACGGAATGAAAATCGGGCAACTTCTACGTCGGGCGTTCGGTTCCCCAAGATTACAAGGAGGTGAAGGCAAAACATTAACTTCGTGGAGAGAATGATAGAGTGCAACAGAAAAATAGAGTTTGAAGAGGCGGGGTATGAGGGAAACTGGGCTACCAAGAGGTGGGCAGAGAGACACATAGAGAAACACTGCACACCATGACATTGAGAGAGAAAGAAAAATGAGCTCCGAGGACCAAAGGGAAATACGGCACTGGGTTATCTTGTGTATTGGAGGTCAGATCGGAATGGGCATCAGCAGAAACTTGACCTCTAAAAGGCACCGGGATCCGTCTGTATGCTGGGCATGTGCCAACATTAATTTAGACGCCAGTTTCAATAAACTGGCAGCCCATTGAAAGGCAAATCATCTCCCTTGTATCTGCCAGCTTGCCCCATTTTTGTCCATTGCTTCTCCTCCCACCTATCGGGTTGCCAGCTGTTCAGTTGGATGGACTATTTATTGAGCAGACCATCCTTTCTGTAAAAACGAATTCTAAAATGGGAGCTGCACAGTTGAGGTCCAGAATTGTGGTTTTTTTTAGTCCAGTTTCTGTTTCATCTGACAGTGCAGGATTCACAGCGAAATCTCCAAGCCGGGCTGATTCCGACTTCCTGTAGTTACTGAAATGCCCTGGCCTTGAAACCGAGCCTCCAGCAGATAGAAGGAGCAGCCTGACTCGAGGGTTCATGGCACCGCTGCTAAATCTGTAACATCTAAACAAAAGAGCTGGCATACGGGCAGGATTCAGGATATCCTGCAACAATGGAGACAGACTGCACTGAAAATGTACACTCCAAATATAACAGATGATTAATACGACTAGACAATCGTTGAAATAATTGGTCTCATGCAATTTTGCACAAGTTTTATTTATTTTTTTCTTGAGGCACATTTCCTCCCCTCCCAGCTCTGGAGCCAGTTCTGCTCTCTGTCGGGTTTTAGACTCAGTGCCACAGATCAGAGCCACTTTGTTCTGCCCCCTGTTAGTTTGTTTCACATTGATAACTACAAACAAAGTTGAATGTTGGAACTGTTTCTGTCTCTTGGCCCAAGGGTTGGGTCGCCTTTCCTAATCAATCCTTCCCTTGGTCAATGTCTGTTTTGTTGGATGCTTATCTGTGAAGGGCCTTGGGACATTTCTGATAAAGAAGCCATATTTAATGCAGGTTGTTGTTTATGACAGAAGCTTGTATAACGAGCAGCCCCTCACGACCGTACAACAGGGAGTGGGGATGTTCGCTGATGATTGCAGTGTTCAGTTCCATTCACAACTCCTCAGAAAATGAAGCAGTCCATGCCTGCATGCCACAAGACCTGAACGACATTCAGGCTGATAAGTGGCAAGTAACATTCATGCCACACATGTGCCAGGCAATGACTATCTCCAACAAGCGAGAGTCTGACCACCTCCCTTGATATTCAACAGCATCACCATCGTTGAATCCCCCACCATCAACATCCTGGGGGTCACCCTTGACCAGAAACTTAACTGGACAGAAATACTGTGGTAACAAGAGCAGGTCAGAGGCTGGGTATTCTGTGGCGAGTGTCTCACCTCCTGACTCCCCAAAGCCTTTCCACCATCTACAAGGCACACGTTAGGAGTGTGTTGGAATACTCTCCACTTGCCTGGATGAGTGCGGCTCCAACAACACTCAAGAAGCTCGACACCACCCTTCCCCCATCCTCCACCTTAAACATTCACTCCCTCCATCATTGGCGCACAGTGGCTGCAGCGTGTAGCATCTATAAGATGCACTGCAGCAACTCGCCGAGGCTACGTCGGCAGCACCTCCCAAGCCCGTGACCTCTACCCTTTAGAAGGACAAGGGCAGCAGGCGCATGGGAGCACCATCACCTGTAACTTCCCCTCCAAGTCACACATCATCCTGACTTTGGGGATATATCGTCGTTCCTTCATCGGCGCTGGGTCAAAACCACTGTGGGAGTACCTTCACCACACGGACTGCAGTGGTCCAAGAAGGCAGCTCACCAGCACCTTCTCAAGGGCAATTGGGGATGAGCAACAAATGTTCGTCTTGCCAGCGACGCGCACATCCCGGAACGAATAAAAGGAAAACCGGGCGGGCAGTGCCTCAAATTGCAAGGTGCCAATTCCACTGCAGGCGTCGGACAGTAAATAGCTGATCAAAGCAGAAGGCAGGTGGGTACAGTGAGACTGAGATGGAAAGAGCCAGATAGGGAAGGAAAGAGGATATGGATAAACACCATAAAAGATGTGGAAAGAGATTCTGGGTGGGCAGTGAAAGGCAGACAGACCTTGGGACAAGGGACATTGGGAAAGGAAGACTGGATAGCTAGACATCCATGAGCAAACTGATCTCCTCATGGCAGGGATGAACATGATGAAGAGGGGAGGGGAGAGCGATAGATAAAAGTCGAGAGGTGGGTTGGGTATGATGACGACCATGGTGAAGGAGCAGTAGACTTGTCCTTTGCCATTTGTCCAACAAAATAAAGGGCCTTGCTGATCTTCCAAGTCCACCCCGGAAATGGTCACCTGACTTTTCCCGTTACCAATGCTGATGGACCGGCTCTGTTCCTCCAGCATTATCTGTCTTTCTTTCACGTTTCCAGCACTCGCAGGTCTTTTCCTCATGATCTGTGCTGTAATTTATTTGTGCTTCACAATTTGCATTTCTCACCTTGCGGTAGAGAAGATATATCCACTTGTGATGGAGTACAAAACTAGGGGCCATAAATGCAAGGTGGTCGCTAATGCATCCAAGAAAGAATTCAGCAGAAATGTCATTACCCAGAGAGAGGTTACAATGTGGAACTTGCGATCACAGGAAGTGGTTGAGGCGAGATAAACACATGCGGGAGAAAGGAATAGAAGGACTGATAGTGAGATGAAGTAAGGTGGGAGGAGGCTCGTGTGGAGCACAAAAACTAAGGCAGGCAGCCCCTCCGGAGGCGTGGCAATGTTGGAACATTTCATCCTCCGCAGAGGGCAGGGGTCCCACCTACATTCAGCTAACACCCCTGACCCCAATGGGCGAAAGTCCCACTCCACCATCGGAAGAGTCATAGAATCATAGACGTTTACAGCACGGAAGGAGGCCATTTTGGCCCATCATGTCCGCGCTGGCCGACCAAGAACTATCCGGCCTAATCCCACCTTCCAGCTCTTGGTCCGTAGCCCTGTAGGTTACGGCACTTTAAGTGCAGATCCAAGTATTTTTAAATGTGGTGAAGGCTTCTGCCTCTACCACCCTTTCAGGCAGTGAGTTCCAGACCCGCACTACGGATCGGAGGAGCAGGCCTTTGTTTACTGTTTAGTTCACATGTTGTGGAATTTTGGTGGTATTAAGACAAACTTTAGTTATTATATGAGCCTGGTCTGTGAGTGTTACTAGGTTGTGAGACCTGGCACGGCGGGAGGTGGGGTGGGTGATGGGGGGTGTGGGGGGGGGGGGGAGGTGGGGTAAAAGTAAAGGCTGCTCCTCCCCTATACTGACAGCTACGTGAGCATGTGCTCTGCTGGATAGCGTTCAGGGATAGCAGCAGTGCCTTATTTTACCCCACATCAGCCCAAGATTCTAAGACCAATAGTAGCAACTTTTCTGTCACCCTTACTATAGCTTCAAGCAATGGATTGGAAAACTGATTAATGTGGACCATCTACTGTGTGATATTGGGATCATTCTGTGAACCAGAATGATACCAGGGCTTAAAGGGTTAGATGATGAGGGACAGCTTGCAAAGACTGGGCTTGTATTCCCTATTCCAGGGAGTTCTCAACCGGGGGTCCGCGGCCGTCCTAGAGGTCTGCGAGAGGGTCTCAACTTTCAGGTGGTCCAACATAACTAACCTCAAGGATTAAAAAAAAAATACCACCCCCCCCCGCCCCAAATGTCTGTGATGATGGCGGCTCTGCCGCTGAGCCCTGGCCCCCACTAGCTGAGAAGGGAGATGAGATGGGCTCTGGTCGCTGAGCGCAGATCCCCGGCTCGAGCTCTCTGTCCTCCACTCTCCTCTCGCCGGGTCCCACTGTCGATACGGACTGACCCCCTGTATATACGGGCTGTCTCGCTGTATATACGGACCAACCCGCTGTATATACGGACCGAGCCCTGTATATACGGACTGACCCCCTATATATACGGGCTGTCTCGCTGTATATATGGACTGACCCCCTGTATATACAGAACGAGCCCCTGTATATCCGGACTGTCTTGCTGTATATACGGACCGAGCCCTGTATATACAGACTGACCCCCTGTATATAGGAACAGGAATAGGCCCTACGGCCCCTCGAGCCTGCTCCGCCATTCAATAAGATCATGGCTGATCTGATCATGGACTCAACTCCACTTCCCTGCCCGCTCCCCCTAACCCTTTAACCCCTTATCGTTGAAGAAACTGTCTATTTCTGTCTTAAATTTATTCAATGTCCCAGCTTTCACAGCTCTCTGAGGCAGCGAATTCCACAGATTTACAACCCTCTGAGAAATTTCTCCTCATTTCAGTTTTAAACGGGCGGCCCCTTATTCTAAGATCATGCCCTCTAGTTCGAGTCTCCCCTATCAGTGGAAGCATCCTCTCTGCATCCACCTTGTCAAGCCCCCTCATAATCTTATACGTTTCGTTAAGATCACCTCTCATTCTTCTTAATTCCAATGAGTAGAGGCCCAACCTACTCAACCTTTCCTCATAAGTCAACCCGCTCATCTCCGGAATCAACCTGGTGAACCTTCTCTGAACTGCCTCCAAAGCAAGTATATTCTTTCGTATATCCTATGGAAACCAACGGGGAGAGGGCGGGTAAGTGGAGCTGAGTCCACCGCCAGATCAGCCATGATCTTATTGAATGGCGGAGCAGGCTCGAGGGGCTGGATGACGTACTCCTGTTCCTAATTCTTATGTTCTTATGTTCAAAACTGCACGCAGTATTCCAGGTGTGGCCTCACCAATACCCTGTATAACTGTAACAAGACTTCCCTGCTTTTATACTCCATCCCCTTTGCAATAAAGGCCAAGATTCCATTGGCCTTCCTGATCACTTGCTGTACCTACATACTATCCTTTTGTGTTTCATGCACAAGTACCCCCAGGTCCCGCTGTAGTGCGGCACTTTGCAATCTTCTCCATTTAAATAATAACTTGCTCTTTGATTTTTTTCTGCCAACGTGCATGACCACACACTTTCCAACATTATACTCCATCTGTCAAATTCTTGCCCACTCACTTAGCCTGTCTATGTCCTTTTGCATATTTTTTATGTCCTCCTCACACATTTTCCTCGCTGTATATACGGACCGTCTCGCTGTATATACGGACCGACCCGCTGCATATATGGACCGAGCCCTGTATATACGGACTGAGCCCTGTATATACGGACTGAGCCCTGTATATACAGACTGACCCCCTGTATCTACGGACCGTCTCGCTGTATCTACGGACCGTCTCGCTGTATCTACGGACCGTCTCGCTGTATCTACGGACCGTCTCACTGTATATACGGACCGACCCCCTGTATATACGGACTGACTCCCTGTATATACGGACCAGCCCCCTGTATATACGACTGAGCCCTGTATATATGGACCGAGCCCTGTATATACGGACTGTCTCGCTGTATATACGGACTGACCCCCTGTGTATACGGACCGAGCCCCTGTATATACGGACTGTCTCGCTGTATATACGGACCGAGCCCCTGTATATACGGACTGTCTCGCTGTATATACAGACCGAGCCCTGTATATACAGACTGTCTCGCTGTATATATGGACCGCGCTCTGTATATACGGACCGAACCCCTGTATATACAGACTGTCTCGCTGTATATACGGACCGACCCCCTGTATATACGGACCGACCCCCTGTATATACGGACCGACCCCCTGTATATACGAATCGACCCCCTGTATATACGGACTGAGCCCCTGTATATACGGACTGTCTCGCTGTATATACAGACCGAGCCCTGTATATACGGACCGACCCCCGGTATATATGGACAGACAGTCCCGCTGGCCGAACAGCTGCAGTGTAACCGGCAGAGCGCCGCCGGAACCACCTACGTGTCCAACCGATTCGACATCAGCCTGCATCCTTAACTTATTCCACACAATATCAGAAACTCAGGGTTAGCCGATAGATTTTAGCATACTGTAGTTTCGTTCATCATCATCATAGGCGGTCTCTCGTATCGAGGATGACTTGCTTCCACGCCAAAAAGGGATGAGTTCACAGGTGTTTCAATGAAGGACCTAATATTCCAGGTCCTGAACTAAATCTTGAAGGGTGGAAGATGCCTGTGTGTGTGGATTGTTTTAACGTGTGGTGGCCATTGCACAGGGGCTTGACAGAGCTTGGTCTTGGTCCAGTGGCAAGGATTAACCAAGGCGACTGGAGACCAGCTCTGCTGCACGGACCTAGAGCGCACACATATCGCAGTGTGGGCTGGCTGGTGCTGCCCCTGGGCCCCCGCCTCTTCTGGCCCCAAACTCACGCCTCTCCTGGGCCCCGATCACATCACTCGCCGCTCCTGCGCCCCAACCTCGCCGCTCCTGTTGTGCCTGCCCACACGCCAATCAGCGACCTGGGTTATGGTGACGTCCAATCCAGTCCAGTTTAGTTACAAGGGTGCTGGCTGTCCTTTGGTGCCTCATCTTATTCATTCTTCACCTGCGAGCTGATGCCTTGGGTGTGAACAGTCTTGCTTTACCAAGGAGGGAATCACAGTCAGACCGTATTGTCCCCGAGTCACCAGGAATAAAACATTGAGGGGAAAATGGCGGTTGGAGGCTTCCTTCGGACGAACACCTCCGACCCGAATTAAATGTTGCGAAAATACCCTGTGATCACAGAGGCGACTTCGATTCCGGTCGGAGGTTTTCATTCGATGTGCAGCGTACAGGGAGATGACTTGCCCGTACGTACAGAAATGCTGGAATCACGTGGGCCTGGACAACCAATCACCAGATAGTATTCTCATTGCTAAAAATGAGAACTCCGTTTTTTTCGAGTTCCTATTACCATCAATGAGAAAACCCTCCTAAAACAAGTAGCACAGCATAATAAATAAAAAAAACACCTCACATATTTAAAATTAATTGAAATTAAAGTTAATTAAGTGTTTTAGAAAAAAAAATATTTGGGGAAATTGTTTTTGTGTTAATTTAATCGGGTTTAAAAATAATCTTGCCTTAATGGACAGGGTTTTTAACAGGCGTAAAAGTTCGAAGGACATTCATTGGGCATGAGTTGAGCAAATAGCCCAATCTCTCCCGTGACGATGTCCTTCTCCCGGGGATGCGGAGGATCTGACAGATTGGAAAAGCTGGTTTTCGGCGCCTGCGCATCGCGCCCCAAGAACCGGCTTTTGCGAGGCCTCGCTGGGTCCATGTGCACTTTGTACAGACCCGGCGAGGCAGGAATTTCAGGCCCAGTAATCTGGACACGGCTGTGAGCAATTTGGGAGCATAAACATCAGACGAGTCTTAACATTTTTTTTTTTGCATTTTCATTCTATACTTTTGTTTATGAAAATATTGGAGATGGTGGGGGGGTGGGGGGTGGAGTAGAGTGGAGTGGAGTGGAGGGGAGGGGATAAAAATGCTGTTTGACTGACAATCAAACCAAGTGTCGGGACCGGAAACAGTCGGTGAAGGAGTTGGGGGTTGCGGGGGATAGAGGAAGACTGGGGGTCAGGTGATCGGGGCTCACGTGCAGAGAAAGAGGGAGTGGGATGGGGGCGGGAATCAGTATTTTCCGCAGTGCCGGGATAGCAGCGGCAACATGGTGCGTGGCAGCAGAGCGGAGAGAAATTTTATACAGAAAAAATACTTGCGTTGTGTTACAGGGGTTGACATTGGAATTTTTATAATCCGGAGGGTGGGGTGGGGCAGCGGGGGGGGCGCCTCAGAAGCGAAATGGTTGAGAATCCCTGCCCTATTCAATATATAAGATTAAGGGGTTATCGAATTGAGGTGTTTCATATGATTCGGATTCGATAGGATAGACAGAGCAAAACTATTTCCTCTGGTACAGTGAGGGGTAGGCGGCAGTGGGGAGTCTAGAACAAGGGAGCACAAGCTCAAAATCAGAGCTCGGCTGTTCAGGGGTGAGATCAGGAAACATTTCTTCGCACACAGGGTAGTGGAAATCGAAAACTCTCCTCCCCTAAAAAAGCTGTTGAGGCTACGGGGGCTGATACGTCCTTACTATACAGTATAAATGCACACGAGGCCCATGCTTGAGAGAAGGTCCGCCTGTGACCTTTATTCCATAGCACTCAAGTGATGGAAGTGGGTGGAGCTTCCCCTGTTCTATCTGAAGGTCCAGGTTAGAAGTGTCTCCCACAAGTTCACCACCGAGTGGTCATTGTTCTCAAAGTGTACAACTTAGGTCAGATTATACATAGAAACATAGAAACATAGAAAATAGGTGCAGGAGTAGGCCATTCGGCCCTTCTAGCCTGCACCGCCATTCAATGAGTTCATGGCTGAACATTCAACTTCAGTACCCCATTCCTGCTTTCTCGCCATACCTCTTGATCCCCCTAGCAGTAAGGACCTCATCTAACTCCTTTTTGAATATATTTAGTGAATTGGCCTCAACAACTTTCTGTGGTAGAGAATTCCACAGGTTCACCACTCTCTGGGTGAAGAAGTTCCTCCGCATCTCGGTCCTAAATGGCTTACCCCTTATCCTTAGACTGTGACCCCTGGTTCTGGACTTCCCCAACATTGGGAACATTCTTCCTGCATCTAACCTGTCTAACCCCGTCAGAATTTTATATGTTTCTATGAGGTCCCCTCTCATTCTTCTGAACTCCAGTGAATACAAGCCCAGTTGATCCAGTCTTTCTTGATAGGTCAGTCCCGCCATCCCGGGAATCAGTCTGGTGAACCTGGGTTACAATGCTGGTTGAATACATGATAGGGGCGGGGGCTGGCTGCCAGTGGGAGTTCAATTGAAATTTTCAAAAATAAGCTTGATGGATTTTTGTTAGGTCAGGGTATTAAGGGTTATGTAGCTAAGGCGGGTAAATGGAGTTAAGATACAGATCAACCATGATCTCATTGAATGGCGGAGCTGGCTCGAGGGGCTGAATGGTCCCGATGTGTGAACAAAGATTGCTCAGTAAACGGTTGAGGAATTAGATGTGATTGCCACTCGATCACCAGGGACTTGGAAGACCATGTTTGACACTGCACATCATGGGTGTGAACAAAAGGTCACATATGTTTGGAATCATTTAATGGTCCGTGTGTGTACGCTGCACTATTTATTTAGAAAATGTGCACTGAAATTGTACATAAAAGTTAGCCTTTTAATTTTTTTTTTAAATGTCTTAATGCTGACTTAATTCAATCCAGTTTGGATTCAGATCTTATTTCTTCTATAGATAATTTCAGTCATTATAATTCAAAAAGAAATTGATGTCAGCTAGATAAAATAATTGTTTTTTTTCCAGCATTCAAGCTAATTATCTAAATCAAGCTATTCTATTCTGTTAATATAGCAATGGAAAGGGCCCAAGATGATTAGAAACACTTGCAAGATATCGCAAGATAGCTTTTATTGCATTTTTGATTAATTACTGTGTATAAAATGTGTCATTGAAATTCGGCTTTCTTCATGGATCTGCCCTCTGCTGTTGCCTCAGGGGAGAATAGATTTCTTGTTTACTAAGTGTACTAGATTATTAATCAGATAGCTGAAAATCAGACATCTGAGATGATTATCCCTCAGGAGAGTGCATAATAAGAATTGACATCACGGAGAGATATGCATCTCAATGACTTCAACTTCAAAATGGCCGCCTTCTACAGGTTAAACGCTCAGGCCTCTTGTCTGTTGACAGAACTTGACGGTTAAACAGGGTCGATTGTAATTCTTTTTTTCATTTTCTGTATCGATTCATCTCGGCAGTTTCACAATCTTAGTTTTGACGTTTGGAACAAGAATTTCAATACTGAGCTCCTTCTGTCAGTTTTGAAATTCTTTTCCAGATTACCGACCTGAGAGAGACTGTCGGCCATTTAATTAGGCTTCTATTGCACGGGGTCAGCTTAGTTGGCAGCCTAGTGCGATATTCTTAATATAACAGTATTATATTAAAGATCGACTAATTAGCTCAAGATAGTTTGAAATTCAGAAAGCATAATGCCTCCAGATAGGTTTAATAAGTCCCTCCTTTCTCGACCAGAACTGATTTAACACCAATTATTTTGAGGCCCTGCGATGGTTTATTTTTGACAAATTTTAATTGAGCAAAAAAAAAAGCTCCAATCTCCTGGCTGAAAAGATTAGTTGCATATTAATCAAAAGAAAATGACAGCGGTTTTCAGGAGAGTTGGTGGAAGCGAAGAGTTGGGATGGCTTTCTGCAGACAGCGGCCGGGCGTGAAGTGTCAACCACGGCTTAGACATGTAACTCCGGAGCAATCTGTGGGAGAAGCCCTTCAAAAAAAAACACAACATGTGTCCAAGGTGCATTTTTTGTGTTTGAGATGTCTGATAGCGACAGGATCAGAATACCATCCATGCGAAGATAAGTGCATCATCAGTAGCCGTTTAATACGCGTTCTTTTTTAAAACCTGACAAATTGCGATGGTTCTGGTTCAGGGGTTCTGAAAGCAACAACAACAACAGATTCTATTTATATAGAGCCTTTAGCATTGTGAAATGTCCCAAGGCGCTTCACAGGAGTTTTATAATGTAAGAAAAGCAGTGTCACAAGCCACATAAGGAGAAATTAGGGCAGGTGATCAAAAGCTTGGTCAAAGAAGTAGGTTTCAAGGAGCGTCTTGAATGAGGAAAGAGAGGGAGAGAGGCGGGGTGGTTTAGGCAGGGAGTTCCAGAACCTGGGGCCTAGAAAACAGAAGGCACGTCCACCAATGGTTGAGCGATTATATTCAGGGATGCTCAAGAGGACACAGCGCAACTTGGTGTGGATGAGGGCTTCACCAGCACATGAGCTGAGGCAAGGGCAGAGATGGACGATGTTACGGAGGTGGAAAAAGCGATTTTAGTTATGCTGTGGATATGTGGTCAATAGCTCATTTCAGGGTCAAATATGATACCAAGGTTGCCAACAGTCTGGTTCAGCCTCAGATAGAAGTTGGGGAGAGAAACATAGAAACATCGAAAATAGGTGCAAGAATAGGCCATTCAGCCGTTCGAGCCTGCACCACCATTCAATAAGATAATGGCTGATCATTTTCCTGTTTTCCCTCCATATCCCTTGATCCCTTTAGCCATAAGGGCCATATCTAACTCCCTCTTGAATATATCCAATGAACTGACATCAAGAACTCTCTGCGGCAGGGAATTCCACAGGTTAACAACTCTCTGAGTAAAGAAGTTTCTCCTCATCTCAGTCCCAAATGGCTTACCCCTTATTCTTAGACTGTGTCCCCTGCTTCTGGACTTCCCCAACATGGGAACATTCTTCCTGCATCGAACCTGTCCAGTCCCGTCAGAATTTTATATGTTTCTGTGAGATCCCCTCTCATCCTTCTAAACTCCAGTGAACACAGGCCTAGTCGATCCAGTCTCTCCTCATATGTCAGTCCTGCCATCCTGGGAATCAGTCTGGTGAACTTCGCTGCATCAATAGCAAGAACGTTCTTCCTCAGATTAGGAGACCAAAACTGAACACAATATTCCAGGTGAGGCCTCACTAAGATGCTGTACAACTGCAGTAAGACCTGCTGCTCCTGTACTCAAATCCCCTAGCTATGAAGGCCAACATACCATTTGCCTTCTTCACCGCCTGCTGTACCTGCATGCCAACTTTCAATGACTGATGTACCATGACACCCAGGTCTCGTTGCACCTCCACTTTTCATAATTTGCCGCTATTCAAATAATATTCTGCCTTTGTGTTTTTGCCACCAAAGTGGATAACCTCACATTTATCCACATTATACTGCATCTGCCATGCGTTTGCCCACTCACCTAACCTGTCTAAGTCACCCTGCAGCCTCTTAGCGTCCTCCTCACAGCTCACACCCAGCTTAGTGTCATCTGCAAACTTGGAGATATTACACTTAATTCCTTCATCTAAATCGTTAATGTATATTGTAAATAGCTGGGGTCCCAGCACTAAGCCCTCTGGCACCCCACTTGTCACTGCCTGCCATTCTGAAAAGGAGCTGTTTATCCCGACTCTCTGCTTCCTGTCTGCCAACTAGTTCACTATCCACGTCAGTACATTACCCACAATACCATGTGCTTTAATTTTGCACACCAATCTCTTGTGTGGGACCATGTCAAAAGCCTTTTGAAAGTCCAAATACACCACATCCACTGGTTCTCCCTTGTCCACTCTACCAGCTACATCCTCAAAAAATCTAGAAGATTTGTCAAGCATGATTTCCCCTTCATAAATCCATGCTGACTTGGACCGATTCTGTCACTGCTTTCCAAATGCGCTGCTATTTAATCCTTAATAATTGATTCCAACATTTTCCTCACCACTGATGTCCGGCTAACCGATCTATAATTAACTGTTTTCTCTCTCCCTTTTATAAAAAATGGTTTTACATTAGCTACCCTCCAGTCCATAGGAACTGATCCAGAGTCGATAGACTGTTGGAAAATGATCACCAATGCATCCACTATTTCTAGGGCCACTTCCTTAGGTACTCTGGATGCAGACTATCAGGCCCCGAGGATTTATCAGTCTTCAATCCCATCAATTTTCCGAACACAATTTCCTGCCTAATAAGGATTTCCTTCAGTATTCCTTCTCACAAGACCCTCGGTCCCCTAGTACTTCTGGAAGGTTATTTGTGTCTTCCTTCGTGAAGACAGAACCAAAGTATTTGTTCAACTGGTCTGCCATTTCTTTGTTCCCCAATAAATTCACCTGAATCTGACTGCAAGGGACCTACGTTTGTCTTCACTAATCTTTCTCTCTTCACATATCGATAGAAGCTTTTGCAGTCAGTTTTTATGTTTCCAGCATACTCTATTTTCCCCCTCCTAATTAAATCCTTTGTCCTCCTCTGCTGAATTTTACAATTCTCCCGGTCCTCAGGTTTGCTGCTTTTTCTGGCCAATTTATATGCCGCTTCCTTGGATTTAACATTACCCTTAATTTCTCTTCTTAGCCACAATTGAGCCACCTTCCCTGTTATATTTTTATTCCAGACAGGGATGTACAATTGTTGAAGTTCATCCATGTGATCTTTAAATGTTTGCCATTGCCTATCCACTATCAACCCTTTAAGTATCACTAGCCAGTCTATTATAGCCAATTTACGTCTCATACCATCAAAGTTTTCTTTCCTTAAGTTCAGGACCCTAGTCTCTGAATTAACTGTGTCACTCTCCATCTTAATAAAGAATTCTATCATATTATGGTCACTCTTCCCCAAGGGGCCTTGCACAATAAGATTGCTAATTAATCCTTTCTCATTACACATCACCCAGTCTAGGATGGCCAGCCCTCTAGTTGGTTCCTCGACATATTGGTCCAGAAAACCATCCCTAATACGCTCCAGGAAATCCTCCTCCACCATATTGCTACCAGTTTGGTTAGCCCAATCTATATGTAGATTAAAGTCGCCCATGATAACTGCTGTACCTTTATTGCACTCATCCCTAATTTCTTGTTTGATGCTGTCCCCAACCTCACTACTACTGTTTGGTGGTCTGTACACAACTCCCACTAACGTTTTCTGCCCTTTGGTATTCCGTAGCTCCACCCATACCGATTCCACATCATCCAAGCTAATGTCCTTCCTTACTATTGCGTTAATTTCCTCTTTAACCAGCAACGCCACCCCACTTTCCTTTCCTTTCTGTCTATCCTTCCTGAATGTTGAATACCCCTGGATGTTGAGTTCCCAACCTTGGTCACCCTGGAGCCATGTCTCCGTGATGCCAATTACATCATATCCGTTAACAGCTATCTAGGATGGAGTCAGTGGCTAGGGAACGGAGTTCGTGGTGGGGTCCGAAGACAATGGCTTCGGTCTTCTGAATATTCAATTGGAGAAAATTTCTGCTCTGCTCATCCAGAACTGGATGTCGGACAAGCAGTCTGACAATTCAGAGACCGTGGAGGGGTCGAGAGAAGTGGTGGTGAGGTAGAGCTGGATGACATCGACGTACATGTGGAAACTGACGCCGTGTTTTCGGATGATTTCGGCAAGGATAATAATACTGTCGCAATTATTAGAACGGGAGTGGGGTCAGATTTTTGAGTCCTGCGACTTATTAGTCGACCAACATCAGTTAGGAGATAATGTGGAGAAATTAGCCAGGCCGGCAACAATTGGGTTGTCTTGGTAACGGTAGGAAACCTATTAAAATGTCAAGCTTCAGTATTGAGCCAAGCAACAGCTTCAGAGCCAAAGAGAAGGCTATACGTGTCTCTGTTTGTCTAAAAGGCAATTAGGCACGGCAAAGTGACATCACCGTTTATGTTTGATGTGCGACAAGGAACTGAGCCATGCGGATCAGCAAGAGATTAGGCTCCAACTAACCCCTTGTTGCTAATTTACTGATCTCGGCCGGGGGCGGCGGCTGAGGGAGGGACGGCGGAAGGGGAAAATGTCAGCCCCTGATTGCTGTCTGGAAATGTCGGGTGAGGAGAGGATTGCCCTTGGCTGTGATGCCTCTCTCCGTTCAGTAACCTGTCGGTGCTGACTGCCCAGTCTCATATGTGAGGAATAGGCACTGGGGCGAGGTGGCAGAGCTCTGTCCGTGCCTGTACTGTACTGCCAGGTATCTGTGCCTTCAGGAGAGAAGAAGTAGAGAAGACAAAATTAGAATGCATAGAATGAGGCACAAAAATTAGGTGTGGAACCAGGTGGAGAATGAGGCACAGAATTTCAATCAATCTTGAGCGAATCAGTAGATCTTTTGTATAATAATGTTATATTAAGAATATCGCACTCGGCTGCCAACTAAGTTGATCTGGTGCGATATAATTCACCTTTGAGTGGCCGACGCTCTTTCTCAGGTCGGTAATCTGGACAAGAGTAAAGAGAATGAAGTGTGGAACCAGGTGTGGAATGAGGTTTAGAGCATGGGGAAAAACCAGGCCTCGAATAAGCTGCCGAATGAGGCACCGAAATGTGTAGAGCAAGACGGAAACCGAGGAGCAGAACAAGGTGCCAAAGTAAGGAACGAAGGGCTCCCAAACCCCGCTAAAGGAAGTTATAATAAACATACTCGGGGTAATTTTGCTTTCTTTGTGTGGGGGGAAGGCTTTCTCCTTTTTTGGGTATTTCCCCTCCCACCCAGGTGCCTCCTGCACTGCACACCACACTCCTGCAGCTGAGGTGTGTGTGTGTGGCCAGGCATTAGCTTCTTCGACTGCTGAACTGGCTGCTGCTAAATGCTGCAGGCTGCTGCCAATTAATCGTTTATTTTTTGCGGAGGGAGGCGGAGGGAGGGAGGGATTATTTTAATGTTGTTTCCTGCGGTAAATCGGTAAGAAAGCTATTTGGCAGCCAACTGAGACTCCTGCACCTGAGCAAAATGGACCGGGTGTTGTGTGACACTTTAGCCTTCGAGACCCACGGCAGGAGAGGCTTGGTGCTTGATCTGTGCTGAGTTAGCTCGAGTGGTGGCTTGTTGTTGTGTTTTGCCTCCTTCCTCCGATGAGCGAGGGAGTTAAGATTCCTGCATTTTATCCAATGGAAGTGCACGGGTATTCGATACAGGTTGAAACTCCCTTATCCGGAACTCTCTTATCCAGAACCACCCCTCGTCCAGAACCATTCCGGGCCAGCGGAACTCCAACATGAACAAATTGAAGCCCTTCCTCGCTGCCGACTCCCGCACTCGCTGGCCTGACCCCGCGATCCACTGCTCCCCTCCCCGCCCACCCCCGCCCCCCCATGCAGGATCTCTCTGCCGCACTCCCAGCCCCAACCCAGCCAGTCCTGATATCCCCTTCATCAGTACCTGTAACTTCCAATTTAACGTGACCACCCCTCGTCCGGAAAAATCCCTTATCCAGAACAGGCCAGGTCCCGCGGGTTCTGGCTAAGGGAGGTTCAACCTATACTGATCGATTGGGTCCATCTGTGGAGTCTTTTACAATTTTACATTGAATTTCTAATCAGCTTGCGGTTTTTGCAGCCGGGACGAGTCTGTAACCCATATTCTGGCAGCATGTGAGAGGTTGCAGCCCCTATTTAGTTGATGTATGAGTGCAGCTGATGGAGGCATTCCCTCTGCTGACTGCACGCCACAGCGTAAGTAGGCCTTGCGTCCCTTATCCCCGTCCCTCGGGTCTGCCAATGGGAGCACAGATGTTGGTTGTCCGTGATGCGAACGAGAGAAGCATGAAATGTGAAAGTACCTATCGATAGAAGTACAGGTTCACACATCATTAAAAGTAGCTACGAAGGTTAACAACAGCATTTTCATCGCATGGCCATATCAAATGCAAACCAACCACTGGGGTTCATCTCCGGAGAGATTGAATTGAAAAGAAGACCTTGGAGTACTGTGCACAGTTCTGGTCTCCATATTACAAAAAGGATACAGAGGCACTGGAGAAGGTGCAAAAGAAAAGATTCACAAGGACACCAGGACTGAGGTTAGAACTATCAGGAAAGATTGAACCGACTGGGTGACCTGACAGAGGTGTTTAAGATTATAATGGGGTTCGATCGGATAATCATAGAAATATAGAAACAAAGAAAATAGGTCCATTCGGCCCTTCGAGCCTGCAAAACCATTCAATATGATCATGGCCGATCATCCCCTCAGTACCCCTTTCCTGCTTTCTCTCCATATCCCTTGATACCTTTAGCCAACTCCCTCTTGAATATATCCAATGAACTAGCATCAACAACTCTCTGCGGTAGAGAATTCCACAGGTTAAAAACTCTCTCAGTGAAGAAGTTTCTCCTCATCTCAGTCCTAAATGGCCTACCCCTTATCCTAACACTGTGTCCCCTGGTTCTGAACTTCCACAACGTCGGGAACATTCTTCCTGCATCTAACCTGTCCAGTCCCGTCAGAATCTTTTATGTTTCGATGAGATCCCCTCGCATCCTTCTAAACTCCAGTGTCTCAAGACCGAGTTGATCCAGTCTCTCCTCATATGTCAGTCCAGCCATCCCGGGAATCAGTCTGGTGAACCTTCGCTGCACTCGCTCAATAGCAAGAATGTCCTTCATCAGATTAGGAGACCAAAACTGAACACAATATTCCAGGTGAGGCCTCGTCAAGGCCCTGTATAACTGCAGTAAGACCTCCCTGCTCCTATATTCAAATGTTCTAGCTATGAAGGCCAACATACCATTTGCCTTCTTCACTGCCTGCTGTTCCTGCATGCCAACTTTCAATGACTGATGAACCATGACACCCAGGTCTCGTTGCACCTCCCTTTTTCCTAATCTGCCACCATTCAGATAATAATCTACCCTCGTATTTTTGCCCCCAAAATGGATAACCTCACATTTATCCACATTATACTGCATCTGCCATGCATTTACCCACTCACCTAACCTGTCCAAGTCAACCTGCAGCCTCTTAGCATCCTCTTCACAGCTCACACCGCCACCCAGTTTAGTGTCATCTGCAAACTTGGAGATATTACACACAATTCCTTCATCTAAATCAATAATGTATATTGTAAAGAGCTGGGGTCACAGCACTGAACCCTGCGGCACCCCACTAGTCACTGCCTGCCATTCTGAAAAGGACCCGTTTATTCCGACCCTCTGCTTCCTGTCTGCCAACCAGTTCTCTATCCACGTCAGTACAATACCCCCAATACCATGTGCTTTGATTTTGCACACCAATCTCTTGTGCGGGACCTTGTCAAAAGCCTTTTGAAAGTACAAATACACCACATCCACTTGTTCTCCCTTGTCCACTCTACTAGTTACATCCTCAAAAAATTCCAGAAGATTTATCAAGCATGATTTCCCTTTCATAAATCCATGCTGACTTGGACTGATCCTGTCACTGCTTTCCAAATGCGCTGCTGTTTCATCCTTAATAATTGATTCCAACATTTTCCCCACTACTGAAGTCAGGCTAACCGGTCGATAATTACCCTTTTTCTCTCTCCCTCCTTTTTTAAAAAGTGGTATTACATTAGCTACCCTCCAGTCCATAGGAACTGATCCAGAGTCGATAGACTGTTGGAAAATAACCACCAATGCATCTACTATTTCTAGGGCCACTTTCTTAAGTATTGTGGGATGCAGACTATCAAGCCCCGGGAATTTATCGGCCTTCAATCCCATCAATTTTCCTAACACAATTTCCCGCCTAATAAGGATATCCTTCAGTTCCTCCTTCTCACTAGACCCTAGTCTCTGAATTAACTGAGTCACTCTCCATCTTAATAAAGAATTCTACTATATTATGGTCACTCTTCCCCAAGGGGCCTCGCACAACAAGATTGCTAATTAGTCCTTTCTCATTACACATCACCCAGTCTAGGATGGCCAGCTCCCTCGTTGGTTCCTCGATATATTCGTCAAGAAAACCATGCCTAATACACTCCAGGAAATCCTCCTCCACCGCATTGCTACCACTTTGATTAGCCCAATCTATATGTAGATTAAAGTCGCCCATGATAACTGCTGTACCTTTATTGCACGTGTCCCTACTTTCTTGTTTGATGCTGTCCCCAACCTCACTACTACTGTTTGGTGGTCTGTGCACAACTCCCACTAGCGTTTTCTGCCCTTTGGTATTCCACAGCTCCACCCATACAGATTCCACATCATCCAAGCATGTCCTTCCTTACGATTGCATTAATTTCCTCTTTAACCAGCAACGCTACCCCACCTCCTTTTCCTTTCTATCTATCCTGCCTGAATGTTGAATACCCCTGGATGTTGAGTTCCCAGCCTTGATCACCCTGGAGCCATGTCCCTGTGATGCCAATTATATCATATGCATTAATTGCTGCCTGTGCAGTTAATTCGTCCACCTTATTACGAATACTCCTCGCATTGAGGCACAGAGCCTTCAGGCACTTTCTACTTTTTAACACACTTTCCTCTTTTGAAATTTTGCTGTAATGTGGCCCTTTTTGATTTTTGCCTTGGGTTTCTCTGCCCTCCACTTTTACTTTTACTTCTTTCTATCTTTTGCTTCTGCCCCCATTCTACTTCCCTCTGCCTCCCTGCATAAATTCCCATCCCCCTGCCATATCACTAATAAATCCAACAGGGAACTCAAAAGAAACTTTTTTTTGCCCAGAGAGTGGGGAGAATGTGGAATTTGCTACCACGTGGTGTTGTTGAGGTGAACAGTCTAGTTGTTAGAGGGGAAGCTAGATAAACACATGAGGGAGAAAGGAATAAGTGGATATATAATTGATGGGTGGGAGGAGGCTCGTGTGGTGCATAAACATTGACCCAGGATGACCCAGGACAAGGCACCAGAGCACTGGCAGAACTGTATTGCCGGGGGGAGAGGTGGGTATCCGTAAAATAAAAGCTCTTGACACTGCAAGTTTTCCTTCAAGGGGTAGGGATACCTCTGGTGGTGTCACACTGTGAAATACATGGGTGAAGATGCCCCCTGTTTGTTGCTTGCCACACCAACCTGAGATCATTGTGAACGTGTTTACAGAGCCCCTAGACAACACAATTCTTACCCGAGGCCCTGAGTCCGAGCTTCGGTTAACGTTGCGATATTGCGATCGGAATAATTCGACGGCCTTTCTCTCAAGAAGGAATGTCCTGGAAAGCGAAGGAATGCTCTGACTATGAGAGTGCATAGGAACACAATGGCTCTGTGAAAATTTAATCAGGCTTTCTCACTAGCTCTCGAGCACAAATGACCGCTGGAGGTGGGGGGGTGGGGGGGGCAGTTCGTGATGTTATGTTAATTATTTTCTTGTAAGGCGCTGCATTAGGTAACTGAAACATGATGTAACTTGAAAGCTTCACGAGTATTGTACCTATCCCAGCCACGCATTCCTCAATTTTCTCATTTGCTTATTGCTGGCAAAAGTGTAATGACTATTTTGATCCATGCTCAATGAGATAAAATGCGTGTAGTGACTACAAGCTAGAAAGAGCTTCAATCAAATTTATGGCTAGTGTAAGTCATAATCCCTTTGCTGTCAAAAGCAAACTAACGCTTGTGTTGTTCTAACCACAGAGTAGTCTCGTATTCCCTAGTCAATATAAAAGATTAAGGGGTGATCTAATTGAGGTGTTAAAAATGATTAAAGGAGTTGATATGGTAGATAGAGATAAACTATTTCCTCTGATGGGGGGGCAGAGGGGGGGGTGAGTGGGTGTGGGGGCAGAGTCCAGAACAGGGGGACATAACCTTAAAATTAAAGCTGGGCCGTTCAGGGATGGTGTCCGGAAACGCTTCTTCACACAAAGGGTGGTGGAAATCTGGAACTTACTCCCACAAAAAATCTGTTGAGGCTGGGGGTCATGTTTGTTCGGCAAAGGGGTTAAGGGTTACGGAACCTCGGCGAGTTGAGGAAGTTGAGATACAGAACAGCCATGATCGAATTGAATGGCGGAACAGACTCGGGGCGCTGAATGGCCTCCTCCTGATCCTATGTTCTTTCCTTGCTAAGTTTAAGCATACACGTGGCCAAGAAGTATGTTTGTATTGAAGTGTTAACTTGCCTTGCAGTGCCAACCACGATTGAGACAACTTCTTTAGGGGCGGCTGGTGCGAAAACCACAGTGGCGACTACGACCTCAACCACTTCGGAGAAAGCTCTCGTCACCACGACTCTGGCTGCAGGCGCCAAAGAGGGCAGCCGAGGGCCGAGGCCGGGCCCACCTGATGCGGCGACGAAAATGCCCCCGGTGTCCAGCTTCTTCCCCATCCCCGAGAGATTCTGTGAGGCGACAGAAGCCAGGGAAATAGGCTGGCCTCAGACACAGCGAGGCCTAATGGTGGAGCGCCCATGTCCCAAGGGCACTCGAGGTAAGAGAGTTTCTTCATGGTGCCTCGGTTTTGCCAGCGCGTAACATGCTTATGGTATGTAAACTACTCAACCTATTCCAGAAATATTAAAGTTGAGAATTGTTTCCCGGCTGTAAAAAAAATATATATTTGTGATAGACCGTTTTAGTGGGTATGGTTGCCATGTTGGGCCCTATGATTGCATTGATGTGCTTAAAAGAAGATGAGATCATTTTCAGATGTTAACTGGAGGAAAGGGGGTCAGTGCTGCCCACCGAATCTTAGCTTGCTTCTTGCAACAAGACAATGGTGAGACGGCGCTAGTAATCACAGTAAAGTGCCCAAGGAGCTAGAAATGAAGGATTTGATCGCAATAAGAAACTGTGTAATTGGGAAATAATGTCCAAGTTGTGCAGAAAAGGAGGAGATTCCGCTTACTTTGAGCGCAGGGCAGAGTTGGGTGACGAAACAGCTGAGGGTTGGCGGTCGTAACCTGGAGGTGGGTTTTAAGGAGCGTCTTCAAGAAGGAGAAGGAGAGTTAGCGAGGCGGACAGGTTTTAAGGGAGGGAATTCCAGTGCTTAGAGCGCAGGCAGTTGAAGGCATGGCCACCGATGGTGGGGTGAAAGAAAGAAGAAAGACTTGCATTTATGTGACGCCTTTCACAACCTCAGGATGTCCTAAAGCGTTTTACAGCCAATGAATTACTTTGAAAGTGTCGTCACTGTTGTACCGTAGGAAACGCGGCAACCAATTTGTACACAGCAAGCTCCCGCAAACAGCAAAATAACAATGACCAGATAATCTCTTTTTGTAATCTTAATTGAGGGATAAATATAGTCAAAGACACCGAGGATAACACCCCTCCTGCTCTTCGAAATAGTGCAATGGGATCTTTTGCATCCTCCTGAGCGAGCAGACGGAGCCTCGGTTTCACGTTTCATCCGAAGGAACTGGGAGTTGGGGAAGGGGAGCACATGTGGCCAGAACAGTAGAGAAAGGATCTTAGCTCCAAAAATCAAGAAGTAGAATCAATTTGGGTGGTGCTAAGAAACAGCAAAGGGTAGAAAACATTGGTGGGAGTTGTTTATAGGCCCCAAAAGTTGTAATGTAGGGCAGAGTATAAATCAGGAAATTTGAAACGCATGTAATAAGGCTATACAGTAATCATGGGTGACTTTAATCTACATATAGACTGGGCAAACTAAATTTGCAGTAATAGTGTAGAGGATGAATTCATGGAATGTATACAAAATAATTTTCTAGATCAGTATGTTGAGGAATCAACTAGGAAACAGGCTATTTTAGGTGTAGTGTTGTGCGGTGAGAAGAGGGTAATTAATAAGCTTGTAGTAAAGGGGCCTTTAGGGAAGAGTGACCATAATATGTTGAATTTTATATTGAGTTTGAAAATGATTTAGTTAAATCTGAAACTAGGGTCTTAAAATCTAAACAAAGCAAACTACGTAGGTATGAGAGGCGAGTTGGCTAAGGTAGATTGGGAAACTGCATTAAAAGGTATGATGGTAGACAAGCAAAGGCTAGCATTTAAAGAATTAATACAAAATTTACAACAAATATA